>NW_024870865.1:0-610000 GCF_019054845.1 Dipodomys spectabilis | reverse complement strand
TGCATTTATTTTCATTTTCCCCTTTTCAGCCTTTCCACATTTATACCATGCCTCCATCTGGAGGACCTAAAAAAAAAAAAAAAAGTTATAGACGAAGTTGAGATCCATAGTGAAACACACATTCATCTGGTATTTAGCCTGAGAATTTCATTACCAGGTGTCGCGAAAAGAAGAAAAAAAAATATGGCCAAAATACTGCACGGCATCTTGTTTCCAAACAGTTCTTCTTGTGTCTGAGGGATTTACGAGCTGGCAGCAGCCTGGACACAGTGAGTTCAGCGCCTTCCAGGAAAAAGCAAAGGGAGACAGCACTGCGAGGAGGCTGTGGGCACCGAACCTCACGGTGATGGTCAAGGGGCCTTCAGCCATTCAGAGGAAGAAGCCAATGAGACGTAGTAAAGGAAATGAGCACCAGGACACAGCATTGGCTGTCCAACTGGCCTCACCTTTAATGGGGGTAAAGTGAGTGATTGGATCAGCAGGGAACAAGGAAAACAAACTCTCCCCTCTCCAGCTGGAGAGAGACAGGGGAGCTTTGTTATGCCCACCTTTCCACAGAGGCTGTAATTGAAGAGTCTTTCGACTATTTTTTTTACAGCAATTAAAGAATTAGAGGTCAGCAGGAAAACACACTTCCTTGTGGACTGATTAGTCGTGCGGAGAGTTGAGTAGATTCTGCTTGTAAGAAATAAGTGCTGAGTGGTTTGCGTTGTACTCTCCTGGGAAAGCTACAGTTCACAGGGCATTACATTGACAAAATTCGGTCTAATACCATGTATGAAAGTGCAGGAAGAAAGCCAAGCGCTGGTGGCTCACACTTGTCATCCTAGTTACTCAGGAGACTGAGATCTGAGGATTGTGGTTCGAAGCCAAGCAGGGCAGGAAGTCTGTGAGACTCTTATTTCCACTAAAAAAGCCACAAGTGGAGCTATTATGGTCTAAGAACACTATCCTTGAGCAAAGAAAGCTAAGGGGCTGAGCCCCAAGCCTGAGTTCATGCCCTAGTATACTGATAAACACACAAACACCACCAAGTGCCAGAAGAGGTGGCGGGGGGCTGCCACCATCACTGGGCAAGAATTATGGGTTCCTCTCAGCGGCAGGCACAGGACAATGAGCAGTCTGAGGTGCAGTGAGGAGTTTAGGGATTTCCTAACAGAATTCCCCCCATCTCTCATAGGAAAAGACAGCCCTGTACACAGTAGCATCTGTCTGGTACTTCAGAAAGAGAGTGCAGTCTCAATTTTTCTCTCCAAGAGTCTCCAACACTTTGAAACTCGAGCCATGGGGCAGAGTCTTAGATGTGAGGCTGTTAAGACCGCAGCCTTGTTACCCATGGCCAACCATCACTCACCCAGGATGACTTCCGTCCTGCGGGCTGGTCAGCCGCACCAGGACTCAGCCTCAATGCCAAACGAACAGGGTTCCAATGCACACCTTCCGCCAGGAATCACCAGATCAGCACCCACCCTGCCGACAGCTCCCACTGCACCCCACTGGAACCCTGAGATCCACTCGTCACCCCTCGGGTCCTCCAGGATGCTCACAACTTTGTGACGTTCGAGGCACATAGGGATGATAACAACCACACACATACCCCAGGACCTGGACGGCATGAACCCCAGCAGAGCTCCTCAGCTCTGAAGGTTAGAAAAGCCCAGAAGTGAAGTAACTGCACACATACTCCACCAACTAAGGGATAAAAAATGATCATCTATAAGTGAAAGATGTAAAGAACCAAAGGGAGGGAAAACCCACAGCCACTTGCTGTGGAATTTATGTTTCCATAAGTGAAGCATTAGAATTCTCGATGAGAGAAGGAATTATTGATACGCATGCTCCCTCAAGGAAGTTTCTCGAGAGGCCCATTCCAGATCTAATAATAATCCATATTCTTCCCTCGACATGGCAAGTCCAATCTTTGATTTCCTTATCACCGCCACAGATACATGAATCATTAAGCTCCCAATCCTGTGGAGGGAGGTGGGGTTTCTCACCCGCCACCTAGAATATTTAATAAAATAAATTCTAAATAATCCATTCGCGAGGACTCGACGTTTCTTACACTTTTATAATAAATGTCTACCTCTCCCATCCATCAAAAGACTACGTAAGTAAACTGTGGCGGCGCAGATGAAAAGAAACTGTCATTCCCCTGTGCCGTCATCTAAGTGCTTAGATCTAGACAAATTACCTCTGTACCCCACCACGGTTCTGCCGGGGGTGGGGGGTTCGGGGAGGGTCCTGTTACATGGCTTATGCCAAATCACTTCAAGCCTTACTTTTTCAGGTGGAAGAAAGCACGAGAGAAATAAGCTGATGTTGGGTGGCTTATGGGCCAGATTCTCCAGTCAGATCATCAGTAGAAGTAGGAACTGGTTGCAAAAACGTAGGTTGCATGTGAACAGCATGACCGTATCATGCTGCTATGTGAGTACCAGAACACATCTGTGCTGGACACCTAGAAGGCTTGTGGCGGTCCTTGGTCATTCCCCACAGAACTGCCACCCTTGAGATACCGCCACCAATCAGAGGCATGGGTGGGGACTCCGGCCCACAGCCCATCTTTGTCAATAAAGTTTTATTGGAACACAGCAATGCCTGTGACTTGATTATCCCCTGTGACCGCTGCTCTCTTACGTCACAGCAGTAGGGTTGAATTTTGTGAGCATCCACAAAATACTGAATGCAGTCTGGTTCTTTACAGAGAAATCTCATTTGCTCAAAATCCATTTGTTTGCTCAGAAACCTTATACCAAACGTGTGTGAAGTGCCACATCGCCCCCCAACACCCCCCTCACGGGCTGCCTTGGCGAGGAGAGGGGTGGGGAGCCCATTTGCAGCAGCCCAGGGCACAGGCCCAGCAGCTTTCCCAAGGGCTGACGGCACTTGGTTGGTCATGGTCAGCTGCTTTATATTCTGCTTCCAGAAGCAGAATAGATAGTATCCCCACGGGTGGAATGAAGAATGCCAGGCTCAAAGCGTTTGATGGAGATTTCAGTGAAGAGTTTGTTTTCGTATTTTGGGTTTTTGTTTTGTTGTTATTATTTGGTTTTGCCAGGACTGGGGTTTGAACTCGGGGCTTTGTGCCTCTTAGGCAGCCATTCTCCCACTTGAAACACGACCCCCAGCCCCTTTTGCCTCAGTTACCTCTGAGGTGGAGCCTCCAGTTTCTGCTGGGGCCTCTTATCTATAGCCTCCCACAGCTCTGGAAACACAGACACACACCACCGCCATCACCACCGCACCCGGGGTGCTGCTTGGGATCTTGCTAACTTTTTGCCCAGGTTAGTCTTGAACCATGATCCTCTCTACTTCCCAATCCCATAGCTGGGATCACAAGCATGTGCCTTCACCTCAGGCTCAGTTAGAGATTTGTTTTTGTTTTTTTTTTTTTAAGGTACTGGGGTCAAGTAACAAAGTGTCAGACTGACTTGTAACTCTTCCTCTGGAGTTTTCCTTAATGTTCCCTAATACAAATGAATATAAGACACCGCATGTGTGGGAAGGGGGGGGGGGCGTGTAGCGAGAGGATGTACGCATAGATGCTCCCCACCCACACGAAGACTGTGCCAACACAAAGATGTGAAGTGGTAGGGCTGGGGCAGTGACAAGGATCTTACTGCTCTACAGTCACCTGGGAGCTGCAGGGAGGAGAAAGCCACAGTTTCCCTGCTGGTCCCCGGGGTTTGCAGGAAGTCAGATACACAGGGAGGCCCATGGCCGCTGTCCATGGTGCTGGAATAGAGCGGCAGAGAGCAGGACGAAGGCCATTGTGTCTCTCTGCCCCAGAGAGGCATGGAGGAAAAGAGAGACATGCTCCTCACCCACCAGACGTTCACCACTCATGCCCTGGCGTGGAAGGAGGCAGACGTGGGAAGTTCAAGCCAGTAACTCTCACAACAGAAAGAAGCCTGAGACGCAGGCCAGCCATGTCAAAGCCGCCATGTGAATGGCAGCTCTGGCTTTCATGCACCTGGTGGCGGCGGCGGCCACGGCAGCATTTCTCTCCCGGCTCCCACGCAGCGGCCAAGGCCTTCATCTCCAACTCTGTTTCATCCCAGGGCTTCAGCTGTGGGGTGGGAAGTGCCGGATGGAGTAGCGGGCCTAATTACCCTCTGCCAGGGATGGATCTGTGTAAGCCAGCCACATCATAAAACCCCATGCATGGGGCTGTGATGCTCAGGGTGGGCAGGAGATCAGGGCCTGGCGGGTACGAGTGTCCTGCACAAGGCCAGCCCCCAGGGGTGAGTACCCCCCAAAAAATGCTAAGGAGTCACAAAAATGTATAGAAACTCAATCTTTACCATATATACACATGATAAATAATATGTGTGTGCATACATATATTATATATGTGTGTGTATGTATGTGTGTGTGTATGTGTGGCCAGCTTGGCCACAGCTGCCTCTCTGAGTGGCCAGGCCACACCTTGCTGGGTGTCAGGATTCGACAGTAGCCTTCGAGGGCTTGTGTAGTTTCTGAATATGTCACAGTCCCACCTTGAGGGCTAATCACAGTGATGTGACGGGATTGTTAGGATCGAAGTAACATGCATTTCCCCAATCAAGCCAACGCTCCACTGCTCAGTCCATCCGGGAGCTTCTTGGCTAGGCAGGAAGGCAGGAACCAGAGCCATGCCTCCCTCCGGCTCTTCCTGACACACCTCTTTTACCAAGCCCCGCGCCTGGCACCACTGGCAGAGGCCGCCCGTGCGGGCTCCGGGAAGCACAGACTGTGAGTGCGAAGCAAACGGAGGATGCTATTGCCTCTCCCCCTCCCCCTTTCTCTCCCTTTTCAAATCAGGACTTCGTGCTTGCTAGGCAGGCACTTTACCATTTGGTCCATGCCTCCAGCCCTTTTGGCTTTTAGGATAGTTTTAGAGAGAGTCCTGGTCTTTCTTCCCTCCACTCCCAGCCCCCTCCCAGCAGCCTGGGATCATGATTTTCCTGCTTTCAGTGCAGCTGGGATTATAGGTATGCACCAAACCCGGCCTGTTTGTTGAAGGGGGTTGGGAGGGTCTTGCTAACTTTTCACTGAGCCAGCCCTGCACTACAATCCTCATCTTCACTTCCTGAGTAGCTGGGATTACAGGTATGAGTCACTCCTCAGGGAGGTACTGCTGCATAACTGGAGGGACGATACACACAAAATGAAGAACAAAGTTCAAGTGGCATACTCCCCTGTTATGGCCATTGATACTTGGCTGTAATGGGAAAATACTCTCAAAAGCCGGGTACCAGTGACACATGCCTGTAATCCTAATTACTCAGAATCTGAGGATCACAGTTCAAAGCCTGGTCAGAAAAGATGAACCAGCAAAAAGCCAGGCTGGGAGGCATGGTTCAAGTGGTAGCATACCAGCCTTGAACATGAAAGCTGAGAAAGAGCTGGAGCACTGGGTTCGAGCCTATAGAAGGGAAGGAAGGAAGAGAAAAGAGGGGACAGGGAAGGAAAGAGCTATTATGTGAGAATCATCCCAATATTTGTATCCCCCAAATGTACATCCTGTAAACCAGTCTTCCATGTGATGGTTGTGGAGGTGAGGTCTTCGGGAGTGATGGGCCAGAGCCCTGTTGGTAGATGAGAACCTTCATGCAGAGGACACTGCGGGCCGCTTGTCCCACCCACCCTGTGAGGACCCGGAGCTCAGACCCATGAGCCAGGAGGCAGGCCCTGACCACACTGCATCTTGAACTTGAACTTGGGCTCCGGAACCTTGAAGATCAACGCCTGCAGCCCAGCCGGGCATTTCATTGTAACAGACGTCCCTCCCAGGTCTGATGAACTCAGCGGGACGGGAGCTGAGAAAGGGGCTGCATCTGGGGCTTCAAAGCATGGGTGGCCGAACGTGATTTATTAGCTAACATGTTAATTATGGGAACCAAGCAAGGAGGCGTCACTCGGGGTGTGGCTGACCACCTTAGACAGGAAAGAGTACACGTAAGGAAAGACTGTGTTTGAGCTCCTGAATGGATGCTTCCTGACACACCCAGGTAGCAGGAAATCACTGCACTGAGGGAGAATCGGGTGAGGGGAAGAGACTGAGAGAGAATCGGGTGAGGGAAAGTCCACAGAGAACCCTGGAGAGACTGAGGCCGTGGGAGCAGACCAGCTCCCTCCACTGGGCAATCGTGGGACCGGCACACAATGCCAACCAGAAGAAAACCCCACCCTCAGCTCTGAACCCCAGGACCCAAGCCTGAGACTCAGATGTGTGAGCCACGGGGACACAGTGTCTGCCACATGGAACCACAGACTCAGACAGGGAGGGGAAAGTAAGGCCACTGGACACTCCAAAACCCTCTTGAGCCACTGGGCATCTTTTTCAAGTCTGGTTTTGTCTCGTTTTCTCCTGTACAACGTCTGGTTTGCATGTTACGTGTGTCTGGACACCCGGCCACGGCTTGCTAGTACCCAGAAGACACCCAATACTTAGTGAGTCTGCAGTTGCACTGGACTGCTAACTCAGGCAAAGTGAACACACACACACACACACACACACACACACACACACACACACACACACACACACACGTGACAGTATGGAGGGAAGATGCAGCTCCCACCGGCTGAACAGGATCAGGGCTTGGAAGAGTCAGAAGCTACAGAGCTGAGCCAATCTGGATCCAGCCATGGTCGAAATCGGTTCTGACGAGGAACACAGGAGGTGCAGGGTGAGTATGACAGGGAAGGGTAGAGAGACGCCGTCTACAAGCCAAGCCCCTGCGCCTTTCTGCTGAAAGTACGAGCCATGTGTCTAGGTGAAATGCTCGCCCTGGCATATGCCAGCCTCTCCCCGCTCTCCAGGCCTCTGCACCGTCCTTCGCGATCCCTTGCTGCTTTCCAAACATGACAAGGGAAACATCCGTGCTTTGTGGCCGGCTCTTCACAGCAGCTCCCCTAGCTACAAGCTGGACACCCTATTTATCTCAGGGCCACAAGCAGAGCTGAGATGATTCGACTCTGCCATAAGGCAGACAGTCATTTCATGGCCTGTTAATTCCTGACGCAGTAACAACAATATCATTCCGACTTTTAAAAGAGGTGCCTTTACTTTGTTTCTTTTGTTTTAATAGGTGGCCTAAGCGCCCCAATAAACAACATCCCTCTCACCAAGCCGAGTTCCCCAAACACCACCTCGTGACCAGGTCTGCGGGCTGCAGCCAGGCACCCGGCGTGAAGACAGCTCACCCCAAAGCCGAAGCAAGCCCTCAGAGCAGGGATGGGTCGGCAACACCAAACCTCCTCTGTGTGGGTGGAGATTCCCCTCGGCGGTGATGGGTTGGGCCTCTCTGCCCCGGGCTGGTCCGTTCTACTGTGTAATGGGCTCTGGTCCGGCGCAGATCCAGGCTCACTCAACTGTACCACACACCAAGATCATCTCCTGGACCCAGAGGCAGGCCCTCCGCAGCCCGGTGAGCCTGGGGACTGGGTGGGAGGGAGCCCGCCCCTGGGAGCAAACAGCTGGTCTGCAGAGAGCTGGGAAACACATGGGGCCCTGGGAGACACCTGCTGCCGAAGTCCCCTGTGCTGTTTGCAAGAGAGCCCGTCATTGTTCCGTGGTATCCCTCCTCCCTCTCTGTCCCCTGATTGGCTCACACCATGCTCCACTGCCTTTAGGACCCTCCTTCAGACTCCATGCAAGGCCTTGTGGTTGGTGTTCCTGGCACGGCCTCAAAACCGGCACTGCCCAACACATGGCTGAAGTCTGTACTAAATCAACATGCATGAAGACTTGATCTGAACCCCTGTGGCTCCTACCGGGTGTCAGGAGCAACTGCTTGAAGGGCCAAGCAGGATCTACAGAGCCATGTTGCCCCGGGTTCCAGGCCTGGCTCTGCCACTGACTTGTGACATTGCTGTGGGTCCCAAGGGGCCCGCTCTCAGAGGCCCGACCTCTCCATCTGTGACGTGGGAGTACCGACAGGTCCTTCACGTGAGACAGTCCGCCTCGCTCACAGAACCCGCACCAGGCTGCGGGTGTCCCCGCGTGAGGTTAGGGACATAGCGTCTTGGGTCTCTTTGGGAACCCAGCAGCCACAGGAGTTGGAGATGTTTGGAGAGCTGAGGGCCAGCTGGGCTGCTAAGACTCTCCGACAACTCTTGGGAGACTGGGATGGAAACCAGATGTGGTACTGGCCGGGCGGCTTCTCAGCCAGACACTGTGCCCCAAACCAGGTGAAACTCTCCTGGGCCTCAGCAAGGCCTAGAGACCGGCCTGTCCTCTGGCGGATGTCACCCCATGGCTGTGACCACCCCGGAGGCAGGGCACCCCTCAGAGCTGACCCTTGGCCGTCAGGAACCTTGTCTTCCCTCCCTATCACCCCCGGAAGCACCAGATAGGCAGGCAGCAACCTGGCTGGGAGCAGAACCTACCTCGGACCTGCTAGGATGTCAGCCAGAAAACGCTGGCACGGCAGCCGCCTCCCTTCCCTCCCTGCTAACCTCTGTCATCTCCGGAAACCTTATCTTGCTGGCTCCCCCTTAGCTGACAGACAAAACATCTGATCAGGGGACTCACCAGCTTCAAAAGTGGCCGCCCCATCCCAGTTCTGGCAGAGAAAATCACTGTGTACCCGGGGCCCTGGTGCCCCTCGCCCCCCCAGAACAAGTGGAGCTAGACTTCTGAGCCCGTGAGCTTCCCTGATCAGACTGGAAGTTTCTCTGGCCTGAGGGAAGGCTTATAGCACAGGAGATGTGAAAGGCTCCATCTTGATGTCTTTATCATGCCCTTGAATCAAGGAAACCAGCTGTGATCCAGCTGTGATCGGAGAATTACAGCTTCCAGATTGCTGGCCCAGCCAGCCAGATGACCTGGATAAGGGTTAGCCAATGCTCCCAGTGCCTGTGTGGTGTTGGTGCTGATCCAGTCCATCCAGGGAGAACGCTGGGCCTGAACTCGGGTGGCCCCTCCTCCTGGGGGAACGTGAACCCTGCCGTCAGCCCCATCGAAGTTTCCCAGGTGGAAGAGACTGCCGCTGGGCACACCAGGCCAGGTGCAAATAGAGCTAATGTAGGAGCCATGCTGTCAAGGTGTGGGGTTGATCTTGTCTGAAAAGAATGTCAACGCTGTGAAAAATCCATATGGGTACCGGTGGCTCACGCCTATAATCTTAGCTACTCAGGAGGCTGAGTGTTTTGAAGCCAGCCTGGACAGGGCAGTCTGAGACTCTTATCTCCAATTAACCACCAAAAAAAGCTGGAAGTGGAGCTGTGGCTCAAGTAATAAGTAGAGTGTCGTTTTTTGAGCAAAAAGCTAAGGGACAGCACCCAGACCCTGAGTTCAAGCCCTAGTATTGGCACCAAAAACAAAAAAATCCATACTTTTTATATTTCCCCAAAAGATTCTTATTTACCAAATGAGAAGCCCATCCCCATCAGTAACTAAGAAAACTCAAATTCGAATTTGCCCAGGATAGCAGGTTGCATCAGCAAGTGCTGGATGTTGGGCGGATGGGGGGGGGGAGGGGATGGCAGGAGGGAGGGGGTAGTTTCCTATGCCAGTGTGGAAGTAATTAGCAAGTGTGGCTGACAGGCATGTGTAAGGACACTTATGGAAACAATATTTGTAATGCTAAAAATCTTCTGGGAGGCCTCTTCAAGTCCGCTGGTAGGAGAGCAGCTCAAATGTTTATTTAAGGAACACTATACCACCATTCAAGGAACCTAAATATCAACACAACTCAGCCTCAGCCTGTGATGCTAAGTGGAAAAACACAGCTAGGCCACATATCAACTACACACGATCCTCCCCTATGCTAAGGGCTCAGCTCTGTCCAGTCTCCCCCAGAGTGCATCTCCCTCTCACTGAAGCCCACTCTGGGTCCCCAGGATGTGCATCTGAAAAGCTCATCCATCTACCCTTCTCCACACTGTTACCGGCCCTCGAGTGTGGAGACATGGTAGCGTCTTCCTTTATACCATGAGTCTGCGTGGGCAGAGAATATGGCTCCCGCTTCCTATAAAGATGCCACAGCGCCTGGCCCAAGTTGGCACACAGAGTCAGTTATTTACTGTCTGGTTTAGTAAGATAATTTCCTAGGCTGAATGAGAAAGCCTGCTTTCCCCTGCCACCCCCTCCCCCCCCCACACACAAGGAGAAGCCATAGGTGGTCACCCTTCCCCAAGAACCCAGAAACACAGCATGTCATTTCCTGCATCACTGGCCAACGCTCATCCAAGCTGCTGCCTTGTTCCTATGCCCCTCAGTCACGCGTGCCAGGACACCGTGGAAAACCCTGCGGGGCTGCACCCCTCCCAACCTCCCCACGATGAGGGGCCAGGCTGTAATCTGTAAGTGTAAGAACCACAAATAACTCCCAACATAAATACAGCCTAAAAACATCCATAAATCATTCCGATTCCATCCCGGTGACAATTCTAATTTATAACAAGAGGCAAGAGAACGAACACTGTGGCTTGCTTCTTTCCCTGGGCTTTTGGAGCTGCTGCTGAGGACGAATCCACCCCGCTGTTTCTTACAACCATGAGTCCCTGATTTACGTATTACTAAAGATGAAATATACCGGAGGCCGCCAGGCACCGGGGCTGCGTGCTGTGGTGCGAATTCCTGCAGGCCCTGGGACCCCAGCACCAGCTGCCCCCTCCCTCCTGGGCTCCACCCTGGCTTTCCTTCACTTTCTACTCCTTCTGCCATTGCAGGAGATAAGGGTCCTCCTTAGCTCCCCACAACAATGGCTGATATACTTGCTCAGGGTCCTGGAGGTGGGCCCAGGGCAGCAGGCTTGGCTACCCTGCATCTTAATGGTTCATGCAGTCAGTTAAACCACGCTGGGCAAGCCCAGAGCACAGGAGTGTGAGGGAACTCGGTCTTCTCCACTCAGGACTTTTCTTCATACATGATCATAAAGCTTTGTTGTTGATGCAGTAAATTACAAAAAAAAAAAAATTCACATAAAACAAAAGTTCTGCCTCCCTTTCTGTAGAATGATGTATTTCTTTAAAAGCCATTGGCTGTTATTTTTAGCAGACCTCAAAACACATAATTAATACGGGGGCGGAGGGGAACAAAGTAACAACAAAGTGTGTCCCAAATACCCAGAAGGGCCACACACAAAACTCAAGTGGGGCACAGCCCTTGTTACCCACCCTGGCATGCCAGACACTCCATGCACAAGTGGATCTGATGCCTCTCTTTGGCCAGTTTGAAGCACCAGCTGGGTCACCTGCCACAGCATCTCTGTCCACATCCTCAGGGAAAGGTCCTTGGCAGGATCCATAAAGAGTGAGGCATGGGTGCCATCAGCTCCCAGATCAGTGCCCTCCCCCTCTGGGGAAGGGACTCCGGCTCCGGCCAGAAAACACTAGCTATCAGGCAGTGAGGGAATTTCTACATGGCTGCCTACTGTGGAGAGCCCCAACCACAGCTAGAACCCCAGAGGCGGCGTCCAGGGGCCAAAAGCTAAATTTACTCATGATCCCAAGACATTTCTGCAGATTGGACTCCACCATACCCTGCCAGAAGTGCACACACCTTATGATCACAGCTCTCCCCAACTTGAAACACCCACAGAGAGACGGAAGATCTCAACAGAGGAGGAACGGCTACACTACTGTGTTAGGAGGCAGTGCCAGGGGTTTTGCGAACACAAAGTCTTTTGACAGAAACCAGCGGCATCCAATGACTCATGGTAACCTGAAAATGATATCTGGGGACAGGATAAAGCCTTTTCTCCTTTACCTCGACTCCCTGGACCTTGAGTTTCATGTGGTCTTCTCGGGTCGTTTTCCCGTCTTTCCTCTTTTTCCAGCAATACCCATCTTTCCTGTACTTCACTTTCTTCCTGTTGTAGAGAATCATTGAGCCATTCTGTGGTCTGGAAACAACAAAGGGTTAAGTTACCAAGAGAAGCAAGCAGGAGGGAAAAAAAATTGATGAAGAAAGATAGCATAGGCCAGTTGTTTTTTTTTTTTTTCTTTCCTAAAATTCTCTACAGAGAAAGCAATATTCCACATTTTGCTGGGAACATAATTTTTCACCTTTTATTGCAGCTCCGTGGATTAACTGTGTTTTATGGCCAGCCAAAATTTGCTTGTGGATTTGGTACCTAATGAATTAAATGTGTCAATGATAGGCTTAAAAAAATCCCCTCAGTAATAACCACAAACTAATCAGGATATACGATGTAAGGGCCCAAGCTGTGCACTAAAAAGTGGGCAACACACACACACACACACACACACACACACACACACACACACACACACACACACGAAGCAAAGAGTCAGGGCTGTCACGGCAAGCCTGCAATATCTTATCTCTTGTAGACGGATTTTCTTCACATCTTTTAATCCATCACCCAACATTAGGAAATAAATAAGTTGAACGCAGACGCTAGATGACTATGTTAAGAACAGACCAATGGAACACTGAGTCGCCCGGGCCAGCGGCTCTTGATTCATCGCCTGCATTTAGATTACTTCGAGACACAGAAGCGCATCACCACCATCCTTCCCTAGCAAGCTAAGTACCTGATTTGTTCCCATTTGGGCCTTGGCTGTCAGAGGTCTCCAAAAATGCCAGGTAAACTCATCTATTCAGCCCACAGACAGAGTACCTTAAGAGAATTCTTGCCTCCTTGCTAAAGGCTTGGCTGACCATTCTTGGGAGGCTTAAAAAAGGACACACAGAGTCCCAAGTTTTGCAAAACATAAAATAAAATAAAACATCAACAAGACACCTACACCAGCGACAGAGAACCAAAAATTATTATGTGCTTTTTTTTGGTAGAGAAGGAAGAAGAAGGGCAGGCAGGTGGTGGGGCAAGCCACATCCAGAGCACAGTGGCAGGTGTGGGCAGATGAAGACAGCCACCTGCCCGCTGGCCAGCATGGTCCCCCCTGTGGCCGATGGCTGGCAGGGAGAGAGGCATGCTGAGGATGCTGTGCAAGCGGCATTGCAGCTCACGCTCAGAGAGTGCTTTCCACAAATGAGACCAATGGAGAGGCTCCTTCTGCTACTGCTCAGCTGAGCGGGGCAGGAGAGACCTCATCAGCCAGCCCCCGGCCCCTCGGGGCCCCCTGCCCCTTTGAATGGGGGCCCTGAGCACCGGCCGGGGACGGCTTCCTAGTCCACGGCAGGACCCTGTGGGCGGGATGGCTGCAGCTGCCTGTGGCTTCCTCCCGGCCCCACGGCGCCGTTCAGAGGCCGTGCGAGGCCTAAGCCTCAACTCCATGGAAAATGACAGACTTTCCACCGTGCCTCCCAGCGCTTCATTGTCTCCCGGTCAGGGCGCAATTGGGTTGTGTCAGCCTTGGTTTCCTCCCTGGGCCTGCGCTGACTCAAACAATCAGGAAACAGCTCTGTGCTCTTGTCAGCCACCTGTCCTCACTTACCAGTCTGCCTGTCTGTGTGGAAAAGCAACGCGTTTAGAAGTTCCCACTTCTAAACGGCTCACACGGCCGGGCTGTGCCTGCCTCCTCCAGCTTCTGCCGTCGCGAGGCTCTGGGTCTCTTCAGAGCACGGAGAGGCCTCCCTGCTCTGAGAAGACCCACGGGACGCCTCCCCCCCCCCCACATGACCACCCACTGTACCCCAAACCCCCATCTCAGAAGACACAATGGAGGCTGGAGCAGACGGGCTCCCTGTGTGCCCCACCCACTCTCAGGGAAAATGGAGACGGGGCTGTGGTTCAAGTGGAATGTCTGTCTGCTAAGGTAGACCTCCTATCAACCCAGCCCAGCTAATGCCTTTGTTTTTTGGTTTAGATTTTTGTGCCAGAGCTGGGCCTTGAACTTTGGACTTGGCTCTCACTTGGCTTTTTCAATTTTTGTTCAAGGCTGGCCCTCTAACTCTCAAGCCGCACCTCCTCTTTTGGCTTTGGGGTGGTGAGTTGGCGGTAAGCGCCTCCTTTCTCAGAGCTGGCTTTGGACTGTGATCCTCATAGCTCAGCCTCCCGGGCAGCTAGGACTACAGGCGTGAGCCACCGGCACCTGACTTTTGATATGATTGATTTTTTTTTTTTTACTTGTTCCATCCTTAACCAAGTTCAAATCTAGCCAATGAATCTCAGTAGCAGCTACAGGCCATTTGCCCCCCCCCCAAATGTGGTAGGGCCCAGAGAGAGGGGATCCCCCAAAATACTGTCACATGCAGAGTTAGAATCGCAGCCATGCCCGCCCTGGGCATGTCCCACAACAGCAGCTTTCAACAGAATCATTGTTCTAACTTGCAGCTGTGGGCAGCTGAACTGCGTAGACCACTCTTCTCATTCTGGAAGAACTCGCTTCTGCCCCATGTGACCCCAAGGTGGAGGCCCCTCCTCAGGGCGTTAAAATGAATGGAAAAGAGACTCAGCATGGGGGGCGTGCGTGATCCATGGGCCCAGAGGCTCTGCCAGCTCCCCAGCTGGTGGGGAGGGAGGGAAGGAGGAAGGGAGGAGAACAAGGTGGCCTTGCAGACGGACAGGCGGGCCGGCCATCCTGACCACCGAGCCCCACCCCAGGGGGCTTCCGCAGTCCACGGCCCCCTGAGCAGCTCAGGGAGTTAAGGAGCAGGGCTGCTGCAGGATGCACGGAACGCGCCCCCGGCCATCCGTCCCGCAGCCAGCCCGTGCTGCCGGCCCGGTGGCACACAGCACACGCCTGCCTAAGTCCATCCACACCCTCATCTAGATCTGTGTCACTATTTGAGGTTCACACACCGAGCCCCTGAGGCAGGAGCTCGGGTACAACCGGAGCTCGGCCTGGCAGCGTCCCGAGGACACCGGTGTCACCTGACTCCACCGTCACCCACACAGCTCTGGAGCGCGGAGCCAGCCTGGGCCCACCGGGTTCTCACAGCCCTGCAAGCGTCCTCACCGAGGGACGGGGGTTGGCGGGTGGAGGCCAGGCCGTCCCCCTTGTGCCTGTGGTGCCTGTGGTGACACACACACACCTGTGTGTGTGTGCACACACATGCACACACAGATAAACACATATACACATACAATACACACACATACAGATACATAGTGACACATACAGATGCATAAATATATGCACATACAATGCATTCATACACACATGCACACATGCACATTCATGCACACATGCACATACATACACACCCATACATTTATACACACATACACACGCACATACCTATATTCATACATATACATACATGTACATATACACACATACACATATGCATGTGTGCACATGCACACATATACACATATACACACAACACATACACATATATGGGCATGTGCACATGCATGCACATACCCTCATGCATGCACGCACACACACACATGCGCACACACACACACTTCAGTTGAAATTGCCCTGTATCTCTACCCAGCCTCTCTGTCCTTGTCTTGAAGCTCCAGCCACACAGCAGTGACTTAGAGAGGAACAAGGGCCCTGTGTTCACCCTTCCTTGATTCCTGTTTCATCTCCAAATGCCCTCCTGGGTTTTGCCAGGGTCAGCTCCAGGCGCCTGCACCTCACTTCAGGGTCTCCCCCTGGGAGAGGCTGGGCCACCGCTGACCAATGCTGAGAGCCTGGGGACACGGGAAGCCCCACCACTGTGGGGCAGAGGAGAACGGGAGAAACAAGGTGACTCGCAGCACAGCTGCACTGTAACAGGAGGGCACCAGACACTCAACCCTGCTCCCGAGAGACAAGCAAAGCCCAGACACCCAGAGATCCTGAGATCAACAGAAACCAGTTGCAAATTACAACAGCAAAGAAGCAGACACTGAAAATACAGGTTATTGGCGGTAAGTGGGTGGATGGGTAGATAGACATAGGTAGATGATAGATGGATGTATGGACAGCTATATTTTCATGGAGAGATAATAAATGGATCCATAGATCATTGACAGACAGACAGATACAATAGAGACTGAGATAAAATTAGAGGATAAGGCCCTTCACAGGTGGCTCTTCCCCATAATCTGGCTACTCAGGACACCGAGATCTGAGGATTGTGGTTCAAAGCCAGCTTGAACAAGAAAGTCTATGAGACTTTTCAATTAACCAGCAAAAAAAAGGCTGGAAATGGAGCTGTGGCTCATGTGGTAGAGCACCAACCTTAAGTAAAAAAGCTCAGGGACTGTGCCCGGGCCTGAGTCCAAGCCCCAGGACCACACCCTCCCCCCAAAAAAGACAGAGATTGGGACAGATGGATGGATGGATGGATAGATCAATAAAGGAATACTCCCACTTACTAAAGAGAAAAACAAGACAATGGGCATGAATCTAACATGGAATACCTTAGAAACCTAGAGAAAACTATAGAAACTTTCTAAAAGACAAAAAAGAAGGAATCTGTGATACATAAAAAAATGTAACAGGCCTTCGCTAGGATTAAGGGAGACCTCAAAAACACGAATCTTCCCCCAAGATAATGTGACCATGACCACGAGACTCTTATCAGGTTGTTTTTAATTGATATCAAAATTCTTCCTATACACCGGCTGTGGAAGGCGGCAGCAAGGCGGAAGATCCCTCTCCACCCTCCCTCAGCCTCCCCTCTCCAGCCCCAGTTTCGTCAAAGGCTTAATTCACGTCCCATTCACACACCCCCACCCCACTCAAGAGCCTCCCGTTTTTGTGCCCTGATCTTAAATAAAGCTTTGAAAAGATTTAAAAAAAAAAAAATTCTTCCTATAAAATTTACATGGGAAGAAGAAATAGCAAGAATAGCCAGACAAACCTCAAGGGAGGGGCCCTACCCATAGTGCCCCGAACTGTAAAACCTCCACATTTTCATAGTCTGGGGGTGGACACATGAATGAACACAGACACGGAGCAGGGCAGACCATCTCACGTCCACACAGCCAGTACAAGCAATAAACAAGGAGCGCCAAGTCAGCTGAGATGGGACTATAGAAAGATGACAGGGTAGCTGTCGGTGCCTGCACCCTACAACAGCATTGATTCTAAATGGCCCAACCCTCTCCCCTTGATACACAAGACCACGATATCCTAGAAGAAAAGCTGGGTGAATTCCTCTATTACCTGAAAAGAGGCGGGGGAGGGAGTTTCCCTACTGGGAGTCAAAATTGGGCAAATAAGGAAGAAGGGGTGCATCTGTTGACATAAAAATAAAAGTGCTAGACTCTTCCCCCAAGGGCTTGCATGATTCACAGCCGCTGGGTGTGAGGGGGGCGGGGTTCTGATTCCCAGCATTCTCCCTAAACACTTGGCATTCTCCGTGGTTTGGATTGTAGCCACCCTTGTGGGGGTGTGTGTGGAGGTTTGCGCTCGCATTTCCCTAATGACTAATGAAGTTGAGCATCTTTTCATGTGCTTATTAGCTATTCATACAATTTCTTTGGTGGAATGTCTGTTTGAATCTCTGGCCCGTTTTTAATTGACTTGCTTGTCTTCTCACTTTGCAGTGCTAAGAGCTCTTTACATAAAATCTGGAAGCAAGTCCTTTATGCGACGTCTGGTTTGCAAACACTTCCTCACAGTCCATCATTGGTGGGTTTATTTTTCTTAATGGCATCTTTGAAACAAGCAAGATGTTTTCCTTTTGATGAAATCCAAGTTATCCATTTCCTCTTTTTATGAATGAACGGTGCTTTTAGTATTCTAAGAAGGTTTTGTTGTTGTTGTTGTCTACATCAAACTTACAAAAATCTCTCATGTTTCTTCTAAGAAAACTATTCTACTATATTATGATCTTCTCTTTAAGATAATAGACTTTAGGTCTATTATTTTGCAGAAGTATTTGTATTTGTAAGAGAAGAGTCTATGTGGATTTTTTCTCAGGAGTGTATTCAATTGCACAGTATCAAGAGAGAAAAAGTATAAATAAAAGAGAGTAGAAACTGGGGCTGGGAAGTATGGCTCAGTGGTAGAGCACTTGCCTTGCATGCATGAGGCCCTGGGTTCGATTCCTCAGCACCACATAAGCAAAAAGAAAAAAGCCGGAAGTGGCGCTGTGGCTCAAGTGGTAGAGCGCTAGCCTTGAGCTGAAGAGCTGAGGGACAGCGGCCAGGCCCAGAGTTCAGACCCCACAACTGGACCAAAAAAAAAAAAAAAGAGAGTAGAAACTAATGACAATAGAAATGTATGACAGAGATGTAAGCCAGTGGGAGGGAGGAGGGTGAAGGAGGGTGAACAAAGTATTTTATTCACAAGTGAGTGACAGGGGGTGAATCTGATTCCAGCACGCTATATTCACATGTGGTCATGTCAAATGAAACCTCCTTGTACAACGGATTGATGCTAATACAAGAGGTAAAATTATTTTTTTCAAAAATAAAAGCCTACTCCTTTCCCCCACTGTTATGCTTTTACATTTTTGCTGAAAATAAATTGAGCATAATGATAGGCTTTATTGTCTAGACTTGATATTAGATTCCATTCCTTAGGCTTCTGTCAGCACCGGGCATCTTGATTATGGCAGCTTCCTATGAAGTTCTGAAATCAAGGACGGTAAGTTCTCCACCTCTGAACCTTTTCAAAATCGTTTTGGCTTATCCTGAGTCCTTTGAGTTTCCGTAGACAGTTTAAGATTCGCTTAATGATTTTAGAGGTGGCGGATTTGGGGGGGGGGGGAGTGGGAGGGGAGTCTGCTGGGTATTTGATAGAAGTGGAGTTGAATCTAGAAATCAATTGGGGGATAATTTCTATCTTAATAATATTGAGTCTTTCAATCACTTCCACTGAAGTGATTTTAATTGCAGTAATATGGCATGCCTCTATGTCGATGTAAATCTTCCATTTCTCTGAGTTGGACTCTGTCGTTTTCAAAGTACAGGTACTAGAATTTGTGAGTTAAATTCATTCTAAACACTTTGTTCTTTTTGGAGCTATTTTGTAAGTGGAATTGTTTTCTTTAATTTCATTTTTGGATTGTTCATTTCTACTACATAGAAAGATAATTGATCCTTACATATTGACTTTAAATCCTGTGACCTTGCAAAACTTGTTTTAAACTTGTTTTATTACTTCTAATAAAAGGTTTTCTTTTTTTTTGTTTTGATAATTTTGTGGATTTTCCACACATATAATCAAATAAACCATGAGTAAAAATTTCCACTGCAGATGGTTTTTATTTCTTTTTCTTACATTATTGCATTGGACCTCCATTATGACACTGAGTAGAAATGGGGAGAAAAACACTTTGTTTTCTTCCTAATCCAAAGGGTAAATCAGTCTTTTACCTTTCAGGATAATTAACTCTATCAAAGACTCAAAATAATTTAAAATGGACTGAAGAACCAACTTGAAGAGGCTCCCACTGATCAAAGATGGGACACTCAGCATCAATAAAGAGGAATCGTTACAATGGACTAAATGGACATTCAATATGCTTTAATCCATAAGCTTGAAATGATCTTAAAACAAATGACAACAAAAACTCACAAATTATTCATTGTTAGTATATACTAGTGATCCAAGACATCATTTTCAGAAAAAAGAGGTAGAAGGCAAGTCAGTCATTCATCCACCTTCCCAGTGCAGACTTCTTTTTGACTTAATCAAGAGGAAGAGAGTAAACTTTCTCTGAAACAGTACTCTAGCCAGGCCAAGTACAGTGACTCACACCTATTTGGAGTCTAGGCACTCAGTAGGCTGAGATTGAGAAAACTTGATGTTCGAGGCCAACCTGGGAAAAAAAAACTTCACGGGATCCCATCTCAATCAAAAATAGCTGGGATCGATGGCACACACCCCTCATCCCAGCCACTGTGGAAGCATAGATAAGAAGATCACAGTCCAGGCCAACTCCGGGCAAGAAGTGGGACGCTGTCTCAAAAGTAATCAAAGCCCCTGGAAGCCAAAGCACTTGACTAGAACGCACAGGACAGCGAGAAATTTTTTTAAGTACTCTAGCTAATGAGGACAAAATAAGAGAATTAAAATGTCACCATCTTGTAATCTCAGCTGAATTAATGGTGGCTGACATCAAAAGGGAGCAACGTGGCGACATGAGCCTGTCATCTGATGAGAGTTTATTTTGCTGTTGCAAAAATAAAGAGTCCCTGAAATTAAACCCAGCAGCTGATCAAATCTCCCCTGGAGGCTCTGGAACACAGCAAAGGACAGAAGGAGGAAATCAAGGGTGTTAGCCACACTCTAGAAAACTCCATAGGACAAATGACCTGGCTTCTTCAGTTCTTTCTCTGAGAAAGAGTGGGAGAGAGGGAAAGGGGCCACAGATATACACCAACCAACAGCAATGGACGCCCTTATGTGAATATCAAATGAGACAAAGAAATTGTGTCTACGTACATATACATATATACATACATATGGTATTTGTCAAACAATTGAATTCTGAACATTGTGCAGATGTTGGATGATATTCAGAATGATTCATCTTAAGAGATCTTGCAGTACAGTAATTATTTTTTTTAAACCACCGATTGTTTTTAGAGACAAATAGTGAAATATTTACGGACAAGGTTAGATAATGTGCGAGGCGTGCATCCGGGAGGCAGGGGGTGGCGGGTGGGAATGGAACCAGACTGACCAAGGATGGCAGTGGTGGACGGCAGTGAGCACTTCTCAGCTCACTGTGCTTGCCGGGCCACATTTGTGCTTGCTTCTGTAATAAAAGGCTCTTGGATGGCCAGCTGGGCACCAGTGCCTCACACCCGTAATCCTAGCTACTCAGGAGGCTGAGGTATGAGCACTGAGATTCAAAGCCAGTCGGGGTACACCAATCCAAGAGACTCTTTATCTCCAATGAACCAGCAAAAAGTGGGGAGTAGAGGTCTGGGTCAAGTGGTATAGAACCAGCCTTGAGCAAAAAGCTAAGAGAGCAAGAGCTTGAGATCTTGAGTTCAAGTACCAGCAGAAGAAGAAGAAAAAAAAGAGGATGAGGAGGAGGAGGAGGAAAGGGAAAGGGAGGGGGACTGAGGGAGGGGGTGTGGTGCACTGTGGGGCAGCTGGGACAGGACACCCACCATAGGAGAGACTGTCCCTGAACGTGAGTCCTGAGCACTTGCCCGCCCCAGTAGGATGGGATATGTTTTCCTGGTTGGGTGTGACAGAAGACAATGAATAGCTGTTCTTGGGAGACAGTAAATAGGAAGTTACGAAGCAGCTGGGTATTGAACCCAGGATGGTGTCCAGGTACTTTTCAGGGTCTCGCCTTAGACATCACTGCACATCCAATAGATCTGGCTCACAGCCCCTCCTCCTAGGACTCCCCCGCCCCTTTCCTGCCACTCCTGGGTCATTTCTCTAAAGTCACCAGCCCTGATTTCAGAGGACAGCCTGTGGAGGCCCAGCCTGCTGCCCTTGGTCTGTGGGCCCGTGCAGCCCTGCCTGCAGCTGCAGTGTTGACACGCTAAGCTCTGTGCAGCCTGTCAGCTTGGGCTCTGGGGGGGGCCATAGAATCTGTCCCTTAGAGCGTCCCTTTAAGGACAAACGACATGCTTGCTTGGAGTGGGATTCTGCGAACAATGTCCAGATGGCTTCTAAACAGCCAACATCTCAAGCGATTCTCCTTTCTGCAGCTGGAGCCCCTGCTCTGGGGCGCCTCTACCTTACTCTGTGTGCCCTCGGCCCTGTCAATCACGCCAGCAGCACGTTCACAGGCCCGGCTAGAGGAAAATGCGGCGTGCGCAGTTCCAGCCCCTGCAGGCCCCGACCCTGGGGGCAGACCACAGCATGCTAGAGCAGCGATGCTGCACTCAGGGCCCAGCGCTAAATCTCTGTTCCGGTGGGCAGTTAGGAAATGGGAAGTGCCACCCTTAATCGCATCCCACATTCTTTATGCCCCTGCTCCCTCCTGATCTCTTCACCTGCACCGTCAGCAGCAGGTGCCTGGACCAAAAGTCAATAATCACCATGCTGACTGCCTGACAACCAGAAGAGCTGCCTTTCACCAACCGTTCGTGCGTGCTAGACCCAGGAGGAAGCCCTTGTGAGAGCCGGGCACCTGTGGCTCACACCTGCAATCCTAGTGACTCGAGAGGCTGAGATCAGAGGATCAAGGTTCAAAACCAGCAAAGTCAGAAAGTCCGTGAGACTTTTTTAAACTTCTAATCAACCATCAAGAAGCCAGAATCAGAGCCGTGGCTCTGGAAGTAGAGTGTTAGTCTCGAGGGAGAAAAGCAGCTCAGGAGCAAGTGAGCAGGCTCTGAGTTCAAGCCCCAGGATCAGCACCAAAAATAATAAGCAAAGCCCTTTCCATTTGCCATTTGCAGCCCTGATAGTTGGGTGTCAGTGGCCTCATATGCAATGAGAAGAGGAGAAAGCCCAGAGAAGGGCAGACACTTAGCTAAGATGGCATAGCTAGGAAACTCCGAGACAAAGGAATCACCCTATGCCTCTCTTCCTGAGTCTGAAACATGGGGTGCTGCAATGCCATCTTGTCCCCACCATCATCTTCACGCCTTGCTAGGTAACAGGGACATTTCACTCCATTCTGAGAACCATAGATGAGGCATAGGTCATTCCAGAACTGTAGGTACGTCATGGCTGGTTAGAATCCAGGAAACCCCTGTCCCTCACCCCTGATGGTTAAGATTGTCCGAGTCTGGGAAGCCTCCACCCCTCATGGTCCCCACTGGCTTCCTAATAAAGACTCCACATCCGGCTCTCTCAAAATGTGGCTTCTCTGTCTCTCGCAGATCGAATCCCCTAGCTATCAATTCCTGACCCATTCCAGCCACCCCCTCCTCTCCTTCAAGCCACAGCGAGGGCTCGTGGCGGAAGGAAGGGCTGTCGGAGCCTGATTTAAATTGTTCCGAGGGTCCTTCCTCTTGTGGAAGAGAGGAAGGAGGCTCAGCGAGAGGACCGTCTCCTCTCCTTATCTCCTTCTCCCACAAACCCGGGAGAGTGCTCATTGATGACTGGCGCCTCGCAAGGTTGACAGAACACCAGACGGAGGCCTGAGAAGCTATTGCCGCAGACCGGATCTCACCGGAAGGGGCTAGTTTATTAACCCGCAGGCGGACGTCAGAGTCAGCTCCTCACGATGTGGAGGCCGAGGAGCCAGAAAAGCTGGTCGTGAAGATTCTGTGTCCTTCCCTCCCCACTGGCCACTCCAGGCTATTGATGGAGGGGCGGGGGGGGGGGGGGGGGGGGGAGGAAAGGGGCTGACAGGCCCGGCCGGCATGCAGTCTGCTGGATCTGAAAACCAATTGCTTTTCATCATAAATTCCAGCTGGGGCCATGGAAATACTAAGGATGAGGGGAAGGTAACACCAACTTGCTTGATTTGAATAGCTCCTTTTGGGGGGGCAGGCTAACCCCAGCTTCTTTGCATTAAACTAAGGGTACATGGAAACAGCAAAAGCAGTAACGGCTGGGTAGATTCAGAGGCTTCAACAACCCCCCTCCCTCATCTCCAGGAGCCACGAGGCTCCCCAGATGGGGCCCATTCTTGCTGCCTTTTGGGTTGTGTTTTGTTTCTGTTTTTTGAAGGTGAGCCAGTCCCAGAAGCCAGCGCCCCACCCGCTCCTTCCCTCCGGGATGATGTGCTGCGGGTTTCCGGTTTCCGCATACATGGCGGGACAGCCAGCAGCACTACCCTGCGGCTGGGGCTCCACGCGCTCCATCTTCTTTAATCCCCACTGAAGTCTCCAGGAAGGCCAAATGAGGGGAACCCTCTAGAAGCCGGGGCGGGGGGGGGGGGGGCTGGGGTGGAGAAGGTGGGGAGCAGCTGCTGTGGGAACTCAACGGAGGCCGGGGCTGGCGGAACTCAGCAGCACACATCTGGGTGTTTTCCTCGAGGATCCTACATGTAGGTGGCTAAGATTTGTTCATCTCCATTGTCACTGGAGGTCACTAGAAAGAAAATAAGAAGCCCTTCCCCCCCACCCCTCCCCCCCTCCCCCCCTCCCCCATGCGCAGAGACAGCATGGCCAGGAAGCTGCCCAGTGAGAGTCCACGGGGACTCATTCAGGGCTCCATTCCAAGAGCTCCCCAGGGCTCGGCTTGAAATTCTATTATGACATTCGGTGATTTATTCAGTTAATATTTATTGAGCAGCTAATATGGGGCCAGGCCACTGCACAGGGTAGGCTGGGCCCTACAGCTCTGTCCCTTTGCGGCTGACTCTGAGTCCTGCCCCGGGGGGGGGGGGGGGGGGGGAAGGCCCACAGGAGAGAGAGCGGATGAGGCTGTTCACTAATGGCAGCAGAGAGAGGGGATGGGCAGACTGGCAGGGGGAGGGGAGTCCCTCCCCCTCCAACACAGCACCTGGCGGAGGCAGGTGTGAGGTAAAGGTCTAGAACTTTCCATGGAGAGAGAAGCCAGCCTGGGCCCAGGCCTGCAAAACATGCCTGGCGTGGCACTGGGCAGACAGCAAGGTGAGGCCAGGGGCTGGAGATGGAGTCCAAGTCACGTGGGGTCCTGGAATGAGGTGGATTTCATCCCCACTGTGATCAAAGATACAAACTAATCAAGCACCACAGGTGTGCCCGTGGGGCTTGAACTCTGGGCCTGGGCGCTGTCCCTCAGCTCTTCAGCTCAAGGCTAGCGCTCTACTACTTGAACCACAGTGCCACTGCTGGTTTTCTGGTGATTTATTGGAGATGAGAGTTTCAAGCACTTTCCTGCCCGGGTTGGCTTTGAGCCGTGATCCTCAGATCTCAGCCTCCTGAGTAGCTAGGCTTGCAGGCGTGAGCCACTGGTGCCGGGTAGGCCCCCCACATCATAACATGACAACGGTATGACGCAAGCCATCCCATCACTCAGGTAACACCACAGATGTGACTTTGAGAAGAGCAGCGGAGCAAAGCCCGGGTGACAGCACATTCAAGGAGGCGGCACCAGGTTGGGGCAGGGAGATAAAGCTTCCCCATCATTCTAATATATTTAGCTGGATGTTGATCGCTCAGACCTGTCATCCTAGCTACTCAAGAGATTGAGATCAAAGGATTACAGTTCAACGCCAATCCAAGTAGAAAAGTCTCTTAGACTTCTCTTTGATTAGCCAACCCAAATCTGGAAGCAGAGGTGTGGCTCAGATGGTATAGTGCCAGCCTTGAGCACTGAAGGCCAGCACCTCCGGCTCTTAGGTCAAGCCCCAGAAGTGGCACACACAAAATATCCAGTCACTGGTGAGGCAAAGGAAAGAAGGGCTTATGATAAGACAGGATATCACACACAGGAGTCAATGCCTGTGCAAGAAAGGATCTTCTATGCCTGGCTCTTGTCTAACTCCAGCTACAGGAGCCCCCGCCCTGCAAAGCGGCGAGGTCCTGGCTCAGGTGCCTCCCTCGGCCTGGTGCACCTTCAGCCCACCAAAGCCCCCCCACCTCCTCAGAGGACCGCCTCCAGGCCCCTCACCTGTCAGATTCCAACACCGGTATTTTATTAATAATCCAATGTAAATCGGAGAGAAAATTAATGTGTCATCTCCTTGCAGGAAGGACTAAACATCTCAATGTGAGGTTCTGTTGACGCTGTCGTTTATCATTAGCATGCAGTTCAAGGCCAGCTGCCCATGTGCTGGTGGGGGCCTTTAAGACAATGAATCTCAGGGAATTAGCTTCTGGGCCAATTACTCCTGCTTCCCTCTGCCTATCTAGGAGATAAATTCTGTCTCAGTAGGAGGGAAAAATAGGGAAAAGGAAGGAGAAGAAGAAGAAGGAGGAGGAGGAGGAGGAGGAGGAGGAGGAGGAGGAGGAGGAGAGAAGAAGAAGAAGAAGAAGAAGAAGAAGAAGAAGAAGAAGAAGAAGAAGAAGAAGAAGAAGAAGAGGAAGAGGAAGAGGAAGAGGAAGAGGAGGAGGAGGAGGAGGGGGAGGGGGAGAGGGAGGGGGAGGAGGAGGAGGGGGAAGGGGAGGAGGGGGAGGAGGAGGAAGAGGGGG
This sequence comes from Dipodomys spectabilis, assembly GCF_019054845.1. Lineage (NCBI taxonomy): Eukaryota > Metazoa > Chordata > Mammalia > Rodentia > Heteromyidae > Dipodomys > Dipodomys spectabilis. Next base: position 584,258 of record NW_024870865.1, on the reverse strand, counting down.
GAGGAGGAGGGGGAGGAGGAGGAGGAGGGGGAAGAGGAGGAGGGGAGGAGGAGGAAGAGGGGGGAAGAGGAGGAGGAGGGGAAAGAGGAGGAGGAGGGGGAGGAGGAGGAGGAGGGGGAAGAGGAAGAGGAGGAGGAGGGGGAAGAGGAGGAGGGGAGGAGGAGGGGGAGGAGGAAGAAGAGGGGGGAAGAGGAGGAGGGGGAGGAGGAGGGGAGGAGGAGGGGGAGGAGGAGGGGAGGAGGAGGGGGAGGAGGAGGGGAGGAGGAGGGGGAGGAGGAAGAGGAGGAGGAGGAAGAGGAGGGGAGAAGGAGGAGGAGGAGGAAGAAGAGGAAAGAAAAAAGAAGGAGGGGAGGAAAGGAGGAGAAGGGGGTTTGCTATTCTCCTTGCTAATAGAAATTAATTTTTTTGCAAAGAGACAAAGCAATATTCCTTGTGTGAGGAGGGAATCGGGTAGCCGCGGAAGGCCGATAAACGGGGCCATTCTGATGGAAACTTCCTCAAATCAAATGTAGGGGAACCTCTTAATGGGCTTTGTTCTCCTTTTCCATAATCTATAACGATTAAGAGAAAGATGAGCTGAGGAACAATCCTGTAGCATTACCAGGCAGCGCCAATTCCGAGCAGAGCCAGAGGACCCCCAGCCGGCACTGCTGCCCCTCTGTCCAGCACGTACCCCACCCCCTCCCCGCATCTCTGTGCACACTGGGGACACAGTACCCTGGAACCAGCCTCTCCTGACCTCTGGGGAGCTCTCGTCCCAGGAAGGAAACAGACCAATAAAGTAACAAACAGAGCTGGCAAGAACCACCAAGAAGAAGAGCCTGGGCAGGAATTCTATGCCTAAACAATAGAATTGTTTTCTTGAGTCTTTTTTTTTCTTTAAATCTTTACTACAAAAAAAATTAAAATGGGCCAGACGCCAGTGGCTCACGCCTGTCTTCCTAGCTACTCAGGAGGCTGAGATCTGAAGATCGCAGTTCAAAGCCAGCCCAGGCAGGAAAGTCCCTGAGACTCTTATCTCCAATAAACCACTCAGAAAACTGGAAGTGGTGCTGTGGCTCAAGTGATAGAGCACTAGCCTTGAGTTGCAGAGCTGAGGGACAGCGCCCAGGCCCAGAGTTCAAGCCCTACGACCAACAAAAATTAATTAATTAATTAAAATGTACTTTGGCAAAAGTGGTTCCAAAGTAATAGGGCTGGGTGGGTGTCAGGCTCAGAGCACTGGGGCGCAGTGGGGGGGGGAGGTAGACAGGGGAAGAAGGGGGGTGCAGGCTCAGCCTGCCCCGGGACAGGGACACCCAGCCAGGCAGTGCTGTGCATGCTGGCCGGGGTGCCTCATCAGCCACCACAGGTGGAGCTAACTCCACGAGGTGACTGGAGGTTGCACCTGCTGGCCGACCATGCTGTGACCTCCAGTGCTGCTTGCCCAGCCCGGCCCAGCAGCCAGGGGCCAAGGGCTGGGGGAGCCTGGGGGTGGGAAAGCGGGGCTGGGCCAGGAATGCATCCATCGGCTCTGCTCGCTAAGATGGACAGTCCCTACCAGGAAAACCCCATCTCAGCGCTGAGGGTACCAGCCTGTTCCAGCCTCCCAAGGGTAAATCGGAGGGTACCAGCCTGTTCCAACCTCCTCGCTGACCCCTGGCTCCCATTGGCAGGCATGGCAGGATGCGGTGGAGGAGGGGCTGCACAGGACCGGCCTCCGTGTCTGAGCCCTCACTTGCAGAGCCACCCCGAGGCGGCGTGACTCCTGCGGGCTGTGGGTAAATCCTCAGCCTTCCTTGCCCAGATGGCAGGGGAGAGGCAGGAAGGGCCCGTGAGGCAGGAGGGGTGGGGCAGGGAGGGAGGGGGGCTGGGGAGAGTGGCAGGTCAGTCAGGGCAGGGCCCAAGTAGGACATAGGCCAACTGGCTTTAAAAAAAAACCCAACACCCAATATGCAGGGGGCAGGAGGCCTGAGCTGGGATCGTTTCCCACACTCCCCTCCAGCTCCCCAACTCCTCCCGCTCCCCAGGAGGGGGATGAGAGGTACTCCGATGAGAAAACCTGTAATCCCTGATAATCTCACCTTGAGATTATCTGTGCTCTTTTCCTCCCTTCTCCTGCCTGTATTTAAACTTTTCTCCAATGAGCGTACATTTCTGTCTTCCATAATAAAAGGAGGGGGACGCAGTCACTGGAAGGCTGCATTTGCAGGGAGCCTCTGGGACGCCGCCTCCGTGCCCAGTTCACTGGCTCTCAGCTGGGCCCTGGCTGTTCTCTTCATCTCCGTGAGCCACCACAGGGCCCCGTGTGACCCCGTGTGACCCCGTGTGGCCCCGTGTGATCCCCTGTGATCCGTGCAGGTCCACCCCACCCCTGACCGTCCACTGCTGAGTCTGCCTTGTGGTGGCCTAGCACCAAGATACTCCCACACCCACCTCCACTCTCCAGATCTGCCGTGTTACCCATTCCCAGGCCAGGCTTATATGGCCGGGATGGAAAGGCGCCCCGCCAGCTCCCCAGAGCCCCCACGCCACCCTGACCGCATCATCAGGACTGGCCGCCGTCTTCGGCTGGCTGCAGCTCGAATTGCAGCGCAGGTCTGGTCTGGTCAGCAGAGACCCGTGCGCGGTCTCTTCTCGGTGCTCATCAATCTGAACCCTGTGGTCTAACAGCCATGACATCCCCTAATCCTGTCCCTGAAATATTAATAAGGCTGTTTAATGCAACCAGTTCCTTCTAAATCGTCACATAAAAATTTGGTAAATGTCAGGCACATCATTTACTAGAAAATGATATTTTACTGCCAGGGGAGGAAGGCGGCTGAGACAAGCAGAAAGCCCAGCCTGACCTTAGGCAGGTTTGGGGGACAATGCAGTCCTGGTCTAGGCTCCCACCTCAGGCCTTTCTTCCCGGTCAGTGAGCAGAGCCCATGGTGGGTGGGAGGGCAGCCAGCACTGCTGGGGAGGGGTGAAGCTCAGGTCTGAGGCAGGATTTGTCCTCAGTCAAGCAGGGGAAGGGCAGTGTGGGGGGGGGGAGACCCCAGTTTCCTTCCTTCCTGGTCCACGCCTCCCAAGGCCCCTGGTAGTCAGGGATCTTCATCCCCTGGCTACACCACCAAGGTAATACCCAGGAACACCGGCCTGAATAACTTTGCATTTACAGTGGGAGGGGCTCACAGGAGAAAATTAGCAGCACACAAGCCACTTATAGAAGGTTGGGGCTGCCAGGCAAGGAGGTGCCTCTCCTCCTAGCTACTCCGGGGGGTGGGGGGGGGTGGGGGCTGAGATCCGGGATAGTGTGTGGAAGCCAGCTGAGGCAGCTTTAAGTAAGCACCAAAAGTCAGAAGTGGAGCTGGGGCTCAAGTGGTAGAGCACCAGCATTGAGCCAGACAGCTAAGGGACAGAGTTCTAGCCCTAGTAGTAGTAGCACTAAATAAATAAATTTATAAATAAGAAAAGAAGGGACAGGGACAGAGCAGGACACGGGGGCGGGGGGGAGAAGAAAAAAGAAAAGAGGGAAGGGAAGGGAAGGGAAGGGAAGGGAAGGGAAGGGAAGGGAAGGGAAGGGAAGGGAAGGGAAGGGAAGGGAAGGGAAGGGAAGGGAAGGGAAGGGAAGGGAAGGGAAGGGAAGGGAAGGGAAGGGAAGGGAAGGGAAGGGAAAGGAAAGTCCTACCACCTGGAAGCCAGCGAGAGCTGGGTTCACAGCCTCAATTGTGGCAGGAAAAGTATGAGAAACAACTAAAACTTACTTGTTTATATGTTCTATGTTCTGCTCAAGTTGATTTACTTAAATAGTACCCAGTAATAAGAAAAGCTGTGCGTGTCCACCTTTGCTGGTGTATAGAAGGCAAATGCGATTTGAGAGGAGGCTGCCAGCTCCGGGTCATAGTGAAATCCCCTACCCATATACCTCAAAATGCTAGTTCTCAGAGGTGGCTGTCAGGCAGGAAGGGAAGTTCTTACTGCAGCCTAGAGCCCCCTGTGGGCCCTCATGGTATGTGGGGGAGAAGGCAAGGATGAAAGGGTCACAGGGAGGGACCTGGGCAGGCATCAAGCGGACACACCGAGCTCCCTGATTGGGGGACCCCAGGAGAGTCCTGCCGGGGGACATCAGGCTCTGAGCTGGGAGTGAGAAAATGAGGCTCTGGGAGGGTCTGCACGGTGGCAGGCCCTGTGAGCTGGCGCCCTCTGGCTCTTCCTTGACGTCCACGCCAGCCTCCAGCCTCCTGGCAGCGGAGGGCGCAGTGGCTCTGCCATGCGGGGGCTGCGAGCGACGATGATGCACCAGCACGCACGGAACCTCAGCAGCCGGGAAGTGTGGCAGCACACCGCACTGCAGCATGGGTGGGCAGGCTGCCATCGGCCCAGCCAGGGATATGTGGATGCTGTCACAAGGGCTCTGGCAGGTGGGTTGGGGAAGACTGTCCCCCAAGCACCTCCATCCTCAGTACCCCAGGGACCCAGCCGGGGGGCCGCCCTGACCCTGATCAATGGACCCTGGGATCAAGGTATGCCCTCCACACTGCCAGCCTGCAGAGACGGAGGAATTCCTGAGTGGTGTGTTCCTGTGCCAACGATGACGGTGTTTAAAAATAAAACCAACGCAGCATGGAGTGAAAACAAAACAAAACAAAACAAAAACAAATTAATGTTAACAAGTGAAAAGAGGGGAAGGAAACAGCTTGTTGGGATGGTGAGCACGGCTGCTCAGGCTTGGCTGCCTGAGAGAAGCACTCCAGTCCTCATTTGTGGGGAGGCAGAGAGGGACCACGTGCTGGGCAGAGAGTGACCATGTGCTGGGCACAGAGGACCACGTGCTGGGCAGAGTGACCATGTGCTGGGCAGACTGACTATGTGCTGGAGAGAGTGACCACATGCTGGACAGTGTGACCATGTGCTGGGTAGAGTGACCACATGCTGGGCAGAAAGGGACCACATGCTGGGCAGAGAGTAACTATGTGCTGGGCAGAGTGACCACATGCCGGGCAGAGTCACCACCTGCTAGACAGAGTGACCACATGCTGGGCAGAGCGACTACGTGCTAGACAGAGTGACCATGTTCTGGGCAGAGTGACCACGTGCTGGGCAGAGTGACCACATGCTGGGCAGAGAATGACCACATGCTGGGCAGAATGACCATGTGCTGGGAAGAGAATGCCCAAATGCTGGACAGGACGGAGAGGGTAGCATCGACTGGATGTGTGATAAGTGATTGGATGGAGAGACAGATGGGCAGGCGGGTGGATGATGGACAGGCTGGTGGATGGATGGATGGATGGATGGGGGGGCAGCAGTCCCTCCCTGACCCTCCTGAGCTGCCACCAATGCTCCATGTGGTAGATTCTGAGACAACCAGGCTGTTCATTCCTGCTGGAGGCACACAGGCTCTCCGTGTCCCTGCCTCCAGCTGTCTTGTCTGGGACAAAGAGTGACCACATTATCTGTGGCCTCTGAAGAAATGGACTCTATCTGGGGGCCCTGGAAGGGGGGGGAGGCTGTGAATGGGGGTTGACCCAGAAGGCAGCCAGGCCAGAATCTACTAGCTATGGAAGGGTGACCGGCAGAAGCCAGAGGCTTCCCAGAATGCCTAGCCTCCCTCCTTGTTCCCCTGGGCTTTCTGTCTCCTCCCAGTCTATTTCAGAATCACTGTTCTGTGTTCATTTGTGTCACAAACCGCACTCTATACCCAGCCAGGTAGGACGGAGGCTGATCTCAGCATCTGGCCTTGTGTGAAAACATTGTAAATACATGGTGGTACGGAGTCTTCATCAGCTCAGGCTGCCAGCACAGAGCCATGGGGCCAGCAGCTTCACAGACGTTTCCATCTGTCTGGAGTCTGGAAAAGTGGGATCCGGGTGCCAGATGGCTATTCTCCCCGAGGATCTGTGGTCTGACCTAAAAGGCCATCTTCTCAGGTGTCCTCTCCACATAGAGAAAGAGGGCAGGAGCCTTCCATCTTTTCCCCCTCTTTACAAGGACCCCGATCCCATCATTGAGGTGCCACCCTTATGATCTCGTTTACACCGATTTCCTACAGTGCTGTCACACAGGGGGCAGAGTCTCAGCAGACAGATTGAGGAGATACAACATTCAGGCCATCACACATAGTGAGTCCCTGCACAAAGACACACACACACACACACACACACACACAAACGGCCTCAAGATCACACTCATATCCCACAACTAAGCAGCAATGCTGCCTCCAATTCACTATCCCCGATGATAAATGGCAAATGCTCCCTCTAGTCCCGCCACATGCAGGCAGAGATGAAATGCTCCCATATTGTCTGGAGGATCCATAAGCAAGGCCCGTTACTCACAGCGGTGGCATTGGCAGTCCATGGGGGAGACACTGGGCCCCCACCAGGGGCATAGCGTCCCTTCAAGTATGTCCTTCAGACTCATTTGCATACAATTAGCATGGAGAGATCAGACACCACAGCTTGAGTTACAATTGTACTTGATGTTGATGGAAATGTCCAAGTGTTGTGGACGGGGCTTCCCACAGTGAAGGAAATGGGGGTCACAAAACCCCAAAGAGCACATGTACCAAGTAAACCAAATCAAATCATGCCTTTCACATGACCAGAGGATGGAGACTACAAATGGCCAGTCACTGATAAGTGGGAAAATATACAGCCTTTGGTAGGGAAGCAGTTTCAAGAGTCTCCAGCCCTTTATGGGGCTGTCAAAATGCAGCATGAAGACAGAGGTTGAAAATAGAAGGCTAATTTCAACCAGAATTATATAGGAAAGAAAAGTATATACTCAGTAAAAAAAGTACAGATAGACATATATAGATAATTAGATATAGATGTACAGATAGATATAGAAGTGGGATCCAGATAGATCAGGACATTGACTAGAGGAAGGATTAAAAGTGGGCTTGGACCTCCAGGAGCAGTTTTGAGAAGGAGAGGAGGGGGGAAGAGGGGAGGCACCATTTGGCAAGTACAGAGGGAAGGAGGGAATAATTCAAGTTGGGCATTGGAGAGCCTGCAAAATAAAGCATAATAGTGAAACAAATCCTTCTGTTCTCTCCTCCAGACATCAACCATAAAGAAACTGCACTGACTACACTGGCAGAAGAGAGAGTCTTGAACCATAAAAGAAAAAAAAATCACATAATCCACCCTGGAAAGGTAGAGATGAAAGCAGCCTTCATCTGCAGGGAGCTATTGAAAGAAGAAAAAACGAAAATGAGGAGCCAAAGTCCATCTGAGGAAACTCTCCCGGCAGACACAATCACAAAGTGGTCCCAGCCATAAGTGCTGTACTTGGACTTTAAAACCTCCCAGGAGCATCTGAAAAATGCCCTGGGGCCAGCAGACAGCAGATCACATTACTTCAAGGACAGAGCTTCAGATCTCTGTTAGCCTTGTGGAAAGCAACCTACATAGAAGACAGGGCCAGCGTGGGGGTGAATCTTCCTAAAGCGCAAAGATTTTATACCCAGCAAAGCAGACCTTCCACCACTGGAGACAGACAGGTTTAAACATGGAGGGAGGGAGAAAGGAAGGGAATGATGCACCCAGGGGGCCTTATTAAGGATTCATAGAACCAGAAGGTGACTGGAGACTTTTGAGCAATTTGGACATGTAATATATTTATTTATAAAGTCAATCTGTGAATAAAGGCAGAAGAATACTACACAGATGCAATGTTTTTGCCTATTAAAAAAAAAACCGAGAAGCAATGAAGGAGGAAAAGACAAAACCAGGATATGCTCAGTGATGGTTCTCAGCATCCAATCAGGTAAAAGTAAAAGTTAGCAGGGGACTAAGGAACTTTTATAAAGGTAACAAGCACAAAGACAGCCACAAGAACCAGGCATGATGGCTCACACCTATAATCCTGACTACTCAGGAGGCCGAGATCTGAGGATTGTGGTTCAAAGCCAGCCCAGGCAGGAAAGTCCATAAGACTCTTATCTCCAATAAACCACCAGAAAACCAGAAGTAGAGCTGTGGCTTGAGTGCTAGTCTTGAGCCCAAAAAGCTAAGGCTTTAAACCCAAGTTACCACTGCCCTCCTACACTCACAAAATTGCAACTAGAACAAAAATTAAACTTATTATATATAAAAACAATAAGTATAAGCAACTATATTATGTAGAGGATAATACCCATAATCGCTTACATAAAATATTATAGCCAAACATATCAACCATAAAAATCCTGAACATATACAAGTAAATGTGAACAGACTTAGATGTGAAAGAAAATATTTTTAATTTGGCTTTAAAAAACAAGATCCAATTGTCTGTCAGAGAAATCCTTTTAAAAAGGGATTTGGGAAGGCTCAGCATCAAGGGATGGTCGAAGATACATCAGAGAAGTCAAAATAATAACAACACAAGGACTGCAATATGGATACCAAAGTAGAATACATGAGCCGGGAGAGGTGGCCCATGCCTGGAATGCTAGCTACTCAAGAGGCTGATAGGCAGAGGACTGAGGTTGGAGGCCAGCCCAGGCAGAAAAGTCCACGAGACCACCGCCACCCCCCCACCATCTCCAATTAACCAGCAAAAACACAGGTGTTTTCTGAAGGTGTGGCTCAACTGTTCAGCAAGCAGCAGCCAAACAGCCAGCCAATCAAACAGCCAGCCAATCAAACAGCCAGTCAATCAAACAGCTAGCCAATCAAACAGCCAGTCAATCAAACAGCAAGCCAATCAAACAGCAAGCCAGTCAAAGGTGAGCCTCCACATTCAAACTACAGTACCTCAGGGAAAAAGAAAAATGTAGAAGAAGCAGAATTTAAGGAGAAAACTTAATGATGTAATACACTTTCTAATGCTAAAACTGTCACATTTCACTATGAAGACATAACAGCAATGAATGAACACACCTGTGCCAAACAAGAGATGGAAGGCTTACTTCTGCCTTTATGTGTACAATAGGGAAGACCTGACCGGAAGTAGAGAGGGAAACACGTGTGCAATAATGCTTCCTCTAGCACAAAGGGCCTCAGGTAAAAAGCAAGGGTGGAAATATATATATATATATATATATATATATACAGTGTATATAAACCATTAGCACACCCTATTTCTGGGTTTATTATATAATGTTTTGACCCAGCACTGTCCAAAATAAGTAATTTCTTAAAAACCAAAGGAAATTTCAGAAACATTTTTTTTAATTCCAGGGCACAAAGTCCATAGCTCAGCTGAGGTGAGACACGCTCAGCCAGTACCCTGTCAACACACCCCGTGTTAAGTCCTTGTGTATTCTGCTGAACACTTCCCCACCCTTCATTAGGCAAAAATCTGCCTCCCAGACAGCGAAGTAAAAATCATGGCCATCTTCCCCAAGCCCACAGAGCAGGTAATGTGCTTGATTTAAGTGATAAAGTGGAACTTGGAGATTTGTGGAAAGGCAGTGTGTCTTTTAGTGGGAACTGAGCATCATTGTGGGAAGAATGGATTCAGCCGCCACAGTTTTGAACATAGCTTTCTTTTGTGAGCTGTATTAATGCGTATAACAGTAAATTTTGTGACAGTAATGCAACTTAATCTACACTGATTCTAATAGGTCCACATTGTTCATATGGTACACAAAAATCTGAGTAATTTTAGAGTACTGAGAATTGCATGGCGTTTTTTTCTTCCTCGATGTCAGTCTCTTAGAATCTAACATCAGAAAAGTACAATCAGTAAAAGAAAAAAAATTGTTTCACTGGATTTCATCAAATTGAAAGTCCAAACTTTGGGAAAGACCCTGTAAAGAGAATGAAGAGAGAAGATAGAGATTCGGAAAAAGGTCTGCTCTCGACTTATCGGACAAAGGGCGAGTATCGGGATATGCAAGAGATTCTCAAAACTCAGTTGTATAAATAAAGATAAAGGAAACCAATTGGAAAACAGATGAGGGTGAATAATGGCTCTTTCAAGAGAAAGCACTGATGACAAGCAGACATGAAAGAGATGCTAGGCACGGCTGGCCAGCAGAGAAACACAAAGGTAACCGCCACAAGATGCCATCGCTCACCTGTGAGGAGGACTGAAATTAAGAAATGGTGACAGGAGCAATTGCTGGTGAGGCGGAGCAGGCAGAGCACTTGAACTCTGCTGGTGGAAAAGTAAAGTACTGTGGGAGACTTAACATCCTAAACATGTAATTTACATACACCACAGTCCACAGTCATTGTGGTCCTGGGCACAGATATTTGGACACATTGGTCCTTGGAAATCCAAAAATTCACCAAACCTGAAGCTTCACAAGCCACCAACATGACAACCATACGTGGAAAACTGCATACCAGGAAACTCTGCATCACATACAATTTAAAAACTAAATTGTTAGCCAGGCGCTGGTGGCTCACGCCTGTAATCCTAGCTACTCAGGAGGCTGAGATCTGAGATCACAATTCAAAGCCAGCCCAGGCAAAAAAGTCTGTGAGACTCTTATCTCCAACAAACCACTAGGAAACCGGAAGTGGAGTTGTGGCTCAAAGCGGAAGAGTGCTTGCCTTGATCAAAAGAGCTCAGGGACAGCGCCCAGGCCCCAAATTCAAACCCCACAATGCACAAAATATATACTTATCCAGAGAGAGTGCAAAATCATCTGACATATATATTAGACATAAATAAGTGTTTAGACTTGGATCCTATCTCCACGGTACCTCCTGTATATGCCAATACTCAAAAAAGATTTAAAATCTCACAAGAAAATGATTCTGGTTCTAGGTGTTTTGGGTAAAAGATACTCAAAGCACATAACAATTTTATGATAGCCCCAAACCAGACGTTCTTTGGTGGGCGAGTGGAGAAACAAACCATGCAATGTCCATCCCATGGACAGGGAGGAGTCAACTAAGACCTGCAGCCACCTAGCTGGATCTCCAGAGAACCGTGCTGAGTGGAAATGGGCCTTCTCCAAGGGTGATTTGCACCATCATTCCCTGTGCGTAACTTGCTTGAGAGACAAGACTGTAAACATAGGGAACAGAGGAGGGGTTGCCAGTGGGTGGGCCAGCAGGAGGGGCCTGTGGTGATTGACATGTTCTGGCTGCTGACTGCATCCGTGTCAAGTACCCCCGCTGTGACCCTGTCCTCTCATTCTCCATCTATTTCCACTGGAGAAAATGTTGGTGGGCACATAGGTTTCCGTATTGTTTCTTACAACTGACGTTTGAATCAAGGATTACTGCAAAGTAAAATGCTTAGTTAAAAAAAAGAAATGCAAAGTGCAAAGGAGTCTCCATGGTAGCTCTCTTTTGAAGAAGTAAGCCAGATGCTGGAGGCTCACGCCTATAACCCTAGCTACTCAGGAAGCTGAGATCTGAGGATCAGGTTGGAAGCCAGCCCTGGTTGGAAAGGCCATAAGACTCTCACCTCCAATTAACTATCTAAAAACTGGAAGTGGAGCTATGGCTCAAAGTGGTAGAACGCTCAGGGACAGTGCCCAGGCCCTGAGTTCAAGCTATATACATATATATATATATGTATATATATATATATATATACATATATATATATATGTATACATATATATATATATATATATATATATATATTTGTTTGTCTCAGCAAGGAAACGGGATAGATAAAGGGAGAGATTAAAGATACAGGTTTATCACCAAGAAATAGGTACTTGAAAGGGGCGGGGTGGGGTCAAGGGGAGAGGGGTAGATGAATGGAGAAAAGGAAGAAGAGTGCAGTGAAGAATCCAATGCATAGCCTACAAAAAGAAGAGTGAGGGAAGGGGAGGGAAGGGTAAGAACCTTGAAAGGGCTGACATCCATCCAGAGGCATGGCATTCATAAACTGCTCTGTTAAGTGGAAATGCCTTTGTACCACTACTTAAAGATAACAAAGAAATGTAAAAAAAAAAAAAAAGAGAGAAAAAGAAAAAAAGTTATTGCTTTATCTACATGGAGAGGGTGTGGATAGTGATATGTCTCAGGATCTAGTTTGGGTTTATTTGTTTATTTCCCTAGTTTTGACTTTTGTAGAAATATTATTGTTCCCCATGGTTTAAAGAAATCAAAGCTGGCCGCTGATGGCTCACACCTATGATCTTAGCTGCTTAGGAAGTTAAGATCTGAGGATCATGGTTCAAAGCCAGCCCGGGCAGGAAAGTCTGTGAGACTCTTATCTCCAATAAACCACTCAGAAAACCGGAAATGGCACTGTGGCTCAAGTGGTAGAGTGCTAGCCTTGAGCTGAAGAGCTGAGGGTCAGCGCCCAGGCTCAGAGTTCAAACCCCACGACCAAAAAAAAGAAAAAGAAAAAATCAACAAGGATGGGATCCTATAATTGAACAACAAACAGAAAACAACAGAACCTACCTAACTGTATTTCCTTTCCAAGAATGGAGCCATCAGGTAAGGCCTGAGGAGAGGAGATGAAGGACCTTTGAGCATGGCCTTTCGACCTGAGACCAAAACCAAAAAGTTGCGATGGACAAATTGTGACATCTACTTGCTAGGAATTCATTTTCTCTTCAGGGGATGTTAGGATTTAGGTAACAAATAAAAACACTCAAGGAATGTGCTTGCTGGAGGAGGAAGTTCTGTGTGCAGAATGATGAAAGGCTAGATGAACCCTGATGCTAGCTGCGAGGCTGGGTTAAAAAATCGGTACTGGTAGAAAGAAGGGTTTTATAGACGCATGCCCACAGATGCGTGAATGAGCACGTGCAGCCACACGTGTTTGCATAGGGATGATGCGTGTTCACTCATCAGTTGAAATAAGGATACTGGGTCTAACTGGTGCTGTCTTGGCCACATGGTGGAATTGAGCTTAACTGGGGCCATCTTATCTTCATAGTAGAGGCAGGGAAGTCCCACCCCCAAGTGCTGGGCGTGCCTGAAATCCTAGAGGCAGGGGCAGGGTCTTGAATAATAGGTTACTAGACCTGCCAATCCTGTGCCATGAACTCGTAAGACCCTCCAAGCTCCTGTGGCCCCACCCCCTCATCAGGACCCTATTTAGGCCCGGACACACTCCAGCACCATTACAGCCTGCCTCCTGGCTCCCGGCTCTCCTCCGGTCACCATGGAATCCCACTTCAGCTCTCCATTGGAATCGGTCTGGTTTGTTGGTATTGCTTTTCTGCTCTTTCTTTGCTTCACTACTCTCGTGGCTCCATTTTCTAGCCGTGTTAAGTATATTCAGGGCTGCACGTTTTCTGGGCACACGTGTCCGCCTGCAGTCGCTGGCGGTTGCATCTCCCATTTCAACCTCTCAAAATGTGGCCTCTCTGTTTCTTGTGACTGAATTCCTGTGCAGCACAATGGCATTCTGGTAGCAACTTGGAATCTAGTTGGAGCTTATGCCAAAGTCATCACAGATGATGTGTGAGACAGTCTTGGAACGTTTTGGTGGATGAGAGAAAAGAACAGTGATCCAACCGACAACAGAGACAACTCTCCAGGTCACTGGGATGTGTGAAATCACCCTTTCCCAAAAGGATGCACACTTGTACTGGTCAGTTTTATGCAACTGAGGCACCCTGACATTGTAAGGAGAAGAGACGTACTCCCATGCCTCACAGTGTGGGAGCTGGAGCTCGGCTTCTGTGAGGGCCCCAAGGGCTGTCATGGCAGACACCCTGGTGTGAGTCCCACCCCTGGGCCGCACTCCCACCAAGCTAAGCACCTCCCACCAAGCCACGCCTCACAAAGGTCCCGCCTCCCCATGCTGTCACACCAGAGAGCAAGCCACCAACATGGGAATCACCCAAGCCAGATCAACACGGAGCACAATGCATATTTGTGGCATGAGTGGGAGAACAGGCAGAATGAATCTATTCAGGGACCAAGGACAGAGCAGTGGCCGCTTCTGGAGAAGCTGAGAGCGCACACTGATTGGAAAGGGCCTTTGGGGGTGACTATGGCATTCTCTGCCTCCATGGCGGGGTGAGCTACTGTGGAGGGGGGCAGGCACACCCAGTGTCTGCACCTCTGATTGTCTGTGAGCTCTAAATGCTGGGCCCAGACAGCCCCAGGCCTGGCCTGTGTTTCAGGATGAAATGGAAATCTGTCCCCAACAACCAGCTTTGAAAAGCCAACTTAAAAACAAAATGAACTGGGAGAGTGAATGCAGGGGTGATACTGCACGTAAGGAAATGCGCTCGTTCCCTGACTTACGTAACTGCAATCCCTCTGTACATCACCCGTGTATCAACAATAAAGTACACTTAAAAAACGAATTGCTAGAGGGGTAGAAGGCTGGATCCACGGATAGCAAGCCTGGGAAAAACGTCAAAGAGCTTTAAAGCATTCCACATCTCTAGGCTTCAAGGAAAAGCAACTCAAAACCACGCTAAACGTCCGCTTTACCTCAGACAGACTGGCAATTGCTAAGAAAACAAACAATGACCAACGTACCATTGGTGGGAATGTGAACAATACAACGGCTATGGAAATCAGTATGGGGTTCCTCAGAAGACCACATGGAACACCATCGACTCTTCCGTAGCATGTGTTGTTGGATAGACATGTGAAAGAGTATAAATCAATATGCAGGAGATACCCAAGTTTATTGCAGCTCTGTTCATAGCAGCACCCAACAATGTATTGGCAAGTGGATAAACACACACACACACTCCACAGTAATAAGGAAAAAGGAAGATATGCCATCTGCAGGAAAATGAGTGGAGCCAGAGACCATCATGAGAATCTCAAAAGCTAATCAGTGCCTATTTTTTTCTTTTGTATGTAATGTAGACCCAAGATGATGGTAGTGGTGATGAGGATGATGGTGAAGGTGGTAGTGGCAGTGATGATGATGATGGACATGAGCATAAAAGGAGTAATGTTAGGTGAGCCAGTTGGGGGAGGGCAGAGGGGAGATACCTAGGGTATGGCTGAAGACATACTAGTGAGCCTACCACACACTGTTTGAAAAGAGGGGGGACGGGAAGGAAGGGGTGTGGGGTAGGACAAAGGGGTGGACTTATTCCCAGCACGCTGCATGCATGTGTACAATGATCACAATGAACCCCCTTTGTACTATTAATGTACACCAGTTCAAAAGACACGGGGCAGGGGGCAGGGGAGGGGAGAGGGCTGGAAGGGGTGACATTCGTCAAGGTACATCATACACGCAAACTGACGCACTGAACTGAAACCGCTTTGTACAATGACTTAAAGGTAATTTTTAAAAATAAAGTTCAAAAAAGGGACCTAGGAGCTGGGAAGGTGGCTCAGTGGTAGAGCGCTTGCCTTGCACACATGAGGCCCTGGGTTCGATTCCTCAGCACCACATAAGCAGAAAAAGCCGGAAGTGGCGCTGTGACTCAAGTGGTAGAGCACTAGCCTTGAGCTGAAGAGCTGAGGGAAATGGCCAGGCCCAGAGTTCAGGCTCCACAACTGACAAAAAAAAAAAAAAAAAAAAAGGGGACCTAGATGTTAGGTATAAATGGCTTTTCACTGAAAAATAATCTTTTCGTTTTCTGTAGGTTTGAAGTTATTTTTTATAATAAAGGGTTGTAGAAAAGATTCAGGTTTGTCAAAACAACACAGCACCCAGAACTGAGAACATATAGGAAATCCCTGGGTCCATATGGGGTGTAAGTAAATAAATGAGGAAATAAATAATTCAGGAAAGCAAACGCTCTTCACGTACTACAAAACAACAAACGAATTTAGAGAATCAGCGTCTGGCAAGCATTGCAGTAATTGATTCAATAAAAATTATCAATGGAAGCAACACTAAGCGGGTAAAAGTTTCCATGAAAAATGGGCTATTTCTGTAAACCTAGACCGTCTCCCTGCAAAAACTGCAGATTACAAAGAGAGAAAATAGCATGTTTGCATTAGAGAGAAATGTGGTGATTCCACTTTAACCAGCACTCAAGCCAACAGCTCCAGGACCACAACAGAGCTCCATGCTTCTCAGCATTATGTGCCGACAAAGACCACAGTCTGAGGAGACCCTCACAAAAGTGCACATCCCAAATCTGCATAGCTGAAATGGACAGGTGATTGGCAAAGTAACAGGCCCATGATTCAAAAATGTCAAGATCAGGCCAGCCTTCCATGGCTCATGCCTGTAATCCCAGCTATACAGAACGCTGAGAGCTGAGGATGGTGGTTCAAAGCCAGCCTGGGCAGGAAAGTCTGTGAATCTTTTATCTCCAATTAACCATCCCTTAAGCCAGAAGTGGAGCTGAGGCTTAGTCATAGAGTGCTAACCTTGAGTGGATAAAGCTCAGGAACAGTGCCCAGTCCCTGAGTTCAAGCCCCAGGAGCAGCACAAAAAATAAAATAGAATAAAAAGTAAAAACAAGTCAAGGTCATGGAGGAGAAGATTGAGGAACTGTTCTATATCAAAAAATTAAAGGAGAATGTGAGGCTTTGGGTTGGACTCAAGAAGAGATCATTATTCCACTTTACTCGATAGGACGGGAGTGGCATCAGCAGACTGGGAGTTTTGATCACTGAATTGGTGGTGTGCATGAACACTCACTCTTAGGATATGCGTTCAAGTATTTGGGGGGGTCATGTCTAAAAGCGACTTTCAAATTATCCAGGCACATTTACATACAGAGAACAACAAAGCCAGTATAAAACCTGTGAGCAACTGAGGAATCAGAAACAAGGACAGAGCCTACCATCTTTCTGAAGATGTTAACTGATTTAAACAATGAGAACTCTCAGGCAGGCACTGGTGGCTCACGGCTGTCATCCTGGCTATTCAGGAGGCTGAAATCTGAGGATCTGCTGTTCAAAGCCAGCCCAGGTCCACGAGGCTCTTGTATCCAATTAACCAGCAAAAAAAAAAAAAAAAAGCCAGAAGCGGGGCTGTGGCTCAAGTGGCAGAGTGTTAGCATTGAGGGAAAAAAGCGAGACCCTAGTTCAAGCCCCAGTACCCACAACAACAACAACAACACACACACACACATTTTCTCAAAATTAAAAATTAAATTCCATAGGATGTTAAAATTCTCTGATTTTTCACTCCCGTTTCCTAGTTCACACCAAGATTTCTGCTGCCTCAGAAATCCCTGGGGATGGAGAAGGTCTCGTAGGAAGAGGGGAACCTTCTCGGTGGGACCAAGAGCCCGTCCGTTGGGGTGACCTGTGAATTTGCAGGCAGCCGCATGTGTGTTCTGTACGCTAGTCTGGCCAATTCTAACAGATTGTTGCTGACAGAGCACTGGGTTCCCTCAAAGAGAGAGCCCGGGAACGGGCCTGACAGCCGCCGCCACCCCCTCGCGCTCTGGAGCCACCATCGGAGAAGCAATTAATAAGCCAAGGGCAAGACACCGCCTCCTCACACCACCTCAGATAGGAATCAACCCCGGAGTGCTCAGAGATCAAGCGTTATCTCAGATACCAAGTACAATTTGCATTTGAGATGACATCGGCAATATTTTAAAAGCCAAAGTCTAAAACAACAAACTTGGCAGTTTTGCTGAGGAGCAATTAACACAGTGACTAAACCTATCAAGGAGCCGGTAATTGGCACGGAGACACCCTCCTCACACCAGCAGCAGGTTGAAAAACTTAATTCTAACCTCTTTCTAACAGGGCAGACTCCGGAGCAGCTCTGCTCATCAAGAAAACGAATGCAATTATTAAGGACAAGGGTAATTACCCAACAGCTTCAATAAAATAAATAAATAAACGCTTGAATATCAGACGTGGAAGATGGGGGCTTGCCTCTCCATTGAGGGCTTTATGTGGGCCATGGGTGGACCGGGTTAGGCTGTGGTGTCTCTGTGGCCTGGCCTTGGACAGAGGGCCAGACACAGGCTCAGGATGTAGCCACTGACGCAAAGGCCCTGAGAGCTGATCTAACCAGGGATAGGACATGGGACATCTTAACACATCCCAGCAGGCTGGGTTCATCCCCATCATCAGAACCTGCCATTCTGGTTCTCAGCTCACCTGGTCCAGTTGTCTGTCCCCAAAATTCATGCCCTTGCACAGGATCTGCAGGAGTCTACCCATCCTTCAAGGCAAGGAAGCAGTTCTGAACCCTTGTACCCTCCACAAGATGCCAAGCAATGTGAGCCGCTCTCCTCTGAGAGGCAGCAGCCCACACGCCCAGGGCTGCACATGGTGGCTGCCCCCCACAGGCGGGCCTGACTGTTCCCGCCACAGAACTACGGTGGCTCTCAAGAGTCAAGACCCTGCCCTATGCATCCTCACCCACCTCAGAAAGTGGTAAACTAACAGAACCAGTTCTGGCCACTGCTCCCCAAGCTCCAGATGCTCAGAGACACCCAGCACTCTAGAACAAAAGGACAGATAGCATGCACACGCTTGTGCACACACATGCATCTGCTGATCAGGTCACTGAAGAACTCTCTGTGAAGTCCGTGATTATTTAGCTACTGATGAATGCACACAGGAACAAACCAACTACCATAAACCCAACCAATTTGCTTTGATATTCTAATAAGTGAATCTAGTGAGGCCAAAGCAGTAGAAGGACATCTGTACCATCCAGCTAGCTCTGCCCAGAAAGCACTGCTGGGCAAAAGCCCAGCTAGTACCTAGAGTTCTATATAATGCTGTGTGCTGTTGGCTGCAGAGAACCAAGCACTAGACAGAGGGGCTTCCAACCCCGAAGGGCAGGGACATGCCACCTCACGTAGGGTAGATGACGTGGCACTTCATCAGGCACAGAGACTTCTCAGTCCTATGCTGGTACCAAACTTTGTTGGAACCCCAGTTTTGCTGACAGCAGAATGCGGGACGTGCTCACTGAGGGAGTGCCCGCACGTGGGATGAGCGGACAGCCTTCAAGTCTTCTGCCAAAGATGGAAAGGGGCTCTGATCTCAGAAAGATGGAGGGGAAGAAGGGAGATCTCAATAGGTTACAGAGAGCCAGGGCATCATTGAGGAGAAGTGACCGAGAAGTACCCAGCAAGGTCACAGTGGCAATCAGGATACGGGTAATGTGACGGAACCCTGAGGCCCGCCTACTGAGGAGTAGGGTTGATCCTTGATCCACTCATGAGAGGCCAGAACTCAGCTCAAAGGAGGGAGTTAAGTTGTTGGTGATTGTGCATGTTGGAAAGATTGGGTGGGTGTTTTGCTATGCTGCATATGTTTTTACTGGGATGGACAGTAATGGAATGACAGTTCTTCCTCTTGAGAGAGAGAGAGAGAGAGAGAGAGAGAGAGAGAGAGAGAGAGAGTGTGTGTACTGGGCTTGAACTCAAAACTGAACACAATCACTTGGCTTTCTTACTCAGGCTGACATTCTACCCCTCTACTTCCAGCTTTTTTGCTGGCTCATTGGAAATAAGAGTCTCATGGACTGTTTTGCCCAGGCTAGCTTGAAACCATGATCCTCAGAGCTCAGCCTCCTGAATAACTAGAATTACAGGCATGAGCCCCAGTGCCTGGCCTGAGTTTCTAACATACCAGGAAGAAAGAGGTGTCCTCCTTTTCTTGTATTAATTTTCTGCAGACTCTTCTGCAGTATCAGCATTCTGGTGCCCACCACCATCACTGGGCATAATCACCCAGGGGGACCTTCAAAACGTCCCTTCCACAGCTAGGCTAAAAGCCCCTGCAGGGTAGAAACTACAAATTGCTACTAGAGAGAAAGAAGGATGTTTCATGGTGACAGAAAAGCTAATCCATCAGGAAGATGTAACAATTATAAACCCATATGTGCCTGAGAACAGCACAAAACACACAAAGAAAATGGCAGAGAAGAACAAGTTAAAAACTCAGTATTTGGCTGGGCACTGGTGGCTCACGCCTGTAATCCTAGCTACTCAGGAGGCTGAGATCTGAGGATTGCTGTTCAAAGCCAGCCCGGGCAGGAAAGTCCGTGAAACTCTTATCTCCAATAAACCACCAGAAAACCAGAAGTGGTGCTGTGGCTCAAGCGGTAGAGTTCTAGCCTTGAGCTGAAGAGCTGAGGGACAGCGTTCAGGCCCAGAGTTCAAGCCCCACAACTGACTGACAAAAAAACAAACAAACAAAAAAAACCTCAGTAATAGCTAAAATGAATAGGCAGAAAATTAACAAAGGAAGAAACTCCAACTCATCTAACCGATACCTCTAGAACACAATACCCAATGAACAACTGGATATACAGCCATTATGGAAAAGAATTGAGGTTTCTCAAGATCTCCCATATGACTTAGCCATCTCTCTTTTGAACATATGCCCAAAGGGAAATGAAATAACCACCTCACAAATGTATCAGCACTAATATGTCCGTTGCAGTATTTATTGTTCATGGAAATGACCTAAATATTCAGTAACAAATGAAGAAAGAGACGGTGGTACACATATACTATGGGATAATATTCAGCCCAATGAAAGATAGTACCAGCTGATGCAACCTGGGTGAGCCTGGGGAAGGGGACAGTATGCTAAATGAAAGAAGCCAGGCTCAGGAAATATGATGCTGTATGATCTCACATACATGTGCAATCCAGAAAAATTCAAATATACACAGATAGAGAATGAGAGGCAGGAGGTGGGAGGGGGAAATGGGAAGATATAGGTCAGAGGATATAAAATACCAGAACATAGGATGAGAAAGTCTAAAGATAGAAAGAAAGAGAGAGAACGAGAAGAAGGAAGGAAGGAAGGAAGGAAGGAAGGAAGGAAGGAAGGAAGGAAGGAAGGAAGGAAGGAAGGAAGGAAGGAAGGAAGGAAGGAAGGAAGGCAGGCTAGACCCAAGGACCACAGTGACAAATTTGGGCTGGATCTGGGATTCATGTGAAATGAGTCCACTGAAGCTGCTCTTGCCACATACAAAAACTGGGTAACTATGTTACCTGATAGATAAGTCAACCCACTGGGTCATAATAACCTTTTTATTTTGTGTGTCTTATGACATTGTACTGCACATCTTAAATGCATATAATAAACTTTAATTAAAAGAAATAAATGGACTCAAGAAGAAACACAGTCTGAATATATCCATAACACATGTACAGGTTGACTAATAATTCTTTTTAAAAACTACCCATAGATGGCTTCAGCAAACATTTAAAGAAAAATTAATATCAATCCTTTACAACTCTCCCCCCCAAAAAATTAAGAGGAGGTAATACTTCTCAACTTGCTTTATGACTTTGTGACACCAATGCTACCCCAATACCAAACCAGACAAGATACCATCACAAGGAAATTACTAACCAATGCATCTCAAAAATATGAATGTTCATTTCTAAGGAGGGGAGGAGAAGAAAGAGGAGGAGGAAGGGGAAGGGGAAGTTGAAGAGGGAAGAAGGAAGGAAAGGACAAACTAAACCCAGTAATATAACATTAAAAGAATTATAAACCATGACCAGGAATTCAAGGTTGGCTCAGCATCTGAAAATGAACTAAGCAATATGTTCATCAGTCAGCAAGCTGAAAAAACAAGAGGAAGCCCATGCATTTTCATGATTGAAGCTCAACTAGAAGTAAGCCTACAGAATCTCATCAAAGGCACCTAAACAAAACCCCACAGCGTATGTGGTACTTGATGTAGAAGGGCTGGTGCCCCCCCTCCCCACCTACCGATCAGGAACAGCACAGGAGTGTCTGTGCTCACACATCTCAGTTTTGTGCTAGGAGTTCGGGATTGTGATTCCCCCAAACACTATTCAGGCTCCAGAGAAAAAGAGGGATCAACAGAGGAAGATCAATTGGGAGAATGCAAACAAGTAGTGTATGCCAACCAGAAGCAAACGTTGTGGAGAAAGAAAAGTTCAAAGGATAAGAATGGGGGATGGGGCTCTAATGTCAAATGCAGTCAGGGAAGGAGACTGACAGAGACTGGAAGGAGGAAGCAGAGGCTACCAGGCAAGATGGCTCTACGCAAAAGCAGCCACAAGGAGAAAGAGCCTGCAGAAAGCCTGCCACCTACCTCTTGGTGGATTCTAGAAGAAAGCCAGAGACAGAGACCCTTGGAAGTGGCACCAGGGTGGGTGGGAGCCCGTGGGGGCTCTGAGCACAGAGGACACAACAGAGACACCTTCCTGAGGCTTCTTGAGCGTGGCAGGGAGGACACGGGGTCGGTCCATGTCCAGCAGGAGGGTGAGCTGAGCAGTTACCACCGGCACTGTTGTTTCGGGAGTGTCAGGCTCAGACCTGCAGAGCGTGGGACACACTCTGTGAGGCGCTGCCCAGGGCCAGCCCTGCACACCCAGCGTTACTTCATTGTGCCGAGCAGGGCCACGGAGGGGGCCACAGACTTGAGACCACGCTGCTGGGGGCATATGTGACACTCTGTGTCACAGGTCTCTGCGGTACCCTGGATGCACTGTACGAGTGCAGGTTGGACTTCTGCTAAGTGAGCCTGGGCATTCCCAGCCTCTCAGATCTGTCTTCACAGCCACTATAAAAAGGAGTCAGGAATGGCCTTTGTTGGGAAAAGAAATCAAGTGAAGAAGTCAGTGATCGATCGAAGGCATCTTGCCTGTGTCTTTTCCATCCTTTCTGGTCGCATAAGACCAGCAGGCTGTGGGTTCTTAAAGAAGGCTGACCACCAGCCTTTCGCCAGGTCCTTCCAGCTATGAGGAGCATCTGTGTTGGCCAAATCAGGTTTCTCCAAACCTGGCTGGTTGGCTGGAGTGGGGGCGGGGGGGGGGGGGGGAGGGAGGGAGGGGAGGGAGGGGAGAGATGCCATGAACACCTTCCTGGATCCAGTTCTGAAACCACAGTCTGCACACAGAGCAGGAACCCTCCCCTGGCTGTGGCCACGTCCAGCCTGGGTTTCCTGACGCTTGACTTTACATCTCCCTCCTTCTTGAACCTATGTCAGATCTACTTTTCCTCCCAGGAAGCAGCAGAGAGCCCAGGATTGGGAGGCAGCAGGGGGTGGGGGAGATTTATGGCTTAATATATCCAGGAGATGGACACTTCTAGAATTCAGGACATACAGAACAGAAAACATAGAGAAATATAGAGAGACGATTCTATAGATTCTATTTCTCTCCTAGTCTCCAAGAGTCCCAGCACATTGCTAGATGACCAGCGTGTGTGTGTGCAGAGCAAATACTCCTGAGCTTGAGAAGAAAACAGATATTCATTGAAGAGTCTTCATTAGAAAATTAATGACCAAAATTAGATAATACAACTTTCTGCCTCACATACCAACTTTCAACTTTTTTTTCTAGAAATATTTTTAACAGACTTTGCTGGGAACCAAGCAATTAATGCCTTTTCATGACAATTTAAGACGAAAACTGGAATATTAAAATTGCCATTCAGTGGTATGTGTGTGAAATACTGAAAATCTCCTGGTGAGTAATTCCTGCTTATAACGACATGCCATAGACTTAAATCTTACTCCCAGACATGAAAAAAAGACAGTTAAATCAACTTTGTCCATTTAAATATCATTTTAAGATATCTAGAACCCATCTCTTTATTGCTCAACAACCCAGAGCAATTTCTTTTGCCCTCATTTATTTCTGGTTCCCAAGGGAAACCTGTCTGATTTATTGGAAATTAGTTCTTACAGCTAGTAAATGCTTTAAACTGTTTTCATATAAATCACTCCAAAATCTGTTAGCTCAATGGAGCCTGGCTAGACTGATTTCCTCCAGCCACACTGAACTCCACCACGCCCTCCACCCTCCACCCTCCACCCTCCACCCTCCACCCTCCACCCTGCTAGTGGGCATGCCATCAGGAGCTCAAGAGCTTCTCTTCTTCTTCTTCTCTTCTTCTTCTTCTTCTTCTCTTCTCTTCTCTCCTCTCCCTCCCCCTCTACTCCCCTCTCCTCTACTTTCCTCTCTTCTCCTCTTCTTTCTTTCCTATCCTTCCCTTCCCCCTCCCCTCCCTTCCTCTCCTCTTCCTTCCTCTTTCCTCTCGCCTTTTCTCTCTTCTTCTCTCTTTACTTCTTTCACCTCTCACCTCTATTCTCTTCTCCCTTCCCTCTCTGTGTCCTTTTAGTCTCTCATGTCTCCTCTCCACTCTTCTCTCTCCTCCCTTCTCCTCCTCTCTCCTCCCCTCTCTTCTCTTGTCCATCTCTGTGTCCTCTCTTTCCTTCCCTCCCTTCCTCTATCCCTCTCTCTCTCCTCCATTCCCTTAACCTTCCATTTGTGAGCAATCATGCTCATGCATTAGCATATTAGCAAGCCCTCTGCTTGTTCGAATCCCCCTGTATCCCCCTGTATCCCCCTGGACGCCCCGGTGCCCTCCCCTGCCTGTGTCTGCCACATCCACCAGCACGAGGTCAGCCCTGCTGGACAATGGAGGTGGACATCCTGACGTCCTGCTCCTGGTGCACACCCTGGGCCCCTGCTGGGGTTTCTCTGCTGTCCCCCTTGGAGGTCACCCTGGGAGATAATTCCCAAAGTGCCAGGGCATGAAGAGAATGTGACGACCACCCAGTTCGGACCATCGGGCCTTGAATGCGCAGGTCTCTTCCCCTCACAGGTCCCCAGCTGAAGGGAGGATGACATCATCCCAAACATGGGACGTCCGGAGACATGGACGGTGCTAGCACCTGGCCGCCCACCCTTCCTCCGGCATGCCCAGAACCACGGCACACCGTTCCCACGGCGGGCAGCTGTCGGCCTGTGTTTGGTTTCACCCTGAACCCGAAGGCTTCTACCTTGCCAGCAGGCAAGGCCTTGCTCTGAGAGGCGGGACAAGCTGCCCCTCATCAGCTCAAGAGATCCTAGCGCAGCCTTTCTAGGAATCTATCTGGAAAAAGAAACCAAATAGCTGTTATTAGAGCATTCTCAGGAAGAGAGACAAAGAGAGAGAGAGACGAAGAGAGACACAGAGAGAGTTCCTCAACCTGACAAGAAGGAGAGGAGCCTTCGAGGCACAAGTTGAAAATATAAAAATCACAGAACAGTCTAGCGTCTCTGCAGATACTTGGCCCGGAGCTCCTTCAGAAGCGCAGACAGCGCGGGGTCGGATGGGGGCCAGCCGGGCCCCCCAGCTCCCGGGCCAGCTGTCTGTCCACGTCCTCATCCTCTCCAAATAAAGTGCTATTTTCAGGAGGGCTCCTCCAAGCCTTGCTGGAAGACAGCAGGATAGAATGCTCGCCACGATAACAAATGTATGAGAAATATCATCTGCAGAAATCATTTTTAAGCTGAGATACCTTTCAAAGGCAAAAATGATCTATATGCCAGGAGACAGTGCTCATATATCTTTTGGAGAAATGATGGGACCTTATTCAATGATTTAAGGAACAGCACCATAAAAAAAATAATTCCACATATAAATATTTAAATATACTTTATTATATCCAATACCTGTCCAAATATATCCACTGTATAGATCTTTTCCCACTGCACACAAAGCTTTGGACTTTTAAGAATATAAGGGAGTCAAGGAGAAAACTTTGCCTTGCTTTTGGAAGATGGAGATGCTTTTAAAGGCAACTTATTATTTTTTTTAAAAAAAAGAAGTAAATCTATAAGAAAACACACTGGGTGGTAACCAAGGGGTTACAAATGAATTAGCTGAAGCATAATAGACCCTATGGAGAGCATCAATAGTATAATTCTTTAAAAAGACTAAATCAAAGCCCAACAAAATAGGTACTTGCAAGAGGGAGGGTGGGGCTGAGGGGAGAATAAAATGAAGGGGGATGGGGTGGGGGTGTGGGAGGGGGCGGGGAGGGGAGGAGAGAATGCAGCAAGAATTCATTGTCTATACCAGTGAACTGAGAAGCATAAGGAACGGGGTAGGTCGAAGGGGGGTAAAGATGTTGAAGTAATGGCACAGATCAAGATGCATTGTACACAAAACCGCTTTGTGGAATGGCAAAAGAATTCAACACATAACCTAAAAATTAAGAAGAGTGAGGGAATGGGGGCTGGGGGTGAGAATGTGGAAGGGGTGACGTTCATCCAGCTGCCCTGCATTCATCGCCTTTGCTGGTGAATGCAACTCCTTGGTACATCTACTGAACGATAGTAAAAATATTCAAAAACACAAAACCACTTAGCTTCAGTGTTTTGTGTTTTGACTAGATTGTGACAAGAACAGGAGATTCAATAAATGTCCGTGTTTCGCTGTTTTATCGCACTTCCAAAAACATTATTTCACGAGCTAAAAATACCTCACGTCATTAGGTATCATTCTAGTTTTAAAACATTTACTTTTTTGCTGGGTGCCAGTGGCTCAGGCCTGCAATTCTAGGTAGCCAGGAGGCTGAGATCTGAGGATCCTGGTTCAAAGCCAGCCCGGGTAGAAAAGTCCATGAGACTCTTATCTCCTTGCGTGTGCCACAGACGGCTTGCATTCATCTGTTTGGGGGCTCTCTGCGCTTGGGCCAGCCTCCAAGTGCGTGACCTGTGTTCATCCCTTCTCTGGGCATGAGGGGATATTTCTGTCTCTAGCATCTGTGTCCTTCACGTCCCGCTGTGGTCCCTGCTCCTGTGCGTGTCTCCCTCCTCCTGCCGCTGACGTTCGGCGGAACTCACCTGCTAATTGTCAAGTCATCAACAGTATGAGGGAGGCTGCCGTCACCTTCTTAAGGACCATAAATTCCGGACAGCATTTGTGACTTGAAAAAACAAAATGATACAAAAGGACCAAAAAAAGACACCAGCTTTTTAAATGATTGACAGACGAGATTCCTCCGTGTTCTGGCCCATGTGGCTGCAGACAGAGACCCCAGCCCCAGTGTCAGCTGAGCCCAGCTCTCTTCCAAGAGGAAATAAATGGAACCTGGGCGCCAGTGGCTCATGCCTGTCATGCTAGCTACTCAGGAGGCTGAGATCTGAGGATCATGGTTCAAAGCCAGCCCAGGCTAGAAAGTCCATGAGACTCTTATCTCCAATGAACCACCCCAAAACTGGAATTGGAGCTGTGGCTCAAAGTGGTAGAGTGCTAGCCTTGAGCATTAAAGTTCAAGGACAGAGCCCAGGCCCTGCTTTAAGCCCCACAACCCTTAAAAAATGGTGGGGGAGAAGAGGTGGAGGGGAGAGAGTCTGAAGGGGGCCAGAGCAGTCTGCATCCCCTTCTCCTTCCCTGGGGATCCCACCTTCAATCTTCACCCCTGCTTTCAAGCCCTAAGGTTCTACTGACTCGCTAAGTGACTAAGGTCCCACGGCCCTGCTTCCCGCCCCATCCAACTCAACAATTCCCAGACACGAGATTCCAGGCACGCCTTTCTACAAAGGCTGGGTTAGAAGTCCTGGGATCTACCACAAAGTACCAGCAGGAGGACACAGAGGCCCCTGCAGGAGCCCGGATCCGGGGAACTAAGAAGATGGTCAGATGCACACTGCCTGGGTGTATCCAAAGAATCTAGATCTTTCCAACGGCCCCTAACAAAAGATAGTCTGTAGGACCCAGTGCTGTGGCTCATGCCTACAATCCTAACTATGCAGGAAGCAGTGATCAGGAGGCTCATGGTTCAAGGCCATCCCAAGCAAACAGAGAGAGTCCCCCCTTCTCAACCAACACGCTAGGCATGGCGGTGTGCATCTGTCATCCGTGCTGCACAGGAAGTGTAGCCGGCAAATACCCTTACCCAGCCAAAGGGACCGGAGGTATGGCTCAGGTGATCAGCCCCACCCCCACCCCCACAAATGGAAGGAAGAGGACATGGTGGGCTTGAGTCACAGTTGGGGAGGACAAAGCGCACAGGCGGAAGTTCCAGCCAGGCCCACACGAAGTGAGCGCTCAGCCGCTGGGCCCTGTCTTTCCCCTCACAGGAAGGAGCACGTTCTGGAAAAAAAAATAACTGCAGGGCCTGAGATCTCAGCAGAATGGGGGGGGGGGGGGGGGAGGCGCGGGAACCAGCGGTGCAGAAAACATTGGCGACAGAGTGCGCCCTCCTGCCCTGCAGCTGTGCCAGATGTGGGGGAAATTACACGTTCCCTGAAACTTAACGACCAAATTGAAAGCAATTTTGAACTAATCAGGGTTCTGTTAAGCTGGGTTTATTAATTTAACAGTTGTAAAGGTTTAGTAAAATGGGGGTACTTGGAAATCTGCGGTAGAATCTGTTTATTTAGGAGCCAAGAGGTGAGCCAGCCAGGGAGCTGGCTTCAAAGGCAGGAAGGATTTCCCGAGGAAGCGGGGCCCAGGACACTTCCAGGAAACAAAACCCCGCTTTGGCCATGGGCAGGCTGACGCAGAAGGCCAATCAAGGAGACTGCTGACCAAAGCAGAGAACCCAACATTAATTTTAGAGAACTCTCTCAAACCTTCATTCTCCCTCAGGAAGCGTGGGTCCACCTAGGAATTCTTTTTAAAAGTACAAAGCCAACTGTTTCTGATGAAGACTGCTGAGGGATCTTATAAACAGAGCCATGCTCAAATTAAGCCAAACAAAACCCAGACCCGAATTATAGTCTTCAAGTCTCGCAAGCATTTCCTGCAATATCTCATGCAATTTGAAGATAAATCACAAGTTTACTGTTGGGCATGAGTGACTCGTGCCTATAATCTACTCAGGAGGCTGAGATCTGAGGATTCTGGTTCAAAGCCAGCCTAGGCAGACAAGTCTATGAGATTCTCATCGCCAATTAACCACCAAAAAGCCAGAAGTGGAGCTGTGGCTCAAGTGGTAGAGCACCAGTCTTGAGTGCAGAAAAAAAAAAAAGCTCAGAGACAGTGCCCAGGCTCTGAGTTCAAGCCCCAGTACTGGCACCAAAACAAATAACAACAACACCAAAGTTGTGTTTCCCAAAGACCCACGTCATTTCCAGACAATGCAGGCCCCACCCCTGTCATCCATCACTTGTCAAAGAACGGGAGTGGGCTGTGCCAGGAAGCAGACCATTCATAAAGTCACAGGGCAAAAGCACTGAAGGCTGATGCAAAGGACCATGGGCTTTTCTCAAGTCCAGGGCAGATGAGCCGCTTCTCTCTCTAGCATTTTTTTGTATGTTTAAAATTGTATAACTTCATAAAAGTACATTTTTTGGGGGGTGAAGCAAAAACAAAGAAAGAAAGTGCCACAAATCTTTATTGGGCAAATCTAGAATGCCTAGGCCCCCAGCTGTTTCGAGTTTATGATTCCGTTTTTAAAAGTTTAATGAGGAGACAAATGTAAGTTTGGCAACTTCTTATTTTGCTAAGTAAGGGCGTTAAGAAAAAAGTTGCCATCTGCTTTCAGTATTTTTCAGAAAAGAAGATGACGCTTGTGTTAAAATGTAAAAAATGAGCTGGACATAAAATCCAGTCTCTGCCAGCCCAGCAATGAGTGAGTTCCTCACACGGTGCGGCCCCCACCCTGCGGCCGCCAGCAGCCAGGGAAAGCACTCAGGCGCAGGCCGGCAGGAGTGGGACTGGGGGTCACGCCCCTCACCCACAGTCCTCACCTAGAAACCGCAGTCACACTCACCGTCAGCCCAAAGCCCCAACTGTCCTCAACTGTCAGACGCCTTGGTGGGCACAGCTCCACTCCAACCCATGCTTCCCTCCACAAGTGATCGCCACATGGCTCCTCCCAGCCCTCCTCCCAGCCTTCTTCCCAGCCCTCCTCCCAGCCCTCCTCCCAGCCCTCCTCCCAGCCTTCTTCCCAGCCCTCCTCCCAGCCCTCCTCCCAGCCTTCTTCCCAGCCCTCCTCCCAGCCCTCCTCCCAGCCCTCCTCCCAGCCTTCCTCCCAGCCTTCTTCCCAGCCCTCATCCCAGCCTTCCTCCCAGCCTTCTTCCCAGCCCTCATCCTATCCCTCCTCCCAGCCCTCCTCCCAGCCTTCTTCCCAGCCCTCCTCCTATCCCTCCTCCAAGCCCTCCTCTCAGACCTCTTCCCATCCCTCCTCCCAGCCCCTGTCCTGTCCCTCCCCATCCCTCCTCCATCTCCTCCATTTCTCTTCTCATCTCTTCCCCCAGCCCTCCTTCCAGCCCTCCTTCCCTTCTTCCTCCCCGTAAAGCCTATGTGAACTCAGGGAAACTCTAAATGCCAGCAGCAGGCTCTGGGTCACACCCCATGGAAGATTCCGAATGCCACACAGCCAAGGACACTGCAAATGAGACTGGAGCAGAAGACACCCAGCTCACATCAGGAGCCTGAGCCACACACCCCAGGAAGATTCCGAGTGTCGCCCACCGGGGAGATGGCAAATTACACCCACCAGAAACACTGAGATTACATCCCACCAGGAAGGCTCCGGAATTCCAGCCGCCAGGGGCCTCTGAATCACACTCCTCTCCACCAGGATTCCAAGTCACAGCCCCCCTGAGAAGCCCCAATGATGCCCGCCCAAAGATTCTCAACGACACCCCGGGGGGCTGAGTCACCCCCACCCACCAGGAAGACTGCAGCCCCTCCCTGCCTCCCAGATCTCAGATGACACCCCAAGGAGCCCTGAATGACACCCGCCAGCAAGGGTCTGAGTTACACCTGCCCGGGAGACCACCTTCCCCTTCTCCTCCACATTCCCCTCCTCCACATTCACCCCCCTCGGGGAAACTGAGTTAACTCCGGCAGGAACTATGTCCTTGTTTGTACACATCCCTGCAGACTGTTCTGGCGGGGGGGGGGGGGGGGGTCTCTCCTGAGGCACCGGCTTCTTGCCAGGATGAATACCTGGCCAGCTTTCTCAAGAAGCCGCGAGCGGAGTGCAGAGGTGAGAGGGGAAGGGATGCACGGCCTCACAAGAAATCCAGGTCACGAGGAGCTTCCACGGGGGTCGGGGCAACTAGCTACCCACAGGCCAGTTACCACACCCATGGCTCAGGGCCTCACTGCCCACAGGGCCCCCCCAACACCCCCATAGCAAAGGGGGTGATCCCAGCCTCAGCACCACCGCAGGGCTCCCCACCCCCCACCCCCCCATCCCCCCCCACCTCCCCAGCGATGTTGACTCTTCAAGCTGGAGGTCCAGGTCCCAGCACCCAAGCTGGTACATAGGATCCCCTTTAACCCTTGACACACTAAAAAGGGTATTATACTTAGTCCCTGGGCCGGCACGGAGACTTTTATTTTGAAGCACTTCAAGACAGAGAACATTTGTCCAAAATGACAACGGAGTTGTTCTAATGCTAAGAGATCCTTCATTTGCTTCCCTCCTGTTTCTCTTTGTCTCTCTTTCCTTCACACACACACACACACCACATTGAAGAGCAAGATAAAGTCCCTAGACAGACCCCTTTGACGCTTCAACATGTATTTCCTACAAATCAAACCATCAACGTTGACACAGGACTATGGACACCGTTGACCTGAAATCCCCCAAAGAAAACAAATAATCATAAAAACAAGACTGCTAGCTCATCCCCAACTCCACACCTGCCCACGGTTCCCCGTGGAGAGGCCTGCCCTCCTCTGCGCCAGCAACGTGGGGAGCGTTGTGTCTCTCAGTCCCCTTCTGTGGAACCAGTTCATGTTCTCCTCTTTGATGACTGACACTTTCTTAGAGTGTGGGCCCGTTATTTTGTATACATCCCTCAGGTTGAGTTTGCCTTGTGCTTCCCTATAATTAGATTTGGGGCACATACCTCAGCCACCACTACCATGGAAACAAAGCTGTGTCCTGCTCAGAGCTTTGTATAGAGCCAAGAACAATGTGTGCCCTTGTCTTGGTGACATTGACTCTGATCACTCGATGAAGGCAGTGCCTA
This sequence comes from Dipodomys spectabilis, assembly GCF_019054845.1. Taxonomy (NCBI): domain Eukaryota; kingdom Metazoa; phylum Chordata; class Mammalia; order Rodentia; family Heteromyidae; genus Dipodomys; species Dipodomys spectabilis. The sequence continues at coordinate 552,865 of NW_024870865.1, read as the reverse complement.
CCGCATTTCTTCATTGTAAAATTAGCATCCTTCCCTTGAAATTAGTTCGAATTTTGTTTTGTTTTGTTTTGTTTTTGGGGTCCGGTCGTGGGGCCTGAACTCTGGGCCTGGGCGCTCTCCCTCAGCTCTTCAGATCAAGGCTAGCCCTCTACCACTTGAGCCACAACGCCACTTCTGGCTTTTTTCTTTTTGCTTATGTGGTGCTGAGGAATCGAACCCAGGGCCTCAGGCATGCAAGGTAAGCGCTCTACCACTGAGCCACCTTCCCAGCCCCTAGTTCGAATTTTGTAGAGAGACATGTTGGAACTATGCCAATTCCATCGTCAGTCTATGATACAGAAATTCTTTTCCTTTTTTTGCCATCTTATTTATATTCATTTTCGTACTGGTGTACCCTGGGTTTGACCAGGGGGAGTTTGGCTCTGGTGTTTTGAAGCACATCTCCCTGGGTCTTTGGGCATTTGTTTACTTCCTGGTACAAACTGTTCTAGGCTCCCTTGTACCTTTTCTGTCCCAGCTCTAGAATCCATTCTCTCTCCAAAGACCACTCCATTCATTAGCGAGTTATTAACTGCTAATTAGGAAGTTAGATAGACACTAAAAAAAGATCTGGGTGCAAAGTTTGCACGTGCACACACTCATTCACACGCCAATCTCAAATTCCAACGCAACACCACAAGACTAATTCCCACTCTCCACTTTTCCATTCGGAGAGCTCAGCTCCCTTCACCAAGATGGCGAAACGCGGCCTCCACCCCTCTCAACACAGCTACATAACCTCATTAAGTCTTCCATCTTGAATGTTATAAAAATCATTCAAATCCTGCCAATCCATACCACTTTAGAAAACCCAGCTACTAGCAGGGCCAATTTTGTATTTTTATTTTACACCGATTTTTTTGTGTTCCTAGCTGCAGGGTGCCTGGGCAAAACCTGGAGCCTCCACGCTCCCTGGGGGCTATCTTCCCTTTCCAGCAACACCGTCCACCCTCACACACACAGCTGGCTTCATTGGTTCTGGCTTTCCCCCGTGTGGGGCTTCATCTCCAGCCCTTGATGTTTTTCCTTGAGCTATGAAATATTGACTTAATTATTAATGCCAGAAGTATACCAATAGCAAGGTGCTGGTGACTCTCGGCTATAATTCTAGCTACTCAGAAAGCTAAGATCTGAAGATAGTGGTTCAAAGTCAGCCCACAGCAGGAAAGTCTGTGAGACTCTTATCTCCAATAAACTACTCAGAAAAAGCCAAAAGTGGTGCTGTGACTCAAGAAGTAGAGAACTAGCTTTGAGCAAAAGAAGCTCAGGGACAGCGCCTAGGCTCTGAGTTCAAGCCCTGATACCAGCATACATACAAAAAGAAAAAAGCTTCCATCTGTTCCTACTTTTCTTCAATGATCTCTTGGGTGTAGCTGTGTGGGGGTTATTATATGGTGCTTTCCTTAGGTTTATCAGCATGGTACATGTCATTAATTATAATTATAATATACTTATTAATACTATATATTTCCTCCCCATGAAACAATTGTGCAATCCTAGAAGAAATACAAGTTGGTCACAGTATGTTGGTTTATCAATTGGGAGTTAAATTGGGTATATGAATATGTTTTTAGCACTTTTAAATATTTTTAATTAATATGACTCTGTTAGTTCCTATTTTTTAATTTGCTTTTTCAGATGACTGTATCAGTGCATTCCTGCCAAAGAAAAGAATTAAAATGAACTCCTGTATTCTTGACACGCTTAACACTGTAGGGAGCGGAGCATACCCAGTCTTTGGAAGTATGGTCAAATTCTCCTGTAAAACCATCCAACGTCAGGCCTTCCTGCATTGTAGCAACACAGCAACTGTCTTTAGACCTTTTCTAGAAGTTGGACCATTTAAGTGTTCTTCCCTGAGCTGAGACTGTTTATCTAGGTTTTCCTATCTGTTGTTATATAGTTCTGGAGAGTAAGCACTACCTTGTTTCAGCCATTATATCTCCTCTGTCCTTTCTTATTTTATATGTTGTACTTTTTCTCAGTTACTTTTTATGGTTAACAAGTATTTCTGCCCACTTTGTTACTGTTTTGAACAATTTGGGGCTAGAAGCAGTGGCTCACACCTCTATAACACTAGTTACTCCAAGAGTCAGAAGAGAAGGAGGGTCACAATTCAGGCCCAACCTGGACAAAAACTGCACAGGATGTCAATCCAACAAAAAAGCAGGACATAGTGGTATATAACTATCCTCCTGGCTGCTTGAGAATCGTAAATAAGAGGCTCAAAATCCAGACGATTCATGGCATAAAAACAAGACCTTGTTTGAGAAGCATGTAACTACCAAAAAAGGGCGGGGGTGTGGCTCAAGTGGTGAACACCTGCCTAGTGAGCACGAGGCTCTGAGTTCAAATCTCAGTACCACCAAACAAAACAAAAAACAAAAAGCCCAAGCTCCTACCCCTACCCCCTCAGGAAAAAAACACCTCAACTTTGGGGTATTAAATCACTGCTCTTTTATTCTCTTCCTCATCATTTTTGCTGTCATCTTACTATTTTGATTCTTGCCATTGGCTTTCTTTCTCATCTTCTGGAGCTGGGAAACTATGTCACTTACTTGCATTCTTTGCTTTTAGTGATAAACGTGACCAGAGATGTGAGTTTTCCTCTCATCCCTGTGGAAGTGCACCCCAGAAGCTCTAGTAGGAAGGATTTTCACAACCATTATTCCTTTAAAATTTTTAATTTGTTTCCCCCTCTTTCATCTGCGCATTGCTTAAGTGGCTTTCAATTTTCCTGCTGATAGGGCCATTTTGTCTTTAATAGGGTTTGGCTTTGACGTGTTTTGATCAGAGCATGGCTTCTATATTTTATAGAACCCACTGCAGTTTCCTTTGTGACCCACTGCATGAGAACTTTTTCACGATGTTCCATGTACACTTGAGGAGGTGTAATATGCTATTGTGGCATAAATGCATGTGTCCATCTATTACACAGGGACACACACAGAAAGCTCAGGAGTGATGCTTCTTGGCACCATGTTGAACTGTGGCATACCTCTCACAAAGGGGCATGAGGGGCGCTCATTCTGCACGCTTCCATACGGCGGGGAGCCCCGGTGAAGGCTGGCTACGTCTCAGGCATGCCTTCCCCTGGCCTCTGTGTGGCCCCTACCCCGGACACCCTCCAGCAGGAATGGACTGTGGAAAGACAGCCTTCTGAGCACAGTTCTGTTGGTGGTGGTGGTGGTCATGGGGCTTGAACTCTGGGCCTGGGCACTGTCCCTCAGCGCTTCAGCTCAAGGCAAGCACTCTACCACTTGAGCCACAGCACCATGTCTGGTTTTCTGGTGGTTCATTGGAGATAAGAGTCTCATGGACCTTCCTGCCTGGGCTGGCTTTGAACTGAGATCCTCATATCTCAACCTCCTGAGTGGCTAGGATGACAGGCGTGAGCCACTAGTACCTGCAGCCCTGGGCTAGGAGTCAAGTGAAGATGTAAATGCAAAGGGAGCCAGTTAGATTAGATGGGAAAGGGAACGGATTGGTTAATTAATCCGTGGGCTAGAGGAATGTGGCTAGAGTGTGGCTTTAACACTTGCTCTTGACACTCACTCCCATTGTGGGGGAGGGGCTCAGTGTGGGGGAGGGGTGCCACTACCAGAGCTCCTCACACATCCTGGTCTGACAGGTGCAGCCCCCGCCCATCCCACCCCAGGCCCTGACAGGAGGAACCAGAGGCCCAAAGGAATACTTGGGGCTCACATCGCCAACGCCAGGTGCCAGGAGCTGCAGCCAAGGACTAGCCCAGCCTCTGGGGGGGGGGGTTCTATTGCATTTCAGGGCCTCAAGATCATTTGGGGGGCTGTCTCTCTGAAACCACGAGGACTTGAGGCAGAGCCACCAGGCGAGGACGCTCGCCGGCCACCAGGACTCAGAGGACCACACCTGCCTCTGTCAGCTGACTGCCGCCCTGGCCCAGCACCGCGCGCTCTGCGCGAACGCAGCGCTGCACCACCTGGGAGCCCAGGGCTGCCTGCAGGGTGCACCGCACTCCGGGTGGCACAAGCCAGATGAGCCTGGGACCAGGCAGGGGCTCCCCAGCTTCACCAGGCAGTCCCTCGGCCCCGCCCCCGCCCCCCCCCCACATTTTAATTCTGATTATGGCTTAATACAACACGGAGCCCATTTGGCGTGGTGCCTCTCTGTGGAACGTAGGAACATTTTAATGGGATTGTGTTATCATGCGAATGCGCAGCCAACTGTTCAAACAAGATTCCCCCTCTCTCTCTCTGTCTCTCGCTGTCTCCCTCCCTCCATCCCTCTCTCCTCTCTCTCTCTCTCTCCCTCTCCCCCCCCTCCTTGAAGAGCTAAGCAGGCTAAGGGAGAACAGAAAACAGAAGACTAGTCAACCCCTTATCAGACATTTATGTGTGGAAAACAATGATGTCCACCGCGTGGTGGACGCACATGCGTGTCCATCACTTTCTGGGCCTTTACACAGGGGCTGCTCCACGGCAGACACCAGGGACTCTGTTGTCTTTCCAGGAGCATCGACAGGGACGAAGCACTAAACCCCTGCCCAGGGGCAGCATGGGGCTGGGCTTCCCATGAGCCTGAGTGCCAGTCGCTTGTGCCTGCCTGCCCCCCCCCTCTCTCCTGCCTCTCTTACACACACACACACACACACACACACACACACACACACACACACACACACACACACACACACACACACACACACACACCAAGAGAGCTTATCATTGTTTTCTAACTTTCCATCTTTCTGTACCATTTCCAGAAATACGTTTGAGGGGAGCCATGCCTTCCTGGCTGCCCTTGGAGCCTAGCAGTGGGCAATCACCCCGGCCATGCCCATTCGAGCCCCACCTTTCCTGGGCCACCTTGGGACCAATGAGAGGACACAGTCCCTGGACACATGGAGGCCGCCTCTGCCTTTCCCGACACACTGCCTTTCCCAGCGAGGAGAGCCAACCTTCCCCGCCCCCCAGGAAGCAGCTCAGATTCCCTGAGCTAAAATCCCCACTGCAGAGCCACCTTGCCTAACTCCCCATGAGCCCGGCGCGCCTGTCCACCTGGCTGTCCCTCACCACCGACCCCCCCCCTCCATTAGCAGCACCCAGGTCTCTGGCCGCAGTACCTGCCCGGCTGGTGGGTGAGCAGTGCCGCCAGAACCTGCCAAGAAGGAACTTGCTCAGCCCCCAGCTTCCCCCCCCTCCCCCGGAATGTTCTAGTCACCCAGAGGCACTTGTAAACCAGTGACTTTTTGATCAAAGGGCTTTGTGTATCTTTTTTATGTACCCGAGATTTATGAAAATAATTAAGAAATCTGATTACAATTCCACGGCGGCTGTTTGCGGGGAGCGGGTCCTTCCGCGGGCACTTCCTCACTCTGACGAATGCACTGGAGTTTCTCTTTACTCTGAACGCATCGATTTTCCTCGTTGATCGTGGCTCTGTTGTGGAGTGGTGGCAGCTGGGGCTGCTTTTACTAAGTTTCTAATCTAATAAGTTGGGTGAAAGAATAATGCAGTGGTTCCCGTGGCCCGACAGAGCCTCTCCTGCTGGGGGGTGGGGGGCCTGGGGGCCTGGGGAGCTCCCTGCACTTCACTTTTAGGAGCCATTTTTTCCTCCCAAAGGTGACGGGAAGTGGTGGGGGGTGAAGTGGAGTGGCTCATTGCACACGGACTGGAGAGTCTGACGGCCTGGTGGAAGGAAAGGCGCCCAGGCATCACAAAGAACAGTGGACTTGGGGCCCCAGGGGTTCCTCTAACTCCGGCTGGGCCCTTCTGAGTGCTGCTAACCGCTGCTACGGACCACCGAGTCACACTGGATTCTTCTGGGAAAGTCCCGTGTCCCCCTCTCCCTTGCCTCCCGCCCTCAAACCCAAGGACCGTATGGAGACATGCTGAGTCTAGGTGAGGCGGCCCTGAGTGAACTCTTCAGGACTCAACATGATTAGTGTGACAATTCATTGATGTTACAAATACCAATATAGCGAATGTCGTCGTCGTCATCGTTATTGTCGTACTGTTTTCCTACGCTCGCCTGGCACAGAGATCTCCAGAGGAACCCAGCATTCATGGTGCGTACAGCAGGTGGGGTGGTGGCAGAGTTGCACCTTGGAGCTGTCCAAACCTCTTCCTGGCCACTTGGGGCTGTAGGGATGGCCACTCCCATTGGCCGACGGTGCCTATGGGCTTGGGTCCTGTGGTGTGGAATGGGGCCCAGCGTGGTCACGTTGACCCTCAAGAGGACAGAGGGCAGCCAAGTGCTGCTTCTGCATTCTCAGAGCAAGCACAGCTGCAGGGGATGGGGGGGGCGGGATGGGACACTATGTCCAGCAGCTCGTGACTCGGAACCTGCAGCACTGGCTGTCACCGGCCACGCTTTGGCGTGAGATGGATGGACAGTGGCTGCCCATCCTCCCTGAAGTACTGGGGAGGAGAAGCTAATTTTAGCTCCCAGAGCCTAAAATTGCTGGCGCAGAAGATCATGACACCTTCTGCTGTTCTCCGACCTCGAGGATGCGGGCGGATCTGCGAGAGGATGGGGGGGGGGGGGAGAGCGGGGGAGGGGTCTCCATCACCACCTCCCCTGCCTCACCGCCCAGGGCCCCGGGGATGCCAGCCTCTCCTGGGCACTGTCCCAGGAAGCAGATGTCCCTCCTGCTGCCAAGCCCAAACGTCCATCCTCCCCTGTCCCTGGGAGGGCCTGGTGGGAATGAAAACATGGAACCTGCTGGGAAGAGCAGCAGCAAGGGGAGACAATGGCCTAGGAGATCAAGGGGAGCCCCAGGCCGGGGGTCCCCCCTCCTCAGCTCAGAAATATAAGCTCTTTCTAAGCATTCTTCCCTTTTGCTAACCACACTCTGATCTTCCTAGAAGCACTTCTAGATTAAGAAGTAACAGAGAGAAGCCTGATGTTGAAACGGGGTGCTGAGGTGGTAGAGGGAGGAACTGCAGCCCCAGCACCCATCCACCAGTGAGCGGACAAAGAAAACATGGCCGTCCACGCACAGCCAGGCACACGCCAGTGCCGCCGACTGGTGTGGGTGAACCGCTGAGGGCAAGCCGTGTCCCAAAGTCACCGACTACAGGAGTCCTGTCTACAGAAAACATGCAGCGTAGGAAGGAAGACCCTTGGGGCTGAAAGGTGGGGGAACACAGTCATTTCAGAGAGGAATGGAAGCACTGTGCTTTATCACCGAGCTGTTCACCAATGGGACGTGGAGCACACGGATAGGCACACACGGGTCCGTGCGCCTGATTGGTCAAAAAGGTTGATTCAACTTAATTCAACCACGCTCTGCACAGCAGAGCAAGGAAGAGAGCTGCGGATGCGGTGGGTTGCACCCCTGTGAGAGACAGGGTGCGCGATATTCCGTCACATTTACACCAGTAAGACTTCTTCTTTATTTTTGGGTCCGAGACTAGGACTCAAACCGGATACCCACCACAGTCACTCATTTGCTAGTGCTCTTACCACTCAGGCCCTGCCTCCCAACCCCGGTAAAGATAATACGCTAAAATATGCCACAAAAAGATGTCTCATTTACATCAAGTTTTAAGCTCTATAGAACAAGCTCATGCGTTGTTAATAACTACAGATATATGTGGGGAAAGTATTAAAAAAAAAACGCATAGGAATGAAAATGAAGAGACTAAAACACACCATCCACAGGACAAGGCGAGCGGAGTTGGATTACAACGTGTGATGCATGTCATGCTTCGTTTATTTTTAAGAAATATCAGGTAGCACAGAAGTGGAGGGACAAAGGGTGAGCAAACGCAGCGGTGGTACTCACTGGACACTACGTGGAAAATGAACCATACAACTTGCAGGTGGGGACGGGAGGGAAAAATGGAGAGAGCGAGGGAAGAGGTGAAATGTACTCATTGCTGATTTATGTAACTGTAACTCCTCTGTACATCACCTTTATAAAACAACTTTTAAAAAAAGAAATACCAGATTAAATAAGACCAAAGGTAAAAGTTGATCCTGTGGAGCGGTAAGCAACCAGGCCTATATAATTTATCCCTCACATGGTTAAGTATGACATGTTGGTATGGTTGTTATGTTTTTTTTTAATGAAGATCACCAGCCATTAGTTTATATATGGATGATTTTTGTCCATCCAAGGTGATTTAATATTCTTGGCTAATTGTAAGTGATTTGGCTGACTTGAACTTAATTTTCCTTCTAAAAATAGAACATCATTTCTAGCCAGCAAGGTCTACCTTATTACTGCATGTCCAACATTTTTCAGCTACCTCATATTTAAGCAGATTTTCTAAACCCTTTTAGAGAAGAGAGTGCTAAACGGAGGGAAAGGACGTCAGCTGTCACGTAGAACGTTCTGGAGAGAACAGTTCCACTGCAGACGCTCCTAACACCAGAGTACGAGACAAAGGAGGTGCTAGTATCTGTGCGCACATCGCCTGCCTGGGCATTCCACTCATCACCTTGCTCTAAACTCCCTCACAGTAAGACACGGCTCTTCTCTTACTTCATTTCACTGTCCCTGATAAAGGTGAGATCACCTTGCTGGTTGGCAGGCTGGAAAAACAAAGAACAAGTATGCGCATGTGTGCCTGGGCGCTGTCCTTCAGCTTTTTGCTCAAGGCTGGCACTCTATTACTTGAACTACAGCTCCAATTCTGGGTTTCTTGGCTTGCTTTTGTTTTTGTTTTTATTTTTTGCTAAATAATTGAAGAGTCTCACGGACGTTCCTGCCTGGGCTGGCTTTGAACCGTGTTCCTCAGATCTCAGCCTCCTGGGTAGCTAGGATGACAGGCGTGAGCCACAGGTGTCTGGCTGGCGTGAGTAACTTGCACCTTGAATCTGCCTCTTTCTGTTTCTCATCGGCTTCCAACAGTACAAGTCAGAGCTCAGCACTTCCTGCGAGAGCTGCCCTGAAGCCCCGCTGTGCTGGTGCCAGCCTGCAGCAGCCCTGGGCACAAGCATGACCCCTCCCAACACTGACTGCTACGCATCGCCTGCGATGCCACTTTGGAACTATTGAAGTGCCAGCCGAGAGGAATGCCAGCTCGAACACAGGCCATGTGGCTGTCAGCCACCTGCCCATCAAAGCCCTAGCATTCTCTAGAAATCCTCAGATTCAATAAATAGCTGGCAAAGCACTGCTGGCAAAAATGATAATAAATTCGACTCAATTCCCACCACAAACTGGCAAACTCTTTCAACGACCCGGTCCAATCTGTCTGCCTCAAATTCCAAATAGCTAGCCGCAGGGTCAGCCAGGACCCGTGGGATCCCAGCAGCTCTGAGTTGGGGGTCTTGTGCTCTTCCATTTGCCAAAAATTCAGAGACTGGGTGTAGGATGGACTCAACTTTGTCACTAGGGCCCAAGCAGCGGGGAAGCTTCTAGAGTTTTATGAGTTACAGCAAAGACTCTGGACCATTCTCATCCATTCATCCAAGATTCTGGAGCTCAGACTTGGGTCTAAGAGCAGAGCTAGGAAGTGGAGATGAAGTATGAATTTAAAAAAGCAAAGAAAAAAAGGAAAACTTCCTGTGCGGGAGACTTTACGGTAAAGCGAGGACAGTTGCGATGGTTATCCACCAGCTTGGCGTGTGGGACAATGCGAGGAGCCAGGGAGGAGACCCTTCCTTCCTGTCTTGATCCCACCTGTCCGCCCCTGTCCCTCCTCTGTGCCCAGCCTGGGGCTTGAACCTGGGGCCTGGGCACTGTCCCTTAGCTTTTTTGCTCAAGGCTGGCGCTCGATCATTTGAGCCACAGCTTCCTGGCTTTGGTGACCCTTGCTCTCCGGACATGTCCTGCCCTTCCTGAGAACACTCCCAGATGCCACTTCCCCCCCTACCCGCATCATACCCAAGAACATGAAGTGGGGGATCCACCGCGTTCCCCCTGACCCACTCCAACACCTCCTTCCTGCGTCATCCAAACCCACGTCTGTCTCTCATAAGGGCCGTGGCCCTCCATCAATCGTCCCGCTCAGCCCGCCCACCAGCCTTCCACACACTCCTGGCCTGTTCCACCCTCCACGCCCCCATCCCTGCCTACGCGTCTGTGTAGTAACCCGTGTTCTCTCCCTCAGCCTCTCACCTCCTCGGCCTCTGGCCTCCGAGGGCCTTGCCCTCCACCCAGCCTGGGCCGCCCACACCCCCAGACACCAGTGATGACCCGACTCTGGTCAGCCTTTCCTTCCCTGACCACCATCTGCCCATCCACATTCCTGTTCTCACTGGCATGGCCTCCGGGGGTAAGGGAGGCTCCCGGCTCTCCAGTGCTCCCAACCCAGACTCTATTCTTCCCTCTCCTGACATCTGTGGTTACAATCCCTCCCAAGCACCACACTCCCAAGCACCTTGCTCACTCCCGCTGTGCAACAGGGTGGAATGGGGAGGAGGAAAATGATAGACACAGAGACTCGGGGGGTGGGGGGCGGGGGTACGAGGAGGAGGAAGAATACAAGGAGAAGAGGTGGAAGAGGAAGAAAAAGAGGAAGACGAAGAGGAGGAGAAAGAAGAAGAAAGGAGGAAGAGGAGAGAAGAGAGGCTGGAAGGATAGGAGGAGGAGGGCATGTCTCATGGGAAATGGCGCACGCCAAGAGCCAGCCTGGCGTGGCGGGGCTGAGGTGGCGGTGGGACCAGAGTGTGGAATGGAAGGGTTTCCATTTTGTTTCCTTTTACAACATTCAGAACCTCTTAATATTTTTGAGATGCATTGTGTAGTGAGTACCTGCAATCCCAGCTACTCAGGAGGCTGAGATTGAGAGGGTCACAGTCCAAGGCCAGGCTGGCCAAAAAAAAACAAAAGTTTACAAGACTCCATCTCAACCAATAGCTGGCTGTGGTGGGACACACGTGTCATCCCTGCCAGGGCGAGAAGTGCAAATAAGTGGATCACAGTCCAGTCCCTATCACAGAAATGAAGGTGTGGCTCAGGTTGCTGCCTAGCAAAGCCCATAGCCCTGAGTTCAAACCCCAGCCCAGCCCCGAGCATCACATGACATTTAATACTAGAAAATATATATCATATATATATATACATACATACACATGTCATCAAATTTAAATAAAAGAAGGTTCATGAGTTCATCTGCACCGTGTCTCTAACTTAGGAACTAGAACATTCCATCCAGCCACCATGGGCATTTCTCAAACCTAAGCTCGAAGGCGCAACAAACTGTCCTGATAAAAGCACACGGAATTTTGCTCTAAGTGTCACGAGTACCCAGCAGCCCCCACTGTATTTCTGATGCATTTCAAAAGTAAATGGCTGCATCCCCTGCACTGCGTAGACTTGCTGCTAGCAAGGGTCCTACAGGAAGGAAGTAAAGCACAGAGCTCTCAGATGCAGCCTGGGATGAACTCTGACAACAGCACCAGTGTAAAGGAAGCATCTGTCAGGGAGTAGCACATTGTAACAACCAAAACAGTTCCTCTTCTATCTCTTCCCAGTAGACTACAGACACCATCACCCGTGCCGTGGAAAACACGGACAAGATTGCTTTTCACCACACGTGACTTTTGCTCAATCTAGACTTTCACTTGAACCACACATGCAATACAACTCTTAGATGGCTACTATTGGCTCACGCCGGTAATCCCGGCTACTCCGGAGGCTAAGATGTGAGGATCCTGGTTCATGATCTTTTCGTGGCAAGAAAGTACTTAAGACTCTTATCTCCAATTAACCATCAGAAAACCAGAGGTGGAGCTGTGACTCAAAGTAGTAGAATGCTAGCTTTGAGTGAAAAAGCTCAGGCCCTGAGTTCAAGCCCCAGGACTGACAAAAAGAAAGCAACAAAATCTCTTAGTGCCATGCTTCCTTCCCCCAGCAGGTGTTTTCAAGATACCAATACTATATTCCCCTTGATTGCTGTGTATTTTCCACTGTGTGAATATACCTCTCCTTATTCACCCACTGATGGAGACCTGAGTTCTTGCTTCTTATTTTTAGTTATGGATAAAACAGCAAGGAACATTCTTTATACAAATCTTTTTTTCTTGCAAACATATATTTCCATTTCTCTTGGTAAGTATCCAAAAGAGGGATTGATGAATCGACGACAGATATATATTTAGTTAGATATAAGGGCCTGCCAGTATTTCCCCATACATATCATCGCTGACACCACCGCTCACAGGGCTGTGTGTCATTGTTCACCTGGAAGTGCAGCCGGTAGGCCCGAGGTGGCGAACGGCTCGTTGTGGAGCTGTTTTTGTTGTTTGTTTTCTAACTGTATATTTGTTTGGTCTTTTCTCTTCTTTGGGGGGGGGGGGGTGTACTGGGGATCAAACCCAGGACGTTGCGCTTGCTGGGCATGCTTTGCCGCTGAGCTACCCAGCTCTCCTGGTGGCTGGGAGGTGGTTTGAATTCCCCTGTACCACGGATGCCTGGAAGTGAGCTGGCTAAACGCTGTGTGCTGAATGCCATCCCATACTGCTCTCTGCAGAGGAAGTCTCTCTGACCGGGCACTCCCTCTGGGATGAGGGAAGCTTCTGGAAATTCGGTCTTGGCAGGCAGTGCCTCCCCTCCAGGCTCTGCTGGTTCATGAACCAGCTGGGGTGGGGGTCCTTCCTGGGCCTCAGACATGCTAGAGAATGGGACCTGCAAGGGCAGGGGTGAGCCCTGTGGGGTGGGAGATCCGGAGAACCTGGCTCGGATGTCACCACCCCTGGAGGGGAGCCTGGCTCGGATGTCACCACCCCTGGAGGGGAGCCTGGCTCGGATGTCACCACCCCTGGAGGGGAGCCTGGCTCGGATGTCACCACCCCTGGAGGGGAGGCCCTCTGTCTAGGCCTGCAGACCCCTTTCTGTTGGTCCTTGTCCAGACCCCGGCCTTACTGCCCACTCCCCCTCTTCCAGGCCCAGGCTGCAATTTCACCCTCCGTCCTGCAGGGGTCGCCCAAGCCTACCGGTGGCACAGCCGGCGTGGTGGGCCTGGAGGGAGAGGCTCAGGTAGGTCTACTTCCTCGTCTGCAGGAAGCCATCTCCAGGCTGTCCACAGCGGCAGGACGGCAGGACGGCCACCTCCCCGGGCCTCCTGTCACCTGCTCCCCGCGCCTCACCTCTCACTTTGCCATTGCATCTGGGGCCCAGGCTCAGCCAGGCAGAAAGGCCCTGCGTGCGTGCAGAGGGAACGCAAGCCAAGTGGCGTTCTGACACAGGTACCCGAGCACTGGCTGCACACTCCAGGCAGGTGCTCACAAGCCCCGATTGGGGGGGCGGAGAGAGGATCTCCATGAAGCCCGGCTGATTCCCACTACACCCCCTAAAACACAGGCTCCCTGCAGGGCCCCCCACCGAGACACTACCTTTACAGTCCCAGACAATGAAGGCTTGGAGTACAGTCAGCTCCAGCAGACCAACCCAACCTCTTTCCTAAGCGCCAGACCTGCAGCCTGTGGCCTGTTGGTGGATGGGAGCCTCCCCCCCCCCCGCCCTTCCCCCCAGCAGGTAACAGCACCCGGAATACACCCTTTAGCACTCATCACTTGACCAAGTAAATATCCCAAAGGAAGGAGACAAATGCCCAAGTTCGTTACGATGCCAGTGAGCTTCCTGCCATCTTCCAGACGGGACAAATACGGCAGCCAGGGGAGTTCCGGGTATCCCAGGTCCCCAGGTGTGGGAGGCGATGGCCAGGCCAGAAGTGGCTAGAGAGTGGGCTGATCTGCAGCAACCTCGCCAAGGAAAATCAGAGAAAGAGCAAGCCAGCTCGTGGGCATCTCTGCCAAGGCTGATGGAAGACTCCAGAACATTCACGGTTTACGGGGCGGGGGGAGGGGTGACACTCAGGATCAACCCATTCATCATCTTCTGACTGTACCCCTAAAGGGTACAAGTGGGAGAACCCCAGCATCGCCTGTTTAGGTGACTTCAGCATACCTGCCGCCAACCCACCCTGACTGTGCCGGCCCTGGCTAGCCTTCCACCCAGCCCTCCCCTCCCCCACCTCTCTTGGGGACAGCAGTGCCCCAGGGCACAGAGGACGCCAGGCACAGGATCACAGCAGGCTCCCTTGGGCCTCCGTTCCGGGTCACCACCCTGAAATGCCCCAGGACACTGCCCGCCTCCCACTCACCCTCAGGACCCCAAGCAGAGGAAGGGGAGTGAGAGAGGGTCAGGAACGAGCAGAGGCCCACCCAATCCCCTTCACATCCAGTCCGTGGGAGGAGGAACTTCCCTTCCTGCCCCCAGCCCTGCTGTTCCCGCCTCTGCCCCTCCCTTCCTCCACTCTTTGCTTGTTTGTCTCTGGTTTGGAGTCTTTCTTAGAGTGAAGACAGAGCCCACTCCAGGCACTGGTTGGGAAGAACTCATTGGAGGCAAATATAGTTAGGGACTCCCCTCCCCCCAAAACACCCAATCCTCAGAAACAAGAAGCCCAATTTAGACAGAGCTGTGTGTCTTTCAATCAGTGGCCTGCGTTGCGTCCCATCCCATGTTTAATTTTTTTCCCCTTGTACCAATGTGACGTTCATGTTTCATTTAGACGTCGCAGCCAGTTTTCCTAACGACTGAAGACTGTGTCTTTTTTGTGAATGCAGAATCTTTCTGTGAAAGGTCTGCCTTTTTTTCCCTGCATTGCAAGCACTGCACGGGACAGGAAAGGGGTCAAGACATCCGCTGTGCGTCGCTCCCCAGGCCCACGGGCAGAGGTCTGATGAACCGCCGAGACTCAACACCAGCGCACTGGTGGTGGTGGCTAACTTGCTCCTGGTGTGCAGGAAATGACCCGTGCCGCCGCTGCGCTATGCAGATTCCACAAACAAGATTTAGCCTTGCAGCTGCTTTTCAGAACCGCTTAGAGTCAAAGATCCAAAATACAGAACACAGTGAATGAATTCTTATCAAAATGTCAACATCGATTTTGCCAGAAAACTCTGGCCTGGAACATCCCAGAAAGGCTGGGGGGGGGGGGGGTGCTCCTCCCTCCAGTCCTCTCAGCTGTCAGATTCATTCTGGAAAATGGAAGGTGGTGTGGCAAGGCCACGTGCGTCCTGGGCGGCCCCGCTCCCCTCAGCCCTCAGCCCTCAGCCAGGAGCAACCCAGAGGAGGGCCAGGAGACGGCAGAGGGCGAATCTCCCTCTCCACTTCCCCTGGGGGGGGGGGGGGGGCTGACCCTCAGACCACACATGGCCGCCCTTGACAACCTTCCCCATCATAGTGTGGCTCCTGACACAGGCAGAAAGGGAAGGAAAGAGGGAGGGAGGAAGGAAGGAAAAAGGGATGGGGGAGGAAAGGAAGAAGGGAGGGAGAGAGGGAAGGAAGGAAAGAAGGTAGGAAGGAAAGGAGGAAGAAGGGAGGGAAAGAGAGGGAAGGAAGGAAGGAAGGAAAGAAGGTAGGAAGGAAAGGAGGAAAGAAGAAGGGGGAAGGAGAGAGGAAAGGAAGGAAGGAAGAAAGGAGGGAGAGAGGGAAGGGAAGGAAGAAGGAAAGAGAAGGGAATGGAGACGGGAGGGGTGGAGGGAAGGAAGGAAGGAAGGAAGAAAGAAAGAAAGAAAGAAAGAAAGAAAGAAAGAAAGAAAGAAAGAAAGAAAGAAAGAAAGAAAGAAAGGCAGCCTTGGGTCACATACTCCATTCTCCCAGTGAGTGCCACCATCTTTCTAAAATGGCTGAGCAAGAGCTTGCACTCTAGACTTGCAAGGGTGGAAGTCCAGCCACCCTGTGTGTTTCCCCAGAGGCAGCGTCTGGGCAGGATTTGCTGAAGGGGGGAAGGGACACAGGCTCAGGGTCCCAGGAGCAAGGGGGAAGGGCCAGAGGTCCTGGGTGGACGCTGAGCGGTGAGTGCCTGGGCCTCCCAGTCAGCATGGTCTCCTGCACCGCATCGCTGATGTTGGGTCAGAGCTAATTACTGATTCCAGCATTTTGTGTTTGTTTTCAGACAGAATCATAACATTATTAAGATCTAGTGAATTGATTACTGTGATTCTCAACCGGGCAGTCTTAAAACTTGGGAAAGTGACTTTGCAAATTACTAAACAGTCACCAGGCTAATGAAGCAGGACTTCTAAAGTGACTGAGAAATAATTCCTATATTACAAAGACAGCAATCTGCTAAGGGAGATTCGGTTTAGGAAAAAAAAGCCACCACATGATAATGCATAATGGAGAATGTTCATCTGGGGTGGAGGCAAACAGAGCTGGCTGCAGAGAAAAACAAGGGAATCAAACATAGAAATGGAGCCCAGGGGTACAACTTCCTAGGATTTCCCCCGATGGTCCCCCCTGAGAAAGGCCTCCGGTCGTGGCCAGGTGCTGGCTGCACCATCCCCGCTCCACGAGTCCTGCCAAGAAAAAAGGCAGGAAACTGGCTCCAAGAAGCTGCCCAGATCTCTGGCTCTGCCAAGAGAAAGGCAGAGTCTGCGCTACCTGATGCAAAGCTCTGGCTCTGGGCAACATATGCTGAGCCAGTGGCATCACCAGGGGGACCCCGCACGCCCCTCAAGGTCCAGACACCCCGCCAGGCGATGCAGCACCGTGCCCATCCACCGCAGAGACAGCTGGGCACAGGAAAGAGCAGGTGGACCAGGCCTGCCTTGGTGCTCAGGCTAAATCGTGTGTGCAGTAATTAGGCTCCGGCGCCTCCCTCCCGAAGCCGCGCTCTCCATCACGAAGACACTCTACGAGGTACCACCTCAGAGCCCCGTGCAGAATAAAGCCAAGGAGACTGGCGGCGCCAACGCCAGCCCCAGCCAGAGGAGAGGAGGCCGGTGTTTCTCGTTAGCATCTGACAGCAAGCACTGCGTGCTACGTGGTGAACCGAATCCTCCTTGATGCAAAAGTGCTTTTCCCACTCCTGGCCCAATGGTTTCCACGGGTGTCTCCCTCTCCCCCTCCCCGCCCCCAACAGCAGATTTCAAATCCTATTACCCAGTCAACATCTGCAGCATTAATTTTCACCCTCTGAACAAATGCCGGCAGCCAAGGCAGACCCCTTGATGAGTCAATCAATACGAGAGCAATGCTCCATACCACACCAGCTTTCCCGGGCAAAATGAAGGGGCCCTGCCCAGCCCATCTGCCCAGCACCCAGCAGTGACAGCATGGGAGGAGGGGGGGGGGGGGGAGGAAGGCCCAGCCTCTACTTCCCACCAGAACCCGCCCTTCCCTTAAGGCAGGGAGGTCACATGGTCCAAGCTCGGGGCTGCAGGCAGGGCCACGTCCCGTCCTTTAGCACTGTTCCGTCCTGTAATGGTGGAGACATGGTTCCAGCTGTGGAAAGCAGTGCTGCTCACCACCCCCAGGAACGGCGGACAGCACTGAGAGACACTGTCTGCTGTTACCGCCGCTGCCAGAGGATGGGGCCGGCGGTACCCAGCGGGCAGAGGCCGGGGATGCTGCTAAACACCCATCGGCACCACTGTGCTCCTCACTGAGTAATTCTCTGGCAGGCATGGCCCTGGCACCGATGCTGGATGCCCTGATGAACCAACATTTGATGCTTGTGTCTCTTTTTTTGTTCTGCTGCTGGCCCTGGGGCTTGAACTCAGGCCCTGGTTGCTGGCCTGAGCTTCTTTTTGCTCAAGGCTAGCGCTCTATCATTGGAGCCACAGCTCCACTTCCTGCTTTTTTTTTGGTAGTTTAGTGGAAGTAAGAGTCTCGCAGACGTTCCTGTCCCAACTGGTTTTGAACCAGGAGCCTCAGATTTGGGCCTCCTGGGTAGCTGGATTCCAGGCATGAGCCATTAGTGCTTGAAATGTTTTGTGTATTTGAGAGAAGGCATCCTTCTTCCCCGGTAGGACTCTAGCTTGATCTCATCCTGAGGCCTCCTAGCCTCCCTCTCTGACTCCAGTTGGCAAGGAGGCTCTGCCAGGGAGCCCACTGCATCCACCGCTGGGTAGATCTGCCTGTGCCGCCCAACCTACAGAGGCAGGGCAGGGCCTCCAGCAAGGCCTCCTGGCAGACCGGAGGCTGGATGTGATGTGAGGGGAAGAGGTCAAGGGGAGGGGGAGAGACAGAGAGAAAGAACGGGCAAGTGCAGTCACAATAGTCAATGGACATACAGGAAAATGGTCAAAGGTAACTTAGGGTTGGGGGAGATGGGGGGAGGAGGGAAGGGGTGACACTGATCAAGATGCATTGTACCCACAAAATGACACGTTGAACTGAAACCCTCTGTACAGCTACATCTGCATGTGTACACGCACACACATGTGTGCATACATGTCTGCGTGAGGAGTAGGGCTTGAATTTGGAGCCTGGGAGCTGTCCCTTAGGTTTTTTTCAATCAAGACTATTGTTCTACTGCTTGAGCCACAGCTCTACTTCTTGCTTTTTGCTGGTTAACTGGTGATGAGAGTCTCATGGACTTTCCTGGCCTGGCTGGCCTCAAACCACAATCCTCATATCTCAACCTCCTGAGTAGCCAAGATTACAGGCGTGAACCACCAGTGCTCAGCTTGTACACTGCTTAAAGATGTTTCTTTAAGCCACTCTCCCAGTGACCCCAGGTCTCTGGGGGACCCCGGGGGCGACTGCTGGCTGCCCTGTGCTTAAGTGGGACATGACCATCTCTGGGTCCGTTTCTGGGATTAGGTCCTGGGAACCCCCCAACCCCCACACACATGTGTGTACGTGCACACATGCGTGCGCACACACACATACATACACACAGAGGGAGGCCCCACAGCGTTGCCAGTGGCCCCCCCCCACCCCCCAACAGCCTGGAAGGACTGTCCTCCCCAACTTCAGAGAGGAGCGCGCCCTACCATGGCCGCTCCCGCCTGCGCTCCCTTCCTCTCTTCCCAGCATCTGCTCACCCTGGGCCCTGCCCTTCACCTCGGGCCTGCGCTGAGCCGCTGGCTGCCATCCAGGCCCCAGCTCTTCCTGGAAAGTGGCTGGACCCACGCCACTCCCAGGGCCCACGGCCACCCAGGTCCAGCCTGTCCTCAGCATGCCTGTCCTCACCGCAGCGTGCCGGGGACCAGCCAGGGAGCCTGGCTCTGCTGCTCTGGTCGGAGTGAGAAAATGACTCCCCTGGCAGACTCTGCCTGCAGGGAAACAAATGCCTTGGATTCTTCCAATGAGTTGGAGATGAGCGCCATCTTCCCAGGCCCAGAAAGCCAAACAACAGACCCCAGACCGCAAGCCCCAGTGAGCTGGGCCGAGCGGAGGCCTGTGGGCACTTCTGGGCCCCATGGATGACAATGGAGGTGCAGAAAATGAGCCACTGGCGGGTGGGAGGCTGCGGGCAACGGGGGGGCCTAGGGTGTCCCAGGTCCCACATCCCACCCCCAACAGGCTTGCTAAGCTCGGGAGCTGCAGTTCCACTCCCGGAGCGGGGCGGGGCGGGGGGGGGGGGGGGGGGGGGGGGGGGGGGGGGGGAAGGAGTGGTCTTTCTTCTGCCCAGAGACAAAAGACCAAGGTGCTCAAACATTCAACCCATCCCCAGTGGGGATCAGTCCTGTCCAGCCCATGAACCCCAATTTGCTGGAGACAGGTTGACCCCTGGGCTGGCCTAGGAGAGGATGGGCCTGGCAGTGGGGGAGGGGGGCAGGAAGGGGCTCCTCTCCCTCCTTGCTCTGCCTCTGCCTGGGCAGCTGGGGGGTGGGAGAGGGCGGAGAACCCCTGGACTGGAATGGGAGCCCCCAGCACAACCAACAAGGGTACCACGGACTCCACAGCCCCCTGAGCGGAGGACAACAGTGAGGCTGGGTGGAGAAGTGGATGAGCTGGCGGCCAGCCTTGGCGGCCAGGGAGGGTGGGGCGCTGTCCCCTGTGCTCTGCAGCGTCTTCGTGGAAAGAGGAGGCCACACCGCCCCGCAACACCCCACCCCACCCCACAGAGCACCTCTGCCCCTCTGTGGCCACGCCCAAGCCCCCCCCACAGATTGCCCAAGGAGGGAGGAGCTAGGACCTGGGGGCACACTGGACTCATCCTGTACCCCAGACTGGAACGGGACACGCCCAGAAAGCACCTGAGCCAGGGCAAGGCCACGCCCCCTGGAACAGGTGGACACCTGTGAGGGGGGCGGTCAGGAAGACAGATATGGAGCCAAAGCTGTCCTAGCAATCCTCATCAGGAAGCCATTGAGGAAAGCGGGGACAATGTGTGTGTGCGCGCTCGCACGCATGCGCGTGTGCACGCCCAGGAGAGACCCCAAGTCCTTCCTTCTCGCCCTATTGCTCTCTCCCATCGCAGGCAGGGTGCATTCAGCCCAGGCCCTGCCCAGGGCTGGGCTCCCCTGGACTTGACCTGGGCTCTGCAAGGAGGAGCCATGGTGACGCAGAGGATTCTGGGAGCGGACAGGGGAGGGAGGAGCCATGGCGACGCAGAGGATTCTGGGAGCGGACAGGGGAGGGAGGAGCCATGGTGACGCAGAGGATTCTGGGAGAGGTCAGGGGAGGGAGGAGCCATGGCGACGCAGAGGATTCTGGGAGAGGTCAGGGGAGGGAAAGGGCTCCGGCCCAGTGGCTGAGACACAGCTGCAGATAGAAAGCCCAGTTCTCTGCTAGCCAGGGAAATGGATATCCCAGGCGAGGCCTCAGAGGAAGAGTTTCTGCCTCTCTTAATTGAAAGATAACCTTCCTACTATCTCTTATCTCTCCTTCCTTCTAACAGGCTTCCTCCTCCTGAGGGATCTGAGGGCTAACTTCTTACAGCCTGGCCCTGAGGGAGGCCCCCCATAAGGAGAGCTGGACCCAGTGGCCTTCGGGCTCCCCACACAGGAAATGGGGCGGGATGATTGGCTTATGTATGGGCTGCTTCCAGAAGAAATACCAGCCAACCATAGCCTAAGGCGCTGAATAGAAGGCTGCTGTGGTTGAATACCTCAACTGATGATGGAGGGCTGAACGTGGTGGCACACATCTGTGATCCAGCTATGCAGGAGGAGGAGGAGCTGGGAGGATCCTGTTTTGAGGCCAGCCTGACATAAAGATAGCTGGCAAAAAAAACCATCTCACAAGACAAGTCGGGGCCAGAGTGTGTGTGTGGGGTTCATTAGCTCATGCCTGTAATCCCAGGAAATCTTGGGAGGCAGAGTGTAGGAGGATGGAGTTTCAAAGCCGGCTCAGGCAAAACAGTTGGTGAGACAAAAAGTTAGCCTGGCTTAGTGGAACACACCTATAATCCCAGCTTGGGGGGGGGGGGGAGGGGGAGGACGATTGAGCCCTGACCATGGGAAGAGTCTACCCAAAATAAATAAATAATACCAAAAGCACAAAGGTCTAAGAGTGTAGCTCAAGTGGTAAAGGCAGCATGAGGGGCCACTCCAACCCCAGAACAACACTCAATCAATCAATCAATCAATCAATAACTAAGTAAGTAAAAATAAGAAAAGATTCCGTTGAAGTATGAAGTAAGTGTTTCATAAACAGACACCATTATTCGTGGGCCCAACCACCAAGACGCTGGTAACACCTCTGTTCACAGAGACCGAGGCTGAGTTCAGGACTCTGGCTCAGGGTCACACAGCGCACCCACAGTGGAGCTAAGCTCCAGAGCACCAAGATGTCTCCTCCCAGCTCACGTTTCCCGGAAGGACCACCATCCCCCACCACCATGACGCCAAGATGGCTTCCTGCTCCAGCCAGGTGCACAGCCGTACCCTGATGGGGGTGCCCCTGGGAACCCTTGTGGATTCCCACAGCCTGCGCCCAGCTGTGGCCCAGCGGGCATTACTGGACACCCACCAAGCTGCCCGTCAGGAGGCTTGTTGGGAAGGCTGACCTGGGCATGGGGACCATACCCTGAGGACCAGGGTGGCAGGGAATCCCTCCCGTCTCCGCTCTGCTCCTTCTGCTGTGGAAATCCCAGTCTCTGAACAACCGAACACATTTCTCCACCGGCAGTCTCACTCTGGATTAGACCTATTCTTTATCCTTTCCGAACTTCCATAAATTCACCAAGTGAGTAGGCTGGAGTGCGCTGTAAGATGAAGGGGTGCTGGGGTCCCCGCTTTGCCCTAGGGAGCAGGGAGACGCAGAGTGGGAACAGCTGGGCAGGCTGCAGCTGCAACCTCGCCACCCCGTCCCATGTCCCATTCCTTTCCCTGGGGATGGCACAACCCTGGGCGGAGGCAGGTTCCAGCCCCGCCTTGGCAGCCCACAGCCGTGAGGCCGCTTGGGGCCCAGCCATCTGTGAGCACATGTGTAAACTGGTGTGCACAAGCCAGCCCCGTCCTCCGATTAGGAAGCACACTCACCATCTGTCTAGCTCGAGTGACAAATTGGTGTTCGGGGGAGACAGAGCTGAGCCGACTTCGATCCAGGCTGGCTGAGACTGCGTCAGAGGTCGGCAGACGGGGCTGATAAGCAGAGGCAAGTGGACCCGGCACTGTTCAATAATGCAAATAAATCCAGCAGTGTCTAACAATTATTCTGAGTGGAATGACCTCACAGCTACAGGTTCAGATGTCCATGTGCACAGCCTTTGGAAAAAGCCAAGAAGAATGCTAGGTGCAGTAGCACACGCCTGTCTTCCTAGCTACTCAGGAGGCTGGGAGCAGGAGGATCATGGTTGAAGTCTAGACTGGGCAAAAAACTGAGAGACCCCTCCCGCCCCCTTCCCAACTCACAGATGGTATGGTGGGGTGTGCCTGCCATCCTAGCTCCAGAGGAGGCCAAGATCAGGAGGACAGAGGTTTCTAGCCAGCCTGGGAACCAAAAGTTCCAAAGACTCAGTCTCAACAGAGGAAGCTGGGCATGCCATCCCAGCCTCGCTGGAGACGTGAAATGGGAGGGCTACGGTCCAGTGCCCGTAAGTTGAAAAGCAAAAGCCTTTATCTCAAGACAAGCAGAGCACAGACACGCTGGAGGTTCGGCTCCCCTGACAGAGCACCTGCCTAGGAAGTGAGACCCAGGTTCAAACCCCAGTGTAGGGGCTGGGAAGGTGGCTCAGTGGTAGAGCGCTTGCCTTGCATGCATGAGGCCCTGAGTTCGATTCCTTAGCACCACATAAGGAAAAAGCCGGAAGTGGCGCTGTGGCTCAAGTGGTAGAGAGCTAGCCTTGAGCTGAAGAGCTGAGGGACAGCGCCCAGGCCCAGAGTTCAGGTCCATGACCGGACCCAAAAAAAAAAAAAAAAAAAAAAAACCAGTGTATTCACAAACCACACCAAGAGTAAGTCTTCACCAAGTTTAACACAAACCAGTGCCAGGGAGGCCGTCTGGGAATCCAGTTGTCCACACCCATCCTTGCAGAGCAGGACTGACACCTGAGCCACGTCCCGCCCCCAGGGTCACGTGCCGAAGCCCTGCCCATCCCCCCCCCATGCAACTGTATTTAGAGATAGTGATTTTAGACTGTGATTAAGATCAAATGAGGTCATAATGGTGGGTCTAAATCTGAGAGCATTAGTGGCTGAGGAGGAGAAGGAAGAAGGGGAGAAGGACAAGGGAGAAGAGGAGAAGGAAAAAAAAGTGGAGGAGGAAGAAGGGAGAAAGGAAAAAGGAGGAAAAGAAGGAAGATGAGGAAGGAAAAGAAAAGAAGGAGGAAGGGAGGAAGAGAAAGTAGAGAAGGAAGAGGAAGATGAGAAGGAGAGGGAGGGGAGGAGGAATGAAAGAAGGAAGGAGGAGGAGAAGGTAGAAGAGGGAGGAGGAAGAAGGAGGAAGATGAAGAGGACAGTGAAGAGGAGGAGGAAATAGGAGAGGAAGAGGAGGAAGATGAGAAAGGAAGGAACAAGATTCACACACACACACACACACACACACACACACTCTCTTAGGAAAGCCCATGTTTGGATGCAGCAAGATGGCGGCCTATGCCAGCCAGCACATGCCCATCTCCAGGAACTGGCCACGCCGGCCCCGGGTGAAGCTTGGACCTCCAGCCTCAGAACTGGGAGAGCATAAATGGCGTTCAGGCACCCGGCGTGTGCGCTGCCAACAGCCGCCGACAGACAGGCTAGACCCGCAGTGAGCCTGCCAGCTAGATTCACCAGGGGGAGGGAAATTGTCTCCGTGCGGTGTGAGCGTGTGGCTTCTCCGATGACAACAGCACACACAGAACGATGTGATAGACCAGGTCTCCACAGCACCTGCGTCTGAATGGTCACACCTCCACGTGAGTGAATCAGTTCAAGAGTTGACAGTCATCTTCCAGCGGGCCCCGTACGCCATCAGCTCACCCTTACGGGAGGGGCACTCTTGTCCTGAGGTGCCCGCAGTCACTGGCTGTGGGTGGGGTGCAGAGTCACCAGGAATGACCCCCAGATGACCGGGATCCACCGATGATCCTGTCCATTCTTGAAAGGGTGAGGACCCTCTCGGGGAAAACACCAGGCCTCGGGAAGATTTTAGTAAGACTGGTCTTCCCAAGGCCTCTGCCTGCTAACTGGAGGGCAGACACCTGCAGCCTTCCACTCCTGGTTAGGCAGGAAAAGCCAGCCATTGCCCTCCTCCTCCTCCTCCTCCTCCTCCTCCTCCTCCTCCTCCTCCTCCTCCTCATCATCATCATCATCATCATCATCATCTCAGGGTCTAGACAGTTCTATGGCTCTTCTGCCTTCCAGACTGGCCACAGAGGTTGGTGGGAAGGTGGGGTCATCCCGAGGCCCTGCAGGACGGGCAGGCCTCCTGGAGGTGAGGCACTTACCCACATTTAATTGAGAAGCTATTTCCTGCAGAAGGCACCCCACAGGTTCAGAGAGACCCATTGTGACGGCTTCATCTTCCGTCATTTTTTTTTTTTAAAGAAAGAGACGAAAAGGTAACGGAGAGTCGGGTTGGTTCAACTTTAAGGTACATTTTTAATTAAAAGAAAAAGATCAGAGCTGTGATGCGGCATCATAAAGCAGATAATTTTACAGCTGGATGGCCTCCCTCTGATGTACTTGAAAACCGTTTTCAAGCGACATAAAGTTTAACATACCGGTACATCTGCCTACCCACCAGATTCTACATGGAATTTAAAATTTAATTATATTAGAGCTTTGTTACAGTGTGCATCGCAAGTCTGCTAACCAAGTGGAACTTTAACAAAATCTCTGCAGATAGCTTGACTTTTTTTTTTTCCCCTTGCCTTTTAAATTCGGTTTTGGAGAACTGAGCATAGCTTAACAAGCAGTAGATGGCTCTGTCTAAAGTGTTTACTGCCCAGGTAACAAACCGTGGGAGACCCAACTGTTTATCCTCCCGGGTGGAGCTCTGCAGGTGGGCTTTCCTCTTCCTCCTCACTGGGAAAGCGGGAAAGCAGCCAAAGAAGTGCAGGCCCCAGCCAGGGAACTAAGCCGGCCCTTCTGCAATCATAGCGAGCGAGACACAGCCGGAGGAAGAATGAGGTGAGTTACTTAACACCTTTGTCGATTTTATGAATGCATAAAAGTTCTACTTTCTCCCATGGGGAAAAAAAGTTGCCATACTCATCTTTTTATTACAGGCTGGCTAGTTTCTGCAATTAAAAAAGCCACCTTTGCCTGGCACCAGTGGCTCATGCCTATAATCCTGAGATAAGAGATCGAGGTTCAAAGCCAGCCCAGCAGGAAAGTCCACGGGAACCTTCTCTCCAATTAATCAACAAAAAGCCAGAAGTGGAGCTGTGGTTCACATGGTAGAATGCTACTTTTGAACAGAAAGCTAAGGGACAGCACCCAGGCCCTGAGTTCAAACTCCAAGACCAGAACAAACAACAACAACACACACACACATACACACACACACACACACACACATATTTTGCTTCAAATACTGGCCCTGGCACTACGAGCTGTCATATCTCTGTGCCTATTCCAGAAAACAAAATGTCAGTGGCACCTGACTCCTATCAGAGTGTCAGGAAACAATGGTCAGGAAGCACCAGAGCCAGTGGGTACTCCGTGAATGTGACTGGGCCCGTGATCTTCACTGCTGTGGCTGGTGGGTGTTTCGTTATCATTGTTTGAGGGGTGTTTTGGGGGGGTTGGTCATTGGTTGCAGTCTGCAAAGCCAGCAGCATCCTCCAGCTGGATCAGGTAAGAAGGCGGGAGCCACAGCCAGCGGCCGCGCATGGGGTGGGGAGGCAGGCTGGAAGCATGGCTGAGGAGGGAAGCCGGTCTTTCCATCTTTCCACTTGTCCATCCCTCTGTCCACCCGTCCACCCACTGATGTGTCTACTGAGCCCCAGCCGTGGAGACAGTGCACCCCATGGCAACATAGCGGATGACACAGAACTGTAACCCAGGGACCCAGTGACTCAGGTCTGTAAGGATGAGGCTCTTGGCAGAAGACGCAGCAGATAAATGCAGCACAGCACTAACGAGGTGCTTGGTGTGGAGGGGGCCCCTCCACCCAGTCAGAGCATCGCTCCAGAACTGGGAGGGGACGTGGGACAGGTCCCCAGGGGGAGGAGACGTGGGACAGGCCCCCAGGGGGAGGGGGAGGGGACATGGGACAGGCCCCCAGGGGGAGGGGGAGGAGAGAGGGACAGGCCCCCCAGGGGGAGGGGGAGGGGGGACAGGTCCCTAGGGGGAGGGGACATGGGACAGGCCCCCAGGGGGAGGGGGAGGGGACATGGGACAGACCCCCAGGGGGAGGGAGAGGAGGGAGGGACAGGCCCCCAGGGGGAGGGGGAGGGGACATGGGACAGGCCCCCGGGGGGAGGGGGAGGGGGGGACAGGCCCCCGGGGGAGGGGGAGGGAGGACAGGCCCCCTGGGGAGGGGACATGGGACAGGCCCCCGGGGGGAGGGGGAGGGGGGGAGGGACAGGCCCCCAGGGGAGGGGGAGGGGGGACAGGCCCCCGGGGGAGGGGGAGGAGGGAGGGACAGGCCCCTGGGGGAGGGGGAGGGGGGGAGGGACAGGCCCCCAGGGGAGGGGGAGGGGGGACAGGCCCCCGGGGGAGGGGGAGGAGGGAGGGACAGGCCCCTGGGGGAGGGGGAGGGGGGGAGGGACAGGCCCCCAGGGGAGGGGGAGGGGGGACAGGCCCCCGGGGAAGGGGGAGGAGGGAGGGACAGGCCCCCGGGGGAGGGGGAGGGGGGAGGGACAGGCCCCCGGGGGAGGGGGAGGGGGGAGAGACAGGCCCCTGGGGGAGCAGGAGGGGGGGACAGGCCCCCGGGGGAGCAGGAGGGGGGGACAGGCCCCCGGGGGAGGGGGAGGGGGGACAGGCCCCGGGGGAGGGGGAAGAGCCAGCCAGCAAAGTCTGGAATCACTGCCAGCCTGTCCCAGCCATTAAAGGCTTGGCTTTAGGCCCAGAATTTACCAGCACAGCAGGGCTGAAGACCTAGATGGACCTCGGGACCTGGGATGATAGCCGCGCACCACTGTGCCTAGCCTTTTCTGTTGAGATGAAGTCTTGTGAGCCAGCCAGGAACTCTGGCCCTCTCAGTGGCAGCCTCTTGCACGGCTGGAATGACAGGTGCAAGCACCATGTGTTGGTTGAGATGAACTTTTTGCAAGAGCTGGCCTCAACCCATGATCCTCCCAATCTCTGCCTCCTGGTTGGCCAGGATTACAGGTGTGAGCCTCCAGCACCAAGCAGGCCTTTCAAGCATGAGACCTAATACCCTCCTGAGCACAGCTGATGGGTTAACTCGTGTCTGCACACCACTCTAGATGGGCCTACGCCCCTTTGCACATTTCCCGTGTAGCTGTGGCTGTGCTTGGTTTAAGGAGTCATGTGTCAATTCTGAGTGGTCATGGTCTAACCTGCGCTTCCCCTTCTAGGCTCTGAGCTCCCCCCACAGGCAGCCAGGTGCCAGCTTGGCACAACGTTAAAATGTAATTACGCGCTGGATGGACGGTTACAGCATGAGCAAAGGAATGGACAAATGGGTGGCACTTTACACCGGCCCCTGGCCATTCGGTTCCAACTGACTGCCCCATCCCTGAGCTCCTGGTTAGTCCTAGAGAAATGAACACAGCTCTGACTGCAGAAACTAGGCTGACCCGCGAAGACGGGGAGATGGCCTGGAAAGTTGAGGCACTCTGGGCAAAAGCCAGACAAGAATGACAGATACCTGCAGTATCCCTGAGCAAGACCCCTGCTGGCGGGGGGTGGGGGTGGGGGTGGGGAGGGAGCAGGACTTCCTGTCTCCCATCTGAGAAACAGCTTCCCGCCCATCACCATGGAACACATGGGAAGCTCCCAGGCCCCGTGGACCTCTGCTTCACCCCTGCAGCCCAGGCACCCAGAAAACTTGAACAGTCTACTTCCCCTGGAAACCCACAGCTGCTGGCTGGCCACGTGGCTGGGCCCCAGGCTCCAGACCCCCCGAGAGCTGCACGTTCCGAGGAGCCAGAGGAGAATCTGACAGACAGACCGTGTGGGAACTCGAACGTGGGCTTTGTTATATTATGCGTTGGTTGGATCTGCAGCTATTTGGAGAAACAAAACTGGAAGAAGAAGAAGAAAAAAAATCCTTGCAATTCTAAGGATTATGCTGCTATTTTAATACAGCCCCAGATACTACATGATCAATACGGATCCTTGTATTTTTAATGTGACTCATTATTCAAAATATGTCCCTGCCCGATCAATGCAAAAGTTAACACTCATCA
Source organism: Dipodomys spectabilis (assembly GCF_019054845.1). Taxonomy (NCBI): domain Eukaryota; kingdom Metazoa; phylum Chordata; class Mammalia; order Rodentia; family Heteromyidae; genus Dipodomys; species Dipodomys spectabilis. The sequence continues at coordinate 524,462 of NW_024870865.1, read as the reverse complement.
ATATTTAAAGTTTTTTTTTTTACCAATTGACATCTTATCAGTCTCTCAGAGAAAGAGCTCTCAGCAGATCACAAAATCCATTATTTAATCTTTTGAGTTTGCAGAGTTCAGAATTAAACACTAGGCTGTATCATTAGCTGCCTGAACAGATGGTTGGCTGATCCAATTAGAGAGGTGTCAGAGGCATGGGCCACGAGAGCCGGGCCACGGGAGCTGGGCCACAGATACACAGTGGAAAATAGCTCAGCCCACTGAAAGCCTCCTTCCATGCCCGACGATCGCACAGGGGAAGGAGGTGCATCACAGCCTCTGCTGTGTGGCCTGGCCTCAGGCCGGAGCCCAGATGGCTCAGGATGGTGATACCAGAAGACTTACCTCCAAACCCTTCCATTCCCCACTCTGGTCCCGCCGCCATCTCAGCCCCGGGTCTGAGTGTGTGAGGGGGTGTGAGCGGTCAGGTCTGAGTGTGTAGGGGGTGTCAGCGGTCGGGTCCGAGTGTGTGGGGGGGTGTCAGCGGTCGGGTCTGAGTGTGTGTGGGGTGTCAGCGGTCAGGTCTGAGTGTGTGTGGGGTGTCAGCGGTCGGGTCTGAGTGTGTGTGGGTGTCAGCGGTCGGGTCTGAGTGTGTGTGGGTGTCAGCGGTCGGGTCTGAGTGTGTGTGGCGGGTGTCAGCAGTCAGGTCTGAGTGTGTGGGGGGTGTCAGCAGTCAGGTCTGAGTGTGTGTGGGGGTGTCAGCGGTCGGGTCTGAGTGTGTGTGTGGGTGTCAGCGGTCGGGTCTGAGTGTGTGGTGGGTGTCAGCGATCGGGTCTGAGTGTGTGTGGGGCTGTCAGTGGTCAGGTCTGAGTGTGTGTGTGGGTGTCAGCGGTCGGGTCTGAGTGTGTGTGTGTGTGTGTCAGCGGTCGGGTCTGAGTGTGTGTGGCGGGTGTCAGCAGTCAGGTATGAGTGTGTGGGGGGGTGTCAGCGGTCGGATCTGAGTGTGTGTGTGTGGTGTCAGCGGTCGGGTCTGAGTGTGTAGGGGGGTGTCAGCGGTCGGGTCTGAGTGAGTGTGGGGGTATCAGCGGTCAGGTCTGAGTGTGTGTGTGTGTGTCAGCGGTCGGGTCTGAGTGTGTGTGGGGGTGTCAGCGGTCGGGTCTGAGTGAGTGTGGGGGTGTCAGCGGTCGGGTCTGAGTGTGTGTGTGTGTGTCAGCGGTCGGGTCTGAGTGTGTGTCGCGGGTGTCAGCAGTCAGGTCTGAGTGTGTGTGTGTGTCAGCGGTCGGGTCTGAGTGTGTGGGGGGTGTCAGCGGTCAGGTCTGAGTGTGTGTGGTGTCAGCGGTCAGGTCTGAGTGTGTGTGGGGGTGTCAGCGGTCAGGTCTGAGTGTGTGTGGGGGTGTCAGCGGTCAGGTCTGAGTGTGTGTGTGTGTGTCAGCGGTCGGATCTGAGTGTGTGTGGCGGGTGTCAGCAGTCAGGTCTGAGTGAGTGTGGGGGTGTCAGCGGTCGGATCTGAGTGTGTGTGTGTGGTGTCAGCGGTCAGGTCTGAGTGTGTAGGGGGGTGTCAGCGGTCGGGTCTGAGTGTGTAGGGGGGTGTCAGCGGTCGGGTCTGAGTGAGTGTGTGTGGAGGTGTCAGCAGTCAGGTCTGAGTGTGTGGGGGGGTGTCAGCGGTCAGGACCGTGTGCATGGCTGGTTCAGGACCCTGAGCATGGTGGGGTCCGGACCGCGTGTGTGGCTGGGTGTCAGTGGTCAGGACCGTGTGTGTGGTGGACCGTGCGAGCACTGGCCGCGGAGGGCAGGCCGCGGAGGGCAGGTTGCGGGGTCTCCTCTCAGGAGGGAGGAGTGCGTGGAACTCAGGCCATCAGGCTCCAGGCCTGGAGCAGCACACACCACGTGCAGATGAAGACAGCGGCTTGCGGTGGAGCCACCCATCCAGGCCCAGCCTACCCGTGCTGAGGAGGACGAGGCCCCTGGCACGCCGCCTGAAGCCAGGACCATGGCTGCCTGGTGCCTCAGGCACACCCTGTTTCTAGCCAAGATGCACCCCAAAGTCTGGAGTGCAGCTTAGTGGTAGAGTGGGTGCTTTGCATAGATAAGGGCCCTGGCTTCAATCCCCAGTGCACTCCTCTACACACACCCACGTACACACACACCACACACACCCGCGTACACACACACACACCACACACACCCACGTACACACATACCACCACATGCGCACACACACACGCCACATGAGAACGTGGCGTTTGGAGACAGGGTCTCTCAGGCGATCCAGGAAAATGAGGTCCTCAAAGCGGTCCCCATCCTAAGGCCTGGCGCCGTTGCCCAGAGGAGATCTCAACACTAAGACAGACATCTTCGGGGGGAGGTGGGGCGATGCTGCAGGGAGAAGGCTGGCATCACCCGCCGAGGAACACCTGGGCCCCAGCAGGTGACAAGGGGCGTGGAGTGGATGCTCCCTTCACCTCCTTCTGGCCTCCAGAATGCTGAGACAGGAAATCACCATGATTTTAGCCACCCTGGGAAAATCGCAGGCACCAACCCTCCACAGGCTTCCTTCATAGCTGGGGTAGCAGACATGTGATCCCGCCCCCCCCCAGCCACTGGCTGAGATAAAGTCCCATGCACTTCTTCATGCCTGGCTGGTCTCGAACTTACAGCCTTCCATCTCTACCTCCAAAGTAGCTAGAACCACAGTCTTGAGCCACCACGCCCAGCTCTGGGTTTATGGTTTTATGACTCTGTAGCACCTGTGAGGATGCCCCACAGGGCCCTTCTGGAGTTGATAAATGACACACATAGCTCGTGTTCCTCTCCAGGCAAATCAGAGCCCGGGCCACCCGGGCTCTGCCTGCAGCACAGAAGTGCAGCTGGGCCTCCTGCAGGACAGCCCGCGCTGCCCAGCGCTGCTCAGCCCTGCTCGCGCCGCTCAGCTGCCCTGAGCCGGGCCTTCCGCAGACAGCCCTGACCCTCCACGCTCTCCTGCAGACACACTGACTTCCTCTGAAAAGCCACGGTAGGAACTGCGTAATACTGTAGCTCATCCATGAATCAAAAGGGTGGCTCCGAGACACCTTCTATCCCTGACAACAGCAGAGATGATGCAAACAATGGAAATAGCATCACCTAAAAACAGGCAACTAATTAAACCTGTCAGCACAGGGGGGCGGTGGAGAGGATGGGGGTGTGCACCCAGACTGCCCCAGAACCCCAGCTCTCTACAGGGGGTCTGTGGTGGCTGAAAGGGCAGCCAAGATTCCCCCAGCCATCCCCACCTTCCGGTGTTCCTGTCTCCCCGCGGAACGGGCATGGAATGTGTGTCTTGCTTCTCATCAGCAGGCGCCAGCAAAGGGGATGGGACGTCACCCTGAGATTGGTATCTCCATGACCGTGACTTCCGCTTTGCCAGTCGACAAAGCAAGCGACTGAGGACAACCTCCACCACAATCGGCGATGGACAGCGTCCTGCCAAGGGACAGTGAACAATCGGGGGCCGGGCCCTGCCTCCCTCCGCCCAACAGAGCCTTCCCGACAGAACACAGCCTGGCCACACCCTGGTTGAGAGACCCTGGAGCCAGCGCCCCAGCCAGACATGTGACACCCCTCAACCCCCTCCCCAAGCCACTGGCTGAGATAAAGTCCCATGCACTTTTTCATGCCTGGGCTGGTCTCGAACTTACAGCCTTCCATCTCTACCTCCAAAGTAGCTAGAACCACAGTCTTGAGCCACCACTCCCAGCCTGGCCTGGGCCTCCTGTTCACAGACACCATGAACCCCCAAGGGTAGGGTTGTGTTGTGTAACCACAAGGAGCTTGCAGGATCCGATTTGGATCCTCACCACCATTTGTGACCCAAGGAGTCATTGAGGATCTTTCTTCCCATGGAAAATAGCGATCCTAATCACTCAGGGGATAGAGGTACGGATTCAGTGAGACTACCACGGGGCAAGAAGATGCCAGGCTCTTTCATTCCGTTGTTAGCCAGGCTAACAGAGGGGTTAAGCGCCATCATCTCTGAGCATCCTTGGTAAGAAACTAAGGATGAAGTTAACCAGACATTCTTAAAAAAAAAAAATTCAGAATAGGCCACACCCGTACTCCTATATCCAACTTGCTCTCCCTGGGAGCCCCGGGCCCACAGGTTGCTAGTAAGCCCCCAACTAATGGCTGTATCTTTACTAGCACTGTTTGTGATGTTGAAGTCTCTGGGTCTCCAAAGGCAGGGGCACAGCAAGGTCTCTCCCCAGTCCCCTCTGCGTGGTGCCCACACATGACACCCCAAAACAGGCACCGGGTCATCTGACCACCACGGTGTACCTCGACAGCTCTCCTTGGGCACAGGTGTTCATGCACTGGAAAGCTTAGGGATGCAAATCAGCGCCCTGCGCTGGGAATGCCATGCTTCTCCGGGCTTCTGCTGGTTTCAGAGCGCCCACGGGCGGGCGGTGGAGAGCCCAGCCCTCCTGGTTTCCTCCCCTGGTCTCTGCAGCTCTGCACTGCTGCCTGCTCTCTTCTGCTGTCTTCCCCACACATCCTCACCAGGCTTGTCTGGGTTCTGAATGGGACCCCAGGGAGGTAGAAAGGTGGGGTGACAGCAGGATCGGGGCGGGGGGGGGGGCTGGTGAAGGATTAGAGGAAGCGCTGCCCCCAAAGAAGCATTTTAATGAAAGAGATCAAGTGCTAGCCAGGCTTCGGAGAAAACACAATGCATTTAAGCCTTTAATTTGTGAAATCCGAGCTGACCTCGGGCTCCTTTAAGAGACTGGGAAAGTCGAATAGTTCCTGTACCCCAAACCCCAGGCTGCCTGTGAAACCCACGGGAAACTGGGAAATATGGACCAGTTACCCCTTATCACGCACAAAGATAAAGTCTGTTCCTAACACACGACACGTACACAGAACTCAGCTGTGAAAGGACTCTCCTGTATACAAGCACCTCTCCATACCGACATGTGTGAATGACAAGCTTCACTCATTCCTCCTAAATTCAGCCCGGCTCTCCTGCTCAGTCACTGAAACTCAAGTGACATCTGTGCCACCGAAACATGGCCCACTCACCCACCCAGCGCAAGCATGTGCAAGCAAGCAAGCTAAGAGACAGGCAGTGCTGGCTAACTAGCACACCAGGACGGGCAGTGTGAGCTGTTTTTTTGTTGTTGTTTGGTCTTTTTGTGTCCACACTGGGACTTGAACTCAGGGCCTGGGCACTGTCCCTGAGCCTTTGTGCTCAAGGCTAGCTCTCTACCCCTTGAGCCACAGTGCCGCTTCCAGCTTTCTGTGGTTAATTGGAGATAAGAGTCTCACAGACTTTCCTGCCTGGGCTGGCTTTGAACTGTGATCCTCAGATCTCAGCCTCCTGAGTAACTAAGATTACAGGCATGAGCCACCACCAGTAACCAGTTAGACAGTTTATAACAATGAAAATCCTTCCCATGATGTATAAAAAGTCGTGAACATTTCTGACTCGCTCCCTGGGCCACCTTCTAGTTAAAAAAAAAGTCAAAAGCATCAAAGCCCAGACACATGGGATGGCCAGGATCTGAAATCGAATTCTTCCCCACCTCTCCTGGCAAGGCCGACGCTGGGCATCCTGGCTGACAATGACAACGCTCCCCCCTGGTCTCCCTTCCCGGAGGAGTCAGATGGCACTCTCTCCATCCCTCTAGAAACCCCAGCGCTGAGGCCCACAGTCTTCCCCCCAGTGGAGAGGGGGGAGCTGCAGCTGTGGGGGAAGCTCCACCAGGTGAAGCCATCTGCAGAATGTTCTGCGGGAGCCCAAGCAGGTGGGTGCTGAACTCCACCTCCCGGGGGATTTGCATTGGCCAGTGCTGTCACGGAGCGACCCCTCCCCCCCTGCCAGACTTGAGCCCAGGCAGACAGCTCGTGTCTGACTCCATTGATGGAGTTGGCAGAAAGGTTCACTCCCAGCCCTGTTTGGGTTGGCTTTGCTTTTCATCGTTGATGGTCCTGGGACTTGAACTCAGGGCTTGGTAGATGCTAAGCAGGTACGGTATCCCTTACCACACTTCGATTATTTTTCAAATAGGGTCTGGCTTTTTTTTTTTCCCCCAGACCATTCTGGATCACAACCCTTCTATCTGTGCTTTCTGACCTCTGGGGTGGCAGGTACATGCCACCATGCCCGGTGATTCGTTCAGACGGGAATCACAGGAACTTATTGTATAGACTGGCCTCCAACCACCATCCTCCCAATTTCAGCCTCTCAGGAGGCTGACTAAGATGACAGGTGTGAGCCACTCTGCCCAGCTGGCTGTGTTTCTTCATTGGAATGACATAAGTACATCATAGGACTATGAAATGGGTTTATAAAGAGGACAGATGTGTTCACTGCATGGTCATTCTAAATGAGAAAGTATGGGAAGGTTGACAAAGATGCCTTCTAGGAAAAAGATGGACTTAGCCACCAACAGAAGGCTCCATAGCGGAGTGTGCACTTATGGGCTTCTGTGAAAATTCTTAACCTATATGTCTATAACGATGGGGATTCTCTAATGATTCTTTTAAACTAGCTAATTAATGACGCAGCTCAGTTGGGTCAAGGTCGAGTACTGAGAGGTGTTTGTCAAGAGACGGTGGTTGTCGGGGAAGGTAGAAGACGAGGAGGCGGGAGGGGCCTCCAGAACAGCGACGGTTAGTTCTACGTGTTTGTTGGCTTGACTGGGACGCAGCGTGCCCAGATAGTTACATGCAATTCTGGGTTCTGTCTAGGGAAGATCGAGACTGAGGCTCACAGATGAGGTCTTCCCTCACGTCTATCAGCTGAAGGCCTGGCTAGAACAAAGATACTGACCGTCCCCAGGGAAAGCGGGATTCTCCCTGCCTGACCCGCTAGAGTAAGGACAGCCATCTTTTCCTGGCCTTTGGACTCTGGGCTAATCAGCTTTCATTCTGACGAATACCTGAAATAATCAACTTACAGAGAGAAAAGGCTGGTTTTGGCTCATGGTTTGGGAGGCTTCTGTCCGTGGTCTCAGTCCCTGTGGCTTTGGGGTCTCTGGTGAGGCAGGAAGCACACGGTGTAATGAAGTCTCTCACCTCATGGCCGGGAAGTGAAAGAAGAAGAGGGAGGGACCACATTCCCACAATCCCCTTTGAGGTCACGCCCCCAATGGCCCAAAGAACTCCTACTAGTCTCCACCCCCAAAGCTCATTCCCCTCCCCCCATAGCACCACTGGGACCAAGTCACTAACACGGAAGGCTCCTGGGGGATGTTTAAAGAACCTGGGCTTGTCTGGGTCTCGAGTCCCTGGACTTCTGATCTCTCCTTCTCAGAACCTTCCAGCCTTGGCAAAGTGGGACTCCAGGCTGCTGGATGCCCAGCTTGGCACTTGTGGGCTTCTGTGAGCCTATCGGTCAGTTTCTTGTAATGTTTCTTTCTGTATGTATGTGAGTGAGCGTGCGCATGTGCACACACACACAGACACACACACACACTCACCCCTCCTATCTCAAGGAAGCCTAGCAATATGGAGTTCGTTGTGGCCTGGGTCCCCACTGGACAGAATGCTGAGGAACTCTCCAGAATCCACGAAAGCTGGCTCTGAGAAGCGCCAGGCTGTCATGGCAGGAGGGGCCATAAGGAGCAAGATGGGCCCCGAAGAGTCAGACGCGAGGGCTGGAGATGAGTAAACAGAAAGGGTAACAGGGCCTCAAAGCCCAGGGGCACAGCTCCCCCGAGAAAGCCACTGAGACGGCAAGAGAGAGGGCCAAACGTCCTCCGCCACGCGACCGAATTCCCCCGGCACCCAGATTCAGCAAGCGCACACCGCTTTCTGTCTGCTACGGGTTGTTTTCTGTGCCAGTCCGGGGCTTGAACTCAGGGGATGGGCGCTCCAGGCTGGCACTCTACCTCTTGAGCCACAGTTCCACTTCTGGCTTTTTTGGTGGTTAATTGGCAATAAGAGTCTCATGGATTTGTCTGTCTGGGCTCTTTTCAAACTACGATCCTCGGATCTCGGCCTCCTAAGTACCTAAGGTCACAGGCATGAGCCACTGGCACCCAGCCTCTGTTACAGCTTCCAAGTCTAAAATAGATGGCTCGAGTGAGAGAATACCGTGAAAGGTTAATTATGAGAAAGTTAAAGGTTATTTTTGCATACTCACCTCCTGGACAAAAGCTGCTAGCTCATTACCATCTTGGAATATAAATTATTCCACAAAGCATTTAAAATTCCACAAACTCTTAAACTTTATTATGATGTCAAACATCATGAATAAATAAGCATGGCCCTGGCCTGTCCGGAGGAGAGCCCTGGCCTTCCTCTCTCTGAAATCCTCCCCGCTCTGACCTGGCCCACCTCCTTCTCCACCCCTCAGCTGGTCACCGACCCTTCTCCCAGGAAGCCCTTCCTGCTCCTCTGCCCAGACCCGTCCACTTAAACGGGCCACGGGCGAAGCCCACCCTACGCCCACCCAGGGCGGACAGCGTCAGGCCTCGGGCCTCTGAGCTTCTGATAGAAAAGGCTTCACCCAGGCCTTGTGAAGTTAGCCTGAATGATTTATCTGCGCACACAGCACTTCAGCAAGCGGCTGCTTCCGGTGCTTATGCTGAGTTCTCTTGGTGTGAACCGGAAGCCCAGTGCAGAAGGACTGGGAGAGAAAAGCCCTTGGGTGGCAGGATATCGCACGGTGAGAGGGACCAACGCACCCAACAGGAGAGCCAGGGGAAGCGAGGTCCGGACAGGAGGCAACAGAAGCAAATGGCCTGTGGCCAAAGCGCCCTGTCCCGCTCTTCTTAAAGGAACCAGAGAGGAAGAAATCCTGGAGACAGCACGGGTCTGTGTGACAGCGACCCTGCCCCCCACAGGGTCAGGGCTGGGCAGTAGGCTGTGAGCATCTAGAATGTTCTGACTCAAAGGGAGAGGGGACACACACAGGGAAGTAAGAAGGCCCTGACGCTTACTCACTGTACAGAGGGAAGGATCTAGAACCCCAAATGGGGAGGCTCTGCAGCCTGGTCAGCCATTCACCTTAGGCAGACCACCCAATTCCTCATCTTCTCTCTCCAAACTGAGGGGATGACCTCAGACTTCACAGGGTGAAGACCACCCCAGGGTGGTATGACCAAACTCTTTAAAGAATCTGAGCGGGACCAAAAGGCAGATGCTATGATCAACAGGGATCTGGAAGAAGGCACAGGGAAAGGTCCACCTGGCCCGTCTGTGTCTGTCTGTGAGGGACATAGAGTCCAATATCCTAACAGCAAGAGTGGGTTTAAATGGAGACATGTGGAGGGGGCTTGAGGGAGGGGGGGGGGGTCACAGAACAAGCTGGCAGCAAATGGCTCTGTGCAGACTTCTATGACTAATGCACCTGCTTCTAAATCCTATAAATCACCACAAACAACCTGTACAGCCCCCTCATCCCATACAAGAAGCTAATAAGATACTAATCACCACAAACAACCTGTACAGCCCCCTCATCCCATACAAGAAGCTAATAAGATACTAATCCCAGCTACTTGGGAGGCTGAGTTGGGAGGATCATAGTTTGAGGCCAGCCTAGCTCCGCCTCCCCTGGGCCCGGCAGCCTGCGCCTGTCACCCGAGCCGCGCAGGAAACCTGGCGTGGGGAGGTCACCTGCACGTTCGGGCAGGAAGTGAGACCCTATCTCAAAAATTAACAAGCAAAACACAGGGCTGGCAGCATGGCTCGGCAGTAAGAGCACCGGCCTAGAAGGAGCAAAAGCCTGAGTTCAAACTCAAAGGCCAACAAAAACAAAACAGAAAACCCTCTCCCCACAGAAAGACCCCCACGCAGCCTGAGGAGGCAGACTGACCGGCGAGGGGTTGCTTCTCAATGTGCTCCCCATCCACATACTATCTCATTTAGTTTTCGAGGTGGCCCAGGGAGGCGTGCATTCATTTCACAGCGGGAGAAGACCCGGCGTTCCGAGGGCTGAAACAACTCGCCCACTGTCCATTCTCACCCCGCGCAAGACAACCTAAAATTACATTCGACTGCCACGCAGGCCAGCTAGCTCTCAGGGGTTCTCCTCTGGATAGAAACTTCCAGAAAACCAGAAATAGTGAAGCCAGCAAAATAATGAGTATGGGAGAAAGAACAATGTCCCCTCCCGTCAAGGATACCTATGTCATCCTCGGAACCTGTGCGTGAGATTTCACGGCAAAGGGAAATCGGGTGACAAATGGAATTACAATCGCTCACCAACTGCTCTTAAAACGGAGAGACGGCTGCAGATGACCCAGGTGGGCCTGAGGCTTAAGAGACCGGCAGGAGGGGAAACTGAGGCAGAGGGAGTCAGAAAGATGCCTGCACTGCTGGCTGTTCCCATGGAGGAAAGATCTAGAAACTGAGGGGTAAGGGGCCGCCTCTGGCAGCTAGAAGGCAGGAAAGTCCCCTCTCTGTCCTAGAAGGAGCCAGCCCTGCCTGCACCTTCATTTCAGACCAAGAGAGCAGAGATGCACCTCAAAATTGCAGAACTTGGGGTCATTTTTAAGCCATTCTCAAACAGAACAAGGGGAGGTACTTTGGAGAGTCACAAAGGGGAAGGGGACCCTCTTTGGGGGAGGGGGGGGAGCTTGGCAGGCGTTTCCCCTGGGCTGCCCTCAGAGATCAGGCTATGCCCCAAGAACAGCAGGGCCCTTCCAAGATCACAGGACAGACCAACTTCCCCACAACCCAGGAGAACGCTCATCCACCCCCGCCAGGCACCAGGCGGCTGTCAGTCAGGCTGCGGAACTCTGACAAGGGGAGCCGCACCCCTCCCCTGCAGCAGGGCTGAATAATTCATCGCAGACTCCTTTGAATGAAGTCGCAGAAGGCCAGGGAGCTGAACTGGGTCAGGCTGGCCCAGCCTGCTGGAGCAAATTCAGCTACTAGGTCATTTTCAAACAAAAGAGATGAGTGGTTGCAAGGATTAATTATTGGCTTCTCAACTTTCCCAAAGCACAGTGGCTAAAAATCACCAATCGATGTCTATTAAAGTGCCCTGGAACGTTCCAGCCCTTCAGGAAAAGAAGCTGAGAAAGAAAAGGGCGGGAGGAGGGGGAGGGGAGGCTGGGATAAAGGGTTGCATGGCCTGGAAAGCGAGCGCGGCTCCTTGTTAACAGCATGCCCCCAGCAGCCGCTGGAAGCAGGCGTGTGGGTGGGATCAGACTGCAGAAGCAAATTAAGCCGTCACCTGGAGCCCAGGAGCATGATCCGGGAAAAGGACCGAATGAATCACTCGAAAGTCTGATACATTGAAGGCGGAAACACCCCAGGCCACTGCCAGCTCATTTCCAGAGCGACCTGTGCTCCCTTTCCAGCCCAGAACTATTCTGTAAAGAACCAAACAGAAGATGTGGCACTAAACCCAGCCCACCAAGGCAAAGACCAGGACCGGGTCCACCCCGCACAGAGCTCCCCTCCCAGCAGAAGACCCCGCCAATCCCGCAGAGAGACTGGGTGGCAAGAAGGAAAGGAAGGGCTGGGCTACAGAACTGGGCTACCACAGCCCCCCAATACCAAGGACCCCACTTTCTCCTTCCGGCTGACAGCAGGACCAGGAGTCTGCACAGATCATCCAGGAAGAGCAAACGGACTTCAAGTCCAGGACTGTCTTGGCCAGCTACCATGGCCATCGGAAACAAGAGCCATGCTAAGAGGGTTCCGAGCCTGAATCCAGTTCACAAGGAGACCATGTTGTGATCAGTGATGTCTGTCCTGAACATCGCTCACTGTATTTGCCACCTTGAATTTGAGAGATAATAAAAATATAATTTAAAAGAGAGAGAAAGGGAAGGAAAGAAGGAAGGGAGGAAGAAGAAGGGAGGGAGGAAGGAAGGAAGGAAGGAAGGAAGGAAGGAAGGAAGGAAGGGAGAGAGGGAGGAAGAGAGAGAGGGAGGAAGGGAGAGAGGGAGGGAAGGAAGGGGAGAAAGAGGAGGAGGCATTGGAGGAAGAAGAAAGAAGAGAGGAGAGAGAAGAAAGAAGATCTGGTCACGGACATGCCAGTAGCACTCGGGCACATCGAGGCGTGGCTCTCCTTGTTCACATAGTCCTCACAACAGGTGAATAGGAAAAGCCCAAAGCAGGACAGCAGATAACCTGCTGCTGAGAAATGGCAGGACTGCAGCCTGTTCTGACCTCCAAGTGCTTGTATGTGAACCTCCTGTTGCCTGTGTACTCTAGGGCAGGGCCACCGATGCCAGGAGCATGTCCCCTTCCATGGTGTCCACTAAAAATGTCCCCAGGCATTGGCAAAGGTCCTGGGCAAGGGAGGCGGCATCCACCCTGGTGGGCAAGCAGCTCTGACCTTGCAGGAGAAAGCCAGCATGATGCCAGGGCCCACGGGGTGACTGTCCCTCTCCCAGTGTCCCCGGTGCCCACACATGTCCCCCGATGTCCCCCCCAGTGCCTCCTGGGCTAAACAGGGGCCACGTTCATGTCTCGAGGAGACCCCTTTACTATGCTACGGCCCTGTGGCTTCCTGCTCAATATCTTCTGGGCTTTCTGAATCCCAAAAGGCCATCTTGAAGCCGCCCTCCTGGCATCTAGAACCTTCTTATCATGGATGTCAAAACCACCGGTTAATCTGCTCTCAGTGGTTCAAGATAAGAACAGTTAATGGAGTGTCACCCCTCTGCCACCCCCCTCCCCACACCCACACCCAAGTTCACAGTCTCCTGATTGAAATTCACCCTTACAAATGTTGCAGGGCTGTTTTTCCCAATGAAATCAATGGAATCCAATTGATCTCAGGCCCATTTTGCATTCTCCCTACAGCTTTGTATATGTATGTGCGTGTGCGTGCATATGCATGCACGCACACGCGTGCACACACACACACACTCACACAGCACTGTGTGTGCTGTCTGGGAATTGCTCAGATGTCTCGGATAGGCGTGACCTGGCTCTCCAATTAGATTGGGGCCATGTTGCCTTCTCCTGTGAGCCCACAGGGCCTCCCACAGCCTCTCCCCGGCACTCCATAAAGGCTTGTTGATGGAGGCTAGATAGCGTTCAGTGGCATCTTGTACCTTCTCTCGGCACTCCGTCCTCGACCCCTCAGCCCCCATGACACAGCGTCAGGGGCTGTGGGGGGGAGGGGATGGTCCCACATACCCCAGCGCCCGCCCTATCCATCCGCTCAGCAGGGATTGCATCTTAACTCTTACCGCCCAAATTAACTAGATCCTTCTCCCAAACCAGATCTAATCCTTGTGCCTCCCGGAATCACACCAGAAATTCAAGATATTAAGCCATCTGCCTGTTGGAGGCCTTTTTCCAAGCCAATTAGGGATAATTTTAGGAAAGCAGGTTGGCGAGACGTGCGTCCGAGTGCTCCCCAGGAGTGGAGGCTTACGGTGGGATCAGCGTCACCCCAGCAAACGAGTTGCTGGAGACTTATAATGAACACTCGGTGGTGCAGAGAAAGTCTGTCCTGCTGGGTTAGAGAAACGCCCACGAACCCCACCAAAAAAGACAAGGGAAGTTGACAAAAGCAGTAGATGGGAGTCAGAAAGACCCAGACTCCCGTCCCAACTCCTGTAGCTGCTAATTAGCTGAGTGACCTTGGACCAATGAACCAGAAGGAGGCAAGCCTGTATTTATTTCAGGGCACTGGTGTGTGTGTGCGTGTGTGTGTGTGTGTGTGTGTGTGTGCGTGTGTGTGTGTGTGTGTGTGATTCTGTCTGTCTCTTTTTCTCTCTGTCTCTGTTCTGTCTCTGCTTTTCTCTGTCTCATTCTGTGCATGTATATGCCTGTCTCTGTCTGTCTTTCCCTCTGCCTGTCTGTCTCTTTTTCTCTGTCTCTGTCTTTCTCTGTCTCTTTCTGTGTATATATATGTCTGTTTCTGTTTCTGTCTCTGTCTTTCTCTCTCGGGCCTAAGAAACTGTACCCCAGGTTTGAATGAAGTCTTTTATGGGTCTTTAACAGCCTCTGTGACCCCAGGAAGCCCCCATCACCGTGGTGTAAGTTTCTGCCGGAAGTAGTCTTGTGAATTAATGTACACCAAATCTACTTATCTAGCTAGAAAAACCCAAATCAAAGCAGAAGCTGCTGTTCACCTGGACCCAGAGCATTAGCAGAGAGGAAATCCCTGCTCACACCCCCTGCTACCGGGCGGGAAACCCACTAGCACCACTGTGAGATGGACGTGGAGACCCAAGCACTTGTGTGCTGCTTTATGGGGATCCATGCCCACATCGCATTGGATCTGGCCTGATGGCGTGTTGTGTTGTGATTTTTGAACCCACAGTCATCAGCTCCAAGCAACAGCTGAGCCCTGTGGAAGGTGGGAAGGGGTCCCAGCTCTGCCCATGGCCCGTGCCCTCGCCTGCGCATCTCAGTACCGGATCCTAGGGCAGCCCGCGGCAGACCTGAGCACCATCCTAAACTAATGGCGCTGCGCTTCTGTGCGTTCCGATGCTTAGCCAGCCAGGCTGCCTCCCTTCCTGGCACGGGGTAAACTCACAAAGCAATGACCCCAACATCTTCGTAAATTAATTCCAAAGCACAATTGTTTTCAATCTTCATTGAAAATCAGCCTTCGTTAATCTGGATTTAATGACAGAGGCGATGGAAATTCCCTTCATAAAATAAGTTATGAATATTTATCATCCCATTTTACCTGAAAATTGAATAATTCATCAATTAACTTTACTATTAATTATTTAATGCAAAATTAATAAACTGCGAAACTCAAATGTATCCTCCTAGCCCCTCGGGCACTGCGTTCGGAAACAAGCTCTGGGGACAGCAGCGGGGTGCTAGGTTATCCCAGATGGGGTGTGGGGGTGGGGTCAGAATGGCTCCACCAGAGGCCAGCCCAGACTGCTCCCTTGTCAAGCAAAGGGAGAGATTTTTTTTCTCACCTTGAAATTCAACACCACACCACGGGGGGGGGGGGGGGGGAAGGGGGGGAGAGAAAGAAAGAAAAAGAGAACCCTAAGTTGGCAATTATTTCCAGAATGTTCTGCCATCCGTCACTCCTCTCCAGGGGAGCATGCGGGGAGGAGGGGAGTGTTCTATAAACAGAGGCACAGGGATACACGGGGCTGGTGGGGAGTGACATCAGCCTAACGCCACCGGTCCGGTGGCAGAGCGGAGGGCCTGAGCCCAGGGCAGCCCGGCTCCCTTACCTTGCTGCTTTTCCAGACTCCTAAGCTTGAGAGGCTCTACCGCGCTGCCTCCTGTACACCTCAGATAGACAGACAGACAGGGCCTCAGCCTTTCCATCTGTCAAATGGATATCTGTAGAGGTGTGTGAGAACACCCAGGCTTCTCATTCTATTCTCATCCTTCCAGGTCATTCTCCAGTTTACCACCACCAGGGCAGAGAGGTCCACTTCAGTAGCATGTACTCACTGATGAGTCCCATAGCCTACATCTGGTATAACCTTGGCCCTGGCCTGTCTCTGGCCTCAGCTCCGCCATCTCCACCTACAGGAGCTATGTGTCTAGTCTCACTCCTGCCCCCTCCCCCAACCTGTCTGCCTCAGCTCTGTGCAGGCTGTGCATGGCTATGGCCCAGGATAATGTGCCCCTGGCAAGCGCATGCACCCATGTGAGAGAACTCTACCCAAAGCTCAGTGTTCCCAGGCCTCTGCCTGCAGCTCTCCTGAAAACCGCAGTTCCTGTCAGCTATGCATCTGGTTTGCCCTCCAGCCCAGCGCCCGACACACAGCCCGGCAGAGACATGAAGAGTTCTCTGCAGTAGAAGATGACTGGATGCTGACCATCAACAACACGAAGATGACAATTTGGGGTTCAGGAGTAAAGGGGCTCACGTTGTCCCTTCCTCATAGAGCACTCTGCCTCCCTCCAGCACCGAGGACAGCGCCTCCTGCCCCCGGCTGTGTGAAATGGGCCGAGATGGCCAGTTCGCAGTGCAGGCCGAGAATGCGTCTTCTGCTTTCACTCTTCGCTCTGCCCCGGGTTCCGTTGCCTTTCTCCACCACTTCTGCGACAGCCTGACTTCCCCGACACCCAGCCTGGGCACCAGCCGCCATTTCACACACAAATACCACTCTGCTGCTGCCCAAACGCCCCAGCCTGCCAGGTCCAACAAAACTCTGGCCCAGGGAGGGATGAAAAGTCCCCAAGTCCCCGACGTAGCTGGGACCTTCTCCCCTCCAGCACACAGTGATCGCATGCCCTTCCCCCGCCCCCACCCAGAGTCACCCCGGACCAGCTACCTCCACTAGAAGTTCCCTCCCGGGGACGGTCGGGGTCAGCCAGTGCAGAGGCTAGTTTTCTTTTTATTTTAGGAGACGCTTCTACCTACCCAAATGAATTCCATCTTATGAAGTCATGGGATGAACAGGAGGGCATTATTCCCATTACAAAACTACTACCGTGGCTGGAGGTGGGCGCTGATGACTTGCACCTGTCATCCTAGCCGCTGTAGAGACTGAGATCTGAGGATCGTGGTTCAAAGCCAGCACAAGCAGGAAATTCTGTGAGATTCTTATCACTAACCACCAAAAAGCCAGAAGTGGAGCTGTGGCTCAAGTGGTAGAAAAGCTCACTTTGAGCAGAAAAGCTCAAGGATAGCACCCAGTCCCTGAGTTCAAGCTGCAAGACTGGCAAAAATAAATAAAATAAACAAATCAATAGTACATACAGTAACCCAGTCTGGAAGGAGTATGCACATACATGTGCCAGTATATATTTGTCTGTGTGCATGTGTAGCTGTGGATTAGATGGATGCACACACTCATTGTGTATTTGAGCACACAGGTGTGTGTGTGCATGTTGGTATGTGGGTATATTGAGATCTACACAGTTGTGTGTGTACACAACATGTATGGGTATACACAGCCATATGTGTATGCACATGAGCA
The DNA here is from genome assembly GCF_019054845.1 of Dipodomys spectabilis. Lineage (NCBI taxonomy): Eukaryota > Metazoa > Chordata > Mammalia > Rodentia > Heteromyidae > Dipodomys > Dipodomys spectabilis. Next base: position 507,687 of record NW_024870865.1, on the reverse strand, counting down.
TGTGTTCACTTATTAAACATTAGTATGTCTGCATAGTGTACATGTGTATGTGTGATATGTACACACATATCAACACACACACAAAACACAGGGCACATAAACCAAATGCTTGTGTAGAAAGTAGGAGAAACAGTAGAGTTTAAGAACCAAAAAACAGCTTCTCTCTTTGTTTCTGGTTTGCTTCCAGACTTTTTTTTAGACGCCTCCATAATAAAGAACCGGTAGGGGGAAGGAATCTAAGAATAGCAAAGACAGCAATCGCTTTGAGCCAAGCCGAGAACAGTGTGAGAATCTCCATCTCAGAATACCCAGCTGATTTGGTAATCACTCATTATGCAGAAACTTATGAATTGCAAAGGTGGTTATGTGGAAAACTCTCTTCCCCACCTTGCTGGCTCTGGGGCCAGCTCCTTCCCTGCAGCGAGCCATGATTTATTAGATCAGCACTGATCCAGGGAAATCGCCCCAGATGCCAGCTGGGACCCTGGCAGCGGAACTCGGCACTCCTAATTTCCCACATTCAGGGAGAGGGAGCAACGAGGCTGAGGGCGGACAGGCAGGCAGTAGAGAGCGGATCGCAGTCAAGGAACTCTGGCACGGCCTGCAGCCGCCCATGGGTTTGTACGTGCACAGGGAAGGCTGGCACTTCTTCTGTTCCCAAAACAGCAGTGATGGCCGCCAGAGTACGCTGTTTGGAGAGGCCAGCAGGCCTCCCCCCAGGAGCAGTCTCCAGCCGGGGTACCCCACCTCCACCACACATGCATCAGAATAACCCAGGAGAGTCACCACCCTGACAAGCTAAGATACGCCAGGACGTGGCTGTCCGGCTGCAAGCCTGGCTCTGACAGCTCTCCCCCCCTGCAGGCTGCCCCCCGCCCCCTCCCCGGATCCTAGCCATTCTGTACCCATGCCAGGAAGGCTCTGAGCTGAGGGTGGTGATGGGGAAGAGGAGGCGGGCTCAGGATGTGGTGAGGCCAGGAGGGCCTGGGTCTATGCAAGCGCTGCCCAGCCCTCCAAAGCGAGGCAGGAGAAAACCTCAGGACACCAAACAGTAACAACCAATGACTTCAAACTGCACGATCAGGCTAGGCACCAGGGGCACGGGCCCGTCAGCCTATCTAGTTGAGAGGCTGAAAGTACTGAGACCAATGGCTTGAGGCCAGAAACAAGATGCAGAGTCTTCTTAACCAAGAGTTAGAGGCAGCCATGACTGTGACCCTAGGAAAAGTAATGTAGCTGGATCCTGCCCAGATGTGCATGGAGCAGGAAGTAAGACCCTATCTAAGAAGGCAAAAAGCAGGTCTGGAGGTGTGGTTCAGCAGCAAGGGCCCCTGCCTTGTAGCAAGGATGAGGCACTGAGCCTCAAAATAAACCTAGAGCCTCCAACATTAACAACAATAAAACCACTGGATTTTCAGAAAAGGAGAAAAGAAAGAGATGGCAAGCAGTGGGGAAGGGGAGGGGCGGGGGGATGACCCCAAGGGAGAGAGACCGAGGGTACGGCCATGAAGAGGGAAGGGGTCAGGGCGGAGGATGGAGAAGAGCTGGGGCGGGGTGGATTTGGTGATAGTGTGGGACAGCAGGAAACAGCCGTGAACAGGGAGAACTCCACTACAGCCTCGGGGAAAGGCGGAGGCCTTCCCCTGCCTGGCTCCCGATCACAGGCAGCCCGGCCAGCCCCCACCTGACCACCTCTGGGCGATCTGGAGTGGGGCCCAAGAGAGATTCCCACACTGAATCTCAGGGTCTCCCGCCCAAGCTCTGTGTGCACACTGCCCCTCCCCCGGGAAGCCCCTTCCAGGGAAGGGGGCACCAAGCAGGGAGCTGAGCCCACCCCCTGAGCACACAGGAAGTCTCAGATCGACCAATCAGCAAACAGCAGAATCAACAAAGATCTGAACCTGGAGGTCAAGATCAGAAGCCGGGGTGCAGGCGGCCTCCCGGGGAGACAGGATGGAGCTCAAGGGCAGAGGGCTCTCCACATCCTTGCAGGTTTATTAGCACCATTTGACCCTCTGTGCATGTTTCTTTTCAAGGATGTTGAAATAATAAGAGAAGGTGGACCTCAGGCATCAGAAGGTAGCAGCTATTTAACCCCAGGAAAGACTCGAGGCTCTAACATCCATGCCTCCATCCCAGCTTCACCCAAGAGCTGGGATCCTGGCTCGGAGGAGAAGACACTGCACGCATGCACACACACTCATATACACACACAGTGACAACAAGCACTGTGGAGGCCTGCCCACCCTCTGGTCATGAATTCACTGAGACTAGCAACCTCACCACAGCCCATGTCTAGGTCCCACTTCCTGCACCCCCAGGTTGCCTCCAAGGCTCCCCACTGTGACATTATGAATTCCATCATTCCAGATAATCATGGGGGACCTGGGATGGGCCCAGCTCCACACACAGCTGAGAGGTTCCTAGCACTGGCCAGACACCAGCCAACGCGTAATGAGAATCCAGGTCACAGCTAATCCCTTCCTTCGTCTAGGAAGTACATAAAAACAACAATGGCCAGCCTGGCACCGGTGGCTCACCCCTGTAATCCCAGCTACGCAGGAGGCTGAGATCTGGGGACTGAAATTCAAAACTAGCCCAGGTCAGAAAGTCCATGAGACTTATCTCCAATTAACCACCAAAAAAGCTGGAAGTAGAGCTGTGGTTCGAGTGGTAGAGCACTCGCCTTGAGAGGAAAAGTTCTGGGACCGTACCTAGGCCCTGAGTTCAAGCCCCAGGCCCATCACCAAAAGAATTAAAATAGCCAATTAATTAGTTAACTAACTACAGCAAAAATTTGGCAGGTGCCTTTGGGGGGCATCCTGTGAGTCCTGACAGACATTGACTCCCCAAAAGCCCTGCCACTCTGGCCACTATTTGGTTACTAGTGGTCTAGTTTGGACTTGGTTCAGGACTCGGTTCATCCACAGGCACACAGTCAAGTGCCTGCAGCAAGGCACCCCAGTACGTTTGTTTGAGAGCAGGGTCCCTCAATTGTGTGTAATGTGGGGGTCATGGTATTGGGACAGTGCCTGAAATAACACGGGGGGGTTAGAAGCCCTCCCAGACATCCCGACAACACACACACACACACACACACACACACACACAGGGTCCCTGGCAACTCTGCCCACTAGAAAGCTGAGAAGCAACTCTGAAACTTTGTGAAGTGTGGCACAGTGTGCCCAATGTGAAACCCAGCATTTTAGTCACTTCAGTGGCAGGCAGCATGCTCGTGTGGTTGTGCGGCCGCCATCGGTCTCCAGGACTTCATCTTCTCCAGCTGAAACACTCCCTCCCTCCCGTTAAATACCCGGTGTCCACGCCCGCAGGCCCCAGACCCCAGGACCCCGTGTCCGGTCCATCTCCAACTGGGTATCACGCCACGCCTGGCCCTTTGTGCCTGGCTTGTGCCGCTGACATGAGAACCTCAAGCTTCATGGTGTGGTAACTAATGTCTGAATTTCTTTGTTTCTTTTTTATCTCTGGGAAATTTTAAAATCATCTCCATGGCATTATTTGTATATTTTTTATTATTTACTATTTTTATTATTTGTTCCTCTGTGTGTGCGTTGATATTGGGGCTTGCACTCAGAACCTTAACGATTTTTGCTGGTGCTCTCCCACTTAAAGCCACATCTCTCCTTCTAGCTTTTTTGCCGGTTAATTGAAGATAAGAGTCTTCCAGGCTTTCCTGCCCAGGCTGGCTTTGAACTGTGATCCTCAGATCTCAGCCTCCTGCATAGCTAGGATGGCAGGCGTAAGCCACTGGCTCCTGGCTCAAATGGGATTACTTTTTGCAGTTATTTTTTGCATTTCTATTCTGGTCACGTAAATAGCCAGGCCAAGCTTCCTTAGAAAAGTCCTGTCACCATCTGTCCTGGGGACCGAATGCCTCAAAGGTGGCCAACAGGTAAACCTCTGTGCGTGGCTTACACGGTAATCACAAAAAAGCCGTGCCAACTGCCTGGGGACCAGCAGGGGCCTGAGGCCACTGTTCCCACCCCCTCTCCGATGCCCAGGGCATGGAGGACCAAGGGCCTGGGTGGCAGCAGCCTGGAGCGCTGGCCCTGCTTCCCCCAGTAGTCCCCAGAGCTGAAGTGACTCTTCCACTCACTGCCTGCCCAACACATCAAAGCCGCCCCGGCCTCCCCTGCACCACGCTGCTAGAGAACCAAAGAGACAGCATGACCTTGTCCCCCGGGAACTCGTCACTCGCTGGGAGACAAGACTTACAACTTACAGCGGCAGCTAAATTGTCCAATGGATGGCAAACAAACGGATGCTATGCGGGCAGGCTGTGGCAGCAAAAAGCAAGCGGAGGGCTTCTTCAGGTGAGGATTGAGGGAGACTCCGGGGAAGAGGCCGGCTGGGCTGGATGTGAGGGCCATGGCTGATGGAAGGTAAAAGCAGGGGTCGAGGAAGCTAACTGACAAAAGCTGTACCCATCCCTCACTATAGCCCGGACCTGGAGACGGCTGTCAGGGAGAGTACACTGAGAAGGGGCTGTAGACAGGAGAATGACCTTCACTGTGACACCACCGACTTAGATGTTATCGCCTATGAAGTCTCAAAGCTTCTCAAGTAGAAGGATGACATAAGAAAAGGAGGATCTGTATATCACCTCTACAATAACAACAACAAAAAAAAAAGCAACAGGGCTGTAGACACTAAAAGCTGACAGATACAATGCGATCCGCTACTCAGGTTTCCTGACTTAGATACAGGACTGACAGGAGACCAGGCTGACAGTCCGGTGAGGAAATGAAGCATTAAAACAGCAAAAAGACAAAGAAAAAATACAGGCAACATACACTCAAAAAGAAAAGAAAAGACAAAGACAATCTAGACCGGTGCTGATAGCTCATGCCTGCAATCCTAGCTACTCAGGAGGCTGAGATCTGAGGATTGCAGTTCAAAGCTGGACTGGGCAGAAAAGTCTGTGAAACTTATCTCCAATAAACCAGTAAAAAGCTGGAAGTGAGCCGGCGCTGGAAAACCCGGAGTGGCGCTGTGGCTCAAGTGATAGAGTGCTCGTCTTGAGCTGAAGAGCTGAGGGACAGCGCCCAGGCCCAGAGTTCAGGCCCCAAAGTACCAACATGCACATGCGCATGCACACCCCCAAGTGCCAACCTTGGGGCATGGAAGGACCCAGGCCACTTGAAGAAGCCACTTGTGGGGGTCAGGAAACCTGGAGAGGGAGGGCCAGGATGCAGGCCCTCGTGTTCCGGCCACTTCTGGAGAGAGGGCTGGACCTCCCCTTCCTGTCACTGTCTTACCATTGGTGTTTTACTGCTTATTGACTAAGATGCATTTATTATAGGAATTATTATATATCATTATAGGAAAATTCTATTACTGAACTCTCAGTGAATCAGCATTAAGGTACTATCTGTATCAATCCCATCAATTAATTAATTAATGCGATCATTAGCATTTTCCAGCCTCCTCTGGGATTCCTGGAAAGATGTCTCTGCATCTCAGCCTTGGTCCTTGCAGGTCCCAGGGGAGGAGGAGCCGATGGTCGGGATTGCCTGGGCTCTGCTCCCAGGGCTCGGTGGCCTGTGCAGGGGGACAGGGAGTGGTGTGGTGGGAGCTGTCACCCTGGGGAGCTGCAGGAAGCCCACCGGACTGGCCCAGCCGAGCCACACACAGCCACAGATGGAGACCCAGGTCTGGTGCCGGTTTCTGCTGGAGCAGAATCAATGGGGGAGGGGAGAGGAGGGAGGGAAGGGGTCACCCAGGAACGATGGAATCAATTCCTGAGCTCTGGGCAGTGGAGTGGGCAGCAGAAACACATGAAGGTTGGGGTCTCAGCAGTGAGAAGCCCCTGGGTTCACATTCCAGTCCTAGCCCTCACCGTGCAGCCCCTCGACACCTGGCTGGGCACCAATGGCTCACGCCTGTAATCCTAGCTACTCAGGAGGCTGAGAGCTGAGGATCATCATTAGAAGTCATCCTGGGCAAGAACGTCTGTGAGACTTTTCACCAGTTAACCACCAAAAAGCCAAAGTGGAGCTGTGGCTCAAATGGTAGAGTGCTAAAAAATAATAACAGAAAAAAATAATAACAGGGAGAAAACCCAGGGGCTCTTCCTTCCAACACTCAGGATACCCACCCCCACATTTTCTACCCCATTCTTACTCATCCCATAATATTCATAGAAGTACTACACGTCTTGCTCTATCAAACAAACTTCCTTTAGTCATACATGAAGGGGGGAGGGTCAGATAATGAATAAATAAGCAAAAAATAAACTGTAATATACGTCATGTATCCGACAGCACCTTATGCCTGAAAAGTGTAACACAAGAAACAAGAGAAGAGGGCCTGGATGGAAAACTGGCGGAGGGGAGAGGCGCATGGGGAAGCGACCTCACAGAGAAAGGCCAGCCAAATCAGGGCCTGAAGGAGAAGCTGGAAGAACATGCTAGACAGAGGACATGCACGCCTCTTCCCAAGATCCTAAATTCATCAGGCAGGATGGGGAGTCCTCTCACCATGGCCTCTAAATGGTATTATTACAGTTCTGAGTATACAGCAAGAGTCAAAGGAAGACATCCTGACGGGTGATTGGTCAGGCTCAAGGACCCCTGCTCAGAACACAATCTCCATGCTGGGACAGTCAACATTCGTGGCTGCTGGTGATAACACCCTCACTCTTCAACCCTGCTCGCTCCTCATAGCAGGCCTTGTTATTAAACAGGTGAGCCGGGCTCCTGGGGCCTCCTCTGTAATTAGGGCAGGATCTGCACAAGGGCTCTATTTATAACCCCCAGCCCCCAGCAAGCCTCGGAGACCCGCAGCAGGTCCCTCTGCAGCGCCTATACCAACATCTATATGTGAACTGATTACAACAATTAATTTAATAGGGATTCCTCCACACAAACAATGTATCATTTTATTAGGAAACTCTATAAATGTCAGTGGTGCAATTCATTTTTATTAATTTTCTAAAATGAAATTAGCAGTGGTGGTGGTGGCGGGGGCAAACAGAAGTTGTATTGCCTTCTCGTTCAGTGGAGTATTGGTGTCATTAATTCTTTAATACCAGGAGGCCAGTTTGTATGCACTCAGCAGTTAACCACACCAATTAATTTCAATCCTGGAGATTGGGGGGTGGGGGATCCTAACACAACTCAACAACTAATTTAGGAAGGTCCTTAAACAACCAAGGCAACTTTTTCTTCTCCTGGGATGAGAAGCTTTCAAGTATAAACACAGAGTGCATATTATAGCACTAATAGGAGTCCTGTCTTTACCCCTCTGTCTTTATGAGGAAAGAAATCCATCCTTCCAGAGTCTGGAGAGAATCTGGCACCTGCCTTCCCAGGTGGAGGCCTCCAAACAGGCCTAACCCTTAGGAATGAAAAGAACATTAACAGCCCATGTAGGAAACCTGACCCAAAGTCATGACTATCACCATGATCAGCCTCTGTGCTAAGCCAGCGAGGACAGGATCGGCAGAAACTCCGCTTTCTACAACAAGAAGAAAACACGGAGCCAGGTGTGGTGGTGCGTGTCTGGAATGTCAGCACACAGGAGGTTGAAGCTCTAGAATTGTGAGTTCAAAGCCAACTCTGGGCTACACAGAGAGATCCTATCAAGAAAGAATAGAAAAGAGAAGAAACAAGGGAGGGAGGAAGGAAGGAAGGAAGGAAGAAGAGGGAGGGAGGGAAAGAGAAGAAAAGAAGGCAGGCAGGTAGGCAGGCTGGGCACTGTGGCACGTGCTTGTAATCCCAGCTATGTGGGATTATGACAGGAAAGTGGATCAAGGTCCAAGGCTGACCTCAAACAATAAGTGTGAGGCTCTAACTGAAAAACAGCCAAAGCAAACAGGGCTGGAGATGTGACTCAAGTGGTAAAGCAGCTGCCTGGCAATTTCAAGGCTCTGATTTCAAACCCCAGCACTACAAAACTAAGTAAATAAATAAAGAGTGAAGAGCCAAAACAGTTTCCTCACTGCCACAAAGCTACTGAGTGGCAGGGCTGCTACAGCTCAAAGCTGAACCTGTCAACACAGGAGTCCCTCCCTGTCCCTTCTCCTGGCTTGCCTAGAGCCTCTGTGACCTGGAAGTAGGGGGTGGGGGGAGGGGAATCTCCTGGCCCATTGTCCACAGGGAAGTCAGCAAGCCGGCATCACCGCAGATGACATCCACCTCTCAGTAGAAACTTAAATTGTGCAAGCTGGATCACAGACATCCTCACAGGGGCTCAAGAGGCTCTTCTCCTTCCACTTAGATTTAAAGAGCAGCTCACAGAGCAGAGAAGAGGCACGGAGAGTCCCCGGGGCTGGCGGTCAGAGGCTCCTGGGACCAGGAAAACACTGCGCAGATGCGGAAAGCAGACACGCCTCCTCCCCCTCCCCAGAGACTTCCAACCAGCCTAACTGGGTAGACTGGGGACCAGACACAGCCCATCACCTGGGAACTTGTCCAATGCGACCAACTCTCAGCCTCCACCCCAGTCCTGCCAGGTCTAACGTGGGCGAGCCCAGTGACCCGCGTTCTAACAAGTCCTCCAGTGGGTTCCGACCTTCATTCACGTTTGGGGAGACTGCCTCACCCGAGATGTCCCCCACCCCCAGGGGAAAAAAAATAAAAGCAGAGATGCAAGTGCTGGGCTTTCCAGGCCGCAGTATGGCAAGTTCCCCCAGGTGTGGACCGGATCTTTATTCCCCAGGCCTGCCGTGAGCCCCTTCTTACTGAGCTCAGCCCTGGACCCCACTTTGGTCACTGGACTTGTGAACAGATGTGTCTACATGGGTTTCCTTGGGTTTTTCAGCCATACCCTCCTGCATGAAAAGGCAGTCTTCCTTAAGCTAGATTCTTCCATGAAGGATGGTTGGAGCAGTCCCAAACCACAGGCAACCCATGAGCAGGAAACAGAAGTTGGTTGTAATAAGGGACCCCCATCTAGGGGTTGTTTCTTACACAGTATCATCCCAGCAAAAGCAGACTGAGACAAACTATTTGGCTTTATGAAAGGGAATCACAGTCCCACAAGCTGGGACACTGGCAGAGGGCTTCTACCACAGCCATCAGGCCTCCCCGGGGGAAGAAGAGACTCCCAGTAAAACACTCTACCATTCCTCAGTCTAGAACACTAACCAGCAAATGTCTAAGCCTCGTGAAGTGAGAACTTGAAATGGCTTCTAGCATGAGAGAGGACTCTCATAGATGAGACTTCTTCCTTGTGGCTCAGAGAATACAAACAAGTCAATTTCATGACAAGAGCGCAGAGGACACAAGGACCCCTCTCACGCTCCGCTGATAAGCCCACGGGCTCCAGGGCCTCTGTGTGAGGAAAATGGTCTCTGCGTTGGCCTGTGGCAGCCACACCTGCAGCCCAGTCTCCCTGCAGGCCACGCTTCAGCTGAGACTCCTCGAGTTAACGAACACAATTGGGAGAGACTGACCATGAATTTCCAAAGCTCTAGACCATAACCCATCAAAAAAAAAAACCCCAAAACCTGACAGGGTTGGGGATGGAGGGAGGAAGCTAGCTTTCAGAGGAGCCCTAAATCCCAATCCCACCATTCTTCAGAAATAATAACATCCCTCCCAGCCACAAAACACAGGTCAGTTCCATTTTTGCCAATTCCCAAGCGCAGAGAGAAGTTAAGCGTTTGTGGCAGTGAGCAGGTTCAAGGACATTTACGGCCTAATAAACAACAAAACGTAGCCATGGCTTCTGATTTGGGGGTCTGTGCTTCCAATCGACCAGGAATAACTCAAGTTTCTGTTAGTAAAACACAATGTGATAGATATGGGCAGTTAAGCTAGTTCCTCTGTAAAAATAAATAAATAAAAAAGACATTGCTTCGGAGTACAGGTGGCAGGTGAGCCCCTCTCTGCACGCCCCCCACCAAATAAACACCCCCAGATGCTACAAACGCCTCTGGACATCTGCGCTGACGGATCCAGCCCCAAGAGCCGCCAGATCAGAAATTCCAATTTGGATGACTTCTGATTGCATTCGCCATCACAATCCGGGGCCCATTAATGAGACCTCGCATCACAGGCCATCAGGGTGACATTGCCAACTTGTTGTCTTACATGGATCAGCTCATCAGGTAATCCACGAGAAATCAATCAATCCATTCATCGCACAAACTTGAAAAAAAAAACAAAACTGCAAGATCGGGGACATTACCTTGTCTTAGGGGATGTGGTTAGCCATTCTTCGTGTTTCTCAAATGTTATTAAATAAGCTGCAATTTCCTGAAACAGAAGAATAAAAAGATAATAACAACAATTAGCTCATGTTGGACCCTGAGAAGAAAGAAAGTTGCTGTCTGTCTCCCTTTGACAGGCTGGAACTCCGTCTCTGCTAGAAAAACGTTGGTCTTTGGACCCGGCTTCTATTTTGATTTTCTGAGTCCTTTCTACTCAAACCTGCCATCCAATCACAATCAAAGCTCTGGGTTTCAAAAGAGGAGTTGGTGGCAAGGAGCAAAAAAAAAATTCTCTGTGGGAGAAAAACATCAGACACCCTTTTCAGAGTCTAAATGTCATTCATTTGAAGCAGGAGAGAGAGGCCCACTTAGGGAGGGTCAAAATTGGAAAGTTTAGTCTGTTTTTTTTTTTTTTTTTTCCTGAAGGTGGACGAATCTTTCAGCTTTGTCACAAGAGACGTTGTGTTCACTCAGCTTGACTCCCAACCCCCTGTGCTAATCCACAAAGACTAAAAAGAAAAGATAAAGCCTTATGAAGTAGAGAGAAGAAGAGAGAGCGGTTAGCCTTTCTCACCACTGATAACGTGGCGCTATCCAACAGTGCTTCAGATAAGAGCAATGTCAGCCGAGTTTAAGGCAAAGATGGAGAAATGTGGGCCCCTGAAGGTAAATTAAATATTTATAAACACAACAACATCGCTGCAGATAGAATTACTGATTTATTAATAATTTCCATGAAAAGCCAAAGGGTGACATCATCGTCAGTCATTTCTCCAGCTCTGGGGCATGATACGGCCCATTACCTCCAGTTCCAAACACATCTGCTAACATGGAATTGGCAGGGACCGTAAGTTAGATGAGCGATGGTCTAGTACACGTTTGCCTTGATCTGGGTAGTGATACAACCCAGAGCCGCTGCCCTTGGCCATCGGGGAAATGCAGAGCGGAGGCCTCCCGCCCTGCCCCACTATCTGCAGCCAGGGCTCCTGGAACACAAGGCCCATCTGCTCAGAGGCCAGCAGCCTTAGGCTTGAATGTCACAGAGGTGACACGTGTGACTAGGCATGGGATGCCTGGCCAGGTGAGCAGAGCAGGTTATAGAACAGCACCCGGCTACGCAGTCCCAAAGTGAAGATGAACGCCACCGCCACCGCGGAGGCGTGGGCCAGAACCCTGAGCCCAAGCCACCTTCCTCCAACGTGGGACAAAACTTGTACAAGTGTCGAGCCTGGATTTTAGCTAAAGAAACCATAAAACAAGTCCCCAGGGCACCAAGGAGTACACTGTGCTCTTATTCTTGAGCCTGGCCTTGGCTCCTTTCCTCTCCCTAGGAAAATCCCTTCCTGAGGTCTCACTGCAGGTAGATTCCTTTCCACAGCTTGCAACCCTCTCACCAGCCACACCAGGGCGAGCTACCCGTCCAAGCACTTCCACGGCACTTTCCTCTGGTGTGTGGGACTTCTAATTGCTTGGTGACATTCCCCCTGGACCGTGTGAGGACAGAAAAGAAATCATGGAAGATCATGGATGCATGCCCAGGGTTAAATGTTTGTTAGACAGATGGTGGGATGACTGGGTGAGTAGAAGGAAGGAGGGAGGGAGGGAGGGAAGGAGGGATGGATAGATGGGTGGAGGTAGATGGTGGATGGGTGGGTGGATGGATGGGTGGATGGGTGGATGAATGGATGATGGATGGACAGATGAATGGTTAGATGAATGGATGATAGATGGGTGAATGGATGGTGGATGGACTGATGGATGGTTGGGTAGAGAAAAGAAAAGTGGGCAGGTTGAAAGTAAATATGCATTCATAAGTGAATGTGTGTGTATGTTTGGTGGTGGTAATAGTATGTATATGTGTGTGTGTGTGTGTGTGTGTGTGTGTGTGTGTGTGTATTTCTGACTGAAGACAGTTGAAATCAGCAAAACATCCTCACCAGTCACTTAACTGACTACGTCACCACGGGACGGCAGCTGAGGGTTGCTGTGAGGGGTGCATGCACTGAAGCCCAGAGCTGGCCATGCATCCCTGGCCTACCACATGTCCACACTGCCCCTTGAGCTCATTGCTTAACCCAACCAGACCTTGGCTGGAAGGTAATGCCACCTCCCAGCAGCTCTAAGGAGCCACACGGCCCTTGTTACTCTGACTACCATAGTGTGTCCCAGCAAGAGCCAGCATGAGGGGCAGTGAGAGGTCTCTGAGGAAAGACCCACCTGTCCAGTGGCCCCAGGGAGCTAGCAGGCGCCAAAGCGGGCCAGGTGGGGAGCCGCCACTCCTGCTGACTTACTGCCCGCTCTGCCTGGGGATGGCCAGGGAACTGCTCAGAGCTGTTGGAGTCGGCCCTCCCCGTCCTCCGCTGGTCCTCAAATCACTGAGAGACAGCTGTGGCCAGTGCCAGCGAATGGGGACATGGAGTCACTCTGGTAAGTGTGTCAGCTCTCTGAATCTCAGAAAACCTGATATTTTTGGGAAATACACATGTGTGCACACGCATGCAGGCACACACACACATACACACACACACACACACACAATTTTGTGTATGTGCCAGTCCTAGAGCTTGAACTCAGGGCCTGGGTGCTGTCCCTTGGCATTTTCTCTCAAGGCTGCTGCTCTACCACTTGAGCCATGCCTCCACTTCCTCCTGTTGGAAGAGTCTACACCGACAGAACCCCCAGATCCAGGACCTTGCTTGGACCACGCCTTGGTGACCCAGAGGGTGGGCGCACAGGACACCTAGCCACTCTGAGACTCATCGTTCTGTTCCACGTGCCACACATCCAGTTACGCAGGCCGGTACAAGCCGACTGTCCTCGTTCTAGGGACGCTGAGGCCCGTGCTATGTGGTCTGGGTGGAATATCCTTCAGCCAATACTTGCCACAGCCTGGCAGATGGAGCTTCCTACGGCTACTCCATCCCCTTACTGCGCTCATTGTCAACCATGAAAATTGTTACTCTGTGCTAGTCCATGAACAGCAGCCACTGTGAAGCTGTGACTACCGAGCTATGGTCAAGGAGTGGATCGAGACAAGTCAGTACAGCGAGACACTGTCAGTGCTGCTACAGCCCGCGGAACAATCAGTGCTCCTACGGCTCACTGTACAGCCAGTGCTGCTACAGCCCACAGTACAGTGAGTGCTGCTACAGCCCGCGGAACAATCAGTGCTCCTACGGCTCACTGTACAGCCAGTGCTGCTACAGCCCACAGTACAGTGAGTACTGCTACAGCCCAGGTAACAATCAGTGCTCCTACGGCTCACTGTACAGCCAGTGCTGCTACAGCCCACAGTACAGTGAGTACTGCTACAGCCCAGGTAACAATCAGTGCTCCTACAGCCCATGGTACAGCCAGTGCTGCTACAGTCCATGTACAGTCAGCGCTGCTGCAGCTCACGGTACAGTTAATGCTATGAAAACTCACGGTACAGTCAGTGCTGCTACAGCCTAACCTGCAGTCTGCTGTGTACCAGCCTCAGAGGATCCACTCAGGGCTACTGAGCTGCCATGGGGCAGGCAGAGAAGCCCCGGAAGATCACTCACTCCACTGAAGATCAGGTCTTCTGAGCAAAAGAAACAACTCACCATGATGCTCCTCCACTATGCTGGAGGTCATGGCTGGACATGATCCCCAGGGACTGTCCCCTGATGCTGCTGGCCTCAGAGTTTCCCCAGCCTCTGAGGAGCCTCAGAGCCTCTGGCCGACAGTTTCCTGCTCCTTCCCGGCCTCACCTGGAGGAGTCCAGACTACGCATCCCCAGCCGGGGCCTTTCCATCAGCAAGACCAACCACAGTTCCGCCCTAAAACCCCGGTCTGATTCCTGGGGTCACCTGCTCCCACTGGCCTCCTTGTTCCCACGGGAGGCTTTGCCTCCACTTTATAAGGCAGGGACAGACAGGCCCTCACTGGGAGAGGCTTCATGAACACAAATCCTAACCGTCCATTTTCTACAGGGACAGCAACTGAGGCTCCCAGAAAGGAGCGGTGTGACCTAAGACCAGTATACCTGTGCTGAATCCACCGAAGGCCAGCCCCCAGCGCCCAGCATGAGCGGGAGGAAGGTTCGGGTAGAGCACAGCCCCTAAAAGCCAGGAGTTCATTATATAAAGCCATTCAGTGAGATGTCTGGAAAGGGCAGACCGTGGAGAGAGAAGGCGGATTAGTGCTTGCCAAGGCCAGGGGGCAGGGAGGGGTCGGGAATGACCTTCCAACTGGCATGGGGTTCTTTTCTTTTCACTTACTTTATGGTTCTTACAAAAGCGGTGTACCAAAGGATTACAATTACATGAGTCAGGTAATGAGTGCATTGTTTTTAAAGTGATTAAAAATGGCAGAAGGATAAGAAATGCACTCATTACCTTGCCCATGTAATTGTAACCCCTCTGTACAGTATTGTCACAATTTAAAAAATGACAGAAGTAGATGCCAGTGATGGTTGTACCACATTATGAATGTAGCAAATACCGCTTGTGGCAAATTCCATTCATTCTTTTATTTTTAAAAGGAAGCCCGATGTTGGTGGCTCATACCTGTCATCCCGGCTACTCAGAAAGCTGAGATCTGAGGATTGTTGTTCAAAGTCAGCCAGGGGAGGAAAGTGTATGGGACTCTTACCTCCAGTTAACCACTCAAAAGCCAGAATGGAGGGCTAGGGCATGCGGCTCAAGTGACAACACCAAGCCTTGAGCGGAAAGCACCAAGGGACAGTGCCCAGGTCCTGAATTCAAGCCCCAGGATTTGGACAGTAAAATAATAAGAAAAGAAAAATTTTAAAAAGGAAGAGGAAGAGGAGGAAGAGGGGGGAGGAGGAAGAAGAGGGGAGGAGAATAGAAGGAAAAAGGGGAGGAGGGGGGAGGATAGGAGGAGGAAGAGGAGAAAGAGGAGGAAAAAGAGGAGGAGGAAGAGGAGGAGGAGGAAGAGGAAGTAGAGGAGGAGGAGGGAGGAGGAGGAGGGAGGAGGAGGAGGAGGAAGAGGAGGAAGAGGAGGAGGAGGAGGAGGAGGAGGAGGAGGAGGAGGAGGAGGACAGTGGCCCAGCCGGGCATGGCTGGCTCTGGGATGAGCAGTCTTGATGCACCTGAGCAGGAAGCACCCGGCTGGCTCAGTGCCAGCCAGCCCCTCCCCCACCCAGCCCCTGGCTCCCCGCTCCCTCCTCTCCTTGGATCCTAAACGCTGCGCTGACACTGAGAAGAATGGCTAGACTGTCAAGATGAAGAAACTCACCACGGGCTCCAAAGCAAAGACTGTCCAGCCCGCAGATTTTAAATGTTTGCTTTGTCCTTTGGACATTCACATAGAAAAACGGCTGCCAGGCTCCTCCGTGTGTGGCCGGGGCCAGGCTGGCAGGAGAGCAGCCTCCGCAGAAGACGGCTGAGCCCCGAGGTGGGTGGCTGCAGGCCGGGGGACTGGGTGGGTACCTCACCCAGACACTGACGAGCACCCCCCCCCCCGGGCAGATCACGTGGCCCATGGCTGCCTGTGGACTGCTCCATTATCCAAACACACCCATTGCTCACCGCCCAGTGCTGGTGCTGCCCACAGGCTTGACAGGTCCTAAGTTGGACGGCAAAGCCCGCGTAGCAGTGCCTGTGGATGGAAGCAGCAGAGGACTCGAGGATCCCTGACAGAGGCTGCCTCCCCAGGACAGGCAGATAAGCAGGCACCACTGTGCTCAGTGGCTCCTGCCGCTGCCACCCATGTGGACAGCTAGGCCCCAGCTCTGGCCCAGGGACCAAGTTCTCCTATCCCAACCCCACAGGCAACTCCCACTTCTGAAACTTTCTCAGCTATGGCTGCGGTGCTGGGGGGGGGGGGGGGGAGGGTCACCTGAGCCCTAGTGCTCTCTGTGGCTTGACCTGAGTGTGGAAAGTTTCCTCTAGTTGTAGTACAAAATCCCAGAAATGGATCCTCGGGCCCTACCTTGCTGTAGAGCTCCTTCCAGAATGACCTCGGAGCCAGGTGCTGAGGGCTCATGCCTGTAATCTCAGCTCCCCAGGAGGCTAAGATCTGAGAAGCTCAAAGCCAATCCCAGGCAGACAAATCCATGAGACACGCAAATCCAATTAACTAGCAAAAAAAATCAAGAAGTTGGAGGTGTGACTCAAGTGGTAGAGCACCAGAGCACCAGCCTTGAGCAAAAAAGGCCAAGCAAGAGTGCAAGGCCCTGAGTTCAGGCCTAATACTGACACAAGGAAGGAAAGAAAGAAGGGAGGGGGGGAGGGTGGGAGGGAGGGAGGGAAGAAAAGACAATGACAGCTGACTCAATAGTAAGTTGAATGAGAGAAAGCAAAGTTCTTCTGAAAAGGATAGAACCATGGAGGGCAGTGTCAGAGCTCCATCTGCTACAAAGGCCCTGGATATGGAGCCCATGCCACCCCGTAAAGGAGCAGGACACCCCATCAGGAGAGGCTCAGATTCCTCATTCAGAAACCCAGCACGGCCCTGTGGCCAGATGGGGGGCAGGGCGGAGACTTCACAGGAGCCGTGGGCATGATTTAAAACTTTCTAGAAGCTACCTTTTTAAAGGCTTCCCGAAGAACCAAGAGAAGTTAATTTTAATAATACATCTGCTATTTTCATCCCAAGAGATCCAAAATAGTAGCATCTCCCTGGTTTTGGAAAGCGGTCCCAAGCTATTTCGGCTTCTTCTTTCTGTTTTCGAAATCTGGCGTGCGTGTTCATGGCAGCCCACCTTAGCGGGGCTCCCACGGCAGCCAGCTCTCAGACCAGACGCGGAGGAATCTGTTAGCACCTGGGCCTTCATGGCCTCACCAGGAGTCCCGGAAAGAAGTCGCCCCAGGAAGCCCGCCTTCCCTTGGGCAGGCTCACTGTCCCATTGCCCACTCCCCAGCCCCAGATGAAGAGCCGGATCCCATGTCTGCAGCTTAGGGGTGGGGCTCCCATCGGTTTGAGTGGGGTCTGGGATTCTCGGAGGGGCTGAGAGCACTGGACCCTCAACCCAAGCTCTCTGTTGCTTCTGTTCCTCCCTAGAAAGAGCGAACTGTCCACACACGGCCTGTCTCTTACTGTAGAGAGCATTGTGGTGCCTAGCTCCTCTCAGGAAAAGGATCCTTGGGTCACAGGACAGTCCACCTTCAATGCATCTTTAAGACATGTCCTCCTCAATGGCAGAGAGAGGAAAGGGTCAGAGGATGGAGTTTGGTGCTTTGTGTAGTAAATTAAACAGACAACAGGGTATATCTGTATATAGCTCTGGATTGGATAGATGGGTGTAGATGCATGTATATGAATGTACATGTGTGTTTATGCATGTATATGTATATGAGTATATGTGCGTATATAAGTGTGTGTATATGAATGTTCGTGTGTGTGTGTGAATGTACATGTATATGTGTATGTTGAAATTTGTGTCTGGCAGCGCCATCTTGGCCACATAGTAGTGGCAGGTCTGCATCCTGTCTTCATGGTGGGGGAAGGTGAAGCCCCACCTCCCAGGTGATGGGTGTGCCCAGATTCTTGGAGACAGGGGCGGGCTGACAGGTTACTAAACCTTATCAGTCCAGTGCCTGGGAGTCAAGTTTCCAGTGACGCTGCCCCCTGACGCTCACACTATTGAAGCCTCGACCAGCTCAGTTGCCATTACACCAGGACACGTGTCCTGTGTTCGTGTCCTGTGTTCGTGTCCTGTCTCTTCTCCGGTCACCCACTTAAGCGTCCCACTTAAGCGAAATCCATCGGAGCTGAATTGGTTTGTTGGTATTTGTTTTGGTTTTTTCTTTCCTCTCCTGCCTTCTTCTAGCGGTGTGAAGTGTATTTGCTGGCTGCTGGTCTCTGAGACAGGAGTCCGCCACATAGTCGCTGGTCTTTCAATAAGGACTCCAAGATTCGACTCTCAAAATGTGGCTTATCTGTTTTCCCGTCTTACAACAATATGAATGTATGTGTATGAATGGGTATGTACATATTTGAATGCACATGTGTGTATGTATATGAATGTACAAGTGTGTATATAAGAGTATGTGTATGTATATGAATGTACATGCATGTGTGTGTATGAATGAACATGTATGTGTTATATGAGTGTACATGTGTATTTATCTGTGTGCAGTACATACATGTATACCTATCTTCACCTATGCAGATATGTTTGATTCTTTTTTTGCCACTCCTGAGTCTGACTAATAAAAGCATCTCTAAACTCTGCACCATCTCAGGTGTCTTTTGCCCTCAGAAAAATGGGTTTTCAACCAAGGGATAATTTTGTTTAAGTTTGGCTTTTATGAGAGTTCTGCACAAGGGTTTTATCTGTTCTAGGGACCAGTGCTTGGGGAGGGGGGACCGCCAAGCCTCTTCTAGCAGCTGGCCCCAGCATCTGCTGGAGCCACAAAATGCAATTATATTGCTCCCAAACGGGAAGTAAAAATATCTTGTTTCCAATCCTCTTGGTTTTAAAGCCCATGCTTAATGTCCTCTGGGTATTTCAATGGTGCCAGATCACCGTGTTATGTAGTTTATTAGGGAAGTGTGAATGTCATATTAATGACTTCTAACCAGCACGTTTCTAGTGGAAGCAAATTTTCCCAGAATCCACCATTCACTGCGCTTGACAAAAAAAAGTCACAATAATTGGCCTTAATTTAAATAAATAAATAAATAACCATTCTATACACTCTCCCCACTCACAAAGCCAGTGGGTCTCAGGTCTCCCCTGTGATGCATACTCCAGCCTAAGTTCACGGTGCACTGTGCAAATATCCTCAGCCCGTTCCATGGTGGATCTTCTAGGCACCAAGGTGACAAGGTCCACAGCATGCCTGGCCATTCCGGGCCCCCACTCAAAGCTGAAATCAACATCAATTTGTTCTTTCAAAAGGACAAACAGCAAAGCACCTATGGCTCACCCCTGTATTCTGGGCTGCTCAGAAGGCTGAGATTTGAGGATTACAATTCAATACCAGCCCAGACAAGAAAGTCTATGAGACTCTTTATTCCCAAATAACCACCAAAACAAAAAAGCCAGAAGTAGAGATGTGGCCCAAGTGGTAGAGTGCCAGCCTTGAGTGAAAAAGCTCAAGGACAGTGCCCAAGCCCTGAGTTCAAGCCCCAGTATGGGCACGCGCGTGTGCGCGCGCACACACACACACACACACACACACACACACACACACACACACACGGTGTCACAGGGTTCTACTCTGACCATTTGTGAGAGGAGGGTGATGACCTCCAGGACTCAAGCAGGTCTGGAGGATTTCCTACACCACGGTGAAGAACAATTCAGACTACAACTCTCATCGCCTGGATTTCAAGGATACTTGACCATGCCGGCTGTCTGTAACGCAGATGCTGGAAAGCGTGGCTACCACCAACAAGCATCCATCAGTGAAGAACAATGAGCCAGCAAAGAACATTTAGAGACAGATTCCGCAAAGGAGCCATTCGCCCAGTCTTTCATTCATTTATCCTCTCCCTGGCTCAATCATTCAATGAATTATTGAGCACCTACTACATGCCAGGCACTATGCCCTCACAATACAAAGACATCTGAGTAATGGTCCTTGGAAAAACAGCTGGGAAGACAGACAGGACGGCGGGATCCAAGGCCACTGTGTCAAGTGCAAAGCAGATGAGGAGACTCCATTAGCTGTGTGAAGGATGGAGAAGCTGGCGCTGGGGAGAGGAGGAAGGAAGGAAGGCCGTGCCAGGGAGTTCACCCTCAGACTGGGTCAGAACAAGCAGGAAAGTTGCCAGGCAGACACGTGGCAAGTGTGTTAGGGAAAGGAGACAGCGTGTGCAAAAGTGGGAAATGGGAAAAGCAAAGGTGTTTGGGGAAATGTCAACAGACGAAGTAGCAGGAGTCTCCAGGTGTGCGGGAGACAGGCAGGGCCCAAGGATGGCGGGTGAATTAAAGACCCAGGCAGGTAAAGCGTCCACAGCAGTGGAGGGGCGTGTCCCTGTGGAAATGTCTCTCGGACAGCAGTGCAGAGACTCTGACCACAGCCCCGCACAGGAAAGGGACAGCTCGGCCTGTGGCCCTGGGAGCCCGGGATGTGAATCTACATGGAAGCTTGCACACGCTAAGCCGGTAGATCTTGAAGCCTGGCTGACCAGAATGCAGGGGAGATGGTGGGACTAGGGGGCAGGGCCCTACCAGAGATGGGCTGGCTGACTCCCTGTGGTGCTTCTCCCATTTGTTTTCATTTGCCCATTAGACATGCCCCCCCCACACACAGCTGCTCTTGGAACAGAACATCTGGTATCTTCGGGCCCCATTCCTGCAGAGCGCCTGGTGCCACCACAGAGGGTCCTCTGCCCCTCTGGACGGGTCTTGACATTTCCAGGATCCCTGCTCTGCCTGGCTGGCTAGCCTCATTGCAAATGTCTGCCTGGAGCAGGTGCCACTTGGTATAGACACTCCTTCATGGATGTAGAAGCTGAGCAGATTGTAAGAGTGTGGACCCAGAAAGAAACACACCTTAGGACCCCAGAGTTGGAAGAACAGGGACGTCACTCATTAAGGACTCCCAGTTGAAGGGGGACCCAAGACGTCCCCAAGTTCTCCTTCAGTATCGTGCCACTGGCCAGCTTCTCATAGCCCCTGAGCTCCACGGTCACCCTTCCTTGTATGCTTTGTAATGCCGAGCTAGGCCCTGCAAAGATTCCCCTCCACCGGATGGGAGAATGCTACGATTCACCAAGAGCCCCCGCGTGGCTTTACCAGATGACAATGGCAAGAAGATGCCTCCGTCCCTGGTCTCCATCTCCACCTTCACCGTTGCGGTTGTGATCACTCCCGATGCTTACAGCCGGTGCTCAGTGTCCACGCCGATAGCACGGCATGCCCTCACGCTTCCTCCACTGCGGGCAGCGTGAGCCCCGCTCTCCTCCACTCCACATCCTCCAGCAACACTTCTGGGACTGTTGGTTGACTAACTTTGGGTGACACTGAGGTTTGAACTTAGAGCCTCTCATTTGCTAGGCACACGCTCTACTCCTTGAGCGTGCCTCCAGCGCTCGCCCCTTCTTTTCTACTTTGCATTGGTTATTCTCACAGGCCATCTTGGGCTGCCATCTTCCTCCCTGTGTTCCACCGTGTAGCTGGGCCTGACCGGCACATACAACCACAACCAGCCATCTTGCTAACCCCACACCTGAGGTATCAGACAAGAACTATCTCAGCCGTTAGTTGAGCTGGAACCTAATGAACTTCTTTATGCCTCGGCTGGCCTTGAACCACAATCTCCCCATCTCTGCCTCCCAAGTAGCTAGGATTCACAGGCTTGAGCCGCCATGCTCAGCTCACAATGGCCACTTTGGCAGCCCTGCACCATGGTCCCTGGGCAGCCATGTGCTCTGTGGTGAGCCCTGAATTCAACTCGTAGGGTCTGGAAATCTGCTCATCCTTGGCTTATCTGTGATCTATTCTTCACCCTACAGGTAGCAGCAGCACCCTATGGTTTAGTGTTCTGCGCCTGCTATGTTGGGGCCTCCAGGACTCCCAGTGAGTCCTCCGCCACCTTCCACATGTTAGCAGTTCTCTGTGGCACCTGTCCTCTGATCAAATAATCAGTAGGATGTCTGTCTCCTGACTAATGTAAGACTCACCCAGAGGTGGCCTCAGCCACACTGGATGGCGAGCCTAGAGGATAGTTACAGTGCCATGGAAGAAGAAACTTTCTCAGGGGACGTGATGTGCACTTGGGCGGGGGGGGGGGGGGGGAAGAATATCCAAATGAGCCTGGTGAGGGCCTGCAGGCAGCTAGCCAGAGATCTGCTAAAAGGCATTGGAGGTGTTTCTTCTGACACACTCGTTCTTATTTGTTAGAAGATGAGAGAATCTGTCTATTCAGGGGATACATAGCATCTCTCTAGTATAGAAGAAATTGCTGTATGAGTTGGGGCCTATCATCTGAGATCTCTGTGCCTCAGTTTCCATCCTGAAATGTGGATGGCACAATGGTTATAACTGAAGCAGTATTTGCAGCTTCTTGGCACACATTGGATTATTGGGTTAAAAACAAAACTTTTTAACCAGCTTCACTGGCGTATAATTTACATACAATGAATTCTGTCTCGATGCATAGTCAATAAATGCTAACAAACGAATTTATGATATGCTCGCGATAACAGTCAGGATATAAAGCATTTCCAGAACCACATAAGGATAAATTGACTGAGTATAGAACTTTAGGCAGACTCACTTTGGTGCTCAAAAGAGTTCCTTCCATTGTTTCCCAGCTTGCACCGTTTCTGATGGAAAGTCCACAGAAACTTTCATTACCGTCCCTTTTCCTCCACAGCTGACCCAAGAGTTGCTCTTGAGCATGGTGGCTTAAGGCTGTCATCCTGGCTACTTGGGAGGTGGAGCTGGGAGGGATCACAGTTCCAGGCCAGCTCAGGGAAAAATAAATCCATGCAACACCACATCAACCAACAACTGCGTGTGGTGACACATCTCAGGCCAGGCACAGAGTGAGATGCTGCCCTAGAAATAACCAATGCAGACAGGGGCTGAAAGTGTAGCTCAAAGGTGGACTTCCTGCCTACCACATGCAAGGCTGTGGGTTCAATCCCTCATCCCTAGTGTGGGAGAAAGAGAGGGGGGAAAAGATAACACACACACACACACACACACACACACACACACAGATGATCACTAATTTAAAGCTATTGGATCATGGTGATCATTTCTGTGGTTTTCTTCATATTTGTTGTGCTTGGGGTATATGGAACTTCTTTCCCCAAATTTTCCTCAAATCTTAAAACTGACAGAACATCACATCTTTCGCTTCAGTGTTTGGGATGGAGCCCAGGGCCCTGTGCATATAAATTGAACGCTCCACCCTAAGCTCTAGACACAGAGAGCCAGGCTTGCTGGGGCAGACACAGTGCCCCTGCCAACCAACCTGATGCCCTGGGACCAGGCTGCGCTCCTATGCATCCACCTCAGAAATGCTGTGCTCCTATCATGACTGCATTTCCCTTCCTGAGTCTCCACTCAACTTCTCAGGTGTTCAAGGCGGGCGGTCACCCACTTCAGCACAAACCCCTCCGGTCCTATCTGGGGGCTGTGAGCATTTCACTTTATGGTCTCCAGGTGCGTGACGCCCAGGCTGGTAGAGACTCCCTCCACAACTGAACGTCCGGTGCAACAGCCATGGTGTCCCAGAGCGCTTTGCACAGCCCGCCGTTCCGTAACGTTCTGCCCTGAAGAATTCTCAAACCCCCTGGTCTCTGACATCCGCCTCGATTCGGCCAGACCGCAGCAGCACTCGGCTGGGGACGCCGCCCCAATCCCAGTCTTCTGTGCCTCACAGCAGAAGTTCAAAGTGGCAGTGAGGCTCCCAGTTTCCCCTGCAACCATGCTGAGCAGCCCTAGCCCGTCACCTAACATCTGAACGCATTCATCTCACACCTTCTGTGACTAATCACAGGAAGATGATCGGATCGCTGCTACGCCATCATAACCAGCAGCAATCGCCTTGCCATAAATTTGAGAAGTTCCTCCTGATTCTTCAAGACATCAGCAATGTCTGAGAGAAAGGCACAGCCAGCCTAAAGAAGTATGGTGAAAACCCCCCGGGGGGCCTCCTGCTTGGTCTCAGAGTCTGCGAGGAACTCTGTGGGGATCTCAACTTTCAAACAGCCTGAAGTGGAGGAAGAGAGAATCAGAGACACCTTCATACTGACTCTTCTTTTTCTACCATTCCCCGGTGGTCCCCCCCCCGCTCCCCCCCCCGCATTCCCAGGTGAAGATGTAGCACTTGGTACTTAGACAGGTTACACTCAAGAGTCACCAGAGCCTAAAAGAGCAGCGAGAGTTATCGGCACTCCAGAACAGGGTGAGAAACTTGCGCACAACACAGAAACAGCGCCACGAGAATCTGGCTTCTTTCTCCGCCTTGGCAGGATTGTGTCGGCACAGAAAGTGTCGCTGACAGCCACACACTGCCGGCTGCCAGCAGAGCGAGGGACAAGGGGTGAGCTGTGCAGAATACACCGCAGCCATCTCCCTTTGAGTTAAAGCATGGGGTCATGAGAGCGTGTGTGTGTCTGTGCGTGTGTCTGTGTGTATCTGTGTTTTCTCTATTCCCACCAACAAATGGCTCCATCCACCATGTTGAGAAATTCCACTCGTGCCTCTGTTCTAACATATCAATCAATACAAGCCTTTGGAAGTGGATGTTCAACCCACCGAAGAGTCCAGGAAGGCCTTACGGGCATAGACAATGGCTACTCCCATCCAAGGACAGAGCACACAGTGGGCATTTGTGAGGCTAGAGCTAAGTCTAGAGCAGCTCCATTTCCTGATAGAACAGGCTCCGGCCCTCATCCAAAATCCTAGCACCAGCACCAGCACCACCAGCACCACCACCAACCCAGTAAAACCTACTGAACACAGCAGCAAGCATCTCAACATTAACACATCCAAGATAGAAGCAGAAACCACGGGTCAAATCCTCCTATCTTCCCCCACAACCCACAGCTCTCCGAGCAAGCCGGACATCCCTCAGTGTAATCCTAAGTATCCACAAAAGAACTCACTCCTGAGGAGTGGATCAAAGGAGGCTGGCGAGCCGGAGACGCAGCCAAGGTGCAGCCCTGCAGCCGAGGCTGCCTGGAGAGAGGCCTCCAGGAGCTCTGCAAGTTAGCAAACAGAGACGTAGAGGAAGGCAGGCAGCACCTGGATGGGGAGGAAGGGTGGAGAGCCTGCCTGCTCCTCTGTGCAAAGTCCAGACAGAAGCTGAGGCACGCTCTGAGAAAACAGGCTCCACAAACATCTTTCCGGAAAATTCCAGCGGTGCCTGCATCAGGGAAATGCCAAGATGTCAGCGCAAGCAGGGGGCACGGATAATTTATTAGCAAATACCAGCAAATCCTTCATTCACACTTCAAACAAACAAGTTCATTGTGCAGCTAACACAGTGTGCCTGGCTCCTAGGCCACTGGTGGCCATTCGTAGAGGCAAGGTGTTTGGATTCCAGTAGTGTTTGGATTCCAGAACCGGCCTGCGCCGGCACGCAGAAGGTGAGCTCAGTCACTACTGCCTTGGCTGGAACCTGCCATCTGGAATCCCACACAGCAAACAAGCACTCCCGAAGGTCCACTGCCACTTGCGCCACAGCAGAGAAGGCATGGGGCGGGGCCAGGCCTGGATGGGCCGGGCTGCAACCCTCAGCTATGATTGGCCAGCGGTGATGTTGCCTCATTCCCAAAGACACAAGCCCGGCCTGTGGAAGGACGTAATCCAAATGTGAATGTGGCAGGTATGTGCGATACTGACCACTGGTGAGTCTGTGCTGGTTTTCCTTCAACCGCACTGGCCTCAGAATCTCAGATTCCATGACAAGGTTAAAAGTGGGGAGGAGAGGGGAGACTTCTCCCTCTCTTCTCACTTCTTGATAGCAGTGAGATGAAAGATAAGGAGTGTGTGTCATGTCACGCACACCGCACCCCCCCCCCCAGACACACGCAACTGCATGGCTGCAGGGGAAATCCACCGGCATCAAATGCTTCCTCCTCAGAGCCGGGCCACCCTGTGATGCACATAGTGTCAAACTATGGCAGGGAGGGGGAAGAGCCTGTGTTTCAAAGGGATACAACACAGCAGGGCTAGCTTTTGTTTTATTTCTTTTATTTTCCCCCTCGCCATTTCTCATGAGAGTTTCCCATCACAGAGGGACCTGCCTGTCCACTGTGGTGGTAATCTGCCAGGACAGCCCTCACAGACCTGCAGCCAGCACCACCACACTGGGAGTGGCCCCCACACTGGCTCCATCCTAGCCCCTGGAGCTCCTCTAATGCCTCGGCACTGGGTCCCGCGCTGGGGGAGGGAAAGTCTCCAGCAAGAGCAACATCTTCACTCCAAGAAGCAAACAATCCAGGAAGACCAAGCACCAAATTGGAAGCGTGACATCAAACTCTGAGACCAAACTCTTGAGACAAGGATCAAAAGTGAACCATGGGAAGCTCACAGAGAGCCAGGTTACCCAGGCCGAGGTCAGAAGAAACATCAGAATGCATCCACGGGAAAGGAAGAGCGTGGTGCTGTCCGTGGTGCTGAACCAACATTGTTCCAGGACAGCAACTTTTTATTGAAGGGCCTGACCCGGGCTGGGGTTTGAATTCAGGTCCTGGATGCTGTCCCTGAGCTTTTTTCCTCAGCCACTTCTGGCTTTTTGTGGGTTAATTGAAAATAAGAGTCTCACAGACTTTGCTGCCCAGGCTGACCTAGGTCTGTGATCCTCAGATCTCAGCTTCCTGAGTAGCTAGGATGGCAGGCCTGAGCCACCGGCGCCCGGCAGGTGGTAACTTTTTATTGAGAGTCCTAATCCATTTGTGAGTCCTGAAATAATTGAAGGCAGAAATCAGTCATTTTTAGTAGCCTGGATTGGCCCAAGTGAGACAGGGAATGTCAGCATGCACTGCATGCTGTATCGTTTCCTCACACATCCTCTCTGGGCATTTCATCTATAGACACATACATCAAGACCTCTGACCCTGTCCCCAGCAATTCCCACCCAAGTTTCAGCCAAGAGGCAGTAGTTCTCAAGAAGGGATGGATCAAAAGAAACAACAGACACCAAGTGCCAGTGATTCCTGCAGTAATCCTAGCTACTCAGGAGGCTGAGATCTGAGGATCACAGTTGAAAGGCAGCCTGGGTAGGAAAGTCCATGACCCTCTTATCTCCAATGAACCAGAGAAAAGCCAGAAGTGGAAGTGTGGTTCAAGTGGTGGAGTGCTAGCCTTGAGTGAAGAAGCTGCAGTAGACCTGCCTCCCATTCTACCGTCAGTTCTACCTGGCTTCAGAATGGAGGTGGCCAACACGAAGCCATCCTGTGGGGATCACACAGGCTACCAGGAGCTATGGGACAGGCATCTTTTGGTCCTCGTGCCCAGTGAGGCTTGAGTTCAGCATCTCAGACATTAACGGTAAGCAGGGAGAACTCACTGCCCCTTGGCCCAATGGTGATTATCAGGAAGAAGAGAACCAATTTATGGAGTTACTTAAGATAGATCTTGGGACTCGTTAATGCTATAAAAGAGTTAACTACTACTTCAGTTTTGCTTAGCCATAAGTTAAGAGGGGGAAAAAAAAGGAAAGCTTTCCATATTACACAATGTACCTTCCAAACATTTATGGATGCTTATAATACAATGTTGGGGAGAAAAAGCAAAGTATGAAGTTGTATAACCAGATGATCACACAATTATTTTTAAAGAGCATTGGGAAAAAATTTACTAAAATGTTCACAGCAATGGGAGTTTGGGTGTGAGAGCTTAGAAAATCTTTTTTGTACAATTTCTTCTATTTATTTTGTTTTTTCTACAGTTAGCATGTGTTGTATAATTAGAGAGAGAATAAAACTAACCACGCACTAGTGGCTCACATCTACAATCCTAGCTACTCAGGAGGCTGAGACACTGTTTCCAGCAAAATGCTAGACTGGCAGTGTGGTTCAAGTGGTAGAGCAAGTAGTAAGGCCAAGCAAGCAAGCTGAGCAAGTGCAAGACCTGAAGTTCAAGACTCAGTACGTGTGCGCGCACATACAACTGTACTTCAAAGACTCCAACTCAAAGTCAAAATGGCTCTCATCTTCAAGTGTGTAAGACGGCAGTGTAACCAGACGTAGGACTGAGGAAGGCTGCTCGCTTCTTTTGCACAGAGAAAGCTACCAGCCACCCCATGGGAATGTGTCCTTACCCCCTTTCTGATCTTTTGATGACAGGGGCTAAAAATGGATCTGAAATACACCGCGACGTCGTGAACCGCACAGGACTCTCGGCATCACGTACAATGAGACCAAAGGATGCTGGCAGCAGAAAAACGGAGAAGCCCGATGTGCATCTGATCGGACAAAACAGGGTTTATCGAAGTGAACTCCAGAAAATGGAACCAAGACGGTGTTTTGTTGGTTATTTTTTTTTCCTGTTTTGCTGCTTTCGTTTCCTTTTCTTTTTGTTCTGCTTGTTCATTGATCTGCCTGAGTAAGGGGAGACACAGAAATGGAGGGGCAAAGGGTGAACAAATGCAGCCGTGGTACTCACTGGACACTACGTTGAAATGCAAGACACAACTTGTGGGTGGCTGGGGACGGGAGGGAAAAACTGGGAGAGAGTGAGGGAAGGGGTGACAATGTCCAAAAAGAAATGGACTCATCACCAGACGTGTGTAACTGTCACCCCTCTGTATACCACCTTTGTAATAACAATAAAAAAATTCATGAGGAATTTACCCAACTGTTGATGGCCCTCCAGCCACAGGCGGGCCAGTAGCAGATTCCTTACACAGCACCTCCACCTCCTGCTGCCCTCCCCCTGCGCTCTAGCCCACAGCCCCTCTTGCTGGACACCGCAACGGCCTCCCCTCTGCCAGCCCTGTCCCCCTCAAAGCCAAAGTCCTCACAACGGCTGCCAGTCTCACAACAGAGTCTCCCTGATCAGCCTGTCTGTCCTGCCCCAGGACCTTTGTATTTGCATTTCCTCCTTCCTACTGGAGATTGTACCCTCCGCATTCCTTTTGGCTCTATTATCCCCTTATCCACGAAGGTGAAAGCTTCTTAACCACGGTATAAGATAGCGCCACCGCCTCCCAGGCTCCTCCTCCAGCTCATCAGCATTTTGGTTTTGTTTTTTTTTTGGGGGGGGGGGGTCCAGTCATGGGGCCTGAACTCTAGGCCTGGGCGCTGTCCCTCAGCTCTTCAGCTCAAGGCTAGCGCTCTACCACTTGAGCCACAGCACCACTTCCGGCTTTTTTTCCTGCTTATGTGGTGCTGAGGAATCGAACCCAGGGCCTCATGCATGCAAGGCAAGCGCTCTACCACTGAGCCACCTTCCCAGCCCATTCTTTTTACTTCATGCCATGCATCCACACCTGGACCTCTGTCATATTCTATTCATTCTGCTACATGGTGCCATGATTGCTCTTCCCCACCCCTGACACATATACACTGGAACGCAGACATCCTCTCCACTTGAGTCTTTGCAGTATCTGCCACCCCAAGAACAGTGGTCGCCCCAGATTCAATCAATATTGAAAGAAAAGTGAATGAATGAACCAACAAACAAGCCTGTCCAAGGTCATCCAGCCAATAAACTCCAGTGCCAGGTTTTCAAACCTAGGGCTCAGGTTTCCTGCGTGCCCCCTCTCCCCCCCACCATGCTCCTGCCTTGGATTGCCAAGACCCCCCCCCCAACCCCAGCCTGACCCCCGCTGGGATATCCAGCAGAGACAGAGGGAGGAGGCCAGGGTTTCAAGCCCCAAGCTTGGATGGGAGCTGAGCTAAATGGCCTTGGGTGGGACTTGTCCCAGGGCCCATCTCCCCTGTACACAAAACCCCCACGAAGCAGGGAACAAGAATTTGACCTTGATCCCACACAGGCCCAGAAGACAGGGCACAGAGAGACTGGCACAAAGCTGTGCCCACCAGTGGAAGAATTGCTTCGGCTCCCATCCACCCCCCAGAGCCAGGGGTGTCTGGCTCGGTTCTCAAGGACAACTTGACTGAATCTCTCCGGCCAAGGCGGTGTGCAGCACCTCACAGCCCAAATCCTTTGTTTTCATTGGTCCCAGGCATTTCCACTTTTAGAACTTCTTTCCCTTTCCTGGATTAAAATGTCGATCTCTGAGTGATCCAATGGGAGCCCAGAGGATAGACGATGGCCAGGCTAAGCTATAACATTTGTGTTTAATGGTTAGATATTAATTGGCTTTTTTTTTAAAACGGGTGTAAATCGGTCCATTTTCAGTCTTTGTAACCTGTTCATTCACATTTAATGAAGGAGCAATCAACGGCTAGGGCAGAGCATCACCTTGTAAAACTATAGTCCCTTTATATTAAAAAAAAAAGATTTATCACAATTTGAAATACAGAAAGTCATTAAAATAATAATTAAAAATACAACTACAAGCACAATAAAAGTTCCATGATTAATAAACTACATTTTAATGTATATTAATTCCCACTAATGATTTACTCTATATATCTTACAGGGTCAAATCAATGTCTGCACCAGGAAAAAAAAATTCAATTAAATTCTATTCACTGTATCTTTCAAGTGAGCCTATTGTTTGCTTTTGTCTGGTACAGGCCATTTGTCAGTTGTTCTAACACAACGTTACAAATAGAGGAGCCAGGGCCCCAGCAAGGTCAGGAGAAACGTGTCCAATTCCTGCCGGATCCTCCTTTGGAATCTCCTGATCATTTGTTATCTGTGCCCTTGCTCACGGAGGGGACAAACAGGAAGGAGGCACATTCAAATGCATACTGCTGACCAAGCTATAGCCTGCGGTCCCCGACAGCCCGGACCCCAACACACACTCAGCCAATCCATGCACCTCTGATTGAGCCCCACAAGGAAAGGGCCCAGTGACTCACGCCTGGCATCCTGGCTACTCAGGAGGCGGAGATCTGAGGATCATGGTTCAAAGCCAGCCCAGGCAAGAAAGTCCTTGAGACTCTTACCTCCCATTAACAAGAAAGAATCCAGAAGTGGAGCTTGTGGCTCAAGCGGTAGAGCATCAGCTTTGAATGGGAGAAGCTAAGGGACAATGTTCAGGCCTTAAGTTCAAAGCCCCAGTGTGGGGGGGGGGGGCAGCCTCAGACTGCCCCCTCTTGAACCTCCTCTTGCCCAGAAGCAAATGCCAAGTCAGCCCTCTTCCATCCAAAGTTCACGATTCCCCCACCCCCCACCCCCTCTGCCACCAAGGTTCACAGCCAGTCCAAAAAAAAAAAAAAAAGGTCCCAGGCCCCTGCACCAAAGCCAGTGGTTTCCCAAGTCTTTGTTTTGCCTGAGCAATTTTCCTCAGCTTGAACACATAGAGAAAGCATTCCCCATGCTTGGGGGAACACCTGCCTGCTAATGGCAGTTCAGTGGGGCAGCAGAGGGCGGGATGTTGGGACTGCACAGGGTCTCCCTCCACCCTGAGCCAGCGGCAACTGCTGCAGCCCAGCCTGCGCCGAGCTGCAGACAGCCAGGTGTGGTCTGCTCAGCCACGCCCCCTGGGGGCCGCCACTCGGGCAACAGGCATCACCAGGTATGTCAGAGATGAGCCCCAAGAGCCTTGGGATTTGGGGAAGAAAAGCACAAAGGAAGGACACAGAATGGAGCCCGAGGCTTCAGGAAGCCCACTGCGGCCACACCCACTTTTCAAGTGAGGGAAACCAAGTCACTGGATGAAGAACAAGGTACTCCAGTTGGAGAGGGCGCTGAGGGCAGGTGGCTGTGGGGTCCCCATGCTCCTTCATGACTGACCCCGAAAGGCCAGCTACGATGTGCAGATCATGCCAGATCTCTGCAGCAGTGAAGCCAGGGTCCCCAGACCCTCGGAACAGCGCCTCCCTGAGCTGCCAGGCCTGGCTTTGCACAGGAGGGCAGGGGGAGGGCAGAGGGAGGGCAGGGGGAGGGCAGGGGGAGGGCAGCCCTACAGCTGCCATACGTGCCTGGTCTGCACAGCTCTGCTCCACTCCAGGAGCTGCGATGCCAGCGCAGGCCAGGCCCTACACGCAAGGAGAGCAGAAAGGGCAGGGGCAGGGAGGAAAAGAGCAGGTAGCACAGGCAGCTTCGCAGCACTGCCGGGCTTTATAAGTCTCCATTGCACCGTGCTTTTTAAAATATAGGTGCAATTTGGGCCTGTGGTTAACACTGTTTGTTTTGTACTGGGGACTATTTTTGCACCCTAAGCTTAGGCTAAGTCTTGAGTCTTGGCTCCAAGAACTTGCTGACTTGACAGATAGTACAGTCTGGCAGTCCTGGACCAGGTCCAGGCCCCTCTGCTGGCCCCTCTGCCAGGCCTAGGCCCCAGGAAAGCCTACAGCACCCCAGAACCCTGAGGCCCAGGCCCTCCTACATTTACTCCACCTCCTGTGGCCTCCCCCATCCAAAGATGAGAGACAGAGCTGGAGGCCCCCACGAGGCGTCATCTAAGAAGTCCTCTCATAAGGACTTTATCCCTCCGCTGGCCAGCGACCTCACTCCCAACTACACACAGCCTACGTCCTCCATGCCAGGCTGTCTGCATCCGGTGTGTGGGTGACCGGACCGTGTCTTGGGGAGAGGCAGGTGACATGAAGCATCAAAGGGTACAGGATGCAGTTGGTGCTCAATAAATGACTCTTGGATGGCTAACAACCACCTTTCCCAGATGTCTTTTGGATTAAGGAAGGAGACAAGCACAAAACGAAGATGTTTCCTGGAACCAGTGGATACCAGCAGGGTGCTCAGACCTGTGGGGTCCAGGGTATGACAGAGGATGTGGGCTTTCCTGTCTGCCTGCTAAGCTCCTCCTACTGCCCCAGGGCTCTCAATCAAACTCAGCACCAAGGAGTCAGGATTCCTCCTGGGCTGTCAGTTATCTACAAGAAAACATGTCAATAAATCCGCCCAGCCAAAACATCCCATAAATGCTAGCATGTTAAAGGGGAAAGAAATGAGCAATGAGAGATTTCTAGTCCCAGGACAGCCCCCCACCCACCCCCCAGTGCAGCAAGGTGCCCCCCCAACTCTGGGCTAAGTTCTGACCGTCCAGCAAGGAGCTGCCAACCTGGACAGGTCAAACGCTCATGAGCCATGAATTGTTCTGAATCCCCAATAAAGGGCCTTTTACTTTATTTGTGCAGATTATTTATAAATGGATTTTTCAATAAAAAAACAGAGCTCGGAAGCATGATGGATCTTCCTGGGTACCTGGGGGCGGGGGTTGGCGCACGCACGTTCCTGCCGACCGCTGACGGCCTGGCTCCAAGCACACGCCTGCATCGGCCGGTCCTCCCTTCGGGCTGAGGATTGGCTTCCCATAATTTCTCAGAAGCCCATGGGCAGCCTCTAAATGTAAACTCCTGTCCCCAAATCTCAAATTCAACTCAGTGAGCGAGCCTTACGGATAGCATACTGTCTGCAAGACACGGCCCCAGTGCTGAACTGCGAAGGAGAGGAGGAGAAAAACCAGTCCTTCACGCAGCTAATCACTGGGGAAAGGACAGAAGTTCCTGCGTGCTGAGCTCATAAAACACAGCCCGGGCTAATGCAAGACAAAATGCCATGAGCATGAGAGCACAGAAGCGCTAGCACAGGATAATCACGAAAACTCGCCTGAAGCACGCAGGCCCGCAGGCCGGGCAGACATCAAACGTGACCAAGACCCTGGGCTTTCTCTCAGCCCAGCCACGCTCTGGACTCAGACTGGACCCGCAGGAGGTGAGCACCGTCGGTTCCCCCAAACATCTTTCTCAAGCCCTGAAATGAAACTCTCGCACCCTGTCTTAACAGCCGGCCGGCTTCCCAGAAGCGACTGTTCATCTCACTGACGGTCGCTGAGTTCTAGGCCACTGCCAAGGCGACCCTGGGCACTGTGGCTAAGACACACCCAGATGTTTCCCCAGGAGGAGGAGGGGGCCCGGCTTCTCCTGAAGTCTGGACTGAGCCCTGACCCCAGCCGGGCTCCCGCTGGCGGGAAGTGACAGGGGACTGTGGTGGTTAGCGGAAGAGCTGCCCCTGCCGGAGAACTGGATGCTCTCCGATGCTGTGACACCAGCGCTGGCAGAATAGTCGCCAGACCCAGTCAGGATGCCATCCGATCTGCCCACCCTGTCCCCTGTGGAGCCCTTCAAAAGAAGCATAGGGCCTGGGATCCAGCAGACACTGGAGTATCTGAGCAAGGAAAGGGCAAGAGAGGAGGGGAGAGGAGGGGAGAGGAGGGGAGGGGGAGGGGAGTGGCCCATCACCCAGTTGCCTTGTCTCCCAGGAACCAGAGGACCTGGGACTCCACCACCGTCTTCCAGCCCAGCCCTAACTGGAATTTGTCCTGGCTCCCCTACCCTCAGGCCCCATCTCTACCCCAAGGCCCCCTCCCTCCTGGGCACACACACTTCCCTGGCCCTCCACCAGGTCACCCTTCGCCTCTCTCTTCTCCCTCCTCTCCCCTTCCCATCTCAGCTCACAGATGCCCTCCCTCCCTGCAGAGGAGCCCCTAGGTAAGTCCCTCCTCCCCTTCCCAGCCAGCACCTCTTCCCTTGATGGACAGCAGTGGTCACCAATGAGAGGGTCTGAGCTGCCCGCTGTGAGGTGCTGGGACCTGGGCTGAGGTCCCGAGGGTGGGGCCCCAGGGTGCAATTACGGCTTTAGGAGAACTGGAGAGGGGATCAGAAGACAGGAGGAGCCAAGGCCAGGCAGAGGGCTTTACTGAGATACCTCAGGCAGCACCGGGTCCCGGCTGCCCCAGGGCCCAGCACCGAGCCTGGAATGTCCGTGGAATCATGTGATCGCAGCCCGACCCACGAAGACGTGACTTAGCCTTCTCTCTTCCCCACTCTAGGATTTAAACCACAGGAGACACAATGGGTCTCTGCACACTTGCCAGCGCCTCCCCCAGCCGGCAGGATGCCCGTCAGGCATCCCCGAAACACGGCTGTGCACCGTTCCACTGCGCAGCGCCCACTCGCCGCGCCTCCTAAGAAGAAAACGTCTAATATTCAAAGGCAAGCGAGTGGTAGGACCAGGGAAGGCACCGCAGAGCCAAAGCGGCTTCAAGACCATGAGGGGGCGACCGTTCTGAAGAAATCCTTCCAAGAGCTGGACGGTTCTATGGCAAAGGGGACAGGTCTGCCTGGCCGCCGTCTGCACTGCGCGCTGCAGGAGGATCTCGCCGCAGTGCTGCTCTGACAGCGCGCCACCCGCGGTGGGACACACCCATGCGTCCCCTCGGGACATCATGGAGACACCCTTTCCCTCTCTTCCCATTAGCAATTCTGGACCAGCTCTGACCAGCCGTCAGCGGGGGG
Source organism: Dipodomys spectabilis (assembly GCF_019054845.1). Lineage (NCBI taxonomy): Eukaryota > Metazoa > Chordata > Mammalia > Rodentia > Heteromyidae > Dipodomys > Dipodomys spectabilis. Next base: position 472,769 of record NW_024870865.1, on the reverse strand, counting down.
TGGGGGGCTGTGTCCCCCACAAAGACACGCTGGTGTCCTAACCCTGCGGCCTCATTAGGGTCCTTGCAGATGAGGTCGAGTTGAGGGGACATAGGGAAGGGTGGCCTGTAGTCCTGCATGACTGACCTCCCCAGAAGGCCCAGGGATGTGGAAGGCGGCCAGACAGGGAGCAGAGGGAAGACCAAGGCCAGGGTTAGCGTGGTGACAAGCTCCAAGCCAAGGGATCTCCAGGGACCACCAGACGCCATCTCCTGCGGGGGAGATGGAAGGAAAGGAGCTCTCCGGGCCTCAGGCTCAACATGGCCTGGCCGGTGCCTTGCTTTGGGACATGGAGCCTTTGGAGCTGTGAGGAGATGGATTTGTGTTTCGCTGCTCTCGGTGGGGGCTTTGCTCTGGGAGCCGCGGAGGGCAGCAGCCCGGGACCAGAGCAGAGCCGAGCGGAGCAGACCTGAGTCCCGTCCCAACGGTGACTGCTCAAAACCCAACACCGTGTCCACCCTCTGGGGCCCTTTTGCCTCCTCTCCTGCTTTTGCTCTTTTTAACTTCCACCTCCAGAAAAAAAAATTGACCGACTGTATTGTTTATTCTAAATTTCCCCCACATATGTAACCCCTTCAGGAGCCTAAGTTCATTCTGGAACAAGACAAGAGAAATCGACAGATGAAAGATAGATAGATGGATAGATTGTAGATAGATAGATAGATAGATAGATAGATAGATAGATAGATAGATAGATAGATAGATAGATGTAGTTTTAAAATATAATGGAACTCTATAAATTACCAAAAAATAAAAACCATTCCTTCCTGCTCACAGCCTTAAAGCCCAGCCTTGTGTGAATCCCCTCCTCTCCAATTCCTTCTTCCCTGCCCCAGTGCCTTTATATGACTCTTTCTTCTGAAGCTGGCCTTGCTCCCAGTCTTTGCAGGCTTGTTTGCTGTGTAGCCAGTAGGGCTTCCTCTTGACCTCTTTCAAGGAGTCTTTTCAAACTCTGGACGCAGCCCAGCCCCTCCCTCCGCATGACCTCCACTACGGATGACCTTCAAACTACTTAACAATGACTAAGGATGACCTTCAAACGCTTAGGGCGGCCCAGAGGCCTGCACAGGCCTGGGCTCCAGGACACTCAAAGGCAGTCCCCCTCCTCCCCCCACATCCACAGGTGGGAACGTGCCTCAGTGGGCCCACGCCACACAAGCCCTGGCAGCTGGCAGCACCATGGGGCCTGGGAGGGGTTGTGGGCGGCAGGGTGAGGCTCCGGGGGAAGGGGGGAGGTTTGACTCGGTGCCTGGCACAAGGGAGGCGCTCAGCTGACGTCTGTTGGGCTAAACAAAACTCACACAGGCAGAGGCAGAAAGGAGAGCCCCCCCCCCCGCCCCGCCCCACCATCCTGAGAGGCAAATGAAACCCGGGGCTGCAGCCCGGGCATGCGGAGGCCCGGACTGCGGAGCTCACAGCCGCGCTGCCTCAGGAAGCTCAGACCTAGAAACAGAGAGAGAGAAAGAGAAGGAGGAGGAGTGGAGGGGGGAGGAACAAGAGGCGGCGATCTGCCCCTTCCAGGCTGTCCTTCTGGCGAGTGCACGATATTCATCTCCAAAATAAAAGAATCTTCGTGGTGTAAGAAAACAGACATAAATCTCCAGCAGCTGCCTCCTCCCTGACAATGCTCCCGGCGCTCCTGGGAAATCGGGGCCAATTCCTGAGCGATCTCAGTGCAGGAGGCCCGTCTTGTGTTACTCAAGAAACCACAAAACTTTCCACCATCTGAGGAAACCCAGGCCACACTGCCGGGGACTCGGGATGAAGGGGCGAAGGGACACAGGCCGGATCCACCCCCACCCGAGCTCCAGGCTGGCGCCTCTCCCTGCGTGCTCCGGGCAGAAGAGGTGCCACCCTGCAGGAAGCCCCCCTGCCCCCAGGAAAAACAGAATGCCACCCCATTCTGGTATTGAAGGCCTGACCCCAGGACCTTGGCATATGACTGCATTTGGGGCTGTTTGGTGAAGCCAAGCATGGTGGCTCATGCCTGCAAGCATAGCTACTTGGGAGGCCAAGCAGGGGGGGATCCTAGCGTGAGGCCAGCCCAGGGAAGGAAAGTTGACGGTGATTCTTTCTCAACCAATGTTAAAAAATAAAAGAAGCGGGGCTGGGAAGGTGGCTCAGTGGTAGAGTGCTTGCCTTGCATGCCTGAGGCCCTGGGTTCAATTCCTCAGCACCACATAAGGAAAAAGCCGGAAGTGGCACTGTGGCTCAAGTGGTAGAGCACTAGCCTTGAGCTGAAGAGGTGAGGGACAGCGCCCAGGCCCAGAGTTCAGGCCCCACAACCGGACCCAAAAAAAAAATAAAAATAAATAAATAAATAAAAGAAGCACAAAGCACGAAGCAAAAGGCAGCAGTGACTTAAAAGGATCCTGGCTGAGTGGTCCCCGATGTAACACAGCTGGTGGCTTCTAGGACATCTCGGACATCTATCTGCCGTAGACTCCAGCCACGCGCACAGAGGAGAGCCAGGCGAGAGCGAGGGAGGGTCCCAGCCCACAGCTAGCGGACCTGGGGCCTGCCCGTGGCCCCAGAGCCACAGAGGGCTCAGTCACGCCGGTGAAGGCCGCGGTCAGCGAGGCCCGGGAGATGAAGCCCCGAGACGGGAGAGGAAGTGGATGTGTGGATGTGTGCAAACACACGTGGATGCGTGTGTGGGGATGGCGCGTGTGTGTGGAGGCGTGTGGGTGTGTGTGGACTGCATGTGTGCACACACACAGGTACACGTGTCTGGGCCACTCTCCAGGCTGACTTTGGCCACCGGAAGTGGTGAGATTTCTCCGAAATGTGCTCCATCCCAGGGGTGGAGGCTGCATGGAGAATGTTCTGGTGCTAGGATCGCAGCGCTGGCTGCGTGCTGGCCCTGGAAGCTGGGGGGGAGCTGCGCCCGCCTCCGTGGGGGAGAGGCCGGGCGTCCACGGAAGCGGCTCCCCTCCCCCACCCATTAATGGAACATCACTTCATCCTTCATTCCTTCATTCATCCTTTGAGCAGCACCCCACCCCACCCCGGCCATGGCCCTCCTAGCCACAGCAATGACTCCGGGGTGGCTGGGCCCCCTCTGTCATCCAGTCTGGACCCCTGAAATTGGGGAGGACCCCCAGTGTAGCGGTGTGCCCACAGAGCTGGAGGGGAGCCTCCCTCCCCGGGGAATCTCAGCCCCAGCCCATCCCAGTGTGGGGACATCTCCGGGGCAGGCCGGGCACTGGCTGCCGCCCTGGGCCCAGGAGACAGGACAGGGCCACGCGTGGGCCTCTGGAGTCTGTCTGGGGGAGAATGTCACCCTGACATTGCAGGTGCCGTGGTGTTGGGGTGTCAGCCGGGGCCCCCCTAGCCTGTGGGGGACACGGGAGAAGGCCTGGCCCACTCTGGCTCATCACTGTGGAGGTGACATGGCCGGGGTGACACGCCCCTGTGCTCAGGGGCCGCCCCCCACAGCGGACACACACACACACAGCCGGCAGGACTCACGCTGGGACAGGAAGCTCCTTACGCTCAAGTTCATTTCGAGCTAGGGCAAGACCAGAGACTGCACTAGTCTCTCAGATGGCTGAACTTCCGGAAAGACACCGGAAGATTCTGGAAGGACACCCGAAGATGCAGAAAGGACCCCAGGTGGGAGAAGAGCAGGGACCAGCGGGGCTCAGTCTCTTTCATGTCCATCTTCTGCCCCCAAGATGCAGCCCTGAGCCGGCAGAGCAGAACAAGACCGAAGTGAAGGAAGCCAGGGAAGCCCAGGAGAGCCGGGAGGCACACAGGGGGGAGGGGAGAGGGAGAGGGAGGGAGGGAGAGGGGGGAAGGGGAGGGGGATGGGAAGGGCTCTCTTCGTCCTCACTGCTGCCTCTGTCACTGCTTGAGCACTTTTAAGGGGGAAAAAAGTGTTTTTAAATAAAAACAGCCGGGGAAGAAATTGCATCAAAACGACCCTCAGGTATGATAATGCCCTAACTTAAGAGGTCAGACCCATCCCCTGGTGGCAAAGCGTTCTGATCACGGGTGCCACCCATGAGGGATTAAAAATAAATTCTGTAGCACTTGGGGGGCAGAGCCCAAGGATCTCAGCCCAAGGCCAGCCCAGGCATGAAAGTTCAAGAGACTTCATCTCAGCCAGTGGCTGGGCACAGCAGCTTCTGCCTGCCATCCCAGCAACACAGGGAAGCACAAGTAGGAAGATCCTAGCCTGGGCCTGCCCTGGCTTAAAACTAGGCCCTACGTTAAAAATAACTGATGCAAAAAAAGGGGCTAAAGGCATGGCTCAAGTGGTAGAACACCTGCCTAGCAAACAGGAGTCCCTGAGTTCAATCTTCAGTACCGCCAAAAGGAGCAAATTATTGAAACCAGACATGTAAGTGCAGAATCACCATGGTAGCAGCACCACATGCGCATGGTGAAATGCAGTTTCCCCAGGACGGCTCTGCACCTTGCCAGTACTCACTCACCTCCAGCCCGCAGGAGTCACACGGGGAGAAAGACAGAAGCCCCCATGGGGGGCCTGGGGGCAGGGTAGCGTGGACAGAGGGCAGTGGAGGCAGTGGAGATCTGACTTGAGGGGCTCACAGAGTGACCGCTGGCCCCGTAACTCAGTGGGGCAGCTTCACCCAGAAATGCTGCCAGTCATGACTCATAGCAGAGAGAAAGAAGCAGGCCCTGCATGGGCGGCATGAGCAATGGCCTGGGGCCTGAAGGCAGGGGTCCCGGGTCCTCCCCGGATTAGGACAGAGCCACCCAGGTAAGGGTGACCGGGGTACAAGGCAGGCCTCCTCCAGGACAGGCGTGAGCCAGGCCAAGGGCACAGGAAGGAAAGGCGCAGTGGGCACCCTCTGGAGAGGTAAGTGTGAGCAGGAAACAGCACCCACTGGGGTGTCACTGCACTGGGGTTCAGAAACCCCCTTCTTATGGTCTTTCCATTCAGCCGGCAGACGGGACAGCCACCTGCATGCAAGAGAGAGAGAAGCCCGGCCAGGCGCAGCCCAGGCTCAGGGGTGTGGCTGAGGTGGGCGGGGCACAGGGGCGGGGGCTCAAGGAGAGGCTCTGGAGCAGAGTTCAGCTCAGAGGGGCGGGGCACTGAGGGGGCGGAGCATGGACACAACATCCCTGAACAAGAAAAGGCTCCCTCTCTCCAGTCTGGGGCTTGGCTTAGTATAATAAGAGCTAACTGGGAGCGAGCAAGGGAAGGGATGACATTGTCCAAAAAGGAGGGTACTAGAGTACTGAAGACCAACATGCTGTAACTGTAACCCCTCTGCTTATCACCATTATCATAGCAATTTTAAAAGTTTAACTTTAAGAAAATAAAAAAAAAAAGCCAGCCATGGCAGGAAAGTCCATGAAACTCTTACCTCCAATTAATCTACCAAAAAGCTGGAAGTAGAGCTGTAGCTCAAATGGTAAAGCACTGAGTTCAAACCCAGAACCAGCACCAAAAAAGAATCAGTGACCTTCTGAAGAGACAGGATCTAGCTCACTCCTCCGCCCTGTGCAAACAACTCGTCACTCAGAGATTCCTATGCCTCCCTCTTAGGCCTCGCCAGCACTAGAACTGTGAGATGCACGTTTTATGAAAAAATAACAAGAAGAGCTATAGGAAATACTAAATGCTAGCCAGCGTTCCTGTCCTGGTCCAGCAGTGGGAACGCAGCAGCCAGAGGCCTCCTTCCCACACCCACAGGGAGCACTGTGGATGAGGCCATCACCCAGACACCCGTCAGCCTGACCCCGAAGCCCTTCCTGACCCCTGCTCACTGCCTGGGCTCCGTGTGGACCCCTCGCTGGCTTCTAGAGCCAAACAAGGACTGGTTCCACTCTCTGGACAACCACAGGCCCAGCCCAATCCAAGCTTCTGATGGAGGAAGGAACTGGGAAGAACTAGGAAAGGGTGCCTGCAACATGATGTTCCCTGGGAAGGACCAAAACCCTAAGCTGTCCACCCTGCTGACAGCCAGCACCTGTTTTCTTTTGTGCCAGTACAGGGGCTTGAGCTCAGGGACTGGGTGCTGCTCCTGGGCCTTTTTACTGAAGGTGAGTGCTCCACCATTTTGAGCCACACCTCCACATTTGGTGTTTAATTGGAGATGACAGACTTTCCTGCCTGGGCTGGCTTTGAATGTCAGTCCTCAGATCTCAGTCTCCTGAGTAGCTGGAATTACAAGCATGAGCACCAGTGCTCAGCCAGCCAGTGGCTCTTGACTCGGGGACCAGGGGGCCGTGCTCTTTGTCCTGTAGGCCAGGAAATGCAGGGCCAACTTCCCTCCATCCATGCAGGGATGGAGTGGCCTCTGTGTGGAAGAGGTCTGCAAGTCAGTGGGGGGGGAGGGAGAAGTCCCCCACAGCCCAGCTCAGCATGCAGAAAACTAAGAGGTCACCCCTGGAGTCCTCTGTTTGTGTGGTCCACATCAGGGCAGCGTCCCCAGGACAGGGTCTGTGAGGACAGGCACAGAGTCCCAAGGCCTGCACCGTGACCAGCATCAAGACAACATGTGTCCATGGAGCGGGGAGGGGACTGGAGGTAGAGAGAGCAAGCGAAGCCTGAGGCCAGGCCACAGTGTGGCAGAGGAGAGGACTGGCTGGGGCATCGCTAAGAGCCCTCTCCCTCCGGGAAGACTCTATTCCGAGCACCTCCATTCATTCATTCATACATTCATTTATTCATTCATTCCACACGTGCTTGCTGGACACCAACCATGTGCCAGAGCTGTCATCTAAGGGATGACCACTGGGAGCAGCAGTGAGCAGGTTCCGCTGCGGGCAAATGGCCAGGTCGCCAGGGTGGAGTGAGCACTGGTCACACATGCATGCCATCTGAGTGCCCCAGACAGCTCGGGGTACAGACTTTCTTCCCAGGAAGGAGAAACCGGGAGGCTCTGGTCCTGCCCACATCTCTCCAGAGCCAAGAAGACCAGCATGGGGGTCCTGAAGCCGGCCCAGCCTTCCACCACCCTGCCGGTCACAGCTCTGCTCTCCCTTCCTCCTGTGTCTGCTCAGCTCCTGCCTCACTCGGTCCCTGTGGCTGGCTATTCAGATGCTCCAGGTGGCATCCTGCCCTCGGGCACTCCCCAGCTCCCTCCCCCACCAGGGCTTCAGCAAACATCTCCCCCTAATGGATTTCCTGGCCGCACCCACCCCCATCTTTTCTCTCCTTTCTCTCCAGGCCAGGGGACTGGCACCCATACAGCCTCAATTTTTCGACTTCTTCCTCCCACCGCAGTGCGCACTCCCTGAAGGCAGAGGCCTCTCTGCTAACTCCTGGGTCCCCAGAGTCTGGGTCAGCGTCTGTTACACCACAAGGGCTTAATGAGCACATAAACCCCATTTTGGTGACTGTCAACTGTCACCTCAAAAACAAAAGACAGGAAGTGAGGATGGAATGCTTGGAGTCCATGTACACGGCAGAACTGGCCACATTTTCCCAGGAGGGAGGGGAAGGGAGGGATGGAGGGAGGGCAGGGAGAGAGAGGCAGCGGGTGAAGCTCCATCGGCCTCCAGCTCTGCCTCTCAGCCACCGCGCAGCCCCCACCAGGCCTGGCTGGCTTTCATCCAGGCAGATCCCTCGCTCTCAGCCCACTCGCAGCTGGTAGGAAAAGCCCCAGGCTGCCGTGAGCTCCGCCTGGAGCCCAGGGGTGGCTGTTGCTTGGTCTCCATGGGAATTCACTGGTCCCCCCCTGGCGTTTTAGTCCTGCCCAGTGATCAGGCAGATCCGGGTTCAAATGAAACCACATGCAGCGCTCTCCTAAGTCAGCCTGGCTGTGGGGGAGATCCAGGAGTTCTGTAACTTCCATTTTAAACTAATTCCTAAAGCCAGGGGAGATTTGCAAGACCAACAGGTGGATCATCATCGTCTTAAAGGTCTGGGAACCGTTTCCAGTGTGTGCAGCTTCCAGGGCCCATGGCCAGGGAGGGTCACACGAGGGAGCTGCTGGGCAGCCACATCTCCCACACCTGCACGCCCTGGCACCTGAGCACAGTGTGAGCCACATCTGAGCTGTGGCTCCCGGCCCCTCGGGAAGCCGTCCACTTGTGACCACAGGGCAGCGGAGGCCAGGGGAAGGTGAGGACATGGCTCCAAGTGCCCAGGGGTGTGGAAGGAGGTGGATTCTGTCCAGAGCTCACCAAGATGTGTTCTCAGACCACACGGATGGAAAGAGGGCTGTGTTACCCCCAGCCACACTGAAACAAAGCAAGACTCTCCTCGCCCCAAGAAGTCCCATTCCTGACACTCTTCATTTACAAGCCCCACCAAAAATTAAACTCTTAATTGTATTTTGTTTTTCAAATGTCTCCTACTGTGCCGATCTACTTCACATTTGCCTCTGCCTTGTAATTACCCGGATTTTCCAATGTGGTGGTTTATTTTACCTTGAGTGACTCCCTCTTTTTTGTTTTTCTCGCCACACTCAAAAGTTTCTCCTTGTCACAATAATTAATTGGTTCTATTCCTAAAGCAATTATATTCAAATTATCTTAATAAAGCACAGCTCTAAGTACCATCCAGCGAAAGAACAAATCTTGATCTCTGCTTGGCTAGAAAGACTCCCTTCTACTCCCCACCCTTCCCCCATGTCCTCCCCATCCAACGTTCTTGCACAGGTTGCCCCACGGTGACCCAGGCTGTCCTTGCTCCCAGGATGGCCATGCTGTGAGAAATCCTCCAGCTTCTACACACCACGGGCTGTGCAGGGCAGGCCCACCTCCCAGCAGCCTTTGCCTGGAGGGCTTCCACAGGGTGGGGAGGGTGTCATTCCAGGCCCCCTGGAGCACTGTCCAGGGAGAGCTCTCTCTGGGGCCTGGCACCTCTCCATCAATGTCCTGAGTCCTCCATGCCACATCATGGCCTACCCCTGTCCTCTCCTCTGCTGCTACAGAGTGTGAAGTGCCAGCCTCCAGCCATCCCCGTGTGTCCCTTCTGGCTCTGACCACTTGGCAGTGTGTGTGGAGGAGTGGCCTTTGAGATGCAGCACAAGGAGCTGGGAAGTGATGTCCTGAAATCTTTTCTTTGGCAAAGCAAGCTACACCACGCCATGGGTGATGGGAATTCCAGGTGTGTGGTGTGTGTTTCAGGGAGGACTTCTGTGGAAAAGCACTGTTCCCGCAGGGCTGACACCCCTGCTGCGATTGGGATGGGTGCTCAGGAGTTTTGCCATCCGATCCGGGTCACCCCCAGGTGGGAAGAGCAGCAGGCAGCCCAGGGTGTTGGAGAGGAGCTGCCAGGGGCTGTATGGACAGGACAACTCTGAGTGAGCCTGGGACATGGTGCAAGAAAAGAGAAGGGAAGGGAAGAAGCTGGGGATGTGGAGAGGACAGGGAAGAGGGAAAGTAAAAGTACTGGAAGGGAGCAGGGAAAGAGAGAGGAAAAAGGACAGGAAAAGCCAGGCTTTGACTCTACCCTCTGTCCTCTACCATCCAGATTCCAACCTCCACTACCCATCCTCTATCATCCATCCTCCACCCTGTAGGCTCCACCCTCCATCATCCACCTCCAGACTGCAGCCTCTACAATGAAGGATCTGCTTCCATCAGCTTAATTTCCCTTTCCTTTCTGTACCTGAAAAATTCTGAGTCCTGCTGGGCAGGACTCACTCCTGTAATCACTCACTCACCTGTGACTCACGCCTGCAATCCTAGCTACTCAGGAGGCTGAGATCTGAGGATCAAGGTCAAAGCCAGCCTGGGCAGAAAAGTGCACGAAACTCTTCTCTCCATTTAACTACCATAAGCCAGAAGTGGAGCTGTGGCTCAAGTGACAGAGCAACCAGCCTTGAGGAGAAAAGCTTAGAGACAGCGCCCAGGTCCTGAGTTCAAGACTCCGGACTGATACACACAAAATAAGTGGGTCCTATGTAGAATCCAAAATTCAGGTTCCTGACCTGAGCCCACACTCATTCCTAAGACGCACTAACTAGTCACTTCCCACAGTAGTCCTTCAAGGGAAAAGTGGGGCCTTCGCTGGCCAGCAACCTGAAGGGCACGCATGCAGCCTGCAGAGTGAACACGTGAAACCCACCCCGGGGATGCTGAGCAGAGGCCCGGTGCTACCCTTGGGCCCCTGAAACTCTGGGAGCGCGGGGGGCCTTCCATGATCAGCACCGTAGACAGCGCCAAGACGGTTCAGCACCAGGAACAGTATCGTGGAGATCAGCGCCAGGCTGCACCAGCTCCGGGGAGAGATCAGCACCATAGACAGCCATCGGAGCTGGCTCAACACTGTGGAGCGATCAGCACCATGGACAACCATCGAAGGTTGGGGGGGGGCTGGATCAGTGCTGTGGGTAGATCAGCACCATGGACAGCCACCGGGAGGTGGGGGACTGGACCCGCACTGGGTAGATCAGCACCATGGACAGCCACCGGGAGTGGGGGACTGGATCAGCACTGTGGGTAGATCAGCACCATGGACAGCCGTCGGAGGTGGGGTACTGGACCCGCACTGTGGATAGATCAGCACCATGGACAGCCACCGGGAGTGGGGGGACTGGATCAGCAACGTAGAGCTATCAGCACCATGAACAGCCGCCGGGCTGGATCAGCACCGTGGACGGAGCCATCCTCCCCAGCCTTCTTGGGGACTCAGGAGGGTCCCGTGTCCAGGCCTCCTGCTACACTGGAACAAGTTTAGCCACAAACAGCCTGTAGAGAAAGCTGGAAAGTTGTAAACCAATGCCCTGCCGTTGTTTTTTTTTTTTTTTTAAATCAATGTGGGCTTTAAAACCACATTGCCCAGCAGCTTATTAAATAAAGTAAATTAGGTCTCAATTATTTGCTTGCACACCAAGGCAGGAAAAATGAAATTTTCAATTTAAAAGTAATATTGCTATTAATATGCAGAAGCGAGTCTGAAATTGGACTTTCTGTGCTGAGAGAGGGCGGAGGGGAGAGGTTCTTACTCCGGGGACCCCGCCGCTCCCGTGGGGGGAAACTCAGGGCCCTTTGAGGAGAATGGAGTCCTAGGTGCCCAGGTAAAGCAGTTTGGGAAAGAACAGTAATGCCTAAGCCACTTAATTTAATCTTATTTTCTTCTGCCAGATCCTCGATGAATACAGCCTTTCAGTATGCAACAATCTAAATCTGGAACCGAGCATTTGTAATGGAAAGGAAGAAGACATGTCCGGGACTGAGCCCTAACTAAGCCCTGATCAGCCACAAGGGCCAAGAGAATCTACTGGAAGGCATCTTCAAAGAAGAAACCCTCTACCTCCACTCCTGAGCATTGGGCAGCTCAACTCACACCACGTGCTCCTTTTAAAAGCCAGTTTCCTCTCTCCAAGGGAGACATCCAGCCCCCTGAGTCGCTGTCCAGGGCATTCCTTCCAGAAACCCCTCTTCCTTAAGGGCACCCACAAGTGAGTATAGCATAGTTCCAATGGAATAGAAATAGCCTTTCCAAGGTTGAGATATTAAAAAATTGAAAGAGCCAGAGGTCCGCCTCAGAGCGACTTCATGATGAGTGAGACATACAGGTTCTAGGTAGTTATGAGGCAACCCAGGAGAGAACGAGCAGCAAAGAGGCTTCAACCCACGTCTGGTCTGAAGGACAGGCTCAGCTCATACCTGGAGGCTGCAGGTCATGGCAGATGAAGAGTAAAGCTTTGGGGGCTTGTCCATCTCCCAGTGGGTGACCGCAAGCCATTCATCTCTTAAATGTTCCACACCTGCTCGCCACTAAAATATGCTACTGGCGTCATGGAGGTCCTTACAGGGATTCAAAAAAAATAAGAGCATGAAGCCTTTGCTCAGTCGATGGTGCAGAGACTCCCCTAGGAATGTTAGGGTGTAGCCCATCCTTCACAAGGAGCCTGTGCAGAAACCCCCAATAAGAAGAGAGGTCTATTCATAAGGTTCATAAAGGGGGCTCTTCCAAAGAATGCCGGAATGTGTAGAGAAAACTTCAGATGGACGGATCAAGGTTTGGTATTCTCGTGTGAGGTTCTGGGGTCCCACATGTGCTAAGCAAGTGCTCCAGCACTGAGCACACACCCCAGCCCTGCTTGGATTTCACCCAGAATGGTGGATGTTACTGGAAAGAGACACATCTGACTGACCAGCAGGGGAAACAGGGGAGGGAGAGGGAAAGAAGAGATAGAGGGGATGGGAGGGAAGGGAGCGTGGGAGAGGGACGGAGGGTGGTAACACAGTTCCCTCTCCAAGGCAAGTGGGAAGCTGGTGTCTCAGAAGGTCCCCTAAGAAGGAAGGGTCAGGTCCCCTCCATCAGGCTCCAAATGCCAGGTCTTTAAGGTCAAAGAGGACAAATGGCTCCTCTCTCTGAACCTGCCACAGAATCCACACCAGAGGCTCATTGGTCCATCCACCAACCACACCTGCGCCCTTAGGCCCTGCACCCACAGAAGCCCTGGAGCTGGGCACCCAGCTGCACTAGAAGGAGCATGGGGTAAACACTGGTGGCCATGGCTGTCACGTGACCTGGGCTCCGCAGCCCTGGTTATTCTCCTGTTCTGGTACCTGTGTGCACATGTGTGCATATGTGTATGTGTGTGTGTGTGTGTGAGACACCCCCGCAGAGACATCCAACGAAAAGTCTGCAGATCACCACCCCTGACCATGTCAGCAGCCCAAGCAGCCCCCCTAGAAGACTCCCACAATGCATCTGCCTTCCCCCCAAACCCAAACGCTCCCTGGGACAACGCCAGTACTGTAGCCCCAACCCAGACCGCCTTTCCCCCCCCAACACCCACATCCCGCAGACTGCACGTGTCTCTAAGGTCCACGGCCTTGTTTGGGGCAGGGGGTGGGGGTGGCAGGAGGTCTCCAGCTGGAGGCGAGACCAGTGCAGAAGACTCACCACAGCTCTGGGGAGCGGGGAGCATTTTGCTAAATGCAGGCCTGCCAAGCCTCCACCCAAGAGCCCTAAAATCCTCCTGCCAGCCACCCATGGAGGATGAGCTGACGCTAGCGAAGGCAGGTGTTCACACGCGGGGAAGCGGACCAGACAGCGCGGAGAGTGAGGGAGACCTGAGCTGCGCTTGGAGGCTGTCAGGGGTTTTTCCTTGAGCCTCCCTGAATTATACGGAGGAGATGGCCAGAACTTACCAAGCCTCTCCAGGACCAAGCGCCCTGCCATGAACGCCAGGAACACCTCTCACTGTGCATTGCCAAACAGCTCGAGACAGGCTGAACAACTAGCTCCATCTCTGTTTCTCTCTTTGTCTCTATCTCTCCATTGCGCGTGCGCACGCATACACACACACACACACACACACACACACACACACACACACACACACACACACACACACACACACACACACACACACACACACACACACACACACACACACACACACACACACACACACACACACACACACACACCAAGATTGCTACCAGTTGATCTGGAGGCCAGGAAGGCCCATGGCTGAGCATGTCCACCTGGCCCTGGGAGGCCTGTCCAGAAGCTTTTTCCAGGGGAGTCACACGTCACAGGTCCCCTAAGTGGCCGCCTGGCCTGGGCTGCCCCTGTGCAGCGGGTGGGCCTCCCACAGGCGAGGCCCCCACCCAGCTGCAGTTAGAACATGGGGAAGGTGAGGGGCGCTGGGTTTCCCTTCGTTTTCTTGAGGCAACCTCCAACTCTGAACTCGGAAACACCTGCTTTCTACCTGATTACAGTGCCCTCTGGTGGCCACAAACCAGACACTGCATGGCCAAATGAGAATTCAATTGCTTTAATTTCAAGCAACTCTGAGCAACCTCTGAGAGGTTCCCAGAAGAGGAAAGAGGAAAGGAGGAGAGGACAGGAGAGGAGAAGGGAGAGGGGGAGGAAGAGGAGGAAGTAGAGGAGGAGAGAGCAGAGAAGCCAGTTCAGGGCTGCCATCCAGGGCTGTGGACCATACTCGCAGCACAATGCACTGAGCTCCATCCTGGGGCCAGGGCTCAGCCACTGCTTCCCTCCACATCCCCACCCCCCTCCAGCTGGAGGCAGCTCCGTACCAGGTTCAGAGGGTGCAGGCTCCAGGAGGTTTTACAGGAAAGCTTTGGCCCTGCCAGGGAACCGCCTAGGAGCTCAGGGGGAGACGGTGTTTTTCTAGAAGGCTTGCTGTCCAGTTGCTATTCTGGACCTCAACGGACAGGCAGAGGCCTGGGCTAACTAAGAAAGGTTACACACTGCACACAAAGCCCACCCAAGAGAAGAAAGTCAGCCAGAAATGAGGCAGGGAAGTGGGGCTGCTGCCTCCACCCTACCCCCGGCCCAGGGCCAGGGCAGCCCAATAGGGGCACCAGACATGGGCACTGCACATGGGCAGAAGCTCCTGGCTTCTGGATGAAGGAGATCCCAGGGGATGTAGCAAATGTCCATTTGGTCCTTGGCCAGACCTGCAGGAGTCCGGGGGTGGAGGTAGGAAACAAAGTTAAGGCAGGAGAGAAAATCTGTTCCTGGAACTCAGTCCCACTAGTGGAGCCCCCACTACTCTATCCCCAAGACTACCCCAAACTTTGTGGGCAGATGCCTTTAAGCTCTAAGAACTCTCCAGAGGAAAGGATCCAAGAGCTTCCATGTCATGCATTCCTGAAGTTTCTAGAAGTTCACTCTTGCACATGTGATCACCACCCTTGTTCCATACAGACATAGTATGTCCATTTTAGTCAAATCTTCAGACACTAATAACAGAGTCTCCCGAGCCCGTGCCCAGGTGAGCCAGGGCAGGCTGGGTCTTGCTGTTTGGAACAGGAAGAAGACGGATGGTTTGGATTTCCTGACGTTCTTGGGACCTCAGAATGGATGTGGAATATCAATACTGTCTCAATTTTCCTTTATCTGCGAGGAGACATCAGCAAACCCTCCTGCCAAGGATGCTACAAGGGTCATTAAAAGGGAGACGTCGGTGGTAATTGTGCCTTTATGCATATTTCTTCACTCCAATATTCTACAACGTGATAATGCTTCACATTTCTGCAGAACTGTCTTTTCAGCATGTTTTCACATTATGCTTAATTTCATAAGAGTTTCTCAGCCCCACATAACGACCCAGTTCAATGCAAAATCAGATATAAATCTAGCTTAAGAGACTCTCAACAGGAATTCCATTTAAAATTGTAAATGTTAAAAGATTCTGGCTCTGATTGGTGTTACGGGGTGTGTGTGTGTGTGTGTGTGTGTGCGCACGTGCATGTGTGCACACATGCATGTGTGTGCACGCGCACATGTGTGTGTGTGTTTCAAAGACAGACCCTTCCTGGCCCCTTTAGACAAGTGGCTGTCCATGCAGACACCCAGCTCCAGCCCCGTCTCCACAGCGCTAGCCAGCAGCCTTCTCAGCCAGCAAGGCGGAGGGAGGAGGGGCAGGTGGCAAGCCGGCCATCAGCTCCCTGCACTGGGGCTGAGTATCCCACTCGAGCCTGTGCTGGCGCAGGGCCACCTTTAAGGGACAAATCCTCAGCTTGCTCTTATTTCTCCACTCCCCCAAACATGGGGGCCTCTAGACCTAGCACACAGTCATACCTGTCTTCTAGAAAGATCAAAGGGAGAGGCAGAAAGCCCAGAGCCTGGATTTTCACGTGCACACAGTACCTGGCTGGATTCACGACCCTCAACTTTGAAATGTGAATCAGGGGCCAGGGCCCGTGGCTGTGTCTGGTTAGGGGTGGGGGGGGAGGGGGGCAGAAAGGAGTGGGGGGGGGGGAAGCTGGCTGACAGGGCAGCTGCTGGCTCCAGGAGAAGCCGGCCCCGGGCCTTCCCCCACACACGCGGTGCCACGGGAATGAATCCGGAGCAGTCATCCACCCATTGTCTACACGCATTTAAGACAATTTTTAAATGAAGATTATTTACACACTCGGCTCTTCAGGACTCCGAAGAACCCATTACAGTCCGTCACGTAAAACCATAGCCAGGCAATTTTATTGCAGCCTATCACACACATGCCGTGTTGAGACAACTTATAATCCACAAATTATTTACATCGCGAACGCATCTCTGTGGCCTTGGCATTCTGCTATCAACAAGAGACGACGCCACCGCAGTAGATTACATTGAAATATGCCGGCTGCCGCTAAAACTTGAAACTTTATTACAAAACACTAACGGCCAAAAAAAAAATCACAGTTAGCATCTCGGAACCCATCGGGCCTAAAATTTCACTGAAAGGTGGGACTATTGTGAGTGCCAATCTCACTCCCCCCCAAAAAAATAAAAAGTGTAAGTCATTGCTTGGCAATTGTAAAATCCATTAATTTAATGAAGACTGAGGGCTGCAAGTCTTAGGATAGCACTTAACATATTTAAAAAGATGCACTGCAAAGCTCTGCAAGCTCCTGAATTCCTTTCTCTCTCTATAAAAACATGTTTTGTCACTTCTAATGGACTCCGCCCAACTGCAAGCAGAATGTGCAGGTACACACCCCCAGAAAAAAAAAAAAAAAAGCACCAGCAAGGACGTGCCTCTGTGTCTTTCCAGGAAAGCGAGTTCTATGTATTTCTGGCCTCACAGCCCTGTCCCTACAGGCTGCCTGCTTCCCTCCCACGCTCCCCGGCCCACGGAAATGACGAGAAAAAAGCAAGTGGGCTTCAGTTCTCACACAGTTCTCGGCCTCTGAGAACCGTCGCTTGCAGATTTTAACACAATTCTCCTTCTCCACGTTGACACATGCCAATTAAGCTTAGAGAACTTCACAGACTAAAGACACCCTTGGAGGTAGTGACCCCTACCTACCCCCAAATGCCTCTGCTCGTTCTGCAATAGTTCACTAAAACAAGCAGGCCCTGGCGACTCAGTTTGGTTGAGAGTCCCCACACCAAGGTACCCGGACAGGACCCGGGATGTGGTTAAGGAGATAAAGCACGTGACTCCAACCAGAAGAGAGCCCTGTCCTCTTTGCCACGTGAAATGGAGGGATTGCCTGGACATTGTACATCTCTGCAAATGGAGCAAAGCTTTTTAGGGGCCTCCCTAGAAGAGGGGGGAAGAAGAGAAAGAGGAAGATGAGGAAGAGGAAGAAGAGAAAGTAAAGGAAGAGGAAAAAGAAGAGGAAGAAGGAGGAGGAGGAGGAGGAAGAGGAGGAGGAGAAAGAGTTGGAGGAGCAAGAGGAGGAGGAGGAATTAGAGGAGGAGGAGTTGGTTGGAAGAGGAAGAGTTGGAGGAGGAGGGAGGAAGGAGGAGGGAGAAAGGAGGAGGAAGAGGAAGAGGAAGTAGCCATGATGTCACACTCCAATACATTTAATAGTACACTTAGCACCAAATACGAAGCATAAAACAGAAGCTGCACTGCTTGGGAGCTCTGTTCCTAAAAAACTGTCCACAGAAGTGATCCGCCGTGGTCCTTGAAGTTCCCACCCCGTGATTTTTACACACACGAGTACAAACAACATTATATTATCACAAAAGCCAAGTTTTCAGCTGCCCTGTGAGCCCCACGATGCCTGACCTCTGTAGCCTTTCCACAGCTGTACCAGACTCCATTCTCTGAGCACCATCGCTCATTAGCCCTTCGCTCACTGATGAGCATTACAGGCAGGCACTGGCGGTGAGACCCGGCCACAGTGGACACCCATGTAAACACGTCTGTGGACGCTCAGGGCCACACTTCTGCAGGACAAACACCTAGCTGTGGGATTCGTGGCTGGAAGGGAACGCATACCCACCCGGGCTGGCGACGCGGGACGCCTCCTGGGAATCTGCTCTGTCGTGAATCACTTCACAACTCCCTCCCGAGAGAGCCAGACCCCACAGGGGCCGCCGAAGCCTCGTCTTGCCTCTGAGGAAAGCGAAGAGATTAAACGATGCCCCCACAGTGCCCAGCTTCAGCTGGACAGTGGGTTGACCCCCGAGGCGTCTGAACAGAGCATGGAAGAGCAAACCATTCTGTGCCCTGCCACGCTGCCCACGGCCCTTGGCTCCCCAGGCTCTGTTGCTTTTCAATTGATCTAAAATGTAAAGAAAATGTTCGCCATTCTCCCCCCCTTACACCGTGAAGACCAATGCCAAGAAGCCAGTGCCTGAGGCTCACAGCGATGGGCGAGGCAGGAGGAGGACGGTCCAGTGGACAGCGCCGTGCCACAAGCAGCCTGCCCTCTCTCCCCCTGCCGGCCACCCCCTCCCCCTGCACAGCCCACCCCCTCCCCCTGCACAGCCCTCCCCCTCCCCCTGCACAGCCCTCCCCCTCCCGGGCCCGCAGGGAGCCTGGCAGGTAGACCACACCCGTGCAACTCCCCAACTCTGATCTTTAAACTCTATAAATCCCCAGCCCATCTTCCAGATACATGAATGCAATCCCACGTCCTCTGCCTCCATTTCTCTTTATCAGACAGCTGCCAGTAGAGGGAAGTAAATAAACGAGCATGTACATCACTTCCCCCCCCTTTCCAACATCCACGCAATTAATTCAAGTAAGTCTTTAGACCATGCTTGACATGTCCGAAGGATATTATTATCAACAACCCCAAAAGGTCCTTTTGTTTTATTACCTAAAGCATTATAAATGATTCTATTATAGAACCAATTAGGACGTCTCCCCACAGCAGGCCCTGAGTACCGGCCCAGACTCCCAAGGCCTCTCTTGAAACACAGCTTCCTTCAGAGTAGCTTCTAAGACAAGAACACTGCAGGCCCTGGACGGGGCCCTGTGCACGGCGCAGCCCTGGACGGGGCCCTGTGCACGGCGCAGCCCTGGACAGGGCCCTGTGCATGCCACAGCCCCGGACAGGGTCCTCCCTTCCCCCCCCCCCCCCCCCCCGCCGCAGGCAGCAGCCCGCAACACAACCTCGAAGTAGTCATACGACGGCAGCACTGTTGCTGTAGCAACACAAATAATGCAATTGCTGCCGCTGGATCACGCTTTGCAGACACGTGGCAAGCTATGCCAGAAACCCCCATCTGGAGAAGCTGCAGGAGAGGCTCCAGCCCGGAACCCCAGACCCCGCTTCCAGAGTGACCTCAGGCCCCGAGGACCGTGTGGTGACAGTGCTGGAGGTCTCCGCCACCCCGCGAGGGTGAACTGGCTGCCTGGCTGGATGTGAAGCCAGGTGGATGGCTGGCTGGCAGATCAAAGGTGGCTGCAATGATCATCAGGTGCCAGCCTGGGAGCGCCCCGCAGTGCCCCCCGACAGAACTGACAATCTGCTGTGTGTTCACGAATTTCCTGTATTTGATGGTGGTGGTGATGATGATGATGATGATGATGATGGTGGTGGTGGTGGTGGTGGTGATGGTGACGGTGGTGGTGGGTGGTGATGATGATGATGGTGGTAGTGATTGTGGTGATCGTGGTGGTAGTGGTGATGGTGGTGGTGATGGTGACGGTGATGGTGATGATGATGATGATGATGGTGGTGGTGGTGGTGGTGATGGTGATGATGATGATGATGGTGGTAGTGGTGGTGGTGGTGATGGTGATGATGATGATGATGATGGTGATGGTGGTGGTGGTGGTGATGGTGGTGGTGGTGGTGGTGGTGGTGATGGTGATGATGATGATGATGATGGTGGTGGTGGTGGTGGTGGTGGTGGTGGTGATGATGATGATGGTGGTGGTGGTGGTAGTGATGGTGATGATGATGATGATGATGATGGTGGTGATGGTGGTGGTGGTGATGGTGGTGGTGGTGGTGATGAGAAGTTGAAGCTTCCTAAATTCTGCACTAGAAATCTACACACCAGCCATATTTTCCACTCGCAATAGCCTGGCAACCTCAGGTGTGTATTTTAAAAGAATCACAGACCGAGCTGGAGGTTTTATCTGCGCCTGCCCGGCCTCGGCCGCCTCCTCCCACCCCGAAGAGCCACCAGAGCATCACGTGTTTACATTTGAAGCTGATAAACAGTCCCGTGTGATACGACTCTTCCCAAAGCGTCTTCTTCGTGCTGCCATTTTTTACCTATATACATACAATGGCTTTAGTCTATTCATTATAATTTCTGTATACTAGTCGATGCCACTAGTATACAAAATTTAGATAGATAGATAGATAGATATTCATTCTATTACTGAGACTATTTAAACAGCTTTCAAATTTGAATTAGTGTAAACAATACTACAAAAAAAAAAAGATTTTTACACACACACCTCCACGCAGAGGAACACTGCCTTCAGAGGAGCATCTCTGAAAATATGGTCCCTTTTAGGGGACTGTGAGGTCAAAATCATCTTCATAAAATACAGAGAAAGCCAAGCACCCGTGGCCCATGCCTGAAAGCCTAGCTACTCAGGATTCTGAGATCTGAAGATCGCAGTTCAATGCCAGCCCAAACTGGAAAGTCTGTGAGACTCTTATCTCCAATTAAGCACCCAAAAAGCTGGAAGTAGAACTGTGGCTGACGTGGTAGGGTGCCAGCCTTGAGCACAAAAGCTCAGGGATAGTGCCAGGCCCTGAGTTCAAGCCCCAGGACTGTCACACACACACACACACACACACACACACACACACACACACACACACACACACACACGTAATTTTCCTTTTTTGGTGTGCTGGCATTTATATTTCTAGAGCAGAAGCAATGGTGTGTAAAGCTGCAGGGATCAGACCTAGAAGTACTGCTTTCATCTCTGTTCATGTGCTTAAAGAAATACACATGCCCACACTCAAATTCTTGCCCATTTTGCTTAAGAATTCCTGATAGGCTGGGCACTGGCGGCTCAGCCTGTAAATCTTAGTACTCAGGAGGCTCAGGGGTACGAGTCACACCATTTAAAGCCAGCCCATGCAGAGAAGTCTGCAAGATTCCATTACCAGTTAACCAGCAAAAGACTGGGCTTGAGATGTGACTCAAATGGTAGAATGCCAGCCATGAGCAAGAAAGCCATGTGAAAGCCAAGCCCCTGAGTTCCAGGCCCAGTTCTGAAAGAGAAAGAAAAAAGACTGAACATTGATTGCAAAACATGGAAATAGTAAACACACTCAAGAAAAACATCCAGCGGTGAAAAATCTGACGTGTGACCAAGGTGGCTAATATACTGGTGAAATCAACAGAAATTGGTTGCCAAAAGGAAATTTTTTTAAAAAGCCAAACACAGTAGAGTGGCTCCCGCCTGTAATCCTAGCTGCTCAGGAGGCTGAAATCCGAGGATCACTGTTTGAAGCCAACCTGGGCAGGAAAGTCTGTGAGATGCTAATCTCCAATTAACCACCAAAAATCTGGAAGTGGAGCTGTGGCTCAGGTGGTAGAGAGCCAAGTCCAGCATGGTGCTGGAGAGAGAAGAGGTATCAAACACTGGAAATGGTAACTGCGGATTTATAGAAAGATTTTTTATCTAAATTTCTTTAAAAGGCAAATACTTAATGCAAGACTAGTAACAATAAATTGTGAAATTTGTGAAATATCTAGAAATAAAAGTTATAAGGATAGGAAAAAATGAAGAGCAAGAAATAAAAACATGTTAAATAAAGATTCTCATATAACCTATTAAGCGAGATAGCGGCTCCTGGCACGGGACTGTAACAAGTTACCTATGCACTCTAAAATAGACACCACGACAAAAGTTGTACTTAATAAGTCCACAGCACAGATGAAAATGGAATACTGAGAGCTGTTAATCCAAAAGACAAGGAGAAAGGGTAACACGCAACCGAGGAGGAACACAGAAAGCCCTGAGACACCAACCATACACCAGGAGGCAGAGATCTGGAGGATCGAGGTTCAAGTCCAAATCAGGTTGAGGCCTCACCTCAACAGAACAAGCTTGGTTTAGAAGTGGGCACCCATCATCCCAGCTATGCAGGAAGCATAAGTAGAGGATTTTAATCCAGAATGGCACGGGCAACACACAAGACTCTACTTCAAAAATTAACAAAGCACAAAGGGCTAGAGACACAACTCCATTGGTAGAACACCAGGCCTAGCAAGTGTCACAGTACTGCCATAAAATAAATAAATAAATGGATTCAATACTTCAAATAAAAGACAGAGATTAAACACTAGATTAAAAAATACCTAAATATGTGCTATCTACAAGAAGACCACTTAAGTACAAAGATAAAAATAAATTAAAGCTAAAAGAATGGAAGAAGCTATGCCCCATGTCAACACTGGAAATCAGAGCAAGATACGATGTACACCCTGGAATCCATCACCAGGTACTGAGGCAGGAAGATCACGTCAATGACAGGATGAATTCGTGTTGAAGACCAGCCTGGGGTCTGGCTACACAATGAGACCCTGTCCAAAGAAGGAGAGGAGAAAGAAGAGGGGAGGGAGAAAAGAAGAAGGGGAGGAAAGAGAAGGCTTATATTCATGTTACAAAGTAGACTTCAAATAAAAAAAAAAAACAACTACCAGGGAGAAAAGACCGCTTCATGTGAAGATAAAGGGGGCACTTGATCAAGAGACATAAGACTCATGGATGTTTATGAAGCAAACAAGGAATCTTCAATCCCTAACAAGTAAACATGGATAGAAATGCAAAAGTAAGTTAGAGATAAAACAAGGAAGTAGACATAATTAAGTAAGTAGACATAAAACCATTAAAATACAGAACTTGAACAATTCCATCAACCAACTTGAACTAGCTGATATGATTTATAGTAGAATATTTACAGAATATTCCGACTAGAAGCAACGGCAAATGCTGTACTCTTTTCAAGTGTTTACAGTGTGTTGAGAAATTTAAAAGAATTAGAACAATCTGTCATACAGCAGATCTTCTGATCACAATGAGAGGATGTTTGAAAGTAATAATAGACACATATTTGGAAGGCAGCTTTTCAAAAATGAATATAGTAAGACTAACGTTGCAGTCAGGTTTTATATAAGAATTCGAATTGGAGCCAGGCACAGGTGGCTCATGCCTGTCATCCTAGCTACTCAGGAGGCTGAGATCTGAGGATCACGGTTCAAAGCCAGCCCAGGCAGGAAAGTCAGTGAGACTCTTATCTCCAATTAACCACCAAAAACCTGGAGGTGGAGCTATGGCTCAAGTAGTAGAGTGCCAACCTTGGTACCAAAAGCTGAGGGACAGCACCCAGGCCCTGAGTTCAAGCCCCAGGACCAGTCCTAACCCAAAAAGTTCAGGTTGATGGGTTTTAATATAACAAGATATCCCAAAATTCACTGACATACAATCATACACCTTCTGACAATGTGTATTATCTTCTGATAAATGTGTTGCAGGCAATATGGTCATTATGGACTTACACAAACCAAGATGGCCACAGCCACGCTGGGACTGGAACTATCTTTGTACACAGTCTGGTGGTCACTATGTGGCACGATTGACAGGTGGTAGAACCTCGAGGAGGTGGGGCTTTGTAGAAGGAAGCTAGATCATTGGAGGGCGCTTTGAGATCCACCCCTTCCTGTCTTTCTTCTTGCCTCTCACTGCCCTGAGGTGCAGGGCACCTCCCTGCCAACAGGGGGCACCATGTGCCCTGCCAGGCCCAGGAACAAGAACAGGAGCCAGGGGCTGAAGCCCAAGAGGCAAAACAAACCTTTCCTCCTATAAGTTGATTTGCAGAGTTTTGTCACAGCAATGGAAATCTGACTAGCACAAGGCTTTGGCAATGCACCCAAGGAGAATATACACAATTCTCTGAAATAACCACCAAAATGCTGCTCAGTGTACACATTTGTGTGACGTTCAGCTGTTTTCTACTTCAATGTACCAAGACAAATTGATGTCAGAAACAGATACGAGAATCTAGATGTCTTTCCTTAAGCTAAATATGAAAGAAATTTGCAAAGATACAAACCAATGTTATCCTTCTCACTGGGAAAAAGTAGTTACTTTTTTTTAATTAAACTATATGCCACTTGTGTTAACAGGAAATGGTTTTCTTACTGTGGTTATAATGAGTCTCAGTTTCAATGTCTAATGCAATGCACATTACAACTCATAAGCAGAAGTCTTGGGGGCCCTCAGTGTGAGTCTGTCAGTGTCAAAGTTTGAACTCAGAGCCTCGGACTCACTTGGCTCATTCGAATGGTACTCTACTACTTGAGGCACACCTCCAGCCTGGCTTTTTGCTGGTTATTTTGTAGATGGAGTGCCATGGACTTTTCTGCTGGTCTTTTCTGACTTTGAAGCAGGACCTTGTAGTCTCAGCCTCCTGAGTAGCTAGGATTATAAGTGTGAGACCAATAATGGCTCCTGAGACCAAGAAATTCTGGAAGTAGCACTCACTGGGTGTGGTACTCCCATCTGTCATCCCAACTGGGTGAAAGGGAGGGATTACGAGGACCATGGTTTGAAACCAGCCTGGGCAAATGCTAATGAAACCTCATCTCAATCAGTAAGCTGAGTGTGGTAGAACACAGCTATAATCTCAGCTACATAGGAGGTTGTAGGTAAGAGGATCATGCTCCAAGGCTAGCCCCAGCCAAAAAACAAGACCCTCTCTGAACCCTCTCAGAGCAAACAGGGTTGGAGGTACAGATGTCTAGCAATCAAAAGACACTGAGTTTAAACTCCACTATTGCCAAGAAAGCAAAGAAAAGAAAGAACCATTACTCTCGAGTTGAACTGCTCAGTCATAATTTATACAAAAAAATGAGATTTTTTTTTTGATGTTTGCAAAGTCACCAGAAACTTCTGAAGTAAGCAGCAGACTGGCCAATGCAAACTCCTAGTTGAGGCCTTGATTTTACATAGATTACCCTGACAGCCAGAGAAGTTCCTGCGTGCCGCATGCCAGGCACCACACCGATACCCTCTTCATCACAGCCGTCAGGCTGTGAGAGGCAGCCGATCCTCAGGAGCCACCTCCTGCCCTGGCACTTCCGGGGCACCATCTGTCTGCTTCCTGTCTGCCATGCGGAGGGCTACTCCCACCGCCACGGTGTTCTACCAAAGCAACCACCAACTAAAGCCTTTTAAACCATAAGCCACAAAGAAGTCTTCCAGCCCTCGAGTGCTGGATGAACAATCCCAACTTCAGAGCGGGATAGTGGTGCACATCAATGCTTGTTTTGTTTGTCTTTCTTATCTTTAAGTAGTTGTACGAAGGGCATACAATTCAACCGTCCGTCAGTGTAACAGGGAAGTTTGATAGGCATTACCTGGTCCCTCCCCTTCCCCCCCTCCCCGCCCACCCCAGCCCCATCTTCCCTCACGTTTCCAGTCCCACGTCCGCATATGTACACGCAGTATTATGTGATATTGTTATTGAGTGTTATAATTCTAACTACTAGGGAGTCAGAGACAAGATGCCTGTGGTTCGAGTCCAGCCTGGCCAAAGCTACCTAGAGACCTGATCTAAATAACCTAAAAGCAAAAGGACTAGGGGATGTGGTCCAAGGGGTAGAGCTCTCGCCTACCAAGCTTGACACCAGAATTCAACCCCAAGCAATCCTCACCCCACAATGAAGCAGTACCAACTTCAGACCACTGTGAAGGAAGTAGTACAGAGCACACTACTGAACCCCCGACAGTACACACGCTCACTGAGTGTGCGGGCAGGCACCAGGACGTACACACACACACACACACACACACACACCCGCCCCCAGGAGGAAAGCAAGGACAAGAAGATGGGCTCAAAGCAGGATGGTGGTGACAGAAAATGACTCAGGGCCACACAGGGGCCTCTGGGCGTCTAGCGCAGCTGCAGATGGACGCGTGCCCAGGCAGGAGCAGAGCCTGACAGCGGGAGTTAAGACAACCAGAGGGAGATCAGGAGAAAGCAATAACCTTCGAGCGGAGCAAGGGCTGACACCAGCAAACGGTCATGCAGCATGGCAAACCTCAGCGGCAGCCAGCGATCCCACGGGAGAAATCCCCTCCGTGGGGTGTTTTTTGTCTGCCGAGGACCTGCAGAGTGGCCGCTGGGCAGCGTGCGTGACGGCGCTCCCTGGCTTTGGTGCTCTGACCTCCAGCCGCGCCGCCCATGGACCCAATCCACTCATGCTCCGATCTACAAGGGAGACAGGGCCGTGTCTTGACCACCCTTCATGTGCTGCTCTACATCCCGTGCTGTTTCTCCTGGCCTTAGTTTCTGCCATAAACTTGGGCTCAGAAAAGTGTCAGGGAAAAAATACACACACACACACACACACACACACACACACACCACATGTATGTATCTCTGTATGCATGTATGTGTGTATGTATGTACATCCCTGCTGGGAGTAAATGCGCATCTCAGCAGTACCTCTGAAGTGAACAAGTTAAGTCTAGGGGTCCTGGTGCCCTATGCCAGCCTCTCCAGCTACCTCAGACAAGTGGAGGCCGCCCACATTCGAGACTGGCTAGTCTCCCTCAGACCAAATCTGGGGCACACTCATCCACCTGTGCATGCAGGGGTCTTGCCGCTTTTCTCCTCAGCCCTCCAGCCCAGAACCTGGACTGTGCTTTCTCCAGCTTCTGGAATCTGGCTCACACACTGCAGGCCTGGGAGCTGTAAGCCTCCCTATCTAGCACCCCCAAACCCAAGGTGACCTCAAGCTCCTGGAAACAGGGACCCGAGCAAGGATCGGGATTGCAAGAACAGATAAGAAAATATAATCTGGCACGAATGCATCTCCAGGTCACGGGCTGAAACATAGATCCGAGGTTCCCTCAGTCCCTCCCCAGGCCCGGAGGGGCTCCAGGAGTGGCGCTTCCGGATTTCAAGCTTAATTGCAGATATTTAAATGCTGCATGAGCCCGCTATTGATCCTCAAAGCAGCCCTGTAATTCACACATCCCTGGTGGTTCCACGAATCTCAAGAGCCAGCCAGGAAACGCCCACAAACCCAAGGCTCCCCCCACCCTGCACACCCCCCCCCCGGCCCCCAAGCCCAGCAGACAAGCTGTGGCACAGGCCCCTCAGCCCGTGACCACACGCTTGCCCGCCATCGAAGGAGACTGGAAAACTCCAGAAGCACAGCCTTGGACCAGGGCACAAATGAATCCCAGACAGGATGCTGATCGGCTCCCCCACCCCCAGCACAAGGGCTGGTCCCTCTCGGGGTGCACATCCCAGAGACAAAGGTGGGAAGCTCTCCATTCCCACAGCCCCCGCCCCAGTCCCAGGGCCCAAGTTAGAGGTGCCCCACCCCCGCAGCCCATACCACCCTACCCCTCCCCACAAAGGGCTCTCAAACGCCACTGCCCAGTGATGGCTTGTGTCTGAATTGTGGTGGGGGAAGCACAGGAAGCAGGAGACCCGGAAGTGCTTTCCAGGGTCACTGTCCCCCTGCTCTCAAGCTCTGCCCCTCCCCCAGCCCTCTAGGACCCCTTCGATGCCTTCCTCCCCTCCCCCATGCCCACCCATGCCAGCACAGAGAGGTGCTCTAGCAACCAGAGGGGCCATGAGATGCACCCCAGAAACAAATGGAGTCAGTGCAAACTCCAAGGCCCTGCAAGACCTCCTCTCCCCTATGCACATTCTCTTAAACTGGCACTGGGGCTCAAACTCAGGGCCTGGGCTCTGTCTGTTTTTCTTTTTTCTTTTTTTTTTGCTCAAGACTGGTGCTCTACCACTTGAGTCACACCTGCTTTTGGGTGGTTTATTGGAGATGGGAGTCTCACGGACTTTTCTACTCAGGCTGTCCCCACCCCCACAACCCTCAGCTCTCAGCCTCGGGGGTAGCTGGAGTAACAGGTGTGAGTCACACCTGTGCCCCCTGGAGACGGGACCCACAGTGTTCCTGGAGTTCCCGCTCCGAGGCCAGGGCTCCGAGGCCAGGGCTCCGAGGCCAGGGCTCCGAGGCCAGGGCTCCGAGGCCAGGGCTCAGGCCACCAGAGGCAGCTCCGGTCCTGCAGCGCCAACCACCACGGGGAAGAAATCACGGCATTCAGCTCCGCTGCCGCAGCAATAGGTCAGGCTTCCAGAAGCTTCCCCCGGAACGCTGATTAATGGGCAGAAGAGGCCCTTGTGCATCTCATTATGCACAGAGAGCCATGAAACCATCTCAGCTTTACAGTTTTGAGCAGGACATAAAAGTGGGGACCGGCCCCGTGTGCTGAGAGAAGCAGCCATGAATACGAAGCAGCGGCGGGTTATTAATCCAGCGCCATTAGTGTACGGGAGTGACCCCAGCCCCGACCCCCTGGAAGGAAATCTCTCCTGCTGTCCATTTCTCATTTCAAATTACCCAGAGTCGCCATACCTCCCACCTGTGAATTATGTGAGGTTTTTTTTTTTTTGGAGGGGAAGGTAAACAATATAAAAACTCAGCAGAACTGAGGGGACCCATAAATTCCAAGCAAGTTATTTTGGGAGCGAGGAAAGCTGATTCATAAGGCACTTGCCTTCCCAAGACTAATTTAGTTTGCTTTTCTTCTTCTTTTTTTTCCCCCTTTTATTAATAGGAGGTAAGCACCCTGGAAAGATCACATTTTTCTGTTCTCGGCTGCACCTGTCCAGGGGATCTCAGACCCACAACCCATATTTGAAGGTTTATTCCAGAAAAGTATTCATGGAGCCAAGACAGCAGTAGCAACACACCAACGCCCAGTGAATAAAGCTTCAGAAAACACAGGGAAGAGCCGCGCACAGACACTTTGTCTTTCAAAGACCATCATCACATTCCAGGGTGGGTGGAGACTGGATGACACTATTGATTTCCCTAGGGATGTACACAGACACACCCAGGAGCAGACCGCCCCTCCCCCTCCCCATGTCTTCCCATTTTATAGTTAATATTTATGCAAACGAATAGATCGTTCTCACTATAGTTGTGTCTCTGGTGTTTTGTCTCCTTGTTCTGTGTGCCAGTACTAGGACTTGAACTCAAGGCCCAGGTGCTGCTCCTTAGCTTTTTCCACCCCTCCCCCAGAGCTGGTGTTCTACCACTTGAGCCACAGAGCCACTTCTGGTTTTCTGGTGGTTCAATGGAAATAAAGAGTCCCATGGACTTTCCCACCTGGGCTGACTTGGATCCCTGATCCTCAGACCTCAGCCTCCTGAGTAGCTAGGATGACAGGTGTGAGACACACCTGTCACACACTACCTCTTGCAGTAGTGGGTTTTCCTGTCTGCTTCGTGATTGTCTGAGAGCTTATCTGCAAAGATTCCTCCCGAGCTTTTCCCACCGGGCCGGAGGAATCGCATGCACCTCTCCCACACGGCAATTTTACGTTGCATTTACAAAGCCTTCGGGGCCCCACTAGCTCCGGACCAACATGTTCTAGGATCTCAGCTCAGTGCGACTACCCACACGGGCAGTTACAACATTGGTTCTCACATAGGTTTCCTCGTGTAACTGCAGCGTGGGCTGCGGGGGGCGTAGCACATCTCTCAACTAACGGGAAGAAACTTCCTAGTCTCTACTGGCAGAGAAGACAGCCCCTTCCAGCCTCCAGTTTTGTGCCAGGAAGTCCCAGCTCCCCGTGGAAAGCTAGCCCCTGTGGGTAACTGACTGTGAACACCCCAGGAGGGGCGCCTATGGCAACTCTTGAGTTTCGACGTCACCTCCAGCCTCATGTTCGAATCCCGCTGTTCTGCATTCCTGCCATCCTCGCTGACCTCCCATTTCTCAGAGTTGAGAGCAAGAGAGAAGAGGGATTACCACCATCTCCACACTGCCAGAACCTTGGCTGCAAGATCCCACCTGCTGCAGCTCCCCTGGCCCCCACCAGGGGTAGGGGCTCTCCCCTGAGAGCGCGCACCGCACACCCGGCCACTGCTGACCTGGGCACGTGACCAATAAACGCGACGCCATCGGACAGGGAAATGACCATGGAGAAAACAAACATGTCAGACTCAGCTCTTGGATGGAAGCTCTAGGACTTCAGGATGTGCCAAGTTTTGCCTGGGTATTTCCAGTTGGAGCTGAGTAACGGGATGATAAGGAGGAGTGCTACCCACCTGCTTCTCAACGTCAGTGGCATAGCTTGGCGTGTCACACATGGAGTGACAGAGAGAGACAAAGGGGCAGCTGTCCACACACAGGACCAGCAAAGACGACCTTGCTTGCAGCGCAAGCCCGGGGGTCTGACGTCCATTTCCAAATACCCTGTGCTGATTACAACATTGGTTCTCCTGTCTGTACGTAGTTAGGCTGGGCAGCATCTCTGTCCCATCCCACAGTGCAGTTAGGGTCCAAGGTCAGCTCCTGAGACCTGGCAGGGGGCGGGGCCTGACGGCTGTGTGGCTCTGGGGTGCTCGCTGACATCTCCAGGGACACACATTGGAGGCTGTGCCCAGGCTCGCCCGACACGCGACAGAACTGCTCAGTGAATGGAGTACTCAGCGCTCAGCACTGGTCATGATGATCCTGACGTGTCCAGACCCCCGAACGAAATAGCTCCGAGCGCGCATGGGGTCTCTGCCTCCCCCTATTCTACAGGGAAACAGAGCGCGGGTTCTTCTGAAAACTCAATATTCAATGCTGTCCTGTGGATTCACTATACCAAACAGGGGACAGGAGAAGCAGCTCCACTGAGGCAGAATGGACTACAGGCACTTCTGCGGCACATAACTGCAGTTCTGACATCCAGGTGTCCCCCGCTTAGCAGATCTATCTGCAGCCCCTGGGGGGGAGGTTTGAAACCAAACATGGAGCTAGCTCACCCCTATTTATACTCTGTTTCTTCCTATGCATTCCCATCTATGATAAGATTCAACTTACAAATTAGGTACAGTAAGAGGCTGATAACAATAGCCAGTAACAAAAATAGAACAATGAGAGCAAACCACTGTCATGAAAGTTAGGTGTAATCCCCGCTGCCTTTCTGTCTCTTTTTTCTGCCTGTGTCCCTCTCCTCTCGCCGCTCCCCCTGATAGGAGAATGTAGATGATTCAGCGTCCCCAGAGACAGAAGAGTGACGTCGACACTGCCCCGTGACGCCAGGCAGCCGGCCTCCTGACTGTCCTTGCACCTTCCTGCTGCCGAAGGTCCCCCCGGACCCCAGATTCTCCCCTGCCCCTTTTCTCTCTTCTCTCTCCTGCCCAGGCTCACAGTGGCATGGGTGGTTTTGAGTCTACTTTTTTAATTGGCTAAGAAGGAAGGGAAGAGGAGGAAAGGAAGCGTCCTCTCGTGGCTGATTGAAGAGGGGACAGAGAAGAGCTGTGACCCAGGGCGACCCCCCCCAGAAGGCACCCACCATGGCCAGCAGGGGGCGATGCCTGCCCCAGGGCACCTTCAGCCCAGCAGGGCCCGTGCCTTCCAGCTCTTCCCTCCTCATGTCTCACTGTCAAGGCTCCACCAGAGAACAATGCATCACAGCCACGTTCAGAAAACCATCCACGCAAAGGCAGACTTTCCACCCGCCAGGGCTGACTGGTCATCCCCAGCTCCCTGGTCAGCCAGGACTCCCTGTCGTCCAGGCCGGGCCCAGACTTCCCCGCATCCTGAACAAAGAAGCATGAGCAGCAGCAGTGCGAAGGCGCTGGGGCCCCCGGAACAGAGGCGACGCTTGCATCTGGAATCCAGAATGGAGAAGAGCCATTCCCACAGCCAGGGGGCAGCGAGGGCCGCCACACGTGCAGCCCTCACCTGTGGGCATGCCCCCCACCGCGGGCCCCAGGGGAAGGGACATCCTGCGGGCCCCAGCCCGTGCCAGCCTGTGCCCGCTCTCAGCCCTGCCACAGGAGCCCCAGCCCGGCCCTGGCTGCAGGGCCGGGCCGGGGCGGTAGGAGGTGCCTATTCGCCCGTTTTCTCTGTGTGCTACCATGCGCTGGCTCGTGTTAGTCAGCTTCTAAGTAGCAAACCCGCAAAGAGGAAGGTTTACCTTGGCTTTTGGAGTTGGAGGCTTCCGCCCCAGTTCACTATGGTGGCACAGAAGCTGCTCCTCTCAGAGCCAGAGAGAGAAAGGAAGGAAGGGGTCGGGACGCACAACCCCCATCCGGGGTACACTCTCAATGACCTAAGAACCCAGGAGCATCAAGCAAGGGGCCAAGCCTATCATACCTGTGTCTTTGGAGAACATTCTAGATCTCTAGATCCTAAGCAATACTCTCAGCTCTGAATGCCCGACCCATGCTCCTCACTACAAAGTCAATGACTCCAGAGCAGAGCTGCCTCCTGCAGCAAGGGGCCCTGGCTGCAGCGAGGCCTGGGCTAGCTCCCCAGAAACCCCAGAGGAGAAACGCCATCGCCGCCCGCTGCAGAGCTCAGAGCCACCACACTACACATGCTTACGTGGGAGGGGAGGGGCAGCCTGGGCACGTGGCGCCCTTCAGGATCCCTCACTACCTGTAGGCTGCGATCTGAGGAAAGAGGTTCAAAGCTAGCCCTAGCAGGAAAGCCCATGAGATCACATCTCCAATTAATTGGCACAAAAAGCCAAAAGTGAAGCTGGGATCAACTGGTAGAGCACAAGCCTGAGTAAAAGAGGCTCAGGGATAGAGCCTAGACCCTGAGTTCAAGCCCCAAGACTACAGAAAGAAAGGGGAGGGGAGGGGAGGAGGAGGAGAAAGGGAAAGGGAGGTGAAGGAAGGGGATGGGAAGGGGGGGAAGCAGAGGGAATGGGAGGGGAGAAGGAGGGGAAAGGAAGGGGAGAGGAGAGGGAAGGGGAGGGAAGGGTAGAAAATGGAGTGGGAGTTTTCTGAGACCATGTTGTATTGAACCCAGCAGCCTTGGAGTTGGAGACTGCAGGTGGAGCAGAGCTAACGGGGTGCTGGGGAAGGGCCCCGATGCTTGGGACGGGGAAACTGGGCTTCTTTGGGGTGAGGGTCTGGTTTCAAGGCTGAAGGCAGAGGGCTCCCACGTGTCCGTTTCCATCTTGTTGGGGATTGGGAGCGTGCGTGCTCAGCAGCAGAACAAATAGACTCGGGCTTATGGCTTTCTCGCCCTCGTGCTGACTGCCCGCAGGCGCTGCGTCCGCTCTGTGCACTGCAGGCCACAGCCCTGCCAAGAGGCACCCTGCAGTTGGGCTTGGCTCAGGCCTCCTGACCGCAGGGCTTTAGTGCCACCTCCGGTGCCCTTCGTCAGCGCCCCAGGGAGCCCCTGCTACCCGGCAGACAGAACAGAAATAGGGCATCAGGCCAACCCTCACACTGACTTCTAGACTGGAGGCACTGATGGCTGGGAAGGGAACAAGGAAACCTGGAAAGTCAGGAATGGGCCGGACGCTGGTGGCTCACGCCTGTCATCCCAGCTACTCAGGAGGCGGAGATCTGAGGATCGTGGTTCGAAGCTAACCCCGGCAGAAAAGTCTGCAAGACTTTTTTTTTTTTTTTTAATTTGTAGGTCGTGGGGCTTGAACTCTGTTCTTAGGCGCTGTCCCTCAGCTCTTCAGCTCAAGGCGAGTGCTCTTCCACTTGAGGCACAGCGCCACTTTCAGTTTTCTGGTGGTTTATTAGAAACAAGAGTCTCACAGACTTTCCTCCCTGGGCTGGCTTTGAACCACAATCCTCAGATCTCAGCTTTGAACCACAATCCTCAGATCTCAGCCTCCAAAGTAGCTAGGATGACAGGCGTGAGCCACCAGTGCCCGGCCCTCCAATAAACTACCTAAAAAAGCTGGAAGTGGAACTATGGCTCAAGTGATAGAGCACTCGCCTTGAGCAATAAAGCTCAGGGACAGCACCCATGCCCTGAGTTTAAGCCCTAGGACTGGACCAAAAACCAAACAACTTAGGAATGTCTCCCAGAAGGGATCTGACCCCATCAACCAAAATCACACCTTCCCTCTCTGCGGCCTGCGGTTACCACGCTGTGTACCTGCTCCTAAGATTGTATGTGAGCTGTTGGACAGATCTACAATGCAGTTGCTCATTTGATTTTGTTTTCCTCTTTGTTGGGGGGGGGGGAGTGTTACAGTATTAAGGGCCTTATTCTTGCTAGGCAGGCATTCCTCCTTTGAACGACATTCCGACCTTCTCATGCTTTCATTGAGTTTTAAACGGGGCCTCACTTTATGCTTGTGCCAGCCTAGATCGTGACTCTGTTTAGGCTTCCCACCTAGCTGGGATGACAGGCACATCTTACCCTGCCCGGCTTCATTAGTTGAGATGGAGACCTCACCCCAAGCTCGGCCTCCCAGGCAGCTAGAATTACAGATGTGCATCACTGCACCCAACTCAAAGTAGCCTCTTTTCCATGCTTTATGAGTGAGTCTGATCAGGGGTGAGAAGTAGAGAAGAGAGGGTTCGGAGAGAGGGTTCGGAAGAGGAACTTGTAAAC
Source organism: Dipodomys spectabilis (assembly GCF_019054845.1). Lineage (NCBI taxonomy): Eukaryota > Metazoa > Chordata > Mammalia > Rodentia > Heteromyidae > Dipodomys > Dipodomys spectabilis. The sequence goes on along the minus strand of NW_024870865.1, from coordinate 438,805 downwards.
TTCCCATGGTGCTCTCCATGTGGGGAAAATGAAGCCCGTGAACCCCAGCCCTCCCCAGGGCCACGTAGCCCAGGCCAGTCCTTCCATCCAGCAAGCCTGGCCACTGACAAGAAATGGGAAGTTCTTTTAAGCTGGGCACCAGTGGCTCACGCCTGTAATGCTAGCTACTCAGGAGGCTGAGATCTGAGGATCACAGTTCAAAGCCAGCCCTGGCAGGAAAGTCCATGAGACTCTGATCTCCAATTAACCACCAAAAAACCGGAAGTGGCACTGTGGCTCAAGTGGTAGAATGCTAGCCTTGAGGGACAGCACTCAGGCCCAGAGTTCAAGTCCCATGACCAACAAAAAAGAAAAAGAAATGGGAAGTTCCGAGCCCTACAGCTCAGGGAGATGTTGTAGCCCATGGCTTTGAAAGTATCTTGATGTGCCATAGTGTTCTTTCCAGAAAAGACACTGACAACCCAATTCTCAACATTCCTAGTTCTCCACACCACTCCTGCGAGTCGTGGTCCCAGGCTGCCCGCAGCCCCAGATGGCCCAGGCCCCAGGCTAAACGACCACCTTCCACTCATAACCCCTCCGCCCCCGTCTCCCTCCATACCCGGCTGGCTCGGCCAGATGGCACGCGTCTGGACAGCACATCAGTGCTCCCGGAGAAGCCGGAGCGCCCACGTGGCGATTCGCCGGACCCCTGGAACGGGGTGTGGGGGGGGGACCCGACAGCCACATCTACGGGAGCAAGCTGGCACGGAGATCCCACTTGCAGTGGGCGTGGGATTCCCTGGCAGAGGCCTGGGCCCCATCCCTCCTCCCTCGCTCACACTTGAGGCTCTCCAACCCCCTGAGGCCTCCCGGCCTATTTATAACCTCACACCCCAAACTCACACACACACACACACACACACACACACACACACACACACACACGCTGTGACTGCCAGCTGGGCTTCCATTGCTTCCATTCAGATGTCCACTGGTGCAGGTCCAGAGCTGGCCCTGTGGACCGGCCCCGCCCCCCCGCCCCTGCCAGGCCCCGCCCCTGCCAGGCCCCGCCCTGGCCCGCCCCCAGGCCCCGCCCCCGCCCCCAGCCCCGCCCCAGGCCCCGCCCCTGCCCCCAGCCCCGCCCCAGGCCCTGCCCCCGGGCCCGCCCCCAGGCCCCGGCCCCGCCCCCAGCCCCGCCCCCAGGCCCCGGCCCCGCCCCCAGGCCCGCCCCCAGGCCCCGGCCCCGCCCCCCAGCACAGCGCATGGCTGGCTCCCACACCACTGAGCTATTTCCGGAGCTGTATTTTTAGGACGCGTCCACACCGGGTTTCTGCCTCCGAGCTGCCGGCCTTATCTCTGACATTGGAGGAGGTGTTGCGCTACTGTTTGTCCCTTGGGCTGAAACAAAGCAAGATCCCAGGGAGGGGGTCTGGCCGGAGAAATGGAGGCGGGACGTGAACAAAAGCCAGCCGCTCTGGAAGCCAGGATCACACACGCTCGGTCCCGCAGCGAGTGCAGACCTGTGAGGGCCTCGGCCGCCGCGGGGGGCGCGGACCCCAAGGTCTCTCTGGGTCCCCTGGGGCTGCCTCCACCACCGGCAGCCAGGAGCAGAGCGGCCCGAGCCGCACCCCAGGGCCAGGCCCGCGCACGGGGCGCAGGGAAGCCGTGCAGCGCAGCCTGGCCTGGGCGGCGCTCCAGGCGGTCACCAGGCCGGGCCAGGGTCATCTCGACCCTGGGGCTCTGAGATCCCTCCCCCCCACTTTAGGGCTCTGCTCCCCACCCCCATACCTAGAGCCGCAGCCTTCACCATCTCCACCTGCCCAGTCCTCATTTAGCTTCTTTTCCTGCCTCGTCTGCAAGACCAGGGAGCGAGCAGCCATTCTAAAACACGTCACCCCCCTCTCCCCCCCCCTCCCCCGGCGCTGGTCCCTCCCGTCCCCCCCCCCCAACACCCCACCTCTTCACAGGCAAAGCAAGCAGACTCAAAACCACATCTAACACAGCAGGAAAATAAACTCAACATCTGGCCAAGAACTGGAATACACGTCTCTCCCAAGAAGCTATTCCAAATGGCCCAAAAGCTCGTGGAAATACAATCAAGTATCATTCATCTCCCCCGCCGTGGAATGCCAAGCCACCAGGAGATACCGAGTCACAGGGGTTAGGGCGGCTCCGATCAAACAAAGAGGAAGAGCAGAAAGTCAGGGGCGCTGCGAGGATGGGGAGGAACGAGCCCGCTGCCCTGCAAACTGGCCTGGCAGTTCTCTGAATAGGTAAATAGAGTGACTGCGCGAGCCAACACATCCAACTCTGGGTAAGTACACAATATAGCCAAAAGCAGGGAACATGAGCAGATATCTGTGCAACAAAGTCATCATAGCATTGTGCTTAAGAGCCACAAGGTGGAATCCATCCAAGTGCTACATATTCATCTACAGATGATTTAAAAAAAAAACACAAACTGTAGTGTATATATATATACACACACACACACATATATATATGTACACACAATGGAATATTATTCAGCCCTAAAAAAGGAAGGAAATTCTGACCCCTGTCACCACAGGGCTGAACCTTTAACTACAAGTAGCCCATCACACGGGAAGAGTGCTTCATGATTCCGCCTATACTGGAGTCTAGAATAGTCCAGTTCACAGAGATGGTAAGCGGGTATAGGTTCCAGGAGCTGGGGAGAGATATTGGGGAGCTAAGGAGTGTCTAAGGGGTGCAGAGTTCCAGTCTCACAGGATGAACGTCGTGTCCCAAGTAGGGAATGGTGATTGTTCCACAGCAGTGTGACCGTGTCCACTGCTGATCCACCCACTTCAACACGGCAAAGGCCTGTGGCACATACATTTCAGAACCATCAAAGACAACAACAAACAGCTCAAACTGGGCTCTCCGGGAGCCCCCAAACTGTGAGCCAGGCTGGAAACCACAGTGGGGGAGCCCGGGTCTGTGCCTTTGCTCCAGCGGCCGCCCCCTGCTGCCAGGCTGGAGGGGGATTCTTGCTGCCATCCCGGTTGAGAGGAGGCTGGAGAAGGAAGGACAGAGGTGGTAAGGCTGGAGGCCAGGTAGGAAGGACTGTAATTCAGCAAGAGCCACGGACAGTGCTGGGGTGGAGCGGGGGGGGGGGGGGGCAGAGAGGGGCACAGGGCGGGGTACAGGGGTACCGAAGTCAAGCCCACAGCGGCTTGTAGAAGGGCTGGGTGTGCAGAACTGGGCCTTGGGGCTGGGCAGTAGAAGGATGGCATAGCATCTCGTCAGGTGTGGCCCCGTTAGGTGGGCAGAGGGGCCCGGAAGTTAAAGGTGGAGTGAGTCTGGAGCTCAGAAGAGAAGGCCGCCGCTTCCAACAGCCCTGAGGAGTTAGACTAACAGACCGCCAGGAGCCTGAGCAGAAAGCAGGAGCCGGGGGGGGGGGGGGGGCACCTGGGCACAAGAAGAGCGCGTGTGTGTGTGTGTGTGTGTGTGTGTGTGTGTGTGTGTGAGTGATCAAGCCGCACCTCACCCACCGCCTAGGAGCCAGGGTAAGAAGTGGCCCCGGGCCCAGCACTGTGGAGGTCCAGAGCGGCCTGGTGGCGAGCTGGGGGTGGATGGGTGGAGGCCCAGGGTAGGGGCTCCAGGTCCTCCCCGCGGCCTCCCAGGCCCAGGACAGAGGGCTGCAGGCTCCCAGCCCCTCCAAGCCCAGAACTGCCTCCCTCCCTCCCCTCCCTCCCCCCCTGCCCTCCTCTTCCGGAGGCGGCAGGCAGTCTGCAGGGTCTGATTATCTCCCCTACTTTCCTCTTGGGCACTAAATCCTAACAACTCTATCCTGGGGTCACTTCAAGGAAATAAACTAAGCTAAACCATCTCATTCGCCAAGTGGCTCAGGTATGGGCATGGCTTCTTCCGTCGGTGAGCAGAAAGTTTGTTCTTTCTGTCCTTAACAATACGAAATCATCATCTGCTAGGACTGTTTTACAGTTTGGCATTGAGGAGCAGTCAGAGCTGGTTTGCAGCCGCTCAGGAGGGTCCCAGAGCCTGGTGACATCTGAACAATCCAGAGGAGGCTGCTCAAGGCCAAAGCTCCTCCCACCTGACATCTGCTGGTCCACACCTGCTTAGAACCTGCTCCTCACTGCCCGGCAGGGTCTTCATAAGGAAGCTGTCCCTCAGCCACCTGCCACACCCAGCTCTTCTCAGCCTCCCGGACCTCAGGCGGGGACAGGAGAGTCTCTGAGGGTCCATACAGACCAAGTATTTTCCTGGTCTGCAGGGATTTCCTGGTCTGGTCCTCATGTAGATCCACTTAAAACAACAGTCTTGTCAAGTGTAGTGGCTCACACCTAGAATCCCAGCTACCAGGGAGACAGAAAACGGAGAAGATAGAGGTTCAAGGCTAACTTTTGGCAGAAAGTTGGCAAGACTCCATCTCAGTCAACAAGCTGTGTGTTGTGTATGCCTGTAATCCCAGCTACATGGGAAGCAGAATAGGAGGATCATGGTCTGAGACCGGTCCCAAGCCAAAACATAAATAAATAAATAATAAAACTAAAGTGGGGGAGGGGGGAAGGATTGGGTGGGGGGGAGGGGGGAGGCTGGGAAGGGAGGTGAAGGATAAACAAAGGAGGAGGCTGCAATGCTTGGTAAGAAATGTACGCATTATCCTGCCCATGTAATTGTAACCCCTCTGTACAGTATGTTCTCAAATAAAATTAAATTAAATTAAAAAAAAAAAACTAAAGCAAGAAAGATCTGGAGAGTGGCTCAAGTGGTTGAATGCTTCTACTCTACTAGCATGCAGAAGGGTCAGAGTTCAAACCCTACCACAACCAGGAGAAAAGGAAGACAATAAACATGAATGGACTAGCCACAGAAACATGGATTTAGCGCGTTCTCTGCCAGGATATGTGTCTCTCCTGGCTCCACCGTCTTCCCATCAAGGCCCACGCCTGCCTGCACTACACACTCCGCTCACGATTCTTGCTTCCTCTCATTTCTGCAAACTGCCTTCCCCGCTCCTGCCTGCAATCCCCATGAGTGGCTCTTGGAGAATCATGTCTGAGTACGTGGGAGACCCAGGGAGCAAACAAAGATTTCACACCCTCTGCTCTCTGGGTCTGCCTAGGACAGTGCTGACCAATCTACTAGGGTCCTCCCGCACCCCAGGGCCTGCGTCCCAGGGCAAGACACAGAGCTGGGCTCGCTAAGACACATCTTCCTGTTCGGTCCTCTGCCCTGCCCCTGTTGGTGCAGGGATTGGATGCGAAGTGTGTCATTTGCTGCCTCTTGGGCTTTGCAAAAGTGGGTGTGCAGCAGGGAACTGGTGGCTCACGCCAGTCATCCTAGCTACTCAGGAGGCTGAGATCTGAAGATGGTGGTTCAAAGCCAGCCTGGGCAGGAAAGTTGGTGAGACTCTTATCTCCATTTACGCACCAAAAAACCGGAAGTGGCACTGTGGCTCCAAGTGGTGGAGCTCTAGCCTTGAGCAAAAGGAGCTGAGGGACAGCGCCCAGGCCCTGGGTTCAAGCCCCACGACTGACAAAAATAAATAAAGGTGGGTGTGCATAGGCCAATCCAAAGGACAACCCAAAGGGCAGTGGTTAGGGACCATCATGTCCAAGGTCTCTCGAGGGGGCCACAGGTGGGAGGAGCCCCTGGCGTGTCAGGGTGGGTGGGTGGCGGGTAGAGACTCAGCTAGAAGCAGGATGGCAGGCCCTCCTGCAGAGGGGCAGCGCCCAGCCATCTCCTGAAGCATCAGGCAGGAGGCAAACAGCCCCACGGCTATGGGGGGCGGGGGTGGGGTGGGGTGCTGGGTCTGAGGCATTTCTGATGGGACCTAGGGAGTCCTGGAGCCTGGATGCCAGGCCAGGGTCAGGAGCCACATCTGTCTCCCTCGGGGAGCGCCTTATAGCTTAAGGGGGCACACAGCTGCCCACGCCCTGGCCTGGAGCCCCCCTCCCAAGTCCTTGCTTCACAGACTCCCTGTTTGGACTCAGGGAGCCCCTAAAGGAGCACCTGGGGCCTTTTCTAGCTGGGGTCCGCGGGAGCCAGGGCCGAGTCCCGCTTCCTTCTACACCCGATGCCACGGAGCTCCCCTCCGCCCTCACCCCACTGGCAGTGAGCCCCAAACCCAGGACATAACGCCATTCATATGGTTTCTGATCACGGTGGTCATTCACTTTGTCTTTGTTCTGTATGTCTATCTGCTTGCCCCGTCAAGGAAATGTGGTTTGTTGTAGGTGATCGCAAATCTTCCCTGTAAACCGAAGCCAATTTAAAAACAAAAAAGAAAGAAAAGAAAAAAGAAGTCCTTCCTGCCAGGAAATGAAGACCGCTCACAGGCACCCTTGGCAAATGTTTGGTTTCGGGAGAAGGCTAGAGGAGAGAGGGCAGAAAAAAGGACCTGTGGTTCAATTGAGTTGGGTGCCCTTCCCTCAAAGGCTGGGCCGGGGCGTGGCTGGGAGGAGCTGGGAGGGGACAGAAGATGGACGACTTCCTTACAGCTAGCTGGGGGTGGGTGGGGGGAGGCAAGGAGCCCTGTGCATTTGGAACAGGCCATTTCCTAGACCCCCGTGGTTCTTCATAGGCTGGCCTCAGGCCTGGGTGAGTTTCTCCTCTGCTAGAACATTTCCTTTATAATTAATAAGCTAATTCTCCACACCAGGGCCCCAGGGTCATTCTGGAAAAAGTAGAGGGTTGAGGTTTCTTTGCTCCAGATAAACCATAAAAGAAATGAAACTCACACCCTCCATTCAATTGGATTTCTAGAACTAATGTTGCAATCCAGTAAAAATACCTCTCTCCCTCCCTTTCTCTCTTTTCTCTCTCCCTCTCTCTGCTTTTCTGGACTTTCTAAACTTTCTGTAATAAGCATCTATTCATTTATGCTGGGAAGAAGTAAACTCGATGTTTTAATAATTGCTATTCCAGCCAGCTCTTACTATCCAAGATTTTAAGGACAGAATTAAAGCCAGGCTCTGGTGGCTCATGCCTATAATCCCAGCTACTCCAGAAGCTAAAATCTGAGGATCAAGGTTCAAAGACAGCCAAGGAAGAAAAGTCTAAGAGTCTCTTATCTCCAACTAACCACCAGAAAGCCAGAAGTAGAGGCATGGCCCAAGTGGTAGAACACCAGTCTTGAGCGAAAAAGCTGAGTTCCAGCCCAGTACCACCACTTCCCAAGAAAGGGCAGAGAGGGGAGATGCAGGGACAACTCAGTGCCCACACAAAGCTAGAATGAAACTTGCAGCATTTCCAAACCCAAAGACCAATGGCAGGTCTATGAGGCAATCCCCAGTTGTTCTCCAAGTCTAGCTAAGTCCAACAGCATAACACCTGGCACATCCTTCCAGCCTCCAGACCTCAGTTCCAGCTCCTCCGCCCTGTCTGGCCTCCCCTTGCTCTTCCTCCATCAAAATCGCCTGCCCTGGGCTGCCCCAGGCGGCCTGTGCCTCCTCCCATGCAGCCAGCTCCCCCTCTCCTCCACGGAGAGCCCCGCCCTCCAGACGCTGGTTCCCATGCTTAGATTTGCAAGTGGGGTGTTCCTTTGAGAATATGACCCATCGGATGGATGGACCTAACAGCTGCTGGAGTCTCTAGCTCAGAACACCCTTCCCCTTTTCTTTCTTTCCCCTCCTTTCCTCTCTCTCACCTCCTTTTCTTATCTCTCCCTCCTTCCCTGTGGAGATCCGTGTCTGCAGGAAGCCTTCCACAGCTCCCACACTGGTTCTTTCCCATGTATTCCTGTTGGATCTCGTGCTTCCAGTACGTGGGTCTTTGTAATTATCCACATATTAATCAGAATTCTACCTCACAACCAGCAGATAAGAACCACAAAGGCAGTGCACTCTTGGCTCCTGGAACAAAGGCTCCCTGCGTTCAGAAAGCATCTGTGAGGCTAGAGGCATCGTACAAATGACAGAGCCCCTTAACAGCAAGTGCAAAGTCTTTAGTCCAAACCTCACCCCGTACCTCCACAAAAAGCAGAGGAAGGAGGAGGAAGAGGAGGAGGAGGAGGAGGAGGAGGAGGAAGAAGGGTAGAGGGAGAGGAAGGAGAGGAGGGGGGGGAAGAAGGGGAGGGGGAGGAAGAGGTAGAGGAAGAGGAGGAACAAGAGGAATTTGATGTCAGGAAAAGAAAGAAGAAAAAGCAAGAAGGTAGGGAGAAATGAATGAATGAGCTCATTGGTAGGGTCACTTTTTTCAGCTCTACCGAGACCCTTGGAGGCAGGAACCCCTCTTCCTTTTGCCAGCACCTTCATCGGGGTCAGGTTTCAGCAAGTGGAGCCCCATCTGGAACACAGGTCTCATCCGATGGCCCCAAAGCCTCACCCTGGGGTCAGCGTCTAAGGAGGCCTCGGGCTGACAAAGCAAATGTGGCCAAGGGGGGTCCGTCTGTCCAGTGAGGGTAAACAGGGGCTCCTTGTATTCCTCTTACAACTGCTCTGCAGGACTGAAACGTCTTCCAGCGTGCGTGCGCTCGCACACACACACGAAAGACAAGGGAGGAGGAGTCATGTTATCCAAAGAAAAATGTACTCATTACCTGACTTATGGTAATCCCTCTGTCCATTTTAATAATAACAATAAAACTACATTTTAAAAAGAGCTTGGAGCATCATAAGGAATATGTATATACATGGAAAACCAGGCCAAGCGAACTCCAGGCGAGACGTCGCCTGCCTTCCCTCTGAGAGACGGGGTGGGGAGGGCTCGGAAGGGACTTGGGGCGCCCAGCCTGCTGCATCCTGTCCTTCCCTGGTCTGCACATCCTCACTTGGCGGACGTCTGTATATTTAGGTTTTTTCATACAATGAACACGCGTAGGATTGGGGCAGCAGGCAATGCTGACATGATCAGGAGAAGCTGTGGCACTGGGGCGGGGCTGGAACGCACTAGCCACGCCCAGACAGGCCACGCCCCATGTATGACCACGCCTCACAGAGCCACGCCCTGAGAAGGCCACTCCCTCTGGGCCTCGCCCCTGAGCCACACCCCCTCAAGGCCATCCCAGAGGGAGTCCACATACCACTTCCCTTCCCACCCCATCTCTCCTGCGGAGGCCCCAGCTGCCTCCCAAGGAAATCCCAACAAGACTGAGACCAAACCCATTTAGGAGAGGGTAAAAAGAAAACCCAGAATTGGCCTTTGCAGCCCCTTGGCAATTATCTCCTCTTCCAATAGACAATTTTTCACCACTAACTGGACACCGGAAGGTGCGTTTGTAAGGCGATCCATCTAGAAAACAATGTCGTGTCCACTAGAAGCCCCATTTCCTAAGCACGTTGGGCAATTTATTTCTTTATTGCAAGGAAAGCCAGGGAAATCATTTTCTATAACTGGACGCATTCTTGGGCTCAAATCCTCTCAAAAACAGCTTACATTTGGAAGTAGAATTGCACCTTGGAGACACACTGCCCAACGTGGCCCCTTCAGGGAGTTAATTTTCAAAATAAGAATGATAATGATGAATAATGTCTCACTTGACATAACGATGACGGGCTTTGACTCACCTCTCACAGCGTGTGTCCCCTCTAGGGCCTACGCCAGATCCTTCCGGAAAGTTAGAGATCTTATTATTCTCAGCCTCAACTTCTGGTCACATGGTCTTTCTCTTGCTGGCTTATGAAAAGCATCACTCTTTCTAGTGGAAAATGGAGTAATAGTTTCCTGGCACTGGTGGCTCACGCCTGACATCCTAGCTACTCAGGAGGCTGAGATCTGAGGATCGCAGTTCAAAGCCAGCCCAGAACCCCAAGCTCAGGAGATTCTTATCTCCAATTTAAAAAGCCAGAAGTAGAGCTGTGGCTCAAGTGGTAGAGTGCTAGTCTTGAGCACAAAAAGCTCAGGGACAGCGCCCAGGTGAGTCAGGACTGGTACAAAAAAGGCCCCTCCCCCTGCTCTCACGCCGGGCCTGGCAATGCGCTGTCGTGCTCTAGCACAGGCTCCTGGGCTGCAAGGCCGTTTTCCGTCATGGAGCCGATGCTGGCCTCATGCCCTTGAGCCTCTGAAACTGCGAGCTAAATAAACCTCTCTGTACACAGCAGCACCCAGCCTGAGGCGCTCATCCGAGCAGCAGCAGAAAACTGACCGACGCAGTGCAGACTAGACCTGGGAGTCCCCTGATGCCGACCCCCCAACACTCCCCACACCCCCATTCCCTCCCCCCCTCCACTGTCAAGTCTAATTCCAGTTTCTCCCCCTCCGACCAGACACTTAACCACGTGCCTACAACCAAGGCCTTCACACGGGCCTAGTAACTCCCTGCCACCCAAGTGCCCCTGGGCCACTTTATATTGATAGAAGATAATCAAGCCGAATAAACTCATTTTAATAACATCCTTTGCAACACACAATTAGGATAACAAATCTATGTAATTCTGAAGCCGCATCCAGAAACTGCAGGAGACTGGATGAGCCTGGCGGGAATATTCCTGCCCCTTCCTCCTTTACTTGGAATAGTGCTTTAAAATCGGGGCAACCCTTCCCCCTAGAGGATCTGGAAAAGTCTGGAAATGTGATCACCCCTGGGCTAGGGTGCTCCTGGAATCTTATGGAGAAAAACCAGAATTTTGGCCAAACATCTTATGATGCACAGCGTAGCCCTTAGAGCGAAGAATTATCTCAACCAAAATATTGGCAGTACCAAAGTTGGGAAACAATCACCAGCCATTCACCACGGTCTCTCCTGTGTGCCTTCCAGGAGCTACTGGGGTGTGTATGCTCCTTCCTGTTGGTGAAATGCTGGGGATTCTGGACCAGGAAGCAGCCGTGGCCTCCAGGGTCTTCCTGTTCAGCACTCTGAAGACAGCCATGACAAAGGCAGCTTTTATGATATAAGCTGAATTCTGGAGATAGTGGAGCCTCAGGGTGTCAACACCGCTGCCTGCAACGTCCTGAACTCGCATTACCATTGCAAACAAGGGGCAGCCACGTGGCTGAGTGGTAGCACGAGCAGGGAGACTGGCGTTGGTGGAGCAACTGAACTCACCAAGGATGGAGCAGTAGACAGAGCCAGGCCCGGGCGGCTGTGTGAACCACGGGCTCCACCCTCAGCCCCATCTCGTGGGATCTGGCTATCACTACCTTGAACAGCGTCACAGGAAATAGTCTCCGGCAGCCCCTGAGAAGCGTGCTGACAGCACAAGTGGGGCGGAGCTCAGCGGGTGATGATGAGATGAACAAGGCAGCAGCGACAGGCTGCTCTGCACTCCTCCTGACTTTTCAAGACCCTGCTCCGAAGGATGTGGTATCTGCTCATTACCAGTGCCTGAGTGGGGTGTGTCCCGACCCCACCCCATCCCATCCCACTGTGTAGACAAAATACCCCCCCTCAAAATACCGGGCAGGGAAGAGAATCCATTCAGAAAAACAGGCTGGAAAAAAAAGAAACAAAGAAAAACAGTTTGAGCACAAACCCAAAAGACATTGACCTGGTCACAGGAAGGAAAGGGTAAGGTCAAATAAAAAGGGACAGACAACGCAATTACCCTCCGCTTGGATTAGAAGCCAAGGTGGAGGTTTGGAGTTGAGTTCTGGCTCCCCTTCACCCCCATCAAAAGCTATTCTAGGCAGGCACTGGTGGATCCTGCCTATAATCCCGGCTACTCAAGAGGCTGAGATCTGAGGGTCAAGGTTCAAAGCCAGCCCAGACAGAAAAGGCACCTGAAACTCTAATCTCTATCTAACCATCCCACGGCTGGAAACAGAGGAGGTGTGGCTCAAGTGGTAGAACACCAGCCTGGGGCAAAAAAGCTAAGGGATGGCACTCAGGCCCTGAGTTCAAACCCCACTACTGCAACAAAAAGAACAACAAAAAAGCAGTTCTAAACCCAAGAGCCCACCTGCAGGGGTTGATTTTGAAGGTGAAGAATTCCATTGTCCCGCGAGGAGACTGTGAAGGACTCGGGGACCCTGCAGCTGTGGACGCCAACGTCCGGAGGGTGCACGTGGACAGGAGAATCCGCGGCCTTGCCCATGGCATGGTCGCCAAGGACAGAGAAGGACTAGTGTAGACTCAAAGAAAATAACTGAACTCAAAGAAACAAGAACCTCCGAACGTCAGGTCAATGTGTGAGGTAGTTAGATTTCTGGCGTGTGTGTGTGTGTGTGTGTGTGTGTGTGTGTGTGTGTGTGTGTGTGTGTGTGTGTGTGTGTGTGTGTGTGTGTGTGTGTGTGTGTGTGTGTGTGTGTGTGTGTGTGTGTGTGTGTGTACAGGGGCTTAAACTCAAGGCCTTCTGCTCGTGCTTGCTTTTTTGCTCAAGGCTGGCACTCTACCACTTGAGCCACAGAGGTAGTTAGATTTCTGGCGTGTGTGTGTGTGTGTGTGTGTGTGTGTGTGTGTGTGTGTGTGTGTGTGTGTGTGTGTGTGTGTGTACAGGGGCTTAAACTCAAGGCCTTCTGCTCGTGCTTGCTTTTTTGCTCAAGGCTGGCACTCTACCACTTGAGCCACAGAGGTAGTTAGATTTCTGGCGTGTGTGTGTGTGTGTGTGTGTGTGTGTGTGTGTGTGTGTGTGTGTGTGTGTGTGTGTGTGTGTACAGGGGCTTAAACTCAAGGCCTTCTGCTCGTGCTTGCTTTTTTGCTCAAGGCTGGCACTCTACCACTTGAGCCACAGAGGTAGTTAGATTTCTGGCGTGTGTGTGTGTGTGTGTGTGTGTGTGTGTGTGTGTGTGTGTGTGTGTGTGTGTGTGTGTGTGTGTGTGTGTGTGTGTGTGTGTACAGGGGCTTAAACTCAAGGCCTTCTGCTCGTGCTTGCTTTTTTGCTCAAGGCTGGCACTCTACCACTTGAGCCACAGAGGTAGTTAGATTTCTGGCGTGTGTGTGTGTGTGTGTGTGTGTGTGTGTGTGTGTGTGTGTGTGTGTGTGTGTGTGTGTGTGTGTGTGTACAGGGGCTTAAACTCAAGGCCTTCTGCTCGTGCTTGCTTTTTTGCTCAAGGCTGGCACTCTACCACTTGAGCCACAGAGGTAGTTAGATTTCTGGCGTGTGTGTGTGTGTGTGTGTGTGTGTGTGTGTGTGTGTGTGTGTGTGTGTGTGTGTGTGTGTGTGTACAGGGGCTTAAACTCAAGGCCTTCTGCTCGTGCTTGCTTTTTTGCTCAAGGCTGGCACTCTACCACTTGAGCCACAGAGGTAGTTAGATTTCTGGCGTGTGTGTGTGTGTGTGTGTGTGTGTGTGTGTGTGTGTGTGTGTGTGTGTGTGTGTGTGTGTACAGGGGCTTAAACTCAAGGCCTTCTGCTCGTGCTTGCTTTTTTGCTCAAGGCTGGCACTCTACCACTTGAGCCACAGAGGTAGTTAGATTTCTGGCGTGTGTGTGTGTGTGTGTGTGTGTGTGTGTGTGTGTGTGTGTGTGTGTGTGTGTGTGTGTGTGTGTGTGTGTGTGTGTACAGGGGCTTAAACTCAAGGCCTTCTGCTCGTGCTTGCTTTTTTGCTCAAGGCTGGCACTCTACCACTTGAGCCACAGCTCCACTTCTGGCTTTTGGGTGGTTCATTGCTGATAAGAATCTCATGAACTCACTCTTCTGCCCAGGCTGGCTTTGAACCATGATCCTCAGCTCTCAGCCTGCTGAGTAGCTAAGATTGCAGGCGTGAGCCACTGGCACTAGGCATGAGCACCTACTTCTGATGTGGTCTTGACCTACCAGGGCATCTTTCGTCCCGTCCCTAAAACCAGGACAGCAAAGAGCTGACGTTCTAGCTGCTCAGCCAGGCTCAGTGGTGGAACCGGGGGCCTGGCTGAAGTGGAGGTCCCCCTCCCCGAGCACTCACCCCCTTTCTGCACCCATGGGCCGGGCTTGCCGTGAGCATTGTGGAAGGGCATGCCAGGGCCAGGCTGCCCAGGCTTTAGGTGACCATGCCCAGATCCATGCCCAGATGTGGAAAAATCCACATCCCCCACATTGAGGGCACACCCCCGCCCAGGCCCTCCGCCCCCTGGAATGAGCCCCCTAGTAAGGACCTGGGACCCCATCCCCCCATCTCAGTAGGTTACCATCCAAGACAGCTACAGCTCACAGGAAACAAATAACAAGACATCTAAGGAAAACAACTCCTCCGCATATATGAGGAAGCAGAATTAATAGATAGAACAACATGAATTCAAAATAAGCAAATATCCTTAAAGAAGGGAGGGTATTAGGAACATAAAGTAGGAACAAGCAGTTATAGAGAAAAGCCAAGTGGAAACACTGGGTTAAAAAAATAATAATAATAGCTTTGTTAATGGGGGCTGGAGCTCCCATCTGGAAAGAGGAGAAGGTTCTGGAGACAGATGATGGTCATGGCTGTGGGATAATAGGAACATACTTACTGCTACTGAACTGTCCCTTAAAATGCTTAACACAGTAAACTGGATGTTATGTATATTTTATCACAATGCAAGGACTATAGAACAATGAATAAAGGATGGCTTGAATAATGTTATAAATGTAAAAAAATCCTAATACTATTTCTGGTGCAGAGATATCCAATAAAAGAAAGCTTTATTAAAAAAAAAAAGCCTGCAGATAAGATAACAAAAACTCATAGCATAATCATTGATTCATTTACAAGGGCTTCCTGAGCCTCCAGCCTCTGCCAGGCCAGCAGAGCGCTAGTAGGGAAAGACACGGGCCGGGCCGGAGGTGTTGTCTTCAGGGCCATGTGCTGGAGCGGGAGAGGCAGCTGCCAGGGTACATGGAGTGGAGCTGGAGTGTCGCAGGAAGTGGAGAGGATGGAGGTCATTCTAAATGAATGGTGCAGTCTCCCTGGGGAGCCCGAGGGACGGAGGTCCCTTAAAGAGACCCGTGGCAAAGGGATGTCTGGGACAGAGGGGTGCTGGGGCACCTGCCACGCGTGGCAGGGCCCCGGACGCTGGGCTCAGAGGAGGGGCTAGAGCCTGCCAGGGGTGCGGAGCGATCATGTTTTATTCCTGAAAGAAAGTACTTGATAGACAGCCAAAGGATAATTTAATGAGCTGGAAGATCATGTAGGAGAACTTACCCAGAAAGCAATGAGAAAGAGAGAAAAAAATATTTTCAAAAATAACATGAATGGCAATCTGGGGAAGAGAGAAGACATGTTTGCAACAGGAAGGCAAAGCCAGGCTTGGAGGGAGAAACAAACAGAGCAAACAGCCAAGAATTTTCCAGAATTAAAGAAGGATGTAAAGACCTCAAAATGCCAACAGATACATAAGATAGATGCTTCTCAGAGCCACGACCATTCCAGCAGGTAGAAGACTCATGAAAAGATATACACCCAAGGGGCTGGGAAGGTGGCTCAGTGGTAGAGCGCTTGCCTTGCATGCATGAGGCCCTGGGTTCAATTCCTCAGCACCACATAAGCAGAAGAAGAAAAAAAGCTGGAAGTGGCGCTGTGGCTCAAGTGGTAGAGGGCTAGCCTTGAGCTGAAGAGCTGAGGGACAGCACCCAGGCCCAGAGTTCAGAACCCACAACTGGACACCCCCCCCCAAAAAAGATATACCCCCAAGAACCTGGCCTGGAAAGATACAGAGCAACAACTGGCCAAAGCCACACAAGAGGCAGATAAATCAAGACTTTAACAGAAATTCATGGCCCGTGTACACACATACACACACACACACACACACACACACACACACACACACACACACACAGGAGCACGTGCACACATGTGTGCACATGTATGCACACATGCACGGGTAAAAATAAAGAAATCTATTAAAGTTGAACAAATAAACACGTGGAGTATCTGCACAAGAGGAAATACATATTCTTAGTGACCAATTGTTAGCACATTCACAACAATTAATCACGTGGCAGGCCATAGAGGTTTCAGTAAACATGGAAGACTCAACATCAAACAAGCCATGTTTAAAATTATAACCGAATCTAAAACTATTAACAAAAAAGATCACTGGCTGACAAATCAATACAGTTGTAAACCAAAAAACATTGCATTGATCCTTCTTAAAGATCTTCATGAAAGCCATGCAGTCATGGTGGTTAATCCCAACACACTGAGCCTGAGGTAAAAAGGTTAGGAGTTCAAGGCCAGTCTATGCTATATAGAAAGAACCTGCCCCCCACCACCAAAAAAGGAAGCCTGGTGCCAGTGGTTCACTCCTGTAATGCTAGCTACCCAGGAGGCTAAGATCTGAGGATAGCAGTTCCAAGCAAACCTGGGCAGGAAAGTCCATGAGACTCTTATCTCCAATAAACCACTCAAAAAGCTATAGCTTTTTGAAGTGGAGCTATAGCTAGAGTGAAAGAGCCCTAGCTTTGAGCAAAAAAGCTCAGGGACAGCACTTAGGGCCTGAGTTCAAGCCCCAAGATTGGCGCACACAAGTCACACGCATGCGCACACAAACATACACAACTAGCTGGGCACTGGTGGCTCACGCCTGTCATCCTAGCTACTCAGGAGGCTGAGATCTGAGGATCATGGTTCAAAGCCAGCTGGTGAGAGTACAGTAAGACTCCTATCTGCAATGAACCACTGAGAAACTAGCACTGAAGTGGTAGAGCCCTAGCCTTGAGCAGAAAAGCTCAAACGCTGCTAGTTTCAAGATGGGCAAAAAAAAAAACCAATAGAGGAAATTTGAGAAGTGAGACAGTCATATTTACAGGTTCTGCATCTTCAGATTCAAAAAAACAACACAGATAGAAACTACGTGGGGGAGAGAAGAAATGCTGGATCTGCGCACACTTTTTTCTCAGTGTCATGCCCTTGAAAGCCGGGTGTAACAGCTGCACCCAGCGCTGGCGCTGCTGGGGTGTGACCACACACCACACCTGACTTGAGGCATGGAGAGGCTGAGGAGATTCTGTGCAAGTCCACTGCCCCCCCCTTTTTTTTTCTGGTCATGGGGCCTGAACTCTGGACACTGTCCCTCAGCTCTTCAGCTCAAGGCTAGAGCTCTACCACTTGAGCCACAGCGCCACTTCTGGCTTTTTCAGCTTATGTGGTGCTGAGGAATCGAACCCAGGGCCTCTGGCATGCAAGGCAAGCGCTCTACCACTGAGCCACCTTCCCAGCCCCATAGTCCACTGCCTTTTGACATGAGGACTTGAACCCTTGCAGTCCTTCCCCGAGAGAGGCCCAGGAACGAAGGACACAGAGTGTATGGGACAGAACAAGTCCCATGTTTGATGACTGAGGAACAGTTCAACTAGGGAAGAGAGCACAACAGACAGAAACTGGCTCCGTTTGGACACTAGAGCGAAGGTGATGGCCCCGGTGAGCTCCTGAGCTTCTTTGTTCATGGTGTCAGGAGTAGCCATGCTGAAGCCCTTTTGAGTTGACTGTAGCTGGGAATGAAGATCATCTCAGAAGGGAGCTCAGCTCAGAGGGAGGGTGCCAAGGTCAGGGCACAAACAGCCCGAATCCATAGCTGGTTCGTGAAGAACCTGTGTGGCACACTCTGAGGAGCCACCAAGGTGGTAATCCCGAGAGCCACGTCTGCTGCAGCCCAGCTCAAGGGAGATAGAGGGCAGATATTTGTATCCAGCCAAGTTAAAGGGCCAATGAACATTCTACTCATCAGAATAGCTAGCCTCTATGGTGGCAGATTGCCACCTCTCAACAGTATTTCCCCCCCAAATTATAAGGTGCAGGGGGCAGAAGAACGCAGCCCACACAGCCCAGGAAGGGCAGCAGACAGAGATGGCTCTGATGCAGCTCTATTTCACACTCTGACACCTTTGGGCCTTGTTCCTGGGAGAAGGGACGGGCCCTAGCCCAGGGCTAGCTAATTCCTAGAGAGAGCAATCCACCTGCTGGATTTCATACACCAACCAATCAGAAGCCGATACCCCAAGCACCGCCCTCTCAGATCTCCTGGGGCTGTCACTCACTTGACTGTTACCCTGCCTAAATCACCCTAAGGGCCACGAACCAGGCCATTAGGGCCACATCTACATCCTGGAGCCTACTGCAACCACCCCAACCTGCCAGTCCTGTACCTGCCAGCTCCTCTGCCTGGCCCTGCTCTTCTCGCAGAAATCCCAATGAACAATGAACCACCCTGCCTAGCCAGCCCCTCCTCTCTTGCTGCCTTGCTACCCACCCAGCATACCCCTGGGGCCCTGCCCCTTCCTGGGGCACTGTAACACCCCAGCTGTCTCCCCACTGGTAGCTGTGGAGCAGCCTAGATGGTAAGGACATGCTTTATTTTCTTTTTTACGGGTGATAATACCGGAACTTGACTTAGGACCTGGGTGCTGTCCCTTAGCTTTTTCACCCAAGGCTGGGGTTCTACCATTTGAGCCACTGCTCCACTTCTTGTTTTTTGATAGTTAATGGGAGATTAAAATCTCATTGCTTTTTCTGCCTGGGCTGGCTTTGAACCACAATCTTCAGATCTCAGCTTCCTAAGTAGCTGGGATTACAGGTGTGAGCCACAGGCACGGGGAAAGGACGTGCATTTAAAGAAACACTACATTGATTATGCATGCTGTGTGTGACAGGGGAGGAGAGATTGATTGGAAATCAGTGTGGAGATATAACAATGAACTCCCTTCCCCATACAACCAATATAAGCTAATAAAGAAAATATTAAATGAGATGTTAAGGGGTCTATAACAATTGTGCTTAAGGGAAAATAAGTGTGTAAGAAATGGATAAATAAGTCATCTTAGCAGAAAAACAGAAAATACAAAAAGAACCAAAGGAAAATTCTACAACTAAAAAGGTAAAACACTGAAAACACTGGCTGGAGATAGCAGATGAAAGAATGAAGTTCACTGGGCCATTTCTGTGGATGTCTCATTGATTCTCAGCTAGAGGTCCCCAAGGGACATCTGTAAATGTCTTTAGGCATTCCTGGTTATCACCACGAAAGGGCTGCACTACTGCTGGTATGCAGTGATAGAGGCAGAGACTCTGCTAAACAGAAAAGTGCGTGGGAAGCCCCTCCCACACACTACAAGTAATGCATTTACAAATGTAGATATTATTGATTCATATTACTGAAATAATATTCAGTCATAAAGAAATTAAGTCATTTGCAGGAAAATGGGTGGAACTGAAGATCATCATGTTGAGCAAGAATTGACAAGTTCAAAGAGCCAAATGGCACATAGTCTCACTCATTTATGGAATATAGATTCAGAGTGGTGGTGGAGATGGTGATGATGATGTTGAGAATGAATATAAAAAGGGTGTTAAGTAGGAGGGATCAGTTGGGTGTATAATATGGGGTGAAGAGGACCAAAGTACATTACATATATTATGTATACAAAGACAACATAATTAAACCCACCAAACACTGAAAAAGGGGCAGGAAGGAAGAAAGGCCAGGAATCTAACAGAGGGTCTGGACTTGTTCCCAGTGCACTGTATACATGTGTGAAATTATCACAATGAATGCTAATTCAACAATAAAATGAATTTTTGAAAAATGTGAAAATATTAAATAAACATTAAGTAACAAAGTTAAGTACTCATTTAATTAAAATCCCAAAAGAAGAAAATGACAATAAAGGAGGGAAAGTATTTGAAGAGATAATGGCCAAAAGTCTACCAAACTTGTTGAAAGATATAGATTCCCAGATTTAAGAAGCCCAGCAAACACTAAATAAAAGAAATGAAACACAACAAAAATAACTATATGTATTATAGTCCAAGTTGTATAACACCAAAGATAAAGGGAAAATCCTTAGAGACAGACCACACATTGCATAAAGAGGAACACCCTGGTTAACACTGCATGACCTTTTAATACAGAGCAAAGACTGAGCTGTGCCTCAAGTGATAGAATACCAGTCATGAGTGAAAAGGCTTGGCAAGAGTGCAAAGCCCTGAGTTCAAGCCCCAATTCTAGAACAAGGTAAGAAAGAACTAGAAATACAGACCAAAAAAGTTGCTATTGTTTTTTTTGGGGGGGGAGGGGGTCTGGTCGTGGGGCCTGAACTCTGGGCCTGGGCACTGTCCCTTAGCTCTTCAGCTCAAGGCTAGCGCTCTACCACTTGAGCCACAGCACCACTTCCAGCTTTTTTTCTTTTTGCTTATGTGGTGCTGAGGAATCGAACCCAGGGCCTCAGGCACGCAAGGCAAGCACTCTACCACTGAGCCACCTTCCCAGCCCCAAAAAGTTGCTATTGTTGTTGCTATTGTTTTTACCCCCCCAAAAAAACAACTCTTCTTCCAAATTCTATACCAAGACCGGTATGTTATTACATGCCTTTAACCCCAGCATTCAGAGCTGAGTCAAGAGGACCACAAGTTAAAGACCAGCCTGAGACACACAGCAAGACTCTATCAGAAAAAAGCAGAATTTTATACCCAGTAAAAATATCCATTGATAATTAAGATAAAATAAAATATATATTTATAAAAATGATATAAATTCACCACTAGAAAATCATCTTATGGAAGAAAGTTAAATGTACTTCTCTCTGATGAGAAGGGATACAAGAACTCTGGGGCTACAGGAGGAGCTCAGTAGCAGGGCATCTGCCTCCCATACAAGGCCTGGGTTCTACCCCTAGCGCCATAAAAAGAGGTGGATGGAGAGAAAACTCAGATTTCAAAAAGAAACGAAGAGCCGCTGAAACACCTGCGATTGTTAAAGATGCCAGTTTCTCCAGGTGCTGCTGATTCATATCTGTAGTCCTAGCTACTCAGGAGGCTTAGATCTAAGGAACAAAATTTGAAGCCAGCCCAGGCCGGAAAGTCGGGGAGTCACTTATCTCCAACTAACCGCCAAATATCTAGAAGTGAAGCTGTGGTTCAAGTGGTAGAGCAGCACTAGCCTTGAGTAGAAAAGCTCAGGGATAGCACTCAAACCCTGAGCACTCAAACCCGAACCAAAAAAAAAAAAAAAAACCAAAGATAACATTTTCCTCTTTGCCTTCATAAAATGCACGAACTATCCAAAGCAAAAAATAAAAGAAAAAAAGGGAAAGTGTCATACACATAATAAAAAATATTTTAAAATATATATTTATACTTATTTATAAAATAATATATAATGTATAGATATATGTAACAAAGAATATCTATGTTATATCTGTATAAATTATATGGATGTAAAATATATATATAACAAGTATAGCATGAAAGAGTAGAGATAAATTATATAGTTGCAAGACTTTTATAATTTACATGAAGTGGTACAAATATTAACTACCATTAGCCTATAGAGTCAAGAACAGATATTCTGCTCCCTAACCCAACCACAAAAAATAGCACAGAGGCACTGCTAAAAAAACCAATGAAGAAAAATAAAATTCTTATTTAAATATTCAATTAACCCAAAGAGCAATGAAAAATAGAAGACATACACCAACATGGACCTGAGCTGGACCTAAGTCCGACCATTTTAATTATTACATTAAATGTAAATTGACTAGACATTCCAGTTAAAAGGCAGGGATTGTTAGAATGGATTTAAAAAACAATGACCCAACCACGTGCTGTCCGTAAAGTAGACTTTTTAAATATAAAGTGAAGGGAATAGATGAAACAAGAGATATGACATTGATGTCAGGAAAATGAACCCTTAGATGTGTATTTTTTTTTCTTTCATGCATGTGTTTCTAACACATTTATAAGATTATCTCTTTGTTGCTTTGTATGTCCCTCCCCCACAGTATAACCCCTGCTTTCACTATATTTGATGTCAGTATAACTTGTGGAGGAGATGGGGAAAAACCAGTTGTTTAAGGATACAGGTGGACCTGTTGCAACAATGAGAAGTACAAGTTGTCATGTCCAAAACGAGCTTTACAACGTTGGGGGGGGGGGGGGGAAGGGGGGTGAAGGGGGGGAAGGAGAAGGATTGGGATTAGGGGGGGAGGGGGGAGGCTGGGAAGGGATGTGAAGGGTAAACAAAGGAGGAGGCTGCAATGCTTGGTAAGAAATGTACGCGTTATCTGCCCATGTAACTGTAACTCCTCTGTACAGTATGTTCACAAATAAAATTAAATTAAATTAAAAAAAAAAAAAAAGAGATATGACATAAGCCCAGCTTAGGAGGGTGGAGGGACTCTCTAAAGTGGAATTCAAGACAGACATGACTAGAGATAGAGGCATTTCCTAAAGATAAATGGGGTGATTAATCAGAGAGACATTATAATCATAAATGTGCAAGTGACTCTTGCTTCAAAGGCAAGAAGCAAGAATTGACAGAAATAAAAAGTAGACAAATCCATTATCTTAATTGGAGATTTTAACAATGGTATCCAAAAAAAAAAATTCTCCATAAAATGGCTGAGGATAAATTTAACAAAAGATATGTAAAATCTATACGCTAAGGACTGTAAAGCACTGCTGAGAGATATTAAAGACAACTTACATCGTGATAGACTGTCTTGTGGACTGGAACACTCAGACTTAAATATGACAGTTCTTGCCAGATGATCCTGATCTTCACACATCCTGCTGAAAAATACTGCAGAATTTTTTTTATAGCAATCGAGAAGCTGTTCCTAAAATTTCTATGGAAAATACGAAGGAAGTAGAATAACCAAATCCATTTTTAGAAAGGACTGAAGTTAGAGGTCTAACCTCAAGACTTATCAGCACACCACAGTCATCCAGACAATGAAGTCTGGCAGGTGCCAGCCGTCCATGCCTGCCATCCCAGCTACTCAGGAGGCTGAGATCTGAAGATCACAGACCAAAGCCAGCCCAGCAGGAAAGTCCACGAGGCTCTGACCTCCAATTAACCAGCAAAAAGCCAGAAATGGAGCTGTGGCTCAAGTGGTAGAGCATCAGCCTTGTGGTAGAGCATCAGCCTTGAGCAAAAAAAAAGCTCACGGATATCACCCAGGCCCTGAGTTTAAGCTCCAGGACCAACACACACACACACACACACACACACACACACACACACACACACACACACACACACACACACACCTGAACTAGTAAACCTGTTCACCAACACACACACACACACACACACACACACACACACACACACACACACACACCTGAACTAGTAAACCTGTTCAAATGAACAAAGCCCAGAGCACACCCACCCTCATCTGGTCAGTTTATTTTAGATGAAGGTACCAAAGCAACACAAGAGGGAAGAAAAGTCACGCTGAACAACTGACATCAGTAAGTGACAATGTCATCTTCCATCTCTACCAGCAGACACCACAATCACTCCGGGATGGATCACAGACCTGCATGCCAAGGCGGGAACTACAGAACTGCCGAAGAGAACATGGGAGAATAGCTCCACAAAAAGGGGAAAGCACCAGGCACCAGTGGCTCACGCCTGTAATTCTAGCTACTCGGGAGGCTGAGATCTAAGGATCACAGTTCAAAGCCAGCCCAGGCAGAAAAGCATATGAGACTCTCATCTCCAATTAACCACCAGAAAACCAGAAATGGTGCCACAGATCAAATGGCTGAGTGCTCACCTTGAGCTGAAGAGCTGAGGGACAGTGCCCAGGCCCAGAGTTCAAGCCCCACGACTAAACCCCACCCCCCCAAAAAGGGGGTAAAAGCAAAGCTTCTTTAGGGAACACACAGGAAAGCAGGAAAAAAGAAACCAAACTCCAGCAAGATTAAAAGACATCTGCTCAAGAGACGACACCGTTATAAAAATGAATAAGCAGACAATCTCTAGGAGAAAATGTGCGTGAGACATGCAGCTAATACAAAACCTATATCTCTCATCTATGCTGTATTCCTACAGGCCAATGACGAAAATAAAATCCAACATGAAAGGCTGGAACAGACACACAAGCACACACAAAACACGAGCTGGTTGGCTGGAGTAAGCCACGTGCTCACACCGCTCACATGCTGGGGTTTCGCACCAACTGGAGGTGCTATTTGGGCTCTTGCATAGCTTTTGTGCTCCAGGCTGGTGCTCCACCATTTGAGCCACAGCTCCAACTTCTGGCCTTTTTTTTTTTTTTTAGTAGTTAATTGAAGGTGAGTCTTTCAAACATTCCTACCCAGGTTGGCTTCAAACCGTGATCCTCAGATCTTAGCTTCCTAAGTGAGTGGCTTGGATTACAAGCGGAATACATATGTTTTTAAAATATCTAGGTGGTGTGGAGATGTTTAAAGTTCTTCCAGTGTCAAAAGTCTTTCGTTCTCCTTTCAAAGCAAACTCGAATTCCCGCAGTAAAGCCAGTCAGTGCCCAGCCTGTGACCTTGGCAAGATGGCACCTTGGTGAAGCAAACATCCACCCATAGAAAGAGGCTTACTGTCTCACTTAGGAGAATAACAGAGCAGATACCTTGAACCACAGCATCTCCTAAGCCTGGGGAGGGGAAGGAGGGAGGGGGAGGTGGGGAGGGAGGGAATCCTTTCCATTTTCACTGGAAATATGCAAAACCGCCTGCGCACCGTAATCCCCCTTTTCCATTCTAAGAAGCTAAATTGGACCTGTTAACCCTCCGAGGTATTTTCAACTTCATTATCTGAGCTGACCTGACAAGAGAGCAGCGACGGCTGTTGCTGGCAGAGTGCATGTAAATCGCTTTCTCAAAGGAAATTACTTCCTGGGCTTGAAAGTTATTCATCTGAATTCTGTTAGTCAAATTGTTGTCCGTAATAAATAGGGAGCAGCCTGTGAGCCTCATGCAGGCGGGCACATGCTGGAGGTGTCACCTCCCATCCCAGCCCCCTCCCTGGACCCTGACCCCAGATTGTCTGGTCCCAGATTGCCTTCCTCCCGTTTCAGATGGCAGAAGCAGGAGATGGCTCACCTTGAGGTTGGTAGTCAGTTCTGCTCTGATCAGTCCTGATCTACCTCCTTCTGTCCTGTCCCCTGTAGCTCCTGTCTGAGGACCCTTCTGAGGGCCTCCCCACGGACAGCGTCTTTCAAAGAAAACTACTAGGGTTGAATCACCTGCCTAGATACGGTGGACCTAGTGGCCACCTCCATCCTCTGGGCAGCCAATCAGATTCTTCCCTATGATCCTGGGTTATAGGTTAAACTTTTCATAATGCCATTTAAGTGTGTGTGTGTGAACACAAACCCATCCTGGGGCTTGAACTCAGGACCTGGGTGCTGTCCCCTTAGCTTTTTCGTTCAAGGCTAGCTCTCTACCACTTAAGCCACAGCACAACGTCCAGCTTTTTGGTGATTAACTGGAGATGAGAATCTCACAGACTCTTCTGCCTGAGGTGGTTTGTAACTGCGATCATCAGATCTCAACCTCCTGAGTAGCTAGCATTACAGGCGTGAGCCACAGGTACCTAGCCCCACTTAACATCTGTTTTGTTCAATGTCTTTGCAAATCTCTCTCTCTTCAGAACCTGTGTGTGTGTGTGTGTGTGTGTGTGTGTGTGGTTTGCTGTCTTGCATGTGGTCCAGTTCTACCTGTTAGATGGACCTGAAAGAATTCATCAAGCATGATGCTCATCTAAGAACAGAGAAAAAAACTGTTTGCCACAATGCAGGGAGCAGCAGATCACAAAAAACTGACTCCACCCCCCACCCCCCGCCATTTTCTACTGGGGTTCTTTCCAGGGTAATTACAAGAAGTTTAGAAACCATTCAGGGACTTGTAAATTCATTAAATGAATTTCCATCTGTGAATCCACCACCTCAGAAGCATCGCTCTGTACAAGACCTGGGTTTTACTGTGTGGAAGTCAGATTGTTAATCTGGGCATGCGGCACTGTTAGGATATTTCTATAGCTCCTCATTATGCAGAACGAAGCTGGACTTCCATTAGGACCGCCTCCTGCGCTCCCCAACCCCGGACAGGGTGCCAGCATGCACGAGAGAGCGCCGTGCAGCATCCAGAACATTCCAGGCTCTGTCCCCTGCAGGGCAATCCTCCCCAGCCTGGCAAGGGCCCCGAGAGGCCCTGTCCGTGAGCCCGTCCCTTCCCATCCATGCAGACCCCATCACTGGCCTCTGGGAGAAGCGTGACAGGAAACCAGGAAAGCAGAACTTGTGAAGAATGGGCTTTGAGATTCGGCGCATGTCCAGGGCCTGTTGACTTTATTAAAAGGAGAAGGAAGCGGAGCAGCTCCATGCTGGGCGGCGCTGGGACAGACAGAGCCCTCTCAGAGCCACAGGAGATCAAAGCCGGTTGTGGCCACATGGGCACTCACTCCAGACTCCTGGGGCTGGGCCGGGCATCCTGTGTCCCGGCTAGGGGTGGAGGGAGGGAAAGAATGACTAGGAGAAGAGGGCAAGATGGCCCCGTCCCCAGAGACCTCTGCACCCTGTGCTTCCCAAAGCAGCAAAGGGTGTCTGCAGGTCACAAAGCACAGGAGGGAAGGAGGGAGGAAGGCAGGCAGACAGGGAGGGGGGTCTGCAGAGGCGCCCCTTTGTCCACAGCCTCATTGGCTCTGGTCAGGCTTACATTCATCTAGCTTGTCCATCTAAAGGCCAGGCCAGTCCTCTGGCTGCCTGCGTGGGTCATCTTAACCTGAGTTGGACATTAAAGTCATTTGGGGCTTGGGCACTACTCTAGACCATTAAAAATAAAGACTTTGAAGATGAGCCTGACATCAATGTTTTGTTAGAGAAAAAATTCCTCCAGGGAATGATACTGTGCAGACAGGACTGAAAAATCCCTGGGTCCGATAGATGGTTCTGGAACGTTTACCCAAATCCTCTCAGAGACAATGAGGAGCACTGGGGTCCAGCCATGTCAGAGAGTGCGGGTGGACGGCCAGTCCCCGGCGTCCTGACCCAAGGCCGCTCTTTCCTCTGCTCAGCAAGCCCTCCTCAAGAGGAGTCACATCGCAGACAGGGTCCCGCGGGGCAGAGGCTCTCCTCTTGTTAGGAGATCTGGTCTCTATTAAACGAGCTCCCCGCCCCCACCCCCGCTGGTGCTGAAGGGCACCAGGCCCCAAATTCCTGAGCCCTGCCAGCAGGAGATGTGACAGCAGACTAAGAGGCCCAGGCTGGCCTAACTTGGTTCCCCGAAGGGTGACATCACCCACATGGGACATGCACCGGAAGCAGTCATGGAGTCTAGACCCTGGAGTGACCTCAAAACTTATGTGCACAGCTGGGCACCAGGGCACCAGTGGCTC
The DNA here is from genome assembly GCF_019054845.1 of Dipodomys spectabilis. Lineage (NCBI taxonomy): Eukaryota > Metazoa > Chordata > Mammalia > Rodentia > Heteromyidae > Dipodomys > Dipodomys spectabilis. The sequence continues at coordinate 411,912 of NW_024870865.1, read as the reverse complement.
ACACCTGCACTCCTAGCTACTCAGGAGGCTGAGAGCTGAGGACCACAGTTCAAAGCCAGACTGGAACATTTATCAGACTCTTATTTCCAGTTACCTACTCAAAAGCTAGGCATGAAGCCCTGGTCCAAGGGGTAGAGTGTGAACCTTGAGTCAAAAAAGCTCCAGGATAGTGTCCAGGCCCTGACTTCAACCCCAGAACCAGCGTGTGTGCGCGCGCGCACACACACACACACACACACACACACACACACACACACGTGCACACGCGCGCATGCAGAGCCTGGTGCTTCCAGAACATACTGCCATCTCTAAATAAATGGGTCCAACCAGGAAGAGTAACTCCTCCTGTAGTCAGAGGTTAGAAGACGCAGCCCCTGTCCACACACAGACGTACAGAGACCATCCAGAGCATAATAAATCCACGCGTGCAGAAGGCCTCTCTCCTCATTTGTTAGTCAGCGATGTGTGAAAATGTTAATGAAGGGAGCTATAATCTATGAGAATTCCACTATTAAAATGGAGTTCACGTCTGGAGGCCCCGGCTCACACGCGGCCCACCGTACATCAACTCCTCCTGCGCGCGCGGCTAATAATAGACGTAATTGCCTCGCTCTGTCTAGCCACCTTCACCCCAGCAATTCCAAGATTTGCTACAACTGTTATTGTAGAAATTATTTTCATGCTATTAACTTTGAGTTGTATTATATGTGTTCTTAAAAGAAAATAAATGCAGAGATTGTAAGTGTATATCGGGTCCCCGATGAAAGTATTTTGAAAAATATAATGCAATGACAAAAAGCACTGAAGTAGGGTGATATAATGGTTCTTTCCCTTATTGAAGCCTAAATTAGATTCCGCATTGTACAAGTGCATAAAGGGGTTTCTTTCTGCTTGCAGAGAAAATTTCTACTCCAAAAATGGCTGCACATTGCCTGTTGCGAAACCCGATTCTGGGAAATGCCTAGGGGGTTAGAGGGCGTGTGAAGAGCTGGAAGATAGCCCCTCCCTCCTCGAGGAAGCTCCTCCCTCTTCCCATGATCCTCCCTCTTCACCCGGGAGCCTCCAGATTCCAGAGCCTCTCACTTCCTAGGGTATCTGACGTCCCCAGAGCATTGCACCTCTCTAGGGTAAATCAGGAACCATGGTTGCTGTCGCTGTAGTTCTCTTCCCCAAACCAGCTTATGCCAACTCTGTGAGTCAGCCCTGCCTGCTCCTCCTGTGCCACAGCTATGCCCACCCATCCACCCATCCACCCACTCATCCATCCATCCATCCACCCATCCATGCATCCATCCATGCATCTATCCTCTACCCAGCCACCCATCTATCCATCCATCTATGCATCTACCCATCCATCCATCCATCTCCTACCCATCCACCCACCCACCCATGCATGCATCTATCCATCCATCCACCCACCCACCCACCCACCCACCTACCCATCCATGCATCTACCCATTCACCCATCCATCCATTCTTGCATCTATCCCCTACCCACCCACACACCCATCCATACACCCACCCATACACCCATTCACCCATTCATCCACGCTTCTATCCCCTACCCACCCACACACCCATCCATCTACCCACCCATCCATCCATGTATCCACCCATCCACCCATTCATGCATCTATCCCCTACCTATCCATCCATCCACCCACCCACCCATCCATCCATCCATCCATCCATCCATGTATCTATCTCCTACCCACCCACCCATCCAACCACCCATGCATCTATCCCCTATCTACCCACACACCCATCCATCCACCCATGCATCTATCCCCTACCTACTCATCCACCCATCCATCCATCCATGTATCTATCCCCTACCCACCTACCCACCCACCTACTCACCCATCCATCCATCCATCCATCTTTGCATCCATCCATTTACCCCAACCAATCCATCAATCCTACCATCTATCCATCTACCCATTCACCAGTCCACACATTTATCCATCCATCTATCCACATATTCATTCATCCACCCACCTACTCATCCACCCATCTATCCACCCCCTTCCCATCCATCCATCTACCTGCCTATTTATTCATCCATCTGCCCATCCATCTATTTATCCTACTTATTCATCCACCCATCTACCTACTCATTCATTCATCCATCCATCCTCCATCAACCAACCCACTTGTCCATTATCCATCAATCCATCCATCCAGTAAGTTTATTGAGTGCTACCACACGCCATAATTAATTATGGAACCTGCCTTCATGAAGCTTTGTGGGAAAAATACTCAGGGAATAAAATTAAACGCCAAACTGGATGGCTAAAAACAAGTACAGTAAGTGTTACACAGGAAAAGCTACAGGGTGCTGACAGGTTCTGACAGAACAGCTGGTAGGACTGAGGTTGGAATTTAAGCTGAAGCTTAGTAAGAAAAGCAAGCGAGAGGCTACCACAGCCCGGGGCCAGGAAGGCGCTCTGGCTCCTGGAACTGAAAGGCACCAGTGCAGCTGGGGCTTGGTGTAAGCTGGGAATTATGGGAATTATGCAGGCTTTCTAAGAGCATGGCAACAAATAGGGTTTCCAGGAATACAGCCCACCCACTCTCAGATGTTTTCTGGAATCCACATCTGGACGTGTTCGTGAGGAAATCAGCGCAGGGTGAAGAGAATAACAAGGCTCCATGAACTCCAGTGCAGCAGCCCTGGTGACTGGTCTCAAACCCTGGGCAGAGTCCGGCAGACAAGTCCATTGGGAAGAGAACACTAGCCAGGTGTCAGAGACTCACGTCCATCATCCTGGCTACTCCGGAGGCTGAGATCCAGAGGCTCACAGTTCTGGATGGAAAAGTCCATGAGACCCCATCTCCAAAATAACCAGCAAAAACCAGGGCTGGAGGCATGGCTCAAAGGTAGAGTATCAGCCAAACAAGAAAGCCAAGCGCCAGTATCACTGGGTGAGGGGGGAATGTAGTGGGCCTCAGCGCATTGGATCAAAGCGGCAGTCCTGAGAGCAGGGCCTGCTGGTGGCACAGTGAAGCCCCCCCCAGGGGACTGACTCCAGAATCATGCCATCCAACAACCCCACCTCCACCCACCTTCCACCTCACACCACGCCCACACGCAGGCCTACCAGCCATGGCACAGCCTGGCCTCCACTGAGCCCCTCGAGTCTAGGCGGCCAAGGCCAGGGCCTCCTCTGCTCCTCCCCCGACCTGCCAAAGCCCAGCCGTCCACCCAGGGCCTTGGGAAGGGAATGGAGTGGGGGTTCCCACAGAGTGGAAGAGCGAGAGCGATGTCCATGGCGGGGGGGGCCCAGAGAGGACCATGGGTGGAGATCTACCCTCTGCCACCTTCCTGCACCCCCACCCCCACAGACACGGTGCAGGCACTCAGGACGAAGCAGCCTGCGAAGGTTCTGGAAGGTGGAATGTAAGCAGAAAACATGTATGCCAATGGTGTGGGCATCCCCATGAACAAATGGCCAAAGGCCCCCCTCCACGGCCTCTCCCCTGGCACCCCATGGCCCACCCTGGCCTCTGGGCAATTTCCCAATAGCCTGGGGCGAGCACAGGACAGGGAGACAGAGCTTCTTAGGGGCAACTCAGGAGCCGTCCATCACACTCAGCCCAAGTATCTCACCAGAGGGCAGCTCTGGGAGGACCAGGCCCAGGGAATCCACACTGACTGCCCCCCTCCCCCCACAGAGAATGTTCCAGAGAGTGCTCTGTGGGTTTATGGTGCACAGGAATGGAAAAGCCTCACATGTAGGGAGAAAAGCACCAGGTGGAGAGTCAAGAAGTCCCAGCTTTCGCCAGGCGCTGGTGGCTCACACCTATAATCCTAGCTACTCAGGAGGCTGAGATCTGAGGACCACAATTTGAGGCCAGCGGTGTAAAAGTCCCAGCTTTTAACACTGTGCAACAATCAAACTGTTTAACACATAAAAATGTGTTTATTACATGGAGCAATAAAAATATATTATGCATTAAATGCATCAAGCGCAAAACTATTCATTAAAAATGAACATAAGCTAAAGAGTAGGGTATAAAATTGCACAGCACCAGAACCCGGCTCCATAACGATACACAGACCAAAGTCTGGAAACGAGGACGTGAGGCAATTGCATCGCCTGAACTTTTCCTTCAAGGCCACGTCCTGTCCTAGAAAGCTGGAAAGTCTGTGCAACCGGAAGGATTGATTGTGGGGTGGTAGTTTTGATTTGGTTGGTCTTTATGTGTGTGTGTGTGTGTGTGTGTGTGTGTGTGCGTGTGTGTGTGTGTGTGTGTGTGTGTGTGCACGTGCACGTGCACACACTTGCTCTGGGACTTGAACCCAAGGCCTGGGTGCTCTTCCTTAGCTTATCACTCAAGGCTGGAGCTCTACCACTTGAGCCACACACAGCTCCACTTCTGGCTGTTTTGGTGGTTCCTTAGAGGTAAAAGTCCCATGGCTTCCTGTCTGGGCTGGTTTCAAACCCTGATCCTCAGATCTCAGCCTCCCGAGTGGCCAGGATGACAGGCGTGAGCTGCCGGTGCCTCAGTGTGTGCTCCATGTGTGTATTTTAGACAGGAGGTCACTGTGAAGCCAGGGCTGACCTTGAACCCTCGTTTTCCCAACCTCCATCCCTCCAGTGCTGTGACTAAAGGCATGGAACGCATTCATGGTCACAATCAAAAGGTGTTTTGCCCCTTAAATCTGACACCTTTTGAAGGCAAAATACAACCTAAATGCACACGATTTACAATCCTTATTCTTCTCACTAAGGTGTACACTGTGTCTCCCTGCAGACATGGCGTGTTTGTTTAGAGTGTGAGGGATGGTTCCAGAAGCCTTGGCCGATGAATGCACCCGCTCACTCTGCAGAAAGCCAGAGAATTCCACATTGTACAGTGCCAGGGCTTCAGAAAAGGGGGAGCACATGCCCAGGGACACCAAAGGAGGCCCTGAGGGAGCCCCATCTCCCCCTACACACACCACGGCCTCTTTGAAGCTTCCTTGGTTGGCCAGAGGGAGAAGCTTCTAGAAAGTTGGGTGGCAGCAGAAGAGTAGCTTGACCTCACTCCAACTGGTAGGCTCCAATAGGCAAGCCCCAAGCACAACTGAGAGACTCCCCGCTTCCCCAGCCCGGCCCCGTGACAGACGGACAGAGGCAGGAGGGCCTCTCTCCACGGTCCCCAACTCAGAGTCCAAGATGGCGGCTCCTCTCTGATGCACCCAGGGCGCTGCGGGGAGGCCTGTGAAGGGGAGGAGGAAGGGTCCCGTCCCCCAGCACCACCGCCACCGCCACCACTGCCGCCACCATTGCCACCACACCTTCGTGGTTTTTTTCCTTTTCTTCTAATTTCGAGTTTGTAACCACGGTCTAAGAACCCCTCTCTAAGTGTTTTAGGGAGATGGTAATGGTCCCTACACTAAAATAATTCAACCAACACTATAATTTTAGTGCCACCATCAAAATGAAATAATGGCTGTTTACTGTGCTTCACCTTTCCAATGACCTTCATTTGAATACAAATTGTGGGTTGGAAGTCTAGAGGCAGCTCCTGTTCCAGAAGGCTGCAAAACCCAGGAGCTCGGGGTGCCCCCCCCCCCGCCCCGCACTGCTCACCGCTGAGTCTAAACGGTTCCCTTTCTCAGGAGCTGCTGGAGACCCGTGGATGCCCAAGTGAATGGTACGTGCTGGGCAGAGCAGGACCCGGAGCCCCAGGAGGCCGCACGGGGCAGCCACGCCGTGGGAGACGGTCCTGGGGAGCCCCCCTGGGCTGAAGGAGCGGGGAGAGTTCTGGAAACCTCCTTAGATGGCGGGGGGCAGGCTGCTCTGCCAGCGGGTCCCACAAAGCATCGCTCTCCCGCTTCTCTCCGCAGCGCCCCAACTCACTGGCCACTTGTTACCTCTCCACTCTCCTCCCGCCACCTAACGGGGTCCTGAGCCCCCCCCGCCCCCCCGCTTTGTCCCTGGGTCTGCCAGGTGCCCAAGCTCATGCCCGTCCCCAGCATGCCGCTGGTATCTGCGCCCACGCCACCAGCCTGACCAGACGTGGAGGGGGGAGGGCTGGGCCACACAGGGACCCCCCCAAGCTAAGAATGTAACCCACCCAGCCCTGAGCGTCCAAACACCCAGCCGCCACATGATGGGGATTCAAATTTGGATAGAAATTCATCCCTTCTAGAAGCTTCTAGCTTCCTCGTCTCTGTGGCACGGTAAGTCTCTGTTGGCTGAAGCCGGTCAAGGTCACCGCTGACTTTTGTTTCGGTCCAAATGAAAACCGCCTTGGATCCCAGGGTGGACGGTTTTCACGAACACGAACTCAGGGCCAGCTCCCATCTCTCCAGGAAGTGACAAGGACACAGACAGCCTGTGTGCATGCATGCCACGCCAATATAAATCCGTAGAACATTCTAGAATTACTGGGGCTCCGCTGCTGTCGCTGCCATCCTCCTTGCCCTCTTCTTCTCGACACCCAGTTCCAGTGGCCTGCCCTCCCGTCCAGGGCCCCTGCCCGCTGTGTGCCTGGCTTGGTCTAGAATGGTCTTTCCTCCTCTCTGCCTGGGCAAGCCCATCCCTCCATAGGGAGAGTGCGTTCCTGCTGGGCTAAGCTGGCTCATGCTCTGCCCTCTGCCAGGCACCAGCTCTCCCCACAAAGGCCTTCTCCTATCCCCAGGGCCCAGCCAGCATTCAGGCGAAGGTGATTGCTGCAGGCAGGATGTCTGGTCCTGGGGCCTGGGCCCAACCTGTGCCATAAGCCCAGTGTGTGTGAGGCCTCCTCCGCCTCACCAGCCACCACACAGGCCTGAGTACCGGTCAGGAAGGGCAGGTCTCTTCCCATCGGTCCCTTAAACATTCCCCCCCACAAACCCCAAGTCTGTAATGCTAGCTACTCAGGAGGCTGAGATCTGAGGATCACACAGGAAAGTCCATATGTCTCACATCCTCAATTAAGCACAGAGAAGCTGTAAGTGGCACTGTGGCTCCAGTGGTAGAGCTCAGAGACAGCACCCAGGCCCTGAGTTCAAGCCCAGGACCAGCACAAGAATAAAAATAGCACAGCCCAGCAGGTCCTGCCCGGGGGGGGGGGGGGGGGGGGGGGGGGAAGGAAGGTTGACCTTTGTGGCTTCCTCCAGACGTCCCTGCTTCCGTGCATCCTGCCGTCAGATTGGTCTGTCCAGAACCTCAATATGATTAGGTGAGGGTTTGCCTGAGCCCCAGCAAAGGCTCCAGGTGCCTACCTTGCGGCTGCGTTCCCAACACCTCCATCCACAGCGCTGGGGCCGGGTGGGCGGGCGGGCAGCTGGCAGGAAGAGGCACTGACAGGGGCCACAAGGTGGCAGAGCCACCAATCACCACAGGGGAGACAGCCACCAGACACAAAGGCCACGGCTTGTGGCACCGGGGATTCGGCATGTCAGAATGGGCAATCCGGAGGGTCAGAAGAAGACCGGAGCATGGCGGGGCCAGGTCGGGGGCGGCTAAGGAGGGTGGGATTTCATGGGGCGGGGGGAGCAAGGAAAAATGTCCCGGTTATAGTAATGGGTACGCAGCCCTGAACAGGCTAAAGACAACAGAATTATATGCTCGGAGTAGATGAATTGTCTCCTTGCAAATTATGACTTGATAAAGCTGTCATTACACCCCAAGGAGGCTCCACCCACTTCCTCTTCTGCCAGGATTTCCTGCCAGCCTCGGCTGCTTGCCGTGTAACAATAATGATAATGCCCCAATAATACCGGACCTTCAAGCTTCCAATCCCCAAATCCCTGCTTCATTCATTCATTCCACTCAGTCATATGGTGGTTTTGTATCTACTGGGAATTCAAGAGCAACCAGTTCAAACTCGCTGCACCTAGAGAACCTAGAGGCTAATTAAAACAAAAACAAAAACACAACAATAACAACAACAAAATACAAGCCAGATGCTCAGAGTGTACTGCTGGTTACCATACATACTACTCAGCTGGGTCTAAAGACTTTTCTGAACCTTTTCAGACTGTGTGTATCTGTGTGTGTGTATGTGTGTGTGTGCGTGTGTACACACGCGCACACTCGTGCATCAGTACTAGAGCTTGAATTCAGTGCCTGACATTTTTGAGTATCTTTTTCTGCTCAAGGCTGGCACTCTACCACTTGAGCTACATCTCCACTTCAGACTTGAGGCAGTTAATTAGAGATAAGAGTCTCACACTCTCCTGCCCCAGCTAACTTTGAGCCATACTTCTCAGATCTCAGCCTCCTGAGTAGCCAGGATTACAGGCGTGAGCCACCAGCGCCCCCACCCTGTGCCCCGTGCCGTGCCCTGGACTGGTCCTTGTTTTAATCCACTCAGGAGTCCTGAGTGGGTCTGAGCCTCTTGGGAGAGCCAGCCCCTACCAAGTTCACACTGTGGTGGTGAGTGGGGAGACTGTGGCCCCAGCTTCTGCCCCCGGGCCCCTCCCTGGCTGTGCCTACCCCCCTCTGCCAGGCCCCCCCCTCTGCCCTGCCTGGTATGGGGTGCCCCCTCACTTCTGCCCCAGAGGCCCCCAGGAGGGCAGGAGAGCAGGAGCTTGTTCCCAGAACAGCCCACCGGAAGCCAGCCCACAGCTGGTTTCATGACACTGTAAGTTGGCAGAATCTGTGGAGAAATTAATTTGGGCTTGGTAGCCTCATCCAAATGAAAGAAAAGCATTTTCTCTTTCTCCCTGGAAGACAGGCTTTTTATTTGCTCCAACAAATACTTGATATTTGTTGGGTGACTGAATGGCTTTTACTGTTGTTATTCACCCCATACAGAGGAGAGAACAACTCTGTTCTAGCTCTGGGCTGGAAAGAGGCGATCCCTCGGGAACAGCCCCGGGCTGCCTCTTTGATTGCCAAGGTCTCTAAGCTCCTGGTTGGAAAGGGTGAGGGCCAGGATTTGGCCAAAGAGGAGAGAAACCCTCCCTGGGCATGGCAGCTCTTCCAAAGTCTGGAGAAGGCACAGGCGGGAGGGGGGAGGGAGGGGAAGGGGGGGCTGGAGGCAGAGGCAGGACCTGAACTGGGGAGACAGCAATGCCAGGGGACGGAGCCTCGGGAGGGGTGCGGGGCCTGAGTGGAGAACCAGGCACCAAAGGCTGTGGCTTTAACAACCTGGTTGAACAAAGACCCACAGAGGCCCGGCTTGGCAGAGTGGGGCCAGGAGAGGGGCCGTCCACGTCTGAATGACCTCTGCAGGCCCCAGGCAAAGCAGGGCAGCCAGGACCCCTGAGGAGCCACACGAGGTGGAGGGGGGGCTGTCCCCTGGACTCTGAGCCCCAGGGGTCTGCCACTACCCGGAGGGAGGAGCCCCGGGAACTCCTGATTTGGGACCAGCCTCTAATGGTGGCAAGATGGGGCCTTGAAGGGTATTTAATTAGATTTCAACGAAGAAATGTAATCTTTCCTGTACTCGCGGTATCTTGGAACAATTCCAGTGTGACATTTAGGGGACTCTCTGAGATGATTAATTCATATCCGCTTCACTGGCCACACACAATTCCTGGACTTGGTGACAACTGATGTTTTATTTTTCGAGACAATGACCAGAGCTAGAGCAGAGAGAAGCGAGTCCTCTCAACATTTCCTGCTGCTTGGGACCCCAATGAAGGATGGGGGGAAAAAATGAGGTTAAAGGGATCCTAGAGAACGGCTTCCAAACCTTGGGAGAAACAGACGCTGAGCAAAGGAGAGAATGTTTGAGAAAAGAAAGCGTGGAAGGAAGGGTGAAGATCCTGTCATGAATAGTTGGAACAAACCTAGAACCAGGGGCTCACATCTACAATCCTAGCTACTCAGGAGGCTGAGACCTAAAAGATCTCAGTTCAAAGCCAACCCAGGCCAAAAAAAAAAAAAAAAAAGTTCTTTAGATTCCAACTCAGAATAATCAGCAAAAAAAAAAAAGCTGGCCTGGAGGTATAGCTCAAGTGGTAGAGCACCAGCTGGTAAACAAGCAGAGCAAGCTCCAGGCCCTGAGTCCAAATCTGGGTACAGGCAAAAGGAATGAATGAATGAATCAGTGCAATACTTTTAAAGTACTGTTCTAACGTAAGGCAAATGCTCCATGGTGAGTCACTGCAGGGTTAGCAGACAGTCAGGGCTGAGCACAGCCTATGGCTGAGGACCTTCAGGAAGTGCCGTGGGCAAGCCCTTCCCAGTTACTGGGGCTCAGGTGGGTGGCTGTGAATCTCAGCGGGAGACCATCTTCCACAAGAGCCCACGGCAGGGTTCTGACCCCACCAGAGAGCCACAGAGGAAAGGATTCCTGTTTGATGTGGCTCAGAGAGCTGTGACCGCCCCTCCCCCCCCCCGCCCTCCCCCACACCCGTCCTGCTGCTGACTGAGCTGCAAAAGCAGCATTTCGTATCCAACCCTGGGCCTTGTGAGCTGGGAAGCCAGCATCCTGATGGTCAGGCAATCTTCCAGGAGGCACAGACACAGGACGGAGCCACAGCGCTCCTGCCCTGGGGACCCAGGAGGGCATGGGCTGGCATGTGGCAGACAGAAGGACAGGAGATTGCGTCAGCCTGGTCATTTCTGTCCCAGCGACCACACCCAACTCCCCAGGGAGCCAAGCCCTTCGCCAGGGACCCATGCCCACACAGCCATCACTTACATCAATCCTTCAGCTTGTTGAAGAAATATGGCTTTTCTACAATTGCTGGCCATTCCTCTGTGTGTCACCCCCCATTCAGAGTTTATTTTTCATTAAATCTCCAAGCCAGAGACGTTCCCATATGCCTGCATAAAGCAGAGTTATTGGGCCAAGTGTTTTTAGAGATAGATGTGAGTCCAGACCCCAAGAAACGGAAGGGACATTATGGGAATCCACCGCCGTGTTGTTTTGTTACTAAATGAAAAATTGGATCCAGCAGCTCCGCGGCTCTCCCTCCTGCGCGGGGCTCCGGTTCCCGCTCCTCACCTGAGCCTCTGTTCCCACTCCTGGCGTGGAGAGGAAGACGCACTGCAGAGCGGCGGCCCACACCGCGCCCGGCTCCTGCATGCTAGGCTCAAGTTCAAGGAGCTCATAGCATCTGGCCAGATTTGAGGACCGAGTTTCCACACCAGCTTTCCACAAACGCTGCTCCTGGGGGGCAGGGGGAGGTGTCTCTGGGGGCACTGAAACTTAGAGATGCGGGAGTTCTGCTGGCCAGATGCTGTGGAGCGGCGACAGCAGCTCTGGATCCAAGCTCCCACCTGCCACTGCAGGAATGGAGGAGGTGGCCCCGGGACCTGCCCCGGGACCTGCCACCGGACAGGAGTCGCACAGTCCAGGTGAGCCTCGAGCACCTCCGGTGACAACGACTTGGTGAGGAAGCCACCCTCCCAATGATGCAGAAACGGAAGCAGTCCGGAAGCACATGCCTGTAATTCTAGCCGCTTGGGAGGCTGAGCTCAGGAGGATTATGGCCCCAAACCAGCCAGGGCCGACCACAGGACTCCTTTTCAACCACTAACTGTGCACAGTGGGACACACCTACCACCCCAGCTAAGTGGGACCAGCCCAGGCAGAAAAGTCCACAAAAGCTGGGCATGGTGATGTTTACCGTCATCCCAGCTACATGCCTCAAGCAGACGGACTGCCTGCAGCAAGAGCCGGGACAGGGAGTGAGATCAAAATAACCAGTGCAAAAAGGGCTAGAGGCGTGGCTCAGCAGTGGCGCACCCGGCTAGCCAGCACAAAACCCTGAGTTCAAACTCCAGTGCAGCGGGAGAGGGAGGAAGAGGAGGAGAGGGAAGAAGAAGAAGAGGAGGAGGACAGTACAGGAAGGAGGAGGAGGAGAGAGAGGAAGAAGAGGAAGAGAGGGAGGAGGAGGAGGAGGAGAGGGAGGAAGAGAGGGAGGAGAGGAAAGGTAGGAGAGGAGGAGGAGGAGGAGGAGGGGAGGGGAGGAGAGGAGGGGGGAGGAGAAAGAGGAGGAAGAGAAGAAGGAGGGGAGGAGAGGAGAAGAAAGGAGAGGGAGAAGGAAGAGGAAGAGGAGGAAAAGGAGAAGGAAGAGGAGGAGAGGAGAGGAGGAGAGGAGAAGAGAAAAGATGAGAGGGAGGAGGAGAAGACAGAGGAAGAAGAGGAGGAGGAGAGAAGAGGAGGAGAGGTGGTGCCATGGATGAGCCCCAGGACGGCAGCCCCAGGATGGACACGGAGTGGTCCACTCATGGGAAATCCTCAGAAGAGGGAGACTCACGAAGCAGAGAACAGAGCGGCGGGAGGTGGGAACGGGTGCTGATCACGGGGTATAAAACGTCCATTACACCAGATGAATCCATTCTAGAGCTCAGCTCAGTGCCGCTGACACCACGTGGCTTCCAGCTGCGATCCTAGCTACGCGGGAGATCTGAGGACCGCGGTGCAGAGCCAGCGCAGGCAGGAAAGCCCCTAAGACTCTCATCTCCAATGAACCCCCAAAAGGCTGGAGTTGTGGAGCTGTGGCTCAAGTGGTAGAATGCTAGCCTTGAGCGAAAAAAGTCAGGGATGGCACCCAGGCCCTGAGTTTGAGCTACAAGACCAGCACAATTTTTTTTAATCTGTTACTATGATTGATCGCATGCTGAGTGTCTCACTAAAGTAATAATAATAATAACAATAACAACAACAAATGACAATAATAAGCATAGGAAGCCAAGGCGGTGTTTGATACAGAGAATGAAGCCTTCCCACCCACAGCCCAGAAGCACACGCAGAATCTGCCTTTACCAAACGTTTCCCCGGCCACGTGTCGGGCTCTGTGCTAGCCGGGTGGGACTCGCCACTTCCCTGCTGTATTTCCCTTAGAACAGAAGCTCGGTGGGGGCCCAGGCCGGGCACCTGTGCCCAAGAGCGCCCAGGGTCCTGCCAGGCGATCGTCGAAGTGCAGAGGATGCACCGAGTGAACGGTAAGCATCCTTCCTTCTCCAAATGCAGAAACAGGGTCAAAATCCAAGCACTTGTCAAAGGTCAAGTCAATACTAATTTACCCCAAGCGATGAGGAGCTATCTCCAGCCAGTCTTTTTTTTTTCTTTTTCAGTCTTTATTAAAAAAAAAAAAAAAAAGCCAGTGGGCAGGTGCACCGTGAGGTCGCACACAGGACTTGCTTTCAGTGGGGTATTCTTCTGTCCCGCAGCTGGCATCTGCCTCCGCTCGCTGGGCACAGAGACCAGCTTCTCTGACCCTGGAATCGCAGAGTGGCAGCCTCCTTCTCCACACGAGAACCCGAATGCTTTAGTGAATCTTCTCAGCCTGCGGCTTCCGGCTGGGAAGAAGGCAAAGAGGGGAGAACTCGGCCAACTCCTTTATTCTGTACCCCCCCCCCGCCCCTGCCCTTCCCCCTCACAACAATACCAAGAGACAAAGGCCTGGACTGGCCGTGAACCCTGCCAAGACGATCGGCTTCTGCACCTGGCCTGCTCAGCACAGAAGGAGGTCTCCTCACAAAAGAGCTGCCCCTGCGCCTGCCCTTCCATGCTCTCCTTTCTTCAGGTCATCGTTTGTTCCATTAGCAAGGGCGGGAGGGCGGCGGATGAGGACGCTGAGCCGATGGCAGCGGCACTGCCTGGGTTCGCAGTGCGATGCCCCCTAGCTCTTCTCTCCTTTCTCCTTCAGAGAGCAGGCGGGGCTCCATCCTCATCTCCTGACGGCTCAGCTAATGGTGATGGGGGGGAGGGGGGGGGGATGGTCGTCAGCCGCAAACAGCAATTCCCCGCACCAGGCCCTGGCTTCAGCACAACGAAGCCTTAAGCATCACTAAATGGCTTTTAATAAAGACCGTGGGGCAAGTGTTCCATGCAGAGATGAACTCCAGAGGTGCTTCCTACTGAGCATCTTAGGGGAGGACTGTAACATAAATAACCGTGAGAGAGAGGCAACAGAAGAAATACACTCAACACTGGGCTGCTGAGTTCGCAAACTGTGGGAAACACGGTGATTTCGGACGCGCTGTTACTTATTCTCGCTCTCCGTTAGAGTCATGGTAGAATGACACAACACGGCCGCACGGTCTGCTGCCCCTGGCCTTTCCGTTTTGTTTCTCTGGTGTTTTTTTTGTTTTTTTTGGGGGGGGAGGGGGGTGTTTCTGGCACCTGTGGCTTGAGCCCTCGACCACTTGAGCCACAGCTCCATAGTTGGCTTTTTGGTAGTTAACTGGAGATGAGAGTTTCATGGATTTTCTGCTCAAGCTGGCTTCGATTCATGATCCTCAGATCTCAGCCTCCTGGGTAGCTAGGATGACAGGCGTGAGCCGCCGGCGCCCGGCTAGGGCTGTGACACTCTTATGGAGTCTTGCCTGCTTGATCAGTTTTCGTCAGTGTCAACCCCCCCCCATGGGCGGCCACTGGGGCGCAGGAGAGGAGCAGGACCATGCACGTGCCTCTTCTTCAGGAAGCGCCCAGCTGGCTCTGCTCATGGCTTCTGCAGTCTTTCCACCACCGCCTGGTACTGACCCTCCACGGGCCACAGTCAAGCCAAGGGACAGAGGGCCGGCCACTTGGGAAGGAAGAGGGATTCCAGGACCTCACGGAGAAAAGAGACCATGCCAGAGAGCCCTCCCCACCACCCCTGCCAAGGCCCGGGCAGCGGATCCACAAGTACAGCCAGGCCAGGCAAGGGAGACAGGGCAGACGCCTGTGCTGGTCTCAGTGGGCGCTAGCAACGGGCCTCAGGCACGCCCAGCACAGCCTCTCTCCTGGGTCGGTGGCCACGTCTGTCCGGAGGCCGCGGGGACCAGGAGGGCTGGAGCTCGAGACCACCCTCCACACTGCCTGGGCAGCTCACGGCTCCGCCCGGCTCCACCACCTGCACAGCTCCTGAGCGGCCTCACCGAGCGCCCCAGGCTGCGTGGGGCAGGCGCCCGTTTCCAGCGGCCACAACAGCTGCTCTGGGCTCCATTCTTGCCCAGTTCCAGCCACCTCCTTTCTTTCTTTCTTTTTTGTCAGTCGTGGGGCTTGAACTCTGAACCTGGGCGCTGTCTCTCAGCTCTTCAGCTCAAGATGAGTGCTCTACTACTTGAGCCACAGCGCCACTTCCAGTTTTCTGAGTGGTTTATTGGAGATAGTCTCATGGATTTTCCTGCCCTGGCTAGCTTTGAACCCCGATCCTCAGATCTCAGCCTCCTGAGTAGCTGGGATGACAGGCGTGACCCACGGGGGCCTGGAGAACCAGCTCCTTTCTAAGGCCTGACGGCCCGACTGAAAACTCCTTTGAATGTCTCCCAACCACACCTGCAGTCTCTCCTCAGTCTGCTCCCTCTGCCCAGCATGCTCTTCCTGGCCCTTTCCGCACTCCCTCCAGGCTCGGTCCATCTGCCTCCACGAGGGCCTCCCCAGCTCATCCAGGAGGTGTGGGCTTGGAGGGGCTTCCCGGCGTCCCCAGCTGCCCACAGGGTCAGGACGATGAGCCGGGAACAGGCATTCGGTGAGACCAGGGCTTGTGCTGCTCCCACCGCGTACCTTACCGTTCCTCAACCAGCCTCTCACTGAGAACCTCCGGGACTCCAGAGACCACAGTGGGGCAGAGGCCGGGATGGGGGCTCAGGCTGGGGCTCCATCCGGACAGCTCCAGAGGGTGGGGACACACTGAGGCCTCGGGAACAGAGGTCTGCTTTTGGGGGTGCCTGTCGTCAGGGGGACCTTGGGTTCCAGGGGGCCCAGGCACGGGGGGCGGGGGGGGGGTAGGCTCGGCAGCACGGGGAACTCTCTCAGACTCCATGGGGCGATTTATCGATGTTCTTTGAGTTCATTCATTATTATGATCTTGCATATTTATAATGTGCCCTCCAGTTATTAACGATGATATAATGCCAACTGAGAAAAACCAAGGGACCTCAGAAATATTTACATAGTGGCATAATTAAGACAAAGAGCAGAGGCACCTAGGAGCTTACTGATTTTCTGGGAGAGGGAAAAAATAGGCCATTCTGATCTCATCTCCCTACCCCGGGGCCGGCACACCCCGCTCCTCCCTCCCTCCTGGCCACCCCAGACCCTCACTGGAAGGAGCTGCTTCCTTTCCTGAAATCCCGCCCCAAGGATACCACATCCCGTGCCGAGCAGATGGAGGAGGGCCGGCAGGGGGACCCCCACCCAGGCTGGTCTCCCCCCTACTCCAGGAACCTGCCAGCACAGAGGGCAAAGGGTCCCTTTAAAAAAGACAGCCAGCCAGGCATCCATTGGTGGCTCACACCTGCAATCCTAGCTACCAGGAGGCTGAGAGCTGAGAATCCTGGTTCAAAGCCAGCCCGGGCAGGAAAGTCCGTGAGACTCTTATCTCCCATGAACCACCAGAAAACCGGAAGTTGCGCTGTGGCTCGAGTGGTAGAGCTGAAGGACAATGCCCAGGTCCTGAGTTCAAGCCCCATAGCCAACCAACCAAACAAACAATAGATAAATAAAGTTTTAAATTTAAAAAAAGAGCTGTCTAACTGGTAAACAGGACCGCAACCATGGTCCTGGGGCCAGAGGCGGGTCCCAGTGAGCAGGCCGGGCAGCCGGGCGGCCGGGCGGGGGACACAACAGCACTGTCTCCAAAAAACCCCACAGATCTCCTCACCTCTTCTCACATTTTCTTCTTCTGTTAATCCAGAATATCACTCTCCCTCAGGGAAACAAACCTTGGGTGTGGCTAGGCATAGTGCTCACACCTATAACCCCAGCTACTTGAGAGGCTGATATCGGGAAGACCCAAAAGCCAGCCCCGGCAAAAAGTTAGCAAAAGTTAGCAAGACCACATCTCAACCAATAAGCTGGGCATGGCGGTATATGCCTGTCCCCCTAGCTAGATAGGAGGCATGCATACATAGGAAGTACGTGGTCTAGACTAACAAGGGCAAAAACGCAAGACCCTATTCAATAGATTGACTAAAAGCCAAAAGGTCTGGGACATGCCTCATGGTAGAGTGCCTGTTTAGCGAGGCTAAGACCCTGAGTTCAAACCCTAGTACTGCCGAGGACGGTGGGGGGGGGGGGGGCGGGGTGTAGGGAAGAACCCTCAAATAGGCTCCAACAACTCAAACGTGACCTTTTTTCCCCCCATGAATAGCTTTTAAAACAAAAAAAAAAAAGGAAATAATACATAAATGTAGTGCACCCATTCAATGGAGTATTATTCAGCCATAACAAAGGAACACGGTATTGTTCAGCCCTTACGAAGGAATGAAGTTCTGGCACCTCTACAACACAAATGGGTCTGGACAACCAGCCAAGTAAATTTAGAGCCCAGTCACAGAGAACCACTTCCACTCATTCACAATGTCCAGAGAGGACTCCATAAAGAGAGACGATAGATCAGTGTCCACTGAGGGCTAAAGAGAATGAGACCCAGGATAAGGGGTTTCCCTCGTGGTGAGAAGAATGTTCTACCATCACGGGCTGGCTACACCGCAGCGTGAATACACAAACGGCCACTGGCTCGTACGTGTGAATACACAAATGGCCACTGGCTCATCCAGTGAACTGCGTGGGCTGCATCGTGTGTGAATTACATCATAACTGAAAACGTGCTGGGCAGAGATTTCTGCCTTCCTGGTAGGCGGCCTGCAGCTCAGATGGGCAGTCTGGTCCTGGTCTGCCTGTGTCGGGCATCTGGCTAGCGTACAGTCCCCGAAAATCCCAGTCCCAGCTTCTTTCTAGAAGCTTCCTCCTGCTGATTCCCGAAGGCCTGGCTGATGCGGTGAGCCCTCAGAAAGATTCCCAAGGTTGGAAATCTCCATTTCCCCATGACACAAGCAGCAGTAACTAATGCCAGACACGCGGCATCGAGCTGGCAATGAATGTCGCCCGGCGTGGCTCGGGAAGGGTCTCTGTGACACGCAGTTACTGCGGCACCCGGGCTCCGCCAGCCGCCACCACGGGCGATATGCAAATGCGGCTTTGTCACCACCGGCACTAACTCTAATAACTCCCCGAGTGAAAATGTTCCCATAAAAACCACCATAAAAAAGTCCCTCACTTTATTGCCAGCTAAGTTTGCTTTACTTGTTGTCCGGACTCACTCCGATGAGCCGTCATTTCTTCTCCTTTAGAGAAGCGGGGGGCACAGTTACCAAGCTGCCCCCCTTCCATCCGAGCTGCCCGGCCTCCACTGCCAGCCCTGCCCAGCCCCCTCCGCACCACGGGGCAATACACCACACTCCCCCAACGCCACCAGAACCCAGCACCTTTGCTCTGCTGCTAGTGCTTTACAGTCAAATGGGGGTATAAAAATCAGCCTATTTATAACAAGGAAGGCCTCTGCTCCTCAGGTCATGCACACACACGTATGTGTGCACACACACACATGCACGCACATACACATCTGCGTGCACACACAGGCATGCACACACATGCACACACACACATCTGCGTGCACACACATGCATGCACGCACACATACATCTGCATGCACACACATGCACGCGCGCACACACGCACACACATCTGCGTGCACACACATGCACGCACGCACTTCTGCGTGCACGTGCACATGCACACATGCACGCACGCACACATGCATGCACGCACATGCACGCACATGCACATGCATGCACACACATGCATGCACACATATGCATGCACACACATGCACGCCCATACACATGCACGCACACATGCACGCACACATGCACGCACGCACACATGCACGCACACACATCTGCATGTACACACATGCACACACGCACATGCACACGTATGCATGCACACACACATGCACGCACACATGCACGCGCACACATGCACGCACACACATCACACCACCTGTCCTTAGTGGCTGCCTGTGACCCGGCCCCGGCTGCTCTCAGCCTGCCCGGCCTCGTGGCGCCCCGGTAGGCAGCTCCCTCTCTTCCTCTCTGTACCCAGGGGAGAGAGGCCCAGGCAGGCTCCCAGAGAGACTTCCTCTCCCAGTCTCCAACTGCCACCCCGAGATCCTGGTGGAAGGCTTCGGGGCCCCCCGCCCATGCAGCTCTGTCCTGGGCTGCCAGCCTCACCTTCCGAGATGGGAGAGGGTCGCCTGCCTCCATCCAAAGGCACAGCAACCTCCTGGTCTTCCTTCTAGAAAGTTCCTAGGAGCAGCCCTCAAGCAAGATGACCTATGGCTCCTCCAGCCACCCCTCCAGAGGCCCCATGGAGAGAATGCTGCCACCCCTCCACGCACCACAGAGGAAAAGCTAAACCGCATCCACAAGGACATCCTCCCAAAATGCATGGAGGACGGACGGAACTGAACGCCTCCCATGGGCGCCCCGCGGCCCCGGGGCAGCAGAGGGACAGCACACTCCCCGCTGCCCCGTGTCTGCCAGGCCCACGCGGCCAGTGCTCCCAGAGGCACCCCACTCCAGTGGAGGCAGGGAGGCTGCGGGCCCACCTAAGCCCCACAGCCATGGGAAGGAGAGGCCAGTGCGGGGAGGCCCATGGGAAGGAGGAGGCCAGAGTGGGGAGGCCCATGGGAAGGGGGAGGCCAGAGCGGGGAGGCCCATGGGAAGGGGAGGCCCAGGACCAGCACGCACGCACGCGCGCGCACACACACACACACACACACACACACACGAGGGCAGAGGCAGGAAGGCCATGCAGCCCGCAAGGCTGGGAGAAGGCAGTGGGGACACAGGGGACAGCAGAGGGCGGTGGCCGGAGGCGACCTTGGGTGGGACACCACGGGCGGGGACTCTCCTCTGGAAGAGGAGGGGCCTCAGAGGACAGAGAGGAGCCCCCCTCCCCGGCCCTCCCTTCCCCTCCCTCCACCCTGCCAGGGAAAGCCAGCCGACCCCTCCTCTGGTCTGGATGGCTGGGTCCCAGGCCAGAGTGGGGGAAGGCGGGGCGGCTTGGCCGCATCTCTGTCCTCCAGGGGCTGAGAATGAATTGGGTCAGAATCAATGCAAGCCATCCCCTCAAAAATGTTAAAGAACCGAAGAAAGGTCAGCCCAGTGAATGTTCCTCCAAGCAGCATCGCCCGCTGCCCCTCCAGGACTGAGGACACGCCCAGGGGCCAGGGCCCGGCCCGCCGCGTCCCTTGGCGAGGACAGGAGACGGCGTGGGTGAGCACAGCACCACGCGGCCAGCGCACGCCCCCTGCCCCCACTCACACACGGCTGTGTGATGCCGCGTGACAGACACAAGTGTGCCCTCTGGTCTTCCCCAAGCTCTTCTTTCTGGTGTGTTCCATTCATCTTAACCCCGCAGTCTCACAAGAGACTCCTTCGCTTAGCTTCCCCGCAACTGGTTTCTCTGTGCACAACTAAGAACGTGTAACCGCAGCATGAACCAGTGCTGTTTCCACATCTCTAAACTCAGGATAAAAAGAAAAAGAAAGCCAAATGGAAACTCATTCTGGAAACTTCCCTACTCACAGTCACTCCCTACCCATCGACAGCTCACTCGAAGCAGATGTTGGCGCCCACAGGCTGGGGTTTAATCTCCCAGGTTTCCTACTTCCTGGCTGCCCGGCACTGAGAGGTTAACCTCTCTGGGCCTCAACTTCCTGACCTGTATAATGGAGACATTCATGGAACTGACTGGGGTGTGTTGTGACTAAGCCTGTCATTTGCCGAACGGGTTTAGCGCAATGTCCAGCGCTGTGAGCCTGGCACACGCTGGTCCAGCCTGCACACCTGCATCTCTTCTCGAACCCCGACTCTGGGCAGCTTCGCCCCAGGCCCGGTGGCCGTGGCCCTCACAAGGTCCTGCGTGGTGGGAGAGACAGACCTGTACACACATAAATCCACGCCCCGCCCGCTGTGCCAAGTCTATGCTTGAGGTGTCCACAGAGGGCTGTGGGAGCACGGGGGAGAGATGATTAATTTTGCTTCAGGGTTAGGGAGTCTTTGCAGAGGAGGTGACATTTGAGCTGGACTTTGAAAGACGAGCTCTCGGCGGAACTCAATCCGGACCCAGGGCTGAGAGAGTCAGCCAGGAAAATCAATTCTGCCACCCGGAAGACGGGCAGCCGGCCACAGCCTACCGCCTGAACCCTCGCTGCCCCGGGAAGGTGCAGCTCCCCTCCCCCCCAGCAGGGGTGGCCAGGCTCTCCCCGGAGGTAGGACCCAGTGTTCAGTGCTCCATCGTCTGGCCCTATCTGCTCACTCCCAGCTGGGCAAACTCCTGGCCTCTGACCCTTGAATGTCACTTGCATTTTCTTCCTCTAAGAATAATCAGAATGGCTCCCTTTGTGGAATGCAGAACTCCTCCCTTGGTGGGATGCTTTACAGGTCTCAAGAGAGAAGAGGTGGGTAACGGTAAGGTCAGGCTGCCTGTCCTTCTTCACCCCAGCCTGGCCACCAAGTGCGCTGGCCGGGGCTGGTGGCTCCGTGTCTCACCTGTCCATTTCCTCATGTGTACACTGGAGTACCCCGGCTGCTATGCAGCTGGAATAACTGGTAGACAGGAAGTTTTTCCAATAGGATTTGGAAACTAGTGGGAGCTCAGTGGGTGGGAGTGGCTTTGGGCGTAGCCGCCCCCTTCCCCTTCTCCAGAAGGGCCCCCCACTCTGGCCATCATTACTGAGATTCTTTGTGACTCTGCTGCAAGCTGACTGTGTGAATTTTGTTCTTATTTTTTGCCCATCTTGGGGCTTGAACTCAGGGCCTAGGCTCTGTCCCTGAGCTTCTCTGTGCTCGAGGCTAGTGCTCTACCACTTGAGCCACATTGCCACTTCTGGCTTTTTCTGTGTCTGCGGTGCTGAGGAATCGAACCCAGGGCTTCATGCCTTCTAGGCAAGCGCTCTACCACTGAGCCACAGTCCCAGCCCAGTGTGACTTCTGATGAGCGCCTTAATCCCATCAAAGGATTCTGGGATGGGGAGGGTGGGCTGTAGGCAGTGCAGAGATCTAAGATAACACACGCCACATGATAAACATCCGCTACTTTTCTTAACCACAGTTATTTTCCAGGCATCTGACTTTTCCTTTCCTTCCTGCAGGGATGCTGCATCCTCCTTGCGGCCAGGGACAGAGCCTACTGGCTCTCACATCCCAGGCCCGCCTTGCATGCATGCGCCATGCTGGTGAGTACCCAGGAATGACTCCCCGACCCTCTGACTCTTGACGGCTTCACCCAGCCCGGGGTGAGCAGCAGTACCCGGATGCCAGCACTTCCCTTGCAGATTCTACCACAGCATCTCCTGTCCTCTGGGGACCCCAACCTTCCCACACACGCACACCGGTCTCCCCTTTGCGTCATCTGAACTGCCTGTTCAGAGGAGACTCTACCCGTATTCTCCAAGAACACACTGTGCACACACTTGTGCGTTCCCTTGGATATCTATAGAATTTTTTTTTTTTTTTACCAACAGAAACTGAACCAAGGATAAACATGTTTTCAGGACTCTGCAGAATTGCTGATGTTATTTTTGAATTGTTGGCAGCAAGGACTCTACCAAAATACTCAAGGTCAAGAGACCAGCATGGCTCTGAGCAATCTGTACCTCTTAAAACAGTGACAAATATGTTATTTAATTTTAATGAGCTTTTTTGCATCTCAAATCTAATTACAGCATTATCAAGTACTGCTTTGAACTGCAGGTGGCTTCTCATTACGTGTGCATAGCCTGCCACGAGCAGTTTTCGTGAATACTAATAACTGCTTAATTTTACTATCCGCTTAAAAAAATTAAAAAAAAAAAACTTGCCACAACTTATAAGGCCGGGCTTTGTGAAGTATCTGTGGAGGGTGGGCCCCACAGCAATGCAGCGTAATTAAAAAAAATAAATACTGTATGCGGCCACCCTGGAGGCTGACGGCTCAGGAGGCTGCAGAGGGCGGCTGCCGGCGTGGGGCTGGGAGAGGCGCTCTCTGTACTTCTTGGAGCCTCTGTTTTATCGTCGGCTTATTGCATCACATTCAAATTTCTCAATTTGCTTGCAGTTCGGAGAGCACAGTTCCGTCAACAGATTTTCTGGGTGACGAACTTCGGTAATAGGCCTGGAGCTAGAGGTCTCAGGGGACACGGGCCAGCAGTCTATTGTGCGGACAGGTCCGGGAAGATGCCTGCAAATGGTCACCGAAGCTGGCTGCTTCCCTGACCAGGCTCAGATGGGGGAGGGGCCGTGGCTATGGGTGAAAAGCTTGGCAACCCCTCCATGGTGAACATCCCCAAAGCCACAGCCATGACTTCCTGCCGATGGATACACGGCAACCTCGGAGGTGTGTATACTTTGTTCCTTCGGTATGACACTATTTCGGGGAGGCTGTATCTTCTGTTGGCCAGCTTCCTCCTCCAGAGAGAGGGTCCAGGAGGGAGGACAGGTTGCCTATTCGTGCTTAAACGTGGAGCACATCTTCTGGAGTTCTATTTCCCAAGTCCATGGCTTCTCCCTGACTGGGAGCTCCTGGAAAACCAAGTGTCACCAGAGATAAGGACTGTCATCTGCATGCGCCGGCCAAGCGGTCGATCCAGCTGCCTTTCTTTCTCTCTCTGATCCCCTGAATAACATGGTCTTAGATGTCCCCGTCTGAGGTCCAGATGCTCAAAACGTGGTCCTGCCAGGAGGTGGCAAAACCTTTTGGAGGAGGGATCCAACAAGGGAGTTATGTCATTGGGGGCATGGCCGCACAGGGAATTTGGAGACACTTATGTCATTGGGGCGTGTGGCCTTGCATGAGTATCACAGATGGAATTACATCATTAGGGGTGTGTAGGGGTGTGGCCTTCAAGGGCCTTGGAGTTACATCATAGGGGCATGGCCTCCCAGCAGCTGCCGGGACGCTGGCCCTTCCTCCCTTGGCTTCCTGACCACCATGAGAGGAGCAGTTCCCAGCCCACATATCAGCCATGATGCCCAAAAGCACTGCAGCCCCGCCACCACGGACTGAAACCTCTGAATCTCTGGTCCTTGAGGTTGGCTGTCTCTGGTATTCTGTCACAGTGATAGAAAGCTGACTCACACCTCTAAGACCAGTCAGCTTCCCTTCCTCAAGTCCAAGCCCTGCCTGTGCCCAGCTCAGAGGGCGTCCGATGGAGCTGGCCCAGGTCCTGCTCTCCATTGCCGGTGGTAGCCAAAAATGGCTCCTAGTGATGTCCACCTCCAGTCTCAGAAGCCACAGCGTGTTGTGTCACGCGGCATCACAACTCAGGGAAGCGTTGTCTCCAGGCTCCATGAAGAGGAAGCCTGGTGGTCGGTGCGGTGGTGCTGGGAAGAGCCTCCCGTGGCGTCGTCTGGGGCCCTGCCCTTGGAGGAGACCGACCCTGGCCTCAGGAGTGAGTTCATTACTCTCGGGAGCGCGAGTTGGTAGGAAGGAGTCCCTGGGTGCTCCCCGGCTAGAGCGGTCTCACGAGTACTCCCTCCATGCACGCGTACCCCCACAGCGCCATATATGAGCGCCCCCAAGAGGGGACAGAGTCCTCACCGGAGCCCGCAGCAGGCCGTGCTGGGGTCCAGCACTCTGCGCTCAACCGACTTTCTTTTCTTTACTGGGTTCCCACTTCGGGTATTTTGTCACAGGCAAGGCCAAAGGCTTGGCCAAACACACATGGAAAGAATGAATTACAACTACAGTGCAACTAAGGCAGCTGGCTGTGGGATGAGAAGGATTATCCTCGTGTGCTCCATTGGCTCCCATGAGTCCTTCAGAATGGAAAAGACAGAGGGTAAAAGAAAGGCCAGAGAAATATGTGAAAGAAAGTTGGTGAGGGGTGCGGTCATGAGCCAAGAGCAGCTGGAAGAGCAGAGGCGTGGGGCCGTCCCCAGCATTCAGAAGCAAATCAGCCCCAACTGCCACCTTCATTTAGCCCAGGGAATCCAGGTCAGACTACTCCTGGCTTCAGGGGTACAATAAACCTTGGCTCAAGCAACCAAGTCTGAAGTTCTGGGTACGGCAGCACTGATGTGAAGGCCAACAGCAGGGCCTCGAGACTGCCACCCCCCGACGCCACCCCTGCCAGCCAGGGACAGTGGGGTCCTTCAACAGCCAAAATCTAGCAGTCAAAGCACACCTCCATCATCCCTGTCAACCTGCATGATTTCACAAACCCCAGGTCCGAGATGCCGCAGGTCATGGACTTTTGCCTCTCCATGTGTGAGAGTAAGAGTGGCACTCACGCCTGTAATCCTAGCTGCTCAGGAGGCTGAGATCTGAGGATCTCAATTCAACGCCAGCCAGCCCGGGCAGGAAAGTCCATGAGACTCTTATCACCAGTTAACCACCAGAAAATCGGAAGTGGTGCTGTGGCTCAAATGGTAGAGCGCTCACCTTGAACTGAAGAGCTGAGGGACAGCATCCAGGCCCAGAGTTCAAGCCCCATGACTGACAAAATAAAAAAGAGTGTGGCAGGGTTTGCCCCCCGCTCCCCCCCCCCCCCCGGCATCCCCCAGGCCCGGAGCTGCTCACCGGGGCCTCCGCAAAGGCTGTGGTTGCCCAGACTCCCAATGCACTCTACCCAGGCCTCTTTCTGGAGGCCCCACAAGGGCTCTTGTCAAGGGGGTGCGGTGCTCCCTGGCCCCAACGGGCTGAGAGAGTTAATGGGCCAACACTGAGCCTTTTGTTTTTGTAAGAGAACAAGTGGATCATGACAAAGAACAAAGTTTGCTTCTTTACGAGGCCATCCTGGGTGCTCGCTCCCAGGCCCATTAAGCCTAGTTATCTCTTACACAACACAGCCACACAGGTACCGCGGCGGCGACAAGTTCATTGAAGAGAATTTATAGCCTAATTGTGCAGCTGTTGCCTTCTGAGTCAGTTTTAAGAGATTGTTACACAAGCAGTGTCATAATTTAGTCATGTTTTCATCTCACAACCGTACCGTAATTACTATTGTTAACAGTGAATGGTAAGCTGGAGAGGAAAGGAGACCAGCCGAGCGCTAGCTAGCAAACCACGGAGCAGGAAGACAATGCCTGGAGTGGATTCACGGAGCTCCCCCGCCTCCCCGGAAGGCCCGTCCACACCCATCAGGCGTTGACCCTGACCTTCAAGCATGTTGTGCACAGTGTTCTCCTGGTGACACTGGGAAGACCTGCCTCCCCCCCCCCCACATTCCCACAGGGGCCCAGTGCCCACAGTGCCCAGGCCTGCTGCCTTGTCTCTTTCTATCAAGACACTGCCAGTTCCCAGTCAGGGATGCGCTTGGGAAGTGGCAAATGCAAGTGCAAGCAGTGCGCGTGGAACTCAGAGCCCCGAGAATGAGCTCCCCGGGAGGCCCTGCTGGCGCCTGCCAAAGAGGCACGCAGTGGAGACGCCGCAGGAGCCAGCCTCCACCCGGCCTCCCTCCCCGCTGTCACCTGGAGGATTCCTGGAGAAGACTGCTCCAAGGCCCTGACTCTGTTGATGGCCACCATGCAAGTCCCAGTCTGAATGGCCACACACACAGTGGGAACCGCCTTCCACGCCCAGGCAGAGCTCCGCTGCACACGCATTCATGCTGGGACCATGTCGTCAGGGAAGACCAAGATGCTAGGAGAGAGACACATCCACGCACAGTCCTTGGGAGAAACATGGCCAGCACCAGCAGACATTCACAGAAACAGCGATGCAACAGGAACCACACTCCTGGAGGCACGGATGAGGCCCCAGGGCAAATGTGGAAGAGACAAGGAGAAGTAGACAGATAGGTAGCAGGGACTGGCCTAGCACCTGGCACCATCATGGCTGGCATCATCATCCGCCCAGGGTCCCTGCACCTCCAGCCCCACCCCACCTCAACTCACCCAACACCACTGCCGCCACCACTACCACCACCTACGATTCGTTGGAAGGGATTAGGGAAAGGCCAGGGGCTCTCAGAACATGGCGGCTAACGAGGCTGAGAGAGCAATTTCCAGATTGCCCGAGCCGTGGAGAAAAACTGAAGGTCTGGAGACAACAATCAATGCACACGGAGCTCTTCTAAAGGACAGGGATGAAGACTACGAAGTGAAGAGGAACTGAAACAGGGACCTAGAAAACAAGCGCAGGCTGGGGAAGGTCAGAGTGGGCCTGAGAAGGGGCGGGGCGGGAGGGGCCAGGAGGGAGCTCACCTGTCCCCCGTGAGGAGCGGGTGGGCGGGGCCTCTGAGGAGCAGGCTCCAGTCCCTGCTGGTGAGGTGCGAAGGCCCCATGGTTATATGGGTTTGTTGGGCGGCGGGGGTTGGGCTGGTTTTTGTTCTACTTTGTTTTGTTGGAGCCAGGAGCTTTCTCTATAGCTCACTCTGGTCTTGAATCTATAAACCTCCTCCTCAGACTCCCAAGTGCTGGGATTACAGGCATACACCCCCTGGCTTTGGGATGGGCATTTAAAGAGCTGGTGATCCTGAAGTGTTTGGTCTTTGGAGCCAGGCTGCTACAAGCAACAACATCCCTTCTTCTATACGGCCCTAGGTAAGCAACTGAACCTCTTCAGGGTTCTTACGGGCTCATCAGGAGAGCGCCCACCCCTCCCAGGTACCCAGATGAGGCCGGCACAGGGGTACATCTCATTCATAGGATCCCCTCATCCTGCTCTACAAAGACAAACTCAGCCAAGGGTATAGCTTAAGTGGGAGAGTGCTTAACCACCAAGCACAAGGCCTTGAGTTCAGTCCTAGTACTTAAACACACTCAACTGAAGATCCCACAAAGTAACGATGTATAAACTGAGGGGGGGGGGGTGCAGCCTCAGGGACCCACGCTGCATAACCGAACACTGGGATGCGTGGGCAAAGTGGATGGCGCCGTGGTGTATTTATGAGGATAAGTAGAAGAGCTATGGTCACAAGACAGACAACACTAGAGCTTGGACCTGAGCAAGAGGAGACTTCTAACCTGCCCCGGGCTCCGCCTGTACTGCCAGCCCCACCCACCCCCAGCTCTCCTCCCTCCACAGAAACGCCGGCACGGCCACGTCCGGCTCCTGCCCGCTCCTGGCCTACCCCAAGGGACCTTCCAGAGGCGACATTCGGAAAGCCACACCACGAACCAGACACCGGCAGGAGCAACACGAGCTTCTCATGCAGAAGGACAAGTCCCCGACGGCGGGGCGCGCGTGGCTGACTGTGGAGTCGGGGCTGGGCTGTGACATCATCGCCCCCCAGCTACCGTGGCACAAGCCCCACGGCGCAGAGCCTGCTCGGGGGCCTCGTGGGCTGACTGGCTGCAGCTTCTCCCGCGGAAGCTAACCTATAACTTCACGGACTTTTACACCATGGCTAGGGGGTTTTATGCCAGTGCGATGCTCAGCCATTTTATGTGGGATTATGTGCTGTGTGTACCAAAAAGCTCATAAAAAGAAAGAAAAAAAAAGATGGAATGAGCATTGTTTTTGAAAGGCCCTTAACAGGCTATAAAGCGCACTGACTTTTATACCCTTGGGTTTTCCCATCTCGTGTGAAGTCCCTCAGTCAGAGCTGACTCTGGGCAGAAGGAAGGAACAGGGAGCCCCCCAAAAAAGTGAAGTCCAAGGTCAGAAAAATGGGAAGCTCCAGAGCAGGGGGGCTCCCAGCAGGGTGGGCTGAGGTGCAAAGCCAGGCCTCAGGGAAAGGGCAGGGTGGGTTTGTGGGGGACAGCAGCCTTAGGGTGGACAGACAGGACCCCACTCAGGTTTCAAAAGGACATCAGAAGCCGGGCACTGGTGGCTCACGCCTGTCATCCTAGCTACCCAGGAGGCTGAGATCTGAGGATCGCGGTTCAGAGCCAGCCCGGACAGGGAAGTCTGTGAGATTCTGATCTGCAATAAAGGCCCCCAAAACCAGAGGTGGAGCTGTGGCCCAAATGGTAGAGTGCTAGTCTTGAGCAAAAAAAAAAAAAAGCACAGGGACAGTTCCCAGGGCAAATTCAAGCCCTGAGACTCACACACACACCAAAAGAAGGGAGAGGAGAAAGAGGGAAGGAGAGGAAGAGAGAGAGAGAGAGAGAGAACATCTGATAAGAAAGCCCAGCGGGGGCAGTCAGCAGGTGCGACGGGGCCGGCACAGTCCAGCACAGCGGTCTAAGCCAAACCCCCCACGCTGCCCCTGGCCCCTCCGTGTTCCTCTGGACATTAACACACCTCCCTGAGCCCCAGGACCATGCGTGACACAGGGAGAGCCCTCTCTCCACTCCCTTTTCTCTCTCTCAGACTGGGCTGGATTCCAGGAATGGAAACTGCACTGAATTCCTCGGTGACAGAGAGAAACTGACAGGACGGCCACACAATGGAGTCTTAGGCAAATATTAAAAGTCATGTTTGCAAAGAATGCTTAATGACTAGGGAAAGGCTCATAGTATGTTGTTAAGTGAAAAAAGTAAGACTGGAAAAAAATCAAGATGCCATGAAAAAACAAAACCTGGTGTTCAGGAGGAGAGGCCAGACAGAAGGACCATGAACGTTGTGACCGCTGGTAACAGCCGGATGACGAGACCCCTCAGTATTCCCACGGTACTTTTCTATATGTTCCAATTCCTGTAAACAATTCTTTACAAATTGTTTTACTAGCCACCGGTGCTGGTGGCTCATGCCTGTAATCCTAGCTACTCAGGATTGTGGTTCAAAGCCAGCCCAGGCAAAAAAAGTCCGTGAGACTCTTACCTTCAATTAACCCCTCAAAAAACTGGAAGTGGAGCTTTGGCTCAAGTGGTAGAGCACTAGCCTTGAACAGAAAAGCAAAAGAAAAAAGAAAAAAATTTACTGCTGCAATTTTGTTAAAATGTACTAAGTATTCAAAGAATAGTTCTTCCCCTCCCTTTTGTTCACTGTTTTATCTCATTCGATGTCAAACACAACTAAATGATCTATTATGGTCCAGATATAAAATGTGTCCCCCTACTAACAACACTATTGAGAAGGGACTAGCTTATGAGGGCTCTGATCTAATCCAGAGAATAATCCACTAATGGATTCATAAAAATTTGTTGGCATTATTGGGAGGTAATGGAAACTAGGAAGTACAGTCTGATTGGAGGAGGTAGCTACTGGGGGCGGGCCTTATCCTTAGGCTCCTTCCTGTCTGTTTCCATTTCTTTCCTGGCCACCATGAAGCAAGCAGCCTCAGGCTGGCAGGAAGGATCTGCTGGGCAGAGGCTGGATGAGTGGGAGAGATGGGCAACAGAAACCAGCACAGAGCCAGGCACGCAAACATGATTTAGTCTCATTTAGCACCCTGCCATTAGCACAGAGAATCTCACAGCTGGACTGTGCTCCATCATTCACACAGCATATTTTACATTTACATGACACTCAATGCTTCTCACGTCTCACAGTCCTCTGGCCTGTGACAGTTCACACAGCAACCTCACAGTCGGACTGCACTTGACAGTTCCACCCACACCTCAGTCATCCAGCAGATGACGGTGTACATGCGCACACAGCAAACCTCCGGCTTGCACACTTGGCAGTTTGCACAGCACCGTTACTGTGGACTCCACCCCCAGGCTTGGCCTGTGGTTTTTCTGCTCCAGGTGAGTCTTGGGTGAGGACAGGGCGGGAGGGCTCTAGGAGAGTGCTCCAGGGAGATCATCCACACAGAAGGGGAGCAGGGTGATGGGGCCCTTCCACAGCTACCCCTCGCTGCCTCTCAGCACCACCAGGGCTTTAAGGGGCTGGTGCTTTACACAGACTATGTCTTTGTCCTTCTCAGTTGTCCAATGGGATGGATAAAAATGCTTATTACCACTCCCAATGTACAAAAAAGAAAATAAACAGCCATTTTGTTTTGTTCGGTACTGAAACTTGAACTCAGGGCCTGGGTGTTATCCTTCAGCTTTTTGACTCAAGGCTATAGTGCTCTATCACTTGAGCCACAGCTCCATTTCTGGCTTTTTGGTGGTAAATTGGAGATAAGAGTCTCTCAAACTTTCCTGCCTAAGCTAGCTTCCAACTGTGATCCTCAGATCTCAGCCTCCTGCGTAGCTAGGATTACAGTGCCAGGCGGGCATGTCCACCCCTACAGCAAGAACTCACTGCATCCAAGATGGCACCAGACTCCAATTTCCATACACAGCCCACTTCATCTTCACCTTTCCCCAAGGGGCAGGACTTGTTCCCACACGTCATCAGGAAGACAGCAAAGGTGAAGTGACCTAAGTAAAATCACTAGGAAGATGTAAAGCTTAAAGAATGAATGAACCTGATCTGATCTACTTCCTATACCTGCGGCCTCCCCCGCAGTCACGCAGCCTGTGTTCTCTGGGACTCTACCCTCTCCACTGCTTGAGTCCCACAGCAAGAACTCATGTCCCCTTCCTTGAGTCCTGTAGGGATTCTCCATTCCAAATCAACTACAGAAAGACTGTCAGCAACTCCCAGACTACAACTACAAGAAAAGCAAAATGAAGACAGTTCTTTAGCCTTCTCCCTCCATTCCAGGAGAGGCCAGGCCCCTGTGGCAACTTCCCCAGGGGCAGATGCCCCACAGGAGCCTACCCTGGGCAGAGAGCTGCTTCCCGGGCACCCAACGTCAGCACACTCTCCTCTGCTTCTCTTTATCTGGAGCTATCGTGGCTCTATAATCTGTTCTCCTTCTCTTGGGGCATCTGGCAGAAGTGCTCCGTCTGCAGTACCATGGCAGTGCTCTGGCTGAGGCCGGAGGATTCACAGGAGTGCATCACTGCTGACTGGAGCACTTCCTAACCAGTTCAGGCCCTCCAAGGCTCCCCAGTAAACATGAGCCAGGCAGAGAGGCCGCCTCTGCTGACTGAAGCCACTTTGGTTTGGGGGATGCTGTCCCCATGGTCTGTTTGGAGTATAGTTTGGAAAGGACTTGGCCCCAAAGGCACATGGGTTCCTTTCCCATCGTTTCAAGTGCCAACTTTCTCAGCACTGAGTGCCAAGGAAAAACCCACTACTTATAATAAAGAGCAACACATCAAGGAGGAGGCTGTAAGCCATGGACTTCAGTGGTAGAGGGCTTAAATAACACATGGAAGGCCTTGAGTTTCATCCCCAGTATAGATCAGTAGATAAACAGACAGACAGACAGATGGATGATGGTTACAGCAATCAAAGGGCTCACGCTTCCCCTTAGCATTACATTTATGAACAAATAGAGAATGTGGAGGTTATCTCGGAGCAAGAGAAGGCTATCCCATTCCTGAATGTCTTGTGATCACCCTCCAGCAAACTCTGTCCCCTGCTTTGGGAAGATGAATCTCGTGCTCAGTGTCCAAGAGGCACTGGCTGGTACTGAAGCAAGAGCCAGCTAACAGAGAGAAAGAGCCAAAGGTTCATCTGTCCTTGGGTGTTGTGGGACAGGCCTGGCATCTGCCCCACAAGGATGGCAATGTGGCTCAGCCATGATTGCTGTGTGGCCTTGGCCAAGCAACCCACGTATCTGAATCTCAGTCTCCTTCCCCGTCAAAGGGGATAATGCCAGCACATCCAAGACTGGTTGTGAAGGCCAGATGAGACGAGGACACGGGATGCCTGGTGTTTGGAGGGTGATCATCCGTGTCTCTGCCCTTCTCTTCTGCACCCATTGATGGCATAGCTTTGGGGATCCATCCAAAGTCCAGTGCCTACGTTTGAAAAATGGACATGGGCTGAAAGACAAGACCCTCAGAGCTCCAGTACACTGACTGACTCCAGCATCCAGGTCTGTGCTCTCTAGTCTAGAAAAGATGACAAGCTAGATGTGAGGACTTCCCCACAGCAGCCTGTCTACAGCACATCCCATCCTTGTCTAGAGCACTTCCTGTCTCTGTCTAGAGCACTTCCTGTCTCTGTCTATAGCACTTCCTGTCTCTGTCTACAGCTCTTCCTGTCATTGTCTACGGCACTTCCTGTCCTTGTCTATAGCACATCCTGTCCTGTCTAGAGCACTTCCCGTCTCTGTCTAGAGCACTTCCTGTCCTTGTCTACAGCACTTCCTGTCCTTGCCTACAGAGAGTATTGCACTTACTTGAAAAATGCTGGCTCTTGGCAGTAGAATGGGAAAGTACAGTCACAAAGAGGACAGGAGTGTCTCGCCCCACAGCACCCCCTGCGAGGTCTGTAGAAGACCCTGCACATATGACCTGCCCCCCAGGGGCAGCTGGACAGCCAAGGCAGAATCCTGAGAGCCCACTGGGAGATCCCACAAGGGATCCGGGCCCCCGCCCCACGCAGCCGTCAATCCAGCATCTCAAGGACACTCACGAGGCGCCAGCACCCCCTTCCTCCCTAGCGCGACCTCTCCCCAGAAACCTCCAGGTACGGGGTCAGAGATCAGAGACAGGAACAATTTAGCCTGTTTCAATTAATCATCTGTTCTAAGGATCAAGTCCGGGAGTGGATTAGTCACAAGGACTGGATTAGTCAGACTTATCTTGGAGAAGGCAGGAGTTTGTATGAAAGGTCTCTTGCCTCTTCCTCCCCCTCCCTGCGTTCCTCTGGGAGATTATCCTGCTTTTTAAGACAGCCTCAAAACCAAAGTGGGGTGACCTATAAGAAGACACATGGAGGGGAGGGGAGGGGCGGGCGGGCAGCAGCACCTGGTGGGCCTGGGCTTCCGGCTCTTTCTACATTCACGTTTCCCTTTAATGAACCTCCTTAATCATCTCAGGCCTTGTGGTGCAAGGAAAGTAGGGAGATTTTGGGGGTCAGACTCTGGGCCTGAGGGGAGATCCTGCTGAGTGGGAGCCAAGTGCAAGGCGCGCTTCACTTAACCTCTCCACGCTCAGATCGCTGAGCTGCAGCGAGAGGAAAACAATGTCGGATGCGATGAGCGAAGACATGGCATACGGTATCTGGAATGTGCTAGATGGTCAACTACCCAACGCCCCCCTTCACATCTCCTCAGGCTGGGCACCTCTCCAAATGCCAGTTCCTTGTCCAGAACGTGATGTCAGTAAGACTCCTGTCAGACAGGGCTGCAGAGAGGATGAGAGGAGATGCTGGGTGAAGAAACCCACAACAGAAGGTGCAGTGCTCGGAGCCGGATGTGGTGCTGCTCTCCTGTGGCTCCGGCTGCACTGGACACCCAGGGAACAGGATCGAGGCCTGAAGCCAGCTCCAAGCAACACCACATGAGACCATATTTCAAAAACAAACACCAAAGGCATGAGTCAGGGGTAGAGCATCCACCTTGCAAACACAAGGCTCCAAGTTCAAATTTCAGTACCCGCCCTCCCCCCAAAAAAACCCCTATGTGATGTTAGCCAAGGAGAGGATCCTGAGTTGGAGGCCATCCTGAGCTATGCAGTGAGACCTCCACTCAGGCCCTGAGGTCCCAGCTTGAAATTCTAAGTACTTGGAAGCAGAGATTGAGGAATTGTGATCTGAGGCCAGACCAGGCCAGAAAGTTCATGAGATTATTTCAGCCAATGGCTGAGTACAGTGACACATGCCTATCATTCCTGCTGGGGAAGTCCAATAGCTGGACATGGGGTCATGCATCTGTCAGCCCAAAAATGTGCAGAGCGCTGATAGGAAAACCTCCATCGTGAGACTCTGTCTCAAAAATGATCAACAGTAGGCTGGGAAGGTAGCTTAGTGGTAGAGTGCTTGCCTAGCATGCAAGAAGCCCTGGGTTTGATTGTACCATATACATAAAAAAAAAGCAGAAGTGGCTCTGTGGCTCAAATGGTAGAGTGCTAGCCTTGAGAAAAAAAAAAAAAGCTCAGGGACAGTGCCCAGGCCCTGAGTTCAAGCCCCACAACTGGCAAAAAAAAAAAACAACACAGGGCTGGGAATGTGGCTTAGTGGTAGAGTGCTTGCCTAGCATGCACAAAGCCCTGGGTTCGATTCCTCAGTAGTACTTACACAGAAAAAGCCGGAAGTGGAGCTATGGCTCAAGTGGTAGAGTGCTAGCCTTGAGCAAAAGAAGCTCAGGGACTGTGCCCAGGCCCAGAGTTCAAGAACCACGACTGGCAAAAAAAAAAGAAGGGTTGGCTAAGCAGTAGAGCACCTGCCCAACAAGGCCCAGGCCCCTGAGCTCATCCATGGAAAACGCCAGAATGTCTGGGTGTCATGGCATCTGTACGTATAGGAAACACCCCAGCACATAGTGAGGACTTCAGCGCTCCTAGCCAGGCTTTCAAAACCAGCCGTTCATCCCTCTGCCTGTCACCTCTGGGCTGGCTGGAGTCTCCCCTAAGCCCACATACATGGAGATGGCACAGCTGGGGAGAAAGCACTCCAACAAGTAGACGAACAGGGCGGTTCTGGGCTAGACCTGCAGCTGCATTCTCAGCAGACTCAACCCTGAAGCTTGAGTTCGTCCCTTTGTAAAAAGGGAATCAAAATGGCAATTATTCTGGTAACATGAGGAATGATTTACATCCATGTATTCCTTCCTTCCTGCCTTCCAACATTATATGGAGGTTTTACCTGGGGTAATTAGGCAAGATAAAGAAATAAAAGTGTACAGACAGGAAAGGAAGTAGTAAAGCTATCATAGCTTACAAATGAGGCGATCTTATGTAGAGTAGATTCTAAGGAATCCACAAAAAACCATTCCAGCTAATAAACAAGCTCAGCAAGATTGCAGGGCACAAGATGAACAGACAAAAATCAATGTTGTTTCCATACATTTGCAATGAGCAATGCTGTGAGGAAATGAAGAAATTAATTCTGTCTGTAATAGCTTTAAAAGGATAAAAGACTTAAAAATTGTAACAAAAGTGTAAAACATGTACTCTGGAAATGACAGAAGAGCATCAAAATAAATTTTTAAAATCTACATAAACAGAATATCTAAATGTTCACAGATCATCAGGCTTACTCTTGCTATAATGGCAGTACTTTTCAAATTGATCTATAAAGTCAACATAATCTCTATCAACATTTCAGATGGCTTCTTTGAAAAACTGACAAGTTGATTCTGAAATCCTTAGGAAAATACAGAGGATCCATAAGAGCTTACACAACCTGGGAAAAGCAAATCCAAGTTGGAAGACTTACATTTCCCAACTTCAGAACTTACTGCAAAGCTACAAAAATCAAGAAAGCGTGATCTGCTGTAAGGACAGACATAGAGATCAATGATCAATTGATTTACAAAAAGAAAAAGAAAACGAAAAAGAAAGAGGAAAAAAGGGATAATTCAAGGGTGGGAAGAACAGTTTTGTCAACAAATGACACTGGTTCAAGTGGATGTGCACACACAAATGAAAGAAATAGGAGACAGAGATGGAGACAGACAGACAGACAGACAGACAGACAGACACACACACACACACACACACACACACACACCACATACAAAATGTAACTCAAGCCCAGCACGGCGGCACATGCCTGTAACCCGGCTGTGCCAGGAAGCTGGTAACAGGATAATCACAGTTCTAGGCTAGCCCTAGTAGAGCAGTCTAGGAGACTCCGTCCCCATGGAGTATGGAGGTCTTCTCTGACCATCCAAGCTGCAATGGGCTGTATGACACCGATGGCTCCAGCTGGGCACCGGTGGCTCACACCTGTCATCCTAGCCACTCAGGAAGCTGGGATTTGAGGATCACGGTTCAAAACCAGACTGGGCAGGAAAGTTTATAAGATTCTTATCTCCAATAAACCACTCAGAAAACCAGAAGTGGCGCTGTGGCTCACGTGGTAGAGTGCTCGCCTTGAGCTGAAGAGCTGAGGGACAGCGCCCAGGCCCAGAGTGCAAACCCCAGGGCCAACAAAATAAATAAATAAAAGAATGTAAAACCACAGAATGGTTTCTTTAAAGTAACACTTGCTGAGGGACTTGTACCTGGAATATATAAAGAACTCTTCCAACTCAATAAAATAAAAAGACAAATAATTCAATTCTAATAGCCATGATGCTGCAGCAGACACTACATGAAAATAAGTTCCTCATCATCAGTCATCAGGGAAATGCACATCAAGACTACTTTGTATCCAAGAGGATAGTTACAATAAAAAGGAAAGAGACTGTTGGTGAAGAGAGACAGAAAATGGAATTCGCATATATAACTGGTAGGATGGTAAATGGAGCTGCTTTTGGGAAGGGAGGGAGAGGGGACGTTCCAAAGCTCCTCAACTGGTTAAACAGAATTCCCATACAACCCAGCAACACCACTCCTAGGTAGAGACCAAGAACTGAAAGCATGTGTCCCCTCCAAAGGGATTATACAATTAGTCACTGTGGTGTGATTCATAGTAGCCAAAAACTGGAAGCAATCAAATGTCCATCAGTCGATGAATGGATAAATGTCTGTAAAATGAAATAGTACCCGGCAACGAAAAGGAATGAGGGAGTAATGCATCATAAGTGAAAGAATCCAGTCCTCAAAGGCCATCTGTTAGGACTGGATATGTGGCTCAAGCGGTAAAGCGTCTGCCAAGCAAGCGCGAAACCCTGAGTTCAAACCCCAGTACTGCCAACAAAGCCACATATGTGATATGACTTCATTCATATGAGAAGTTCAGAGAAGGCAAGTCCATGTAGAGAGAAGACATTAGCGTTTGCTTAGGGCTGGAGAGGTTGGCAGCAGTGATAAGGGGTGTAGGGGCAGTTTGGTGGTTAGGAAAATGTTCACGAGTTGACCATATTGATTGGTAGTGAGCTGTGGGTACTCTGAGCACGCCGAAGGTACACGTTAATGGGCGAACTGCGTTCCACGTGAGTTACATCACCATCTTGCTGTTATCAAAAAAACACAAAAGAAAACCCAATTCATCCAATCATCCCACATTCAGGTCGCCCATCCACACTAGCTGCACAGAATACATCAGTGAACAGAACAGAAAGACCTCTTCTGCTCTTGAAGGGGACGCAACACACAGAGAACCAATACCATTAACGGCACCCACACGTTCCCGTGCATCCTGTGGCACCTTCGCACAACTGGCCTCAAGGATCGGATGCCACCAGGCCAACGTGCCTCTCACCCACACCCACAGACTCTGCCCCACGCCGCTGGGGCACAGAGAGCCAGACCTTTGGGACCCTGGTGGGGGGAGGGGGGCCATGCCCTCATTGAGTCTCAGCCACCAGGCAAACGCAGAGGAAGGCGTATCTTATAAAAACTGTAACACTGCGTGAAATTGCCAAGTACCTACAGGCGGCTGGGGTCCCTGCTATATTAAACTACTAAATTCATTGATATACTCTTGTTCCTTCACATCGCCGAGGCAAACTTGCTGGAGCTGATTAAAAATTCTGAACAGGGGGTTTATCGCTCGGGCCAATGAGGAAAACAGCAAGAAGTGCTGTGAGCATTGGGAATGTCCAAAGTTCAAAAACTAGGAAAAGGAAATTTCTTATCAAACAACAAAGAGGGGAGAAGGGGCATGCCGCGGGACGCACACAGGCAGCTCGTCTGGGGCCTGTGGATTGGGGGCCCAGGGGCAGGGCTCCCCCACCCCCTCCCCAGGCCATTGCATAACAGGTCCAGCTTGTGCCTCCTGGGTTCCAGGCTCCGGAGGACGATGCTGTAGATTTCCCCTAGGTTCGCTGGAGAACGCCAAGGGACACACTCTGCCCCAGCCCTCTGTTTAACTCCGAAACACGCCACGTGCACGCCGGCACAGCCATCCACACACCTGGGCTGGGCACCAATCTGCTTGGGTTTGGCCGGGAGCAGAGCCAGCGCGGACCTTGCACCTGAGACGCTCACAGGCTGGTAGAGGAGACAGCCACTCGTTCATCCATTCACACAGTTTGTTCACTGTGAGCGGGCACTGTTGAGTGAGCGGCTAGGGCTGTGGGAAGGGCAGGCGGGTAGGGCATGGGGGGGGGTCACAGAGGGACAGGGGACGGCGAGGTGAAGCCCTCAGAGGGTGATGGAGGCCGGCTGTGTTGGTCTGGGGTAGGCAGGCTGGGGAAGCGTTTCCAGGGCGGGACCTGAGCAGTGGCAAAGGCGGAGGGAGAATGAAGAAGTCTCAGGGAGACAGAGGAAGGGAGCTCAGCACAAGGACTCAGCGGGCCGGGACGCGGTCTCGGGAGAGGCTGTCCCAGGACAAGCCAGTTCCTTTCCTGGCTATCCGATGGCTAGCACCGGGCCTGGGCCTGGGCCTGGGCCTGGGCCTGGGGCTCCTGTCCACATCACCACAGCGATTCCCCTCCTCAGGAGCCGACTGTGTGTATTTGCTTTTCCATATTCTGGACTGAAGCCATGTGATAATTACAAAATGCACAATCCATAATGTGTCCTAAACTGTACGTGGTTTTGGAATCCTACATAAAATGCTTAATAAAAATTAATGTGGAAAGGAGGCTCATCAGCCTCATTTGGAAATAAAGCCAGAATTAATTTCTTCGTCCACAGTTCCCCTGATGAGCCGAGAGGATGATCAGCTGGGCGGGAGAGGGTGACCGGTCCCCTGCGGCCACCCTGGGCCCAAGTGTCTCATCAGGACCCGCGGGAGCAGGAGGGACAGTTCTGTGGGTCCCCACATCGCCTGATGTTTCCCAGGCCCCGCCTGGGCTGCGTCTTTCCTGGAAAAGGTGGACGCTTAAGGGCCTGCCTGCCGCACGTTGTTCTTTGAGAGACTCAATCCCATGAGGCTCAGAGGTCTTTGGGATCTGGCCTAAACCCCAATACCCTACTTGAGTGGGGAGCTTTGGAAAAGCGGCAGAATGCGAGAGACCCCCGTCCGCTGGGGACAGCTCCTGTCTTTGTTAGGTATATTAAATAGGTCGCCGATGGATGGGAACATCGAGTGGTATTCGGGCATGGAGAAAGGTTTATTTCCAAACTCTGGTCAAGTTGGAAGCAAACATGGCCGGAAAGGGCCGACTACCCCACCCCACCAGGACTTATCAAGGCAGGGGTGGGGTGTAGCTGTAGCCACCCGGGATGCAGATACGACCTCAGAGAAGGGGGAGGTGACTGCCTCCAGGTGTGCCAGTCACCTGGTGACGTGACCAGGTACTGGGCAGAGACTCAAACAGCCGCAATGCCCACCAGTCTATGACACTTCGTGCATCAAACCCAGGGCTCCAGGGAAAGGTGGAAGCAGGAAGACCAGG
Source organism: Dipodomys spectabilis (assembly GCF_019054845.1). Taxonomy (NCBI): domain Eukaryota; kingdom Metazoa; phylum Chordata; class Mammalia; order Rodentia; family Heteromyidae; genus Dipodomys; species Dipodomys spectabilis. Next base: position 372,263 of record NW_024870865.1, on the reverse strand, counting down.
CTCCTGCACGCCAGGTCCCCACCCCACTGCACTGTGAAGGACGACCCCCACCCTACTTTCCCAGGTGCGAGCGGGCACAAACGTCAGGCAAAACCCCAGGTCTGCCCGCCGCAGGCAGGGCAATCACCCAAGCCCCGCCTGCACCGTCCTTTGCAGGCCTAACCCGTAGGGAACCCTGCGGCTGAGCTGTGAGGCCAGGAAAGGGTTAAGAGGCTGGACAGAAGGCTGAGAACTGGACCCTGGGAAGGTCAGACCAGCAAGGCGAGACAGATGTAGAGCTGTTTGAACACTGGGACGCTCGAGTCCATTATCACTGCGTATGCTTGGCCTACCCTCTGCCTGCCCCCGAAGCCGCCTCCCCATACCGAACTCAAGTCACCCCTGTCTCCTTGCCCAGACCCCACAGAAGCCCAACTCCCACCCCGCCTCCTGGCACAACCTCCATCCCCTTAGGAAGGTGGTCGATCCTCACCTGAATACACAATCCCTACCTGTTGAGAATCCAGTCCAGCCCATTCTTTTTCCATTCTTCCTGACACAGTGGAACACAGGTTGGCACCTCCCATCCGGCCAGGATGCTGCCAAGTACCCAGGACAGCAATCCTCTGTGTCTCCTCCCCACCCCCCAGCCCTTCCCCCAGCAGCCAGAGCAGAGCAAGCGAACCTCCCCCCACAGCCCCCCTCACAGGGGGGAAAGAACCCCTCGAGGGCCAGCTTCACACTCAGAATTATCCACATCCTCAAACCTTCCTCTATCCTACAAAAAAAAAGTGTGTGTGTGTGTGTGTGTGTGTGAATACACACTTGTAGCTAAGTGAAAAGGTACCGTTAGCCAGAGTGGGCTCCAGGGCCTTCCTGACTCCCGTTTTAGCTCTTCAGTTTCCCTAAGCCTCTGATTTCCTCATCTGTGAAAGAGGCAGAATGATATCTGCCTTGGGAGAGGAAAAGAGTCATCACTTTAAGTGACCTACACAAGGCTGGCATATGCTACGTGATGGATAAACTATTTATTGAGATGCTGCTGTTGCTGATGACGATGATGATGATGATGATGATGATGATGATGATGATGATGATGATGATGATGATGGCGGTAGTGGTGGTGATGACAGTGAATTCTCTGGTTTATAGGCAGAATCTGATCAATACATGGAAAAGATGGGGGCTGAGTTCAGCTCCCAGCCCAAATCCATAAGCCAGGGCTCCGCTCCCTCCCCCAAGCCTCGGGTCCTGCAGGCTCAGCAGATACAATCTTGAATCCTTATTCATCAAAGAGAAGGTCAGGGGAGAGGAGCCCCTCCGGAGCAGCTCACAACCAAAGAAGCCTCAACCCGCTCCCCACCCACAGGCCCGTGAATGCGCAGCTTCTCTTCTTCCCTAAATCCTAGCTGCTAAGCTATTTATTGAGTTTTACTTTCAGAGGAAATGCCATCACTTTGGACTAAATCCCACCATCCACAGAGTGGCTTCTTCTGATAAGGAGAGATACCGCAGGAGAATTGCCACGTTAGACACAGACTATTATCTGGGCTATTTTTGTTGTAAACAGCCTATCTTAGGTGTGAACTAATGACACCAACTCCTGATAGCCAAGCCCCATCCCTGGATCCCAATCCTCATCCCTGCAGACATCAGTCAGACACATCAGACACTACCCAAAGCAAAGAGAGACCGCTCTGCCCCAGGGCTCCATTTTGCCCGAAGGTTCTAACAGAAGACAATCAGAAGGGCGGGGCTCAGCCTCCATGCCCTGGCTCAACACCCCAACACTTTGCCTTCTGACAGAAGGCACAAGAAACATATTTGGGTTCAGAAAGGCCACGGGAAACTTTACTCTTTTTTCTCTTTTTTTTTTGGCAAATATTTTCCTTACCTTAGCCAAGTCCCAGAGCTGATGTGTTAAGGGGCAGATTAGACAATTAAAGTGAGCACACGGAAAACAAATGTGCATTTGTTCAGCTGGGTCTAAAGGAGATGGCCATTTCCTTCCTCCCCCAAGTCAATTTAGTCAGACAGCAGCCTTCTCTCCAGATAAGCGCATTGACTTTAAAATACAGTGCGGAGCCAACAGCTGCAGCCCTGCCACAGCGCACAGAGATGTGGCACGGAATGATAATTAAATATATTTTCATCATCCGTCATTCTTTCCCCCCTACGGCAGGTGCCAGGGTAATAAATCTGGACTGGCCTCTTTTGTCAGCTGGCAGGGAACACATTTTAATGTGAAATCTCCTGGGAAGAATTAAGAGTCACTTGGCCTTGTAAAGGAGAAAGGGTTTTCCTTCCAAACTGCCAAGCGGGGAGCGCACAGCTGATTGGTTTCATAACACTTTATTATTTGACAATATATATGCCCCAGGTTGTATTTCTGAACACCACACCTTACCCGGTAACCAGGGCTCCAAGAGGTTTGTCATCGGATTCCGGAATCAAAACTTATTTGGGAAGATTTTCACCACTATTTCTTTTTATGAATCCCAAATTTAACGTAGTATTGACTAGGTATATTCCAATATTTGAGAGCTTTTCTTGCATTCTTTAAATTCCCCTACAGAGTCTCCTTCCCTCTCTCTCCCCTTATCCCCCCCTTTTCCTTTCTTTCCCTTTCCCTCCCCCCTCCCTCAGCACATCACAGGGAAATCTGTTGCTTTTGCTGCCTGCTGCCTGAGTTAAGTGCTTTCGATTGGCTTAAGGAGTTTGGTTGCCTTTTTATTTTGACGGTTTAAATGCTCCCCCTCCCCAAGGGCGTCCTGGAGTGAGCAATCCCTGGAAAAGACACCCCACCACCCTGGGCAAAGCCACAGGGGAGGCACAGGGAGGTGGCTGGCTGGCCAGGGGTGGCAGTGCTGCAGAAGGGCAAAGGGCATGACCCTGGGGCTTCGGGCAGCTCCTGCCGGTCACCAGCCAGTGCCCGGAGCAGAGGCTGGCAGCCAGCCCAGCCACCGTCACGAGATCCCATCCCCATGTCCTCTTCCCAAGATACTTTCCCACTAACGTGGAGCCTCAAACACCAACGCCTGCAAGAGGCCACACGGAGGAGACGTTCCAGAAAAGGAGCAGCAGGCATCTCTGTGGAGCCTTGACCAGAGATCACAGGCAATGGTAACTTCCCCACAGGCACAGCTGAGTTTTTCTGATCCACATTCCTCAGATGGGACCCAGACTTGACTAGGATAAAGAAAGAAAGAAAAAAAGCGCTAAAAAAAAAAAAAAAAAAAAAAAAAACCCCACACACACCAAAAAACGATATCCAAACCAGATGGCTCACACCTGTAGCTCTAGCTGCTCAGGACACTGAGATCTGAGTTCAAAACCAGGAGTGGTGCTGTGGCTCAGTGGCAGAGTGCTTACCTTGAGCTGAAGAGCTCAGGGACAACGCCCAGGCCCAGAGTTCAAGCCCACAACCAACAAAACAAAAAACTATATCCAAAAACCATAGGGCAGTGCACAGTGTCTCTACCCATGCTTTTTTTTTTTCAGCATTAATAACCCTTCTTTCTGCAGACTCCAATAGGCGTGGTCCTACGTGGACACCCCAGGGTGCCCCAGGGCACCGTGGGACACAACTCTAGCAGAAACTGCCACAGACAGCCTGATTTGAGGCTCAGCCCCAAGCAAAATCCCAGCTGGCTTTGTTTCAGAAACTAGATCCCAATTCTAAAAGCCACACAGAAATCCAAAACACCCACAAGAGCCAAAACAAGGGAAAGAGGAGAATCAAGTTGGAGGTCTAAGCTCACTTCGATTCTGAAGGTCCACGACTGGTTATAAGGATTCAGTGGTCAGGTCAGCATAGTATTGGCTTAAAGACAGACAACCAGATAGATAAGACAGAACAGAGTCAAGAAACAGGCCCTCATAAATATGGACAGATCATTTTCTTAAAAAATAAAAGAGTCAAAGTCAGAGGCTTTTCAACAAACTGCAAGACTAAGTGGACATCTTCTTGAGAAAAAGAAAAATGAACTCTAGCTCAAACTTTAGAACACATGCAAAAATTAAACAGATTATAGATCTTTTTTTAAAAATCCATAAAAATAGTTCAGTGGCAGAATACGCGCTTAGCATAAAGTTTTCTTAGATGACATCAACAGTAAAATCCATTAAAACAAAAAACTGATAAATTGTGCATAAGAATTAACTTCTCTTCTTCAAGATATACTGCTAAAATAATGGAAAGACAGGTCACAGGCTGGGAGAAAGTCTGTGGAAAGTAGGCATTTGATAAAGGACTTTTTCTAGTTTACATAAAAACAACAAGAAGCCGGGAATGGTGGCCCTACCTATAAGCCTAGTTACTCCGGAGGCTAAGCTCTGAGAATCACAATTTGACCTCAGGTGGGCTAGGCAGAGCAGAAAAGACTGTGAGGTTCTTAATTCCAATTAACCACCAAAAAGCTGTGGCTCGTGTGGAAGAGCACCAGCCTTGAGTTATACAAGTAAGGGACAGAACCCAGGCCCCGAGTTCAAGCCCCAGTACTGTGGGCATGCGTGTGTATACCCACACACGAGAGAATACAAAGAGTTTTTCAAATTAAAAAAAAAACAAAACAACCTGAACAGACACTTCATGACAGAAGACAAAACACCAGGAATGCAAAATAAAAATATATAAATGTAAAGCTACTCAGTATCGAGGGGCTCAGTGATAGAGTGCTCTCCCCGCACGTGCAAGGCCCTGGGTTCAATCCCCAGCCCTGCAAACAAACAATTCTCAGTATCCTTAGTTGTTTCAGACACGAAAGTGAACAATGTAAACGAGAAAGCGGTCATGAGATAACTTATCACAAGAGCTAAAATGACAATGACAAAGGCTTGGTGAGGAGCCCCCCTCCTCCAGCCCCACAGTGGGGAAGTTCAGGGGTGCAGTCACTGTAGAAAGCCACGTGACCCAGACATGCCGCCAAGGCAAAGAACGCAAGTGGCGTCCACAGGAGCATTTGCACACAAATGTTCACGGCAGTGTTGGGTGTGCTCCAGTCTGTGTGCAAATCTGCACCTAGACTTCCCCCTGTCCCCCGTTTTCCACCCAGGAAGTCTCTGTCCAGCACTTGCCTTACCTAGGTAGCTGGCACACCTGGGCCAGGTTCTGCCCCTTTCTCTGAGGTCACATCCTGGACACCCTGGTCACACCCCCTTGGGGGCGGGGAGGAGGTTTCCAGACTGAGGTCACCTCTGTCTCCAGCGTGGCCACACCCTCTCCCCGCCCAGCCACACCTTCCCTCACTTGGCCACCCCCACCCCCACCTCTTTCCTTACTTAAACCTCTGGCCAGCCAGGTGCTTGCTCTTTATCCACTCCAGTCTCCACCCTGCGCTGGGGACCAGCGGTTCGGAATAAACGAAGCATTATTAGTTAATTGTCCAAACCTGGAAACAGCCCACATCTCCACCCACAGGTAGCTGGACAAGTTGTCTCCTAGCCATACAAGGGAACAGTTACTCAGCAGTGAAAAGCAACGGGCTACAGATACAAGACCATGAATAAAAAGCAACAGATACAAGACCATGAATAAATCTCAAAATAACTCTACTGAGTGAAAAGCCAAACTCCCCTCCAAAAAAAGAAAAAAGCATCCCTATTATACAATCCCATTTATATAAAACTTGAGAAAATGCAAAGCAATCTATGGCACAGAAGGGCAGACTCCCGGCTGCTGGCAGGGAGGAGCACCAAGAAGCTCAAGGACACTTCTGGTGACGCCAAAACGCACCGAGTCATACATTTGAAATATGCGCAGCTCGAGACACGTCCACTGTGCCTCAGTAAAGCTGTTCACAGAAAAAGAATACAAGGTAAGCGCTGGTCGCTGAGCTGCTACACAAGGACCTCAGATGCATAGGCACTATAGCCCAGGAAAGGGGGGGGGGAATGCCAAAACGACTAGTCATGTGCCTATGATGAGCAGTGAAAAGACTTGCACCCCAGCTCAAAAGCATTCATTCATTCACTCACTCATGCAAATGGCATACAAGCCCTTGAAGGCACAAATACAGGCTTTTTCTCCCGCAAACAAACCAGAACTCTGCTGGTTTGCTAGCTGCTCTGCTCTGGGCACGCAGGTGTGTGTACGTAGCCATTGCACCACCCAGCTGGCTGCACATGGGCAGATTACATAAACACCCCGTGCCTCGGTTTCCTCTCCTGTAAAATGAAGGGAACAGAGACGCCCACCTTGTATGGCACTGCAGGTCTAATAAAGCAGCTCTGTGTGAGTGTCAGAACCCGGCCCGGCATTTCACCAGCGCTCGGGAAGTGTACTTACGTGTAGTGCGGTAATTATCAATGCTTTTATGACTCAACTACGTGTGCAGGCATCTGCCACGATGAAAAGAGGTTGCCTTTGGCTCTAAGTGACTCTGGGCTGCACGCTCTCCTCTATCCCTTCTTCTCCCGCATTGCAGCTAATGAGCCTTTGCCCTGCACCCTAGATGCTAGAGATGATTCTGGAGACCATTGATGGGCCGCTGGCCCCCTCTCCCCACAGGGAAGCAAAGCAGACAAGGAGGGGCCCGGAGGCCTGGCCCCTGGGGTCAGAGGCTCAGTCTGCAGTCACAGCAAGAAGCCTAGGTCAGGACCCCGCCGCCGCCGCCTGCAAACTCTCCTGCCAGGAACTCCAGCAACGGAGGACCACGAGCCGACAGGCCGCATGTGGGCTGGGCCGCCTTGTGGCATGCCAGGCCGCTTGCCCTGACTGGCGAGGGAGCGTTGGCAAACGGCAGCAAGAGGCAGAGGAAGCGAGGCCCGGGCCTCAGGGGGAGAAGGGGACAGGACAGGGAGCAGCCGGACATCGGCACGGGCAAAGGCTCATTTAAGCTAAGACGCGGCTCTGCCACCGGACGGACGTTCTGCACTGGTGAGGGAGACGATGCCCAGGGACCAGATAAAGAAGGGGCTGAGCTGGGGCCCCCGCCCGGCCCTGCCCCAGGCTCACGGACCCACAGGCTGAGGGGACTCTGTGAAGGTTTCACTCATTCTCCAAGGGACAAGAAGAGGGACTGCCAGTCTCCCTCACATGTTCAATAACGCTAAATGCATTCCATCGGAAGAACTGTCCTTAATCCAGAGATTGTGTCCTTCTGATTTTTTCCTTTTGTGAAATGTTAATGATATATTAACATTAGCTTGAATTCGCCTAAGTCTGGCAAAAGTAAAAGTCGCGGGCCCTGGCAGTCCCACCTTGAGAGAGAAGACACTGCCCTGTGAAATCCCTCAACAACGCGTGTGGCTACTGGGAGCCCAAAGCGTGCCAGGTACCATGCCAAATGCTAAAAAACGGAGGGAAGACGGGGAGAGAGAAGTCATTTTCGACTGGCCTGAGGAAGCTCGGGTTTAGAGGACTGGCCTTATGTAGAGAGGCCTGGGAAATGAGCTGGGTCCAGGCATGGGAAGGGTGAAGACCGGGCTCCAGTAGGGGTCCTGCTGAGTGCAAAGGTCCTGGGGTGAGAACAAGCAGAGTGGGCAGCTTGTTGGAAGTAACCGCAGGCTGGGGAGAGGAAGGGTGGGGGGCACACATCAGTCACAACAGTCAGAGCCCGCCGGGGCTGGGGCCTGGGCCAGGGCCGAGCTGGGGGCAGAGGGCAGAGGTGAGGAGAGGTAATGAGAAGTCTGGGTGAGGCACCTGTTGTGCTGTGGAACAGGACGGCTGGAGCTGGCTGGCTCCGATCCCCGCCTTCTAACTCTGGGGGAGCACCGGGCTCCCTGCCCTTTGGAGGAGGGCGCGCACCCACCCAAGCAACAAAGGGAACTCTTCACTCCGCCTGGCAGGAGGGATTTGTGCCAGCAGCCGTGGCACAGCGGGACTTGAAAGCGCTTTGTTGGGAGTGCGAGTTTCCTGAGTCCTCCCAGGGCCTTCCCGTGCTGGGTGGGCGCGCATTCCACCAGATCCCTGGGGCAGGAGGGAGAGGCCCCCAGCCCGCACCCAGCCTGAGGGGTACCCCGACACCAGAACCACAGCAGAGGACGTGCTGCCCGGAACCCAGCAACCTCAGCGGGGGCCTGCGGGACAGGGGAAGTGTTTGAGAGAAAGGAGCAATGCTGCTCCGCAGCAGACACACTGGGCCCCCAGCTCGGGGAGCTTAGTCCACCCGCCAAGCCCTCCTGAGAACCCCTATCGTTCTGAATCTCGGTGGCCTGCTGCCAGACAAAGTGCCTCACTCGGTAGGGGGCAAGGAACGAAGGGAGTGCTAGCCAATCAGCTTCCGGAATTTGCTCCTCCATCCCATATCCCACTAGTCGTCAGACATGGAAAATTTTAAATCCTGTAATACTAGACTTTCAAAGGGCTATGAAGTTATCTACTCTATGCTTAGTTCCTTATACTTAATGAAGGTATTCCACTCAACTTAGGGAAGGGAGCTGGTATTTGTTTAGCTCTAGAGATGTCATGGGGAAAACAAAATCGCTGTAGCATTGAGGTGCCAACTATCAGGAAAGTTTGGAAACTTCTGGGCTGGGAGAAATCTGTCCTAGGGGGATGGGGGAGGGGCAGCTCGCCCAACAGGGGTGAGGCTGAGGGAAGACAATGGTAGAGCTCGCGTGGAGAGCCGGGTACAGCCCTTGCTTCGTCCCCTTCCTGCCTGCCATGTGATTTAGTCGGTTCACACCCACACGGCTCAGGGCACTGCCTGGCACACAAAGCGCGTGGCTCCCACAGGGGCAGAGGTGGCAGCAGAGAGCGGAAGGCCCCTGCTGGGCAGGGGGGCGGGGCACGGCCTGCCAGGCCGGCGGCACTGCCGGCTGCCGCCACCAGGGGCGCACCGAGGCCCAGGAGCTGGGCTGGACGGCTGAGACCTCTGCAGGTCTCAGGAGTGGTGGAAAGCGGGGAAGATGAAGACCGCGCCCAGGCCGGGCATCACAATCCAGGAGCTCTGGGCCAGCAGGGACACTTGGAAAGACCAGATTATTCTTTCCTTTTTAGGGTGTTGGTGGGGTGTATTGTAATGCATTTCATTAAACGCTACATAAAATAGACTTCCCAGGATCTCCCCCTGAAAACAAGGTCAGCCACAGGAGAGGAAAGTGACCCCCAGGAGCAGCGTCAGAGACAGCGGGGGGTGCCGTAGGAGGTCCAGGAAGGAATTCAGGGAGCAGAGGAGGTCAGAGCCCGGGGAAGCTTCCAGAAGGGCCTTCCTGTCCCGGTCCATCTAGAGGTGGGCAAGGGAGGGAGCAGGTGCTGACAGCTTCCCATCTCCCTGGGCCGGGGAAGCCATTCTGGGGACACGGGGGGCCTATCCCCTCCCATTCTGGGGACACAGGGGTCTGTCCCCTCCCACGGGCTGGCGAGGCTGGCTGAGAGCAGGACTCCCTTCAGCAGGGGCCAGTGTCCCTGGCGGAATGTCCACGCACAGGGGTTGGGCCACAGCACAATCCCCTGCCGTCCCAGGGAAAACTACAATGTCTCAGGAAAAGCACCCCAAAAAGTCTCAGACCAGAGGCTGCTCAAGCTGCCGGAGCCCATCAAAATCACTATTTGCCAGATTCCCATGGGCCCTCCCCGAAGCCCTTCCGCCCCAACGCGCCCCGCTGCCCTGTATAGTAACAGAAAGGGCGGCCGCGGGCACGCCGCTGCCAATAAGATGTAAAGAACTCTGCTCACAATTTTTTTTTGAAAGTTTATAAATAGCTTCGGAAAAGGAGCTGGAACAGGCTTCTTAGTAAATACAGCTGACCCATTTCCTCAGTCTTCACCAGCAATAAAGCGACCGTTACCACGGAGAGCACAGGAGAATCTAAATATATACTTCCTCCTTGCACGGCCCAGATCAGAAGAACCGATTCCACGTCCAGCGGGGAAGGGGGGAGCCGGCCCGAGGAGGAGCATATCCGGTGGCCTCCTGCAAGCCCAGGAGCTGAGTGCAGGAAGTGGGGGCCCTGCTGTCAGCTCAGGGTGCAGAGGGCAGCGCCGGCCCCAGCCGGTCACTGCTCAGGGCCAGCACGGCCAGCCCCTCCCCAGTCTCAGGGGTTTTCCTGCATTAGCCCTTCTTTATCTTTCCTGTTGCTCTCTGAGCTAAAAGGTAACACTCTTCCCCACAGAGCCTGGATGGTGGCAGGCATTGTTTCTCCGATGAATGAATTTGCGATCCACTGGCCAGGCCTGGCTCTGGCTGAGGCTCCTGCCTGTGCTTCTGCCACTGTGCCTCAACCCACGTGGCCCCTTCCTCCAGAAGCTCCAGGCCAGCTTTGGGGCAGACTTTGTTTTGGGCGAGTACTCTAGTCTTCCCCTTCCTTTTGGCCAGAGCTGCGGCATCAAATAATGGCCTACTACAGCAGGCTTTCTGTCTGCTCGGTGCCCAGCCCCAGAAACCGGCCTGGCTCCATGATGATGCACACAGGGGCATGAGAACCTGGGTCCCCGCAGTGCCTCCTCTTCCCTGCAGGCCCGTAGTTGAGATGAGCACTGGGCGGCCTCTTGGGAAGACCCAAGGAAGGTCAGGAAGTTGTTTCAAAGGCTTGGTGTCTCAAGGAGGGACGGCGAGGCCAGGAGGAGGGAGGCCCGGGCCCCTCCAGAGGCCGTGAGCAGCCAGCGCTGCCAGCACAGCACCTGGAAGCAGCCGGGTGAGATCCCTTTGGAGCCCGGCTATGAGGGCAAAGATTCTTCCTCGCTCTCCTGAGAATACAAACAAGGAGCCTCCTGCAGAGGGAGACACAACAGGATCTCCGTCCCTAGAAGGGAAAAGAGCGGACCCACTGCTCCATGCTCACACCTTCCTGCACTTGGGCCCTGAGCCTTTTCCTTTGAGCAGGGCTGCAGCCGCTGCTGGACCAGAAGGCAGCCAACACCAGGTTCTGAAGGCTGCCTTCTGGGAAGGAGGAAGGAAAGGAGGGAGGGAGGGAGGGAGGGAGGGAGGGAGGGCAGGCTTTGATTCTGAGACTGTACGCTGTAACCCTGCAGTCTGTGTTCTTTTCAGTTCGTTATTTCTGTAACTTGACTTTAATTCATCATCTCAGTTATGATCATAAAAGACCTTAATTGATACTTATTTGATGCAATCTACCTTTTTTGTGAAATTTATGGCCTCATCCCAGTGCAAGCAGGGACCAGAAGACTGAGCTGGCCACCGACAGTGGAGACAGCAGCCTCCTTGGGGGAAAGGTGGCAGGGCTCCAAGACTCCGGCCTCCAAATTAAACCCCCGGCCTCCCCGGGGAGCTTTGGACCGAGCCCACTGGATACGCGCACAGGACGGTTTTAAAACGCGTCTGCAAAGCCTCTGGCGCGCCTCCCACCACGAAGCAGAGTCTAATTCCCTTCCTCTGGAGGAAGGCTGGCCTTAATGGCTCACCGGTAGCCAGAGAACACAGGCAGAGGTGACCGCTGTGACTCGAGGGCTGGTCCATGCAAGGGGCCACGGGCTCTGCCTGCTTCTCTCAGGACACGCGTCCGGGACCCAGGTGACAGACGATCTGGTGTTCTGAGACCACGGGGAGAAGGGCTGAGGGGCCCCCAGGAGGTCCATCTTCTCCTGTTAGAAGCCTTGGTGCTGACTCAGTCTCACACCACCTAACCAGGACAGCACCGAGACCCCAGTGAGGGCTCCTGGCAGCCCCCAAACCCAAAGACACTAAGAAGGAAAGGCCAGAGCCGTGCTGCTCACTCCGGAGCGAGGTGCTGCCAAGCCAGATACGACCCAGATGACAGCCAAGCTGTCACAGGGGCCTGACCAGACCCCTTTCCCCTGCACCCCAAACAAGAACAGCAGGGACCCGGGGATGGATTTTTGCCAAAATGAGAGAACTCTGAGGATGAAGCGAAAAGCAAAGAGGTACACTGAACGAATTCCCTATGAAGTTAAATCTGTCCACCAAAGAAATGACTTTCCCCTGCCACTGTGTCCCTCCTCTGCTGTGGGCATTTGGTCTTTCCCTTATGAAATGATGATGACGTAGCTGAGAACTGATGATTGGTCGATTGATTGATTGATTGGTGAGCCTGGGGCCCTGAGGGTTTTTTCTTTTTTTGCTCAAATCTAGCACTCTACCACTTGAGCTACAACTATGCCTCTAGCTTTTTTGGGGAGGGAGGGGGTAGTTAATTGGGTCCTCAGATCTCAGCCTGCTGAGTAGGTGGGATTACAGGTGTGAGTCACTGAGGCTTTTAGTGGCCTCACTGGGTCAAACTGGAAGTTGGCCCGTGCTGTGTCAGCTTACAGACGTGTTTCAGATTCGGCCCATCTGTGATGACCCACGTCGGGGAACACCAGGCTGCGGGTCTCCTGTCACTCAGGAAATCCCCTAAGGAAAGGGGGTTTGAGCTCTTCTCCCACCAAATGCACTCTGCCAGATCCTGCCTGAGCATCTCCATTCAGCACCTGGCTCTGGTTTAAATTCACAGGCCGACTTCATGTGGACCTCCTCACGAGCCCTCCATGGAAGGCAAGAGCTTGGAGCCTCTGCCTCTCCCCATGCTGGACCCAGCAGGGCCCAAGGATGACGGAGTAGAGGGAGAGAGAAAGATTCAAACAGGAAGTTCCACGAAGACGGCGGTCTTCGGCCAACACCTGCCCTGCCGGGGCGGCGGGCCTTGCGCGCAGAAACACACAAGCCTTGAGGAACAAGGTGTCCGCAGGATTTTCAGGTCATAGAAAGACACGGAACAGGAAGAAAAGGCAAAAACTGCTGCCGCGCTCATTTCTAAAACGGCAAAGAGGCCTTCAACGACTCGGCTCTGGCTTGCGGCTGTGCCTCCTCTGGCTTCTCTGCAGCCACGTCCTGGGATCGAGTCCTCCACGGCTGCCAGCCCAGCTGGGCCAGGGTGACAGGCAGAAAACCAGGAGAGGATGACTCTGAAGGGTGCTCACTGGCGGGGAACCGGCACCCCCCTCCCCCAAACTCGGGTGGCATCAAGACATGCCAAGGAGCCCCTGTCTCCTCCCAAGGCCAATTCATGGCATGGGCAGAGAAGAGGTGCACTGGCTGCTCGAGGGCCTGAGGACTGCAGGGCAAGTTCTGGCTTCCTCAGGTTAGACGGTCGGCAGGACCGACGTGTGCTGATGGTTCCTCGATGCCAGATAAATACCCGCTTTGAAGCCGTAGTATTTCTTGAGCACAAATAGTACGGTAAAGCGGAGACATTTATATGCAATTGGGAGACATTTATCCTGTGACAACATTCTATTCCAATGACTTTTCTATTACCGCCAATGATTAATGATGTAAATTCTGTCATTGGGATGATGGATGCAGGGCAGCTCGGGGCCTTTGCATAGATTACCCAGACCCTGGCTTCCCATTGGCTCCCAGGGCAAACGCGGTCTGTGCTTCAGTCAAGCAGAAATGTAAAGTTCTTTCAGATTTTAAGAAAAACAAATCTTCGTCAGTACTCTCCAGAAGCAGCTGGCTCAGGACCGGAAGTTTTCTCTTCTCCCATGTGCTTTGCCAGCTCCGTTGTCCAGGCTGCTGACAGACTCTACTTAGGAATATCTGCATAATTCTTCCCAAGCAGGAGCCAGGGAGGCCGTGGGAGGGGCTGTCTCAGGATAGACATGTGAGCAAGGCCCCGAGACCCGGACGTTCTGGGATTAAATCCACCCTACCCAGCCCAGAGCCCAGGTGAAGCCATGGCTCCCGACTGTCTTCCCCATGACCCAGGTCTCCACTGGTGAAACACCGCCTGCCCTCCTTCTCGACTGTCCTGCCGCACCCCTCTCCAGCTCCTCCCAGAGGAGCTGACCTCACCTTACTTCATCTGGGTGCCCGCAGGCCACGCATGCGTGCTCCTGCCTGGCCAGCCGGCTCAGATAACAGGGAGCCGTCCTTGATGCCTCTCCGGCCCTCACCCTCAGGCCCTGACCCCTGAGCTAGTCCTCCAGATCTTCTCTTTTTTATTTTTAAAGTTATCTTTAAGTAGTTATATAAAGGAGCTGCCACTGAACAAAGCAGTTGGAGGACAATGGGTCCTGATCAGTGTCATCCCTTTCAATAAAGACTCTGCCAAAGATCGCTGGTCCTGGTGTCAGCCTTGGCTCTGAATCTATCAGCTGACTAGCTGTGTTCCTAGGTAAATATCACCCCACTGTGGGACACGTTTATCTGTGAAAGTTGAAACTGATGCTTTCCGGCTCACTCTGAAAGTCTACCCAATTCAATGAACGGCCAGGACTCATAACAAGGAGAGCCCGTCCTGGGGCTTGAACTCAGGGCCTGGGCGCTGTCCCTGAGCTTTTGTGTTCAAGGCTGGTGCTCTACCACTTGAGCCATAGCACCACTTCCAGCTTTTTGATGGTTACTTGGAGATAAGAGTCTTCCTTCCCAGGCTGGCTTTGAGTCTCAGCCTTTTGAGTAGCTGGGATTACAGGCGTGAGCTCTCAGTGCCCAGCCAGATTCCCTTCTTAACCCTCTCTTGATTCTCCTTGCGCTGCAGGCCCAACCTTCTCCTTGGAGCCAGCCATGTCCTCAGCTACACAGCAGGGCCTTTCTTGTCACTGGACGGGACACCACAACTCCAACCCATCTCCAGCACGCCTTTCCCCGAGCCCCTGCATGCCTGCTCTAGGCTTTCTCCAGTCTCCTCGGGCTGCTCATGTTCTGTGCCATCCTCATGAACCCTGCTCACCCCAAAGCACTCGGCTTACACAGCACTGGCTTCGAGAATCTCCCCGACTCATATCACGTGGGCTGGGCTGGGGCTCCACTGGCCTGGCATTCCCTCATACATCTCCACAGAACCCCAGGGGGTGTTTGGGGCAAGTTATTCGACTTGTTGATGACCTATACAGCCCCCGTCTTGGCACAGTGGCCGCACGCAGGAGGGTCCATTGCCTGTGTGATCAGCGGACGAACAAAGGGGAGAATGTGCTGCATGGCAGGATGCTACCCATCTCCCCCGGAACACCAACTCCCACAGGCCCGGGCCCAGCTCATCTCTGGACTCCCAAGGTGGTGGGGGGGGGGGGGAGACAGGGAGTGGGGGTGGCTCATATGGAGCAGAGGTTCAGAATGTGTGTCTAGAGAAACCAGGAAGGGGGGGGAGAGGGAGAGAGAGAGAGAGAGGGAGAGATCCTGATATAAAAGCATATGGAACCTAGAAAATCAGTAGTCTCATTCATAAGGCAAAAGCTTAAAAGTTTAAAGAAGGAGAGAGAATGGATGGGAAGTGTGCAGAAAACATGCGGGGCTGTAAATCAAGCTGTTGTAAATGCCATGGAGGGAGCGGCTCCATCTCCCTGCAGAGGCTCAGAAAGCAGCTGTAATTCAGGGGTGGGGCGGGCCTTACAGGAACTGCGCCTGGGCCCAGCTTCCTGGCACTCCTAACTCAATTTGGCCACCTCTCCCTGCATCCTTCCTTGGAAAATGGATGCACATCCTATCTTCCCTGCGTGGGCCATGCTGACGGGCTGGGAGTGTGGGTCCAGTCCAGCCAGGGGCACATCGGGAGGCCTCCCGGGTCCCAGAAATTCCCTCTTGCTGGCAGAAGAAAAAAACAAAACCCAGGGAGGAAGAACACAAAACGCCCCAGAAAGGGTGGGCAGTGTTCTGGAGGCTGCCGTCCCTCTGCAGGCCTGAGGGTCCACTGAGGGCCACTGGGTCCATCCCGAGACCGAACTCACAGAGGTGGGGGTGGAGACCTGGGCCAGAGTCTCCGAGTGGCTGATGGGGTCGGAGGAGGTTCTTGGGGGCAGAGGGGAGCCCCCCCTCCCCTGCCACCCCAGCAAACAGCAGGGCTCCATCATTCTCTTTCTTAAAATTTCCAGTGGTTATTCCTTTTTACTTTGTTCATTTTTTTGTGTATGTGCTACCAAGGAATCGAACCCAGGGTCTCATGATGCGGCGCAAGCACTCTTCCACTAAGCCACCTTGCCAGTCCCATCCTCTTTCTTAGCGGCCGGCTTCTCCTTCCCACCACGCCCAGCCCTGCTGTCTGGATCCAGGCACCAGAGGCCGAGGCTGCTTCTGACACCTCCTCTGCCTGCTCCCACTCTATCTGTGGGTCCGTGGAACCCCTTCCCCTCCAGCCCGTTCTGCCCCCTCCTCCCCCTTCCCCCCTCCCCTCTCCCCTAGAGCCCCCTCCTGCCCTGCTGCTGTGGTAAAGCCCCTGTCTCAGCCTGGACTGGGGCCCCAGAGCCTTAAGCTCTTAAAGTTCAAATCCTCCGGAGAATAGGACAAGGAAACTAATAAAAAGGACTAGAGGACTAGGCAGAGGCAATGTACATACCCCACCACCACCACAAAACACCAACTTGCCCAAATCTGCCTTTTAGGTTTTCCTGGGAGTGGAAAAAAAAATCTAATCCTTGAAACCTTCACAGATATATCCCTTAAAAATAAAAATACAACTACTTAAATGAATCCACTTGTGTCTGACAAAGGAGGAGAAGCCAAAGCTCCTGGATTTTAAAAGCTTCCATTAAAGCAGCTTTTCTTTTTTCAAAAAAAGAGGGGAAAAATAATAATGAATTGAAAAATAAATCAGAAGGCTTAATTAAGCCTGAGGCCAACAAAAGACAGCCAGGGCGAAGCCACGGAGCCAGAGCAGGCTGCGGCTCCCGCTCGGCTTCTTCTAAGGCAGTTCCGGCCAAAAGTAAGCCTTTGAGTCACACAGAATTAGAATTCAGCTGAGTTTTTTTTTTCAGCAGTACAGTATGTCTTCATTGGTGCTACAGCAGGTCGTAAATTAAGATAAAAAGCTGCTGAGATGGAGACAAGAATGTGCTCCTGGGGAGGGGAGAGAAAGTGGTAGAACAATGTCCCAGCGTCTGCGGGCTCACCGCAGCCTTCGCTCCGGCCAGGTCCCCGTCTCTCGGAAGGAAAGTATCTCTGTCCCAGCCATGTGCAATAGCCCCGCTTTCCCTCGAGCCTGTTGAGGCCAGGCCTTGCAAACGGGCAGAGGGTGCCTGTGTACAACAGAGGCCGGAGCACAGCTGTGTGTGTGTGTGTGTGCAAGTGAATGTGCTTCATCCTGAAGTGCACACACAAGTCCCTTCTGAAAGCCTCATGCGGCACCTGTCAAGTCTGCCAGCAGCAAAGGAGACTCGTGGGGATGTCAGAAGGGGCCTCGCCTTCCTGCAGCCTGAATTCACGAGCAGGGCCCAGGCTTGTACGGATCATCTCTCACTCGGCCCAGTGTCCCAAAAGCAGGGTGAGAAGCTGTGAGGAAGGATCTGGCCTCCCTGCAGTCTTGGTCTCTATCACAAATCCTGTATTTTTGGCCTCCATGCAACCTTAGCCCCTCTCTCAGGACTCTAAAATGAATCCTGTGTTCTGGACAAAAAGGACTACTGCTCTGCCACCAAATGCACCTTTGTCTGCTCCATACCTATTCATGCTGTCCCTCCCAACTCGAAGCCTTCTCTATCTCCACCTCTCGAACATGCCACTCTGCCTGAATGACCCATGTCCACGCCACCTTGTCTGTAAAGTGATTGCTATGTCCAGTGCTCCTCTCCCCTCCTCATCAGGACTTCCCTCAGCCCTGGGCACTGAGGCTGGCGCGGCAGTTTGAGAAAAGCAAATAGAAATTCTCTTCCATAAAGTAACTCAAAAACACTAAGGAAGAGATCACCCAGGGCAAGAAGAAATACCTCGGAAATGTCCAGGAGGAAGTTGATCTAGGGCTGGGCATGGCAGCACAAGTCTGTAATCTCCACTACTTGGGAAGCAAAGAACAGGAGGTTGCAGTTTGAGGCCAGACCAGGTTAAAAAATAATTCATGAGATTCCTTCTCAACCTGTGGGTTGGGTGCAGCAGTGTACACCTGTCAGGCCAGCAACAAAGCAGAGCACAAATACAATGATCACAGTCTAGGCTGGCCTGTCTTGAGAATAAGTGACCAAAAAGGGACTAGTGGAATGTTTCAAGTAGTAGAGTGCCTGCTTAGCAAGCATAAGGCCTTGAGTTTGAATCCCAGTACTACCAAAAAATAAAGGAAAAAAAAAGTTGATCTGACTCTATGTTGGGGATGGGGGCAGAACAGGAAGGGGGGAGGAAGAGGAGGAGGAGGAGGACGAGGACGAGGAGGAGGAGGAGGAAGAGGAGGAGGTGGAAGAGGAGGAGGAAGGCAGATTATCTTAGGCAGGGGCCAAGGCCTAGCTTTAAGCTCCAGTCACCTCCAAGGCTGTGCAGCTCAGGCACAGGGGGGCAGGCATGGCGCTCGTGAGGTATTCCTCTACCTCCCACTCCAAGGCTGGGCAAACCCAGAGACTAGGAACGCACAAGATGTGGGAACTGTCCAAGGTGCTGCCCACCTGGGCAGAAGTCTCTGAGATTCCATCCCAATGGAAAGAAGCTGAGAGTGGGAGCGTGTGTCTACCATACCAGCTATGGCAGGAGGGCAAAAAATGTGAGGACTCTGTCCAAGCTCACTTCTGGGAATGAAGCGAGATTCTAGCTTAAAAATTACCCGTGCAGTAACTCAGCAGTAGAGCAGCAGAGCGCCCGCCCGGCAAGCACCAGACCCTGAATTCAAACCCCAGGACCACCAAGATATGCTTTCAATTTTGAAGTTTTGGAAAGAATTGGGAAATGTTGGTTTCCTGAGGCACTTTATGTAAAGATAGGAAAATCAAAAGGATCAAGTGGCCCCCGGGAGACAGACAGGAAGAGAGGCACTTGAATATTTCATTTGTGTCCCATTAGCAAGACAACACACATTTTCACACTCAGCGACTTCTGGGGAATAATGTAGCATTCAGAAACAACTGGGGGATGCCAGGGCCGCTCACCCCGTGGCCTGCTAAGCATCCCAAAGCAGCTAGCCAGAAAGGATTTGACCTTCAGGGCGATGGCTTCCCAAACCACTGAGCTCCAGCATGCCAGAGTTCCTCTGAAGAGAGCTCCTGTGAAGAGAGCTCCGCTAAGAGCCAGAGGCCACAGCCAGGTGGGAAAGGGGATTGCCGTCCTCCGGCATCCTCCAGTGAGGGATGGACTTATGGCCTACTTGCCAGTTACAGCCTCGAAGAGGAGGGCAGGATGACAAAGGGTGTCCTTGGCTATCTGCGCTATGCCTACTGTGTACACAGCACATGCGGAGAACGCGCTCAATGCTGGACCTGCAGCAAGGAGCCTGCAGATCTGCAGTAAGGACAAATGAAGGGCAATTAATGTAGGGTGTTCACTGACGCTCTATGGCAGTCTTGCCAGGCGGGTTACCAGCATGCCTGTTTTTCAGAGTTGTTCGGCAAGCACAGTGCCCGTGGGTTGTGAGGCGGGGGTGTGAGGGGGGGGGTGGGCTCTGCCCCCAGGCCCAGGCCTGCTCCACCCTACATGAGTCTCCTTGCGTCTTGCAGATCATTTACAGAGATGACTGCCCACGTGGGAAGTCACTGTGAAAGGGGAGGCCACTTGCCTGGTTTTCAGATTTATTGCACACATCTCGCTCTCAGTAACAATGACAGGCAGGCAGGAGGCTCGCTCAGCCCCTCCCCCTCCCGTTCCCATAAGGCACAGCGAAGTCAAAGGACAAGAGGCAGTGAGTGCCCTCTCAGCTCAAACGGGCTCTCCTTCACACTGAAGCGGCCTCCGGGCCCCCCAAACTCCCTCGGAGGACGACCCCGGAGCCAGCCTGCAGTTGGCACACGGCTACTGGTCCTAGGCTAAAGTCTTCATCCCTGTCCACGAGCACAGAGGGCCCGGGGCCTCCAGGGACACCCTCCTCAATTCCCTCTAATTTGGTCTATTAATTTAAAACAAAGGGAGCTAGCCAGGAGTGGCAGGCACAGGGGATGTCTGAGGGGAGGTAATTAATGCAGCTGCTCCACGAGGAAGGTAACACCTTGTCTCCTCATTAGCAGATGCACTGCAATTTAGGATGACATCCTAGAGGACAGCAGTGGGGACGCGAGGCTCCTCGCAGGTCCGCGCCTTGCCCGCCACTTCCATTCCTTCACTGCTGAGCAGTTAGGAACAAAGCACTCTGGCAGAAGGAAGGCGCTTGCTGCTGAAGCCCAGCAGTGGGGTTCTAGGGCGCCGGGGCCAGGCCCAGCCACCAGGATTCCCCGCTATGGACCCATCAGAGGCAAGAGCACACCCCCGGGCTTTTGAGTGTCCTCATTAACTATCCAGCGCGGGCTCCCTGCCCTGGGGGCTTTGCTCTGTGGACAGAGAAGGCACAGACTCAGACTTGAAGGTCACAGTGACCTTCAAGTGGCATGCCTGCGGACCACTCCCCATAGCTCCAGTGCTCAGCAAGTTGCGTCAGCATTTCCCTGGCAGACAAGAGCATCGTTCCTCTAAAACACCTAGGCTGGCTTTGTCTAATAAACCTTGAGACACGGCTGGGACATTTCTGTGAAACAGGTTAACGGCACCACAAATTTACATTCCAGCCTGGCTCAGAGAGCCCCACAGAGATCGGGGGCCGCGCATGAGGCTGTGTTCCCACACAGGAGGTAGAAGACACTGTCACTCGTGGGGGTGCGGGGGGGGGGGCCATGCTGGTGTGAGCTGACAGCAGGTGACCTGGGGGGGTGGGGGGCGTGCTGGTGTGAGCTGACAGCAGGTGACCTGGGGGGGGGCGTGCTGGTGTGAGCTGACAGCAGGTGACCTGGGGGGGGGGGCGTGCTGGTGTGAGCTGACAGCAGTGAACCTGGGGGGGGGGGCCGTGCTGGTGTGAGCTGACAGCAGGTGACCTGGGGAAAGCCAGTGGCGGCACTGGGATCATCTGCGCTGCGAACCTTCAAGCCCAGCACAAGGGAGAGACACAGGCAGCTCTGCCTCAGCACGGCGGCTCCAAGAGGGCAGCCAGGCGTGCGCCAAGGTTCAGATGCCGCCGAGGGCTGGAAAGCTCACTGAGTCCTCCAACACACACCTGATGAAACGGTTTAGAATTGGGAAACTGGAACAGGGGACTGCTCTGGAACAGGCCGGGCCACCCCCAGGTCATCCAGCTGAAGCAAGACCAAGGCAAACGAGGCCCGCACCTGCCTTGAGGACAGGGAACCCAAAAACCATCTTCACCCTTCTTAACGCTGAGCCCGAAACCCACAGTGCCAAGGAAGGCCACCTGGCTTGCACAAGTCTTTTTGCACACTTGATTATGACCTCATACTCAAGGTTGCACCATCAGCCCAAGTCCACAGGTGAGTACTGCCAGGACTCCTGTTATAGGGCCACCTCCCATGTGTGTGTGTGTGTGTGTGTGTGTGTGTGTGCATGCGTGTGCGCGCACACGCACACATGCTCCACACTGTAAGGGATGTAACTCAGTAGTGACCACCTGCCTAGGATATACCAGGCTCTGGATTCAAAACTCAGCACTACCAAGAATTAAAAATAATGATAGTAATAATAACAAAACAAAAAACAAGTAAGCTGGGCACCAGTGGCTCACTCCTGTAATCCTAGCTACTCAGGAGGCTAAGGATAGCAGTTCAAAGCCACCCCAGACAGGTAAGTCCTCCAATTAACTACTAAAAAGCCAGCAGTGGCACTATGGCTCAAGTGGCAGCACACTAGCCTTGAGCAGGGATAGAGCCTAGGCCCTGAGGTCAAGCTCAAGACTATCACGCATATGTGTATACACACACACACACACACACACACACACACACACACATACACACACCTCATAAGGACTAAGCTTTCTGCATGGCTGCTGCTCCATATCCACCCCTCCCACGTCTTCCAGCAGAGCAACATGTGTGCTACCTTCCTTGTTGGAGCAAAGTCGGCTCTAGAGCCCCCTGGGGCAGAGACCTCATTGGCCAGGAAATAATGTCCCAAGCTTCGGAGGCTCTGAGGCCCACCAGCCCTAGCAAGCTTTTCCAGCTTTGAGTTTCCAGCCAGGCTCGGGAGTCGGCGCGCTTGTCACGGCAAATCTAGAGAAAGACAACACAGGCTTGGTGGGAAAGAACATCTGCCGGTTTCTTTCAAGGCCCAGCTGGATTAGGAGGCAAAACTGTCCTTCCGAGAGTCTCCAGTTAACTCAGAACTACTCCATCCAAACCCTGTGCCCTTTCATCTAGACCAGCAAAGTGCTGAGGATTCTCCCACCACAACTAGCATTTCAGATGACTGAGGCTAACAGACAGATTTTTGTCAGAGGCCATGAAATAAGCAAGCGAGACTGCTTAATCCTACCTGGCTCCACCGCAAAGAAAAAAAAGAATGTGCTATAAGAAGCCAGGATGCTTGTGGTTATTGTTGTATGTTCCCCTGTAATTCTCTGATTTGATGCCTTTTAATTAAATTTGAATTGATCGAAGCATTTCAACAAGGAGTTCTCAATACCCATGTGTGATTCTGAAGGTGCTCAATTAATACTGCACACTCACCTGTCAGGGACAACTCCCAGGGAGCACCGTACATCCCGGGCCCCAGCTGGCAGCCTCAAGCAGACTGGGAGGGCAAAGCAAGGAGAGTTTCAGATTTCCACCCAGCTTCAGAGCCCCGGCCTTCGTGGAGAGGATGTACTACGTAACCACAGTGTTCCTCAGAAGTCTGCATCCCCCCTCCCGGACCTCCATCCCAATAATGTAAAATAAATGAGGGACGGAGTCTATCAAACCCGGAAAGGGTGGGCAGCAGGGCTTCATAACGTAAACCATATAGGGAAAGCATTTTTTTTTTTACTTTAAATACCCAACAGGCAGGCGTGGGAGCGCAATTAGGAAGCCAAGTCAGGAGTTACTACACAGCAAGACCCTATCTTAAACAGATGAGCAGCGTTTGCAGTGAGTGAGCAGCAGCCCGAAGGCTGGAAGCAGACCAGCTCGGCATGGGCCAGACCCTGGTGGCCAGGCTGCCTGCAGTGGGCAGCCCTGGACAGCGGGCACCCACCTGCATCAGGCCCAGAAGGACCGCAGCAGCGGGGATGGGACAAAGGCCCCTCTGCTTAGCCTCTGCTTAGCCTCCTGTAGGGGGGTGAAAGTCTGATGGCAGAAGCAGGAACTTGCTCCAAGAAAGTTCAGCCAGCAGAGAAGGATGAGGCAGAGAAGAAAGAGGCTGGGGCGGCGCCAGGCGAGGACAGAATTACCAGGAGCCCAGACAAGGAACAGCACGTGCTGGGGCACAGGGAACATCGGCCCGCTTGGGTGTCTGAGAAGCGGGAGCCAGGGAGATGCAGCAACCAGGAAACGATGGTATACCCTGAGGACAGAGAGGCCGCAGGCCTCTGGATCTTGGAGGCAGTGGGATGGAAAGCCGGGATGGAGAGCGGAGTGGCGTGACCCTATGAAGTCCAGGCGGACTGGAGCAGGAGGGCTGCCAGCGCCTGGCAGGTCTGCAGGGCACAGGGCCAAGCGGCAGACAGCCTTGTGTGGCCCAGGACCCTTCTCCCAGCATCAAGCACCAGGAAGTCACCCTGCAGAGCGCCTGCGCTTCCTGAAGGTCACCAGATCTCCCTGTGCACCAAGTTCAAAGGTGCATTTGAAATCTGCCCAGTAGCAGGCCTCATGGGAGGTGTCCCTGAACTGAACAATCTCCACACCCCTTCCAGGGCAAGAGGGGCGGGTGCCAGGGAGGGCGGCGGCGGCAAGGTCCTGTGTCCCGTCTCCTAGAGGTCAGGGCCGGTGTCCCTCCCTCCATCCCTCAGCCCAGCTGTCTGGCGACTCAGCAGATAGCGAATGCAGAGTGCTGGGCTCCGGACATCCTGTAAGAGTCTCACCAAGTCAAGGACATTGGAAACCACACGCCGGATTTTTTCAAAGCAAACAAACTGAAAAGCAAGTCCAACAGACCATGTGCAAATAGTTAAAGACCTTATGTAATGGCTACCTGAGAGGGATCTCAATTTCCTCTTCACACCTCAGGGTCCCCATGAGAACTCCAAGACTCGTTTCGGGGTGCAGGATAGTGGCTTGCACCTCTCCACCCCCCGCCTCCTTCTCAGCTGCCTAGAAGGCTGAGGCAGGGAGGGTTCGGAACCCCACTAAAATGCATATTTTGATTTACTCGAGAAACTCAAACTGGCCCCAGGCAAACAATAATGGCATGAGAATATCTCATTTAGCACCTTCGTTTCTCATCCCTTCAGGGAGAAGGCTCTTCACTCGAAGACGAGGGGAAGGGAAAATTAAATACAAAACAGAGACTAGGAATGGCCACAGAGCAGGGGAGAGTGGCACACATTTCGGAGCCAACTTCCAACATGCTGCTGCTCCCGTCTGCCCCTGAAGCAATCTCCCTGTGCCTTCTGTTAATGGTAAGTATTAAAGGCATCGATTAAAAGCGCCCAATTCTATGGCTCTCGTTCCTGGCACAACTCCCCCCATCCCTATCTGCAGTGGGGTAGTGCCTGTCTAGAAGAGTCTTTGCTCTGCTCTTGAACGGCGGAGGGGAGGCCGCCGCCCGCCACTGAGGGCAGAGGATCACACTTGGCACAGCCCTCTTTGCCCTCCACTTGGCACTCGCAGTTCCGACACAGCCAAGGCGCCGAGCATGGAAGATTCCTCCCCTAGGAAGCTGGCACTTCCTTCCCCTGTCCTGGCCCTTGGCAGGCTGTCCTCCCAGTTTTTCTCCTTCCTGTCTTCCCTGGGAAGAGGAGGAGCCTGAGAGACACACCACCAGGATCATTTGGATACGGCAGGGAGCGGGAACCCCGCCTCTCACCAACACGTCTGCAAAGCCAGGATCCAGAGCCCCTCACCCTTGGGAGGGGAGGGCGTGTGGGGAAATGAGGACTAACTCTGTGGGAGGCCCAGCACAGAACAGCCCCCCCTCTCCCAGGATGACACAGCCACCCAGCCTCCACCAGCCACACAATTCAGTGACCCACATTGAGCACCTTCTGTGTACAAAGCCATGTCTGGCCTCACAACACAGACAAGAAAGAGACGCACAATCCCTAAGGAGCCCACGTGTGAAGATAGACAAGCACGAGGTCATAAAGATGCGAGGCTCTGGACCCAAAGCCAGGTGCAATGCACTCTGCCACGGGTGTGGGGACTCCAAGCAGGAGGAGGAGGAGAGGAAAGGAAGGCCCATAAGCCTGGTCCCAGTCCTGTTGCCCAGCAAAAGGACAGGACAAGGCACTGCACAGAAAAGGGTTTGTGGTCATTCTAAGGAGCTGAAGCTTTATCCTGCAGTGTAGGAGAAGCAAGGTAAGAGAGAGTTGTACAGAGCAAAGACTGGGGAATAACTCAGGAGACCTGAGGGGTCCACCGTGGACAACGAGGAAGGGGACAACCACCCATCAGGCTTCGCTCTTCATTCACCCACCCCAAGGAGCGCAGGCTTGGCAGCTCCCAGAGAACCAGAAAGGGAAAGGGAGAGGGAAAACAGCAACATGGGAACGTCACATAAAATGAGACTAACAGCATTCTGTGAGCAGACAGGAGAGAAAAATGCAAAGTTGCTATGAAGATCCAGCGAGAGAGGCACGCATTGCAGGTGATTCGGGAATTGTCTACAGCTGAAAGAAGGCACTACCCACAAGGAAACCGATCAAGGCGAGAAGAGTGCTGGAAGGAAGGTGGGCCGGGCCTCTCCTGTCCCCAGACCTCCCCAATGCTCCTCACCCATCGGCTCAATCCACACGCGGAGCATTAGCATGGACAAGGGGCTGCCCGCAGGACTGGGCACTCGAGAGGGTCTTCACGTTTCCCACAGCACTGAGGTTCTACGGATGGTGAACCGGTAACAGAACAGCGCTACAGAACCCAGCCAGGAAATGAGGTACTTACCCGTCGGCCCTTGGGCAGGCCACTAAGCTCAGTCAGAAGCGGAGCATTCTCTGCTGCCTTAGCAGGGCATGGGACGCCACCGGTGAGCTGAAGCTCGCGAGATTTGGGTCTCACGAAATGGACCTAACCTGGGCCAGCGTAAATGGCGAAAGGAATTCATATAGAAGCTGACTTACCACCACCTGAGCTTGAGTACATTCTTGTCACCATTGACAAGTTCCCCGTGTGAAAATGCAACTAGGTAACTTCAGGGATGGCTAGGGATGGGAGAGTGACGGAAGAGGCGGCACTGACCATGACACACTGTACTCACAACCTGACTGAAACCTCCTCACACGACTACTAAGTCAAAGATGTCTTATAGACCGACATGCTGAATTGAAACCCCTTTGCACAACTATTTAAAGATCTAATAAAAGTTCCCTTGTCTCTTTCTACTCCCCCACCCTCACCCCTACACTCAGGAAACAGCATCTGAAGACCCTAACTTGGTTTGGTCTGTTCTTGGAGTTTCTCGAAATGCACTCATAGTACATACTTCTTTTGTTTTAGAGTTCCATCCATCTATCTTATCACTCAGTAGTATTCTGCTGTAATAATTTGCTTTTTTATATGGGTTGTTTTGAGCCTGGCTTCATATAACCATTCTTGGAAAGATCCTTTCATGAACATGTTATTTTCCTTTCTCTAAGGTCAACAGTTAACAGACTCACGAGACCATCATGTAGATGCTTAATATCAGAATAAAACCTACCCAACCATTCTCCATACACCACCGGCAGTGGGTGAGAGCTGCAGGTCTTCTCTTTTTAGCATTCCTTCACTGTGGTTTCCTTATCTATTTCCTTACTGGCCATTTGAAGATCATTTTTCACATTGTTCAGGTCCATACACTAATTCAGCAAACATACAACTGTATACTCAATACCACAGTCAAGACACAGAAACTTCCTTCCTATGCTCTTTGGTGGTAAACTCACCCATTCCCAAGTCCCCAACAACCACTCACCTTCTGCCTTTACATGAGAGCTCTGCCCTTCCAGAACATCCTATGAATGGAATCAGATAATACACAGCCTTTGGGTCTACACAAAGGACATCCAGGGCTCATCCACTTTATCTCATTTGCTCCTTTTTATTGCTGAATAGTATTCCAATGAAGCATTTACTCACACAGAGTGACATGTGGGCTGTTGCTAAAGCTTTTGGTTATCATGAGTAGAAATACAGACTTTTATATCAACATAGCTTTTCATTCTCTTCCACAAATGCCTTCAAGTGGGCCCCCTGGGTTATATTAACAGGATGATAGAATTTTTTAAAGCGTAAGCTTATAAGAATCTGTCAGAGTTGATTTCAAGGGGGCCCTACCATCCTGCATTCCTACACACAAAGCTTGAGAGCTTCAGCCACAACCCCCCCCCCCCCCCCCCCGGCCGCAGGCTCACCGGCACTGGGCATAGCAGGACTGCAGGGGTTTGTTTTGGGCTGATGATGCTTTTTCTAGGAAAGTCCTAGTAGCTCATCATGGCTTTTCACTTCACTGATGGCTAATTTTACTAA
The DNA here is from genome assembly GCF_019054845.1 of Dipodomys spectabilis. Taxonomy (NCBI): domain Eukaryota; kingdom Metazoa; phylum Chordata; class Mammalia; order Rodentia; family Heteromyidae; genus Dipodomys; species Dipodomys spectabilis. The sequence goes on along the minus strand of NW_024870865.1, from coordinate 345,145 downwards.
ACAGCTCTCGATTGCTATCCGTGTATGGTGAAGTGTCTAGTCAAATGTCTTACCCATTTGAAAACTGGATTTCTTTCCTATCACCGCGTTAGACACAAGTCCTCTATCAGGTGCACGTTTTGCAAAGGGCCCTCCCAGCATGTGGCTTTTCTTTCCAGTCTTCTTTAACAACTTTTTTTAATGGATCTCTTAATTTCACTGAAGTCTGACATCCATTTTTTTTAAGGATTATGCTTTTGATGCCATATTTAAGAAATCACTGCCAAACCCAAGGTTACAGAAACTTTTTCCCAGAAGTTTTCTAACTTAAACTTAGGTCCATGACCCATTTTGATTTATTATTTGTATATTGTATGGGGTGTACATCATGTCTTCTTTTATTTAACATCCAATTGTTTCATTAGTTTGTTGAAAGATTATCCTGTTAAATCGCCTTTGCTCCTTGTCAAAGATCCACTGGCGTCTATCTGCATGTGGGCCTATTTCTACCTGGCCCCACTGATCTACACATCTGTCCTCCACACACCATAGCTCCACCACCGTAGCTTGATAGGAAGTCTTGAAATCAGACAGTCTCATCTTCCAGCTTTGCTCTTTCTCAAAACTAACTTGATTGTTCTAAGTCCTTCTCATTCCATATAAAGTTCACAAGCAGCTTGTCTAAACTGACTCGGATGACACTGTGTGAAGGCCAACATCTTCACAATGTCAAGTCTTTAAAAATGGAATACAGCTGTCAGTCACTTCATCTCTAACTTCTCTGAATGTCCTGGTTTTAGTTTTTGTGCTACACCTGCCCTGGGGCTTCAACTCAGGGCCTGGGTGCCATCCCTGAGTTTTTTTTCTTCCTTCTCAAGACTAGTGCTCTACCACTTGAGCCACAGCTCCATTTCCAGGTTTTTGGTGGTTAGTTGGAGGTAAGAGTACCATAGACTTTCCTACCCAGGCTGACTTCACAACAGGATCCTCAGATCTCAGCTTCTTGAGTAACTAGGATTATAGGTGTGAGCCACCAGCACCCAGCTATCTTACGGTTTTCAGGATTTAAGTTTTACATATTTGCTTGATGAAAGGTGTTTGATTTTTGACAGTATTGTAAATGTTTAAGTTTCATCTTCCAAATGTCTGTTGTCAGCTTGTAAGAATATGGTTCATCTTAATACCTGACGCTGTCATTTTTAAACTTCATATTCCACTTTTTTGTAGCTATAGTCCATAGGAATAAGACCAACCTTACATTTGATCATACTGCTGAATTCTCACAGGTGGTTTTGTACTTGCTTGGATAAACCCCAGAGGGCTTTACATGATCGTTATGTTTTTCAAATAAAGGTTACATTCTGGAGCTGCTAGATTAGTTTAACTCTCTGAAATCCCCAAAGATAGGTGCTTTCTGATGAACAGAAAGGGTCTTAAGTAGAGCTGTGGTTCAAGTGGTAGAGTATCAGCTATTAGAAAAAGGTAAAGTGCCCAAACCATGAGTTCGACACACACACACACACACACTAAAATGTTTTAACAAATTAAATTCAAATTTTCTTAAAGAAGAAAAGCTGAGATGGTGGCACTTTTGAGTTCATTCCTCTTCTTGTTAGATAAACATTCTTGCAAAGGATGATGGGAAGCAGCAGCACCCCAGGGGACGCTGTGGCTGCAGGTGTGGCTTGTGGACGCCAGGCAATGGAAAGGCAGGTGTGACCACATATCTCCACCCTTCAATATCCAGACTTACTCCCCACTTAAGAGAAGATGATATCTCTCTCTGCTAGGTAAACAAACTTGGGGGTCACCTGCGACTTCTCAAATAGCTCTCAAGTTCATTTCCTAAAAGCACTCCAGGGAGTGTGTTAATAGCATTTTCCACCAGCACAAGAAAGGTCTCAATTACAATGAACCTTCCAACAACATGCAGCAGTGTTTGAAATGCAAAAAACAAAGACCTTTGTTTAACTGGGACACAACACCAAGTTCACCAAGTTTCTCACTCAATTACTCAAGTGCACAGAAACAAAGAGACAAATCAACAGATGAAAGACTTGAGTTTAACACGTATTTCTGTCACCATCTGACTTCTTTTTCCCAGCCTGTCATCTCATATAACTTGAATAAGGTCCTCAGTCACGAGTGGAGTATCAATCCTATCAAATGCTGAGACTTGTTTGATGTTAATTACTGCCTCCATCCCAAAAGCCAAGTCATTATTTGTCCTAATGGCTTCAGATACAACTGATTTCAAGGCCATGAAATTACACCTCTACATATATGATAGATATGTACACATACACATATATGTATGTAATATATACATATAATATATATATATATATATATATAATCTTTTAACAAATAACTTGCAAGCACTCCACTGCCATTCCATCACATGCAAGTCAAGTGATTGCTGAGTTCCCAATTATGTTCAACCTTAAATCACACTGGTTGGTTTGATTGTATATCCAGCCCTACAGGGAGCTGTGTGAAGGCATATATTTGGCAAGCTTTCAAACCATGGCAACAAAACATGTGCTGAAGAAAATGATTCAAAATATTAAGAAAGCAGTCATTTATTTTAGAAAGCCTGTGCACATGAGACAGTAAGCTGCTTCCCAGAATAGGCGCCATCCATCAGACCACCGGACTCGCTGGCTGGAGTGCACTCTCCGCTATCACATAGCTGTGATGACTATTTATCATCCACAGTGCACCCAAGGTGGGTACGGCGGCTGGGCACACTCCCACGATGGTCAAAGCCATCCCAAGCAGCAAGCTTCACTGCCCACAGCACAGATAACCTGCAGACCCTAGACACAGACCTGGTTTCCCTATGGTTGTACACACAAGCATATGTGAGGAATGGATGGTTGGGGTAGCTTATGCTGGGTCCAGATTATTCTCTTCTAGGTTAGAAAGTAGGAATGCTATGAAAATGGAACTAGGATACCTGCGCAGGATGCTATTTCTGAAGGGAAAGGCGGCAAGGAAGTGTGATGGAGACTGAGTGGAATACAGTGTAACCGTAACCACGAGATCCCCTCAGTAGACTGTTGTAAGCCACTTAAAAAAATAGTACTACCTGGAACAAATAATCAGGGCTGCTCATCAACCAGGGATCCTTCTAAGAATAGGCTAACTGGGCCTGCTGAGCATGGCCAAGGAAAACAAAGGATTATTTCATTGGTATGAATCCCAGAACAAATCCCTTTCCAACACCTTCCTGACATCCCTGGAAACACACCTGTCCCATTCCAAGAGTGCAACCATATGCTAATCCTACCTTCTCTCACCCTTCTCAACTTCACCTGACTGCCTGGAAAATAGAACTTATTGCTTCTGTCACTACATCTGAGGAATGAGCAACAGATGAACCTTGTTAAGCATAAATAATACTTATTTTCCCCTAAATCAGGACACTCTAAAATTTTAGCCAATATTTAAACACATCAACTAACTTTAAGAAACATTTAACTGACCAACCATGGTGACCAAATAAGGAATGTGAAACTACAGCTCGGCCTCAAGTTACAAACAGGGCTTTTCCAGATGCCACTAAACACAGCACCTGCAAAAACCAGGGAAACTGTGGGCAAGTGGTTGGCCAGAAACTTGTGCAAGCATCTTAGTTATAAAAGGACAGGATAGACAAAGAAACACAAGCTATTTGTGGGCAGGAAATGGTTTGGGCTCTTTAGGGCTAGGAAAAAGAGAAGCAGAAGTTGGTGGATACTTTTCCCTTGCTAGGAGGCAAGGCCAGTTAAATACAACTAGCTTAGTGCCCATCTCACTTTAGGTTTGGTCAAAGCAGCTTGGCGATTCTGAAGTGTAACTATCAAGGAATGTGTGTCAAATGTAGGCGGGAGTCGCTGCCCTTCAAATACTTACCCGGACCGCTGGCCACCAGTAGCCAGGTGAGAATATGCGAGTGAGTCTACAGAGCGCGCAGTTGGCTAAACCACCATGTTAATTTCAAAAGCAACTAACCCAAAGGCTGAACCCACAAGGTGGTAGGATTTGGTAGCTGAGTGTGAGAACGCTCGTTTCTGGTCCAGGCAGGCACTGAGCCTGCACCCTGGGGAGGACATGACTGATAGACGCGTGCTCCCAACTCCTCCCACCCTGCTGATGAGACCAGCGCTGTGCACGTCCACTTCTGGATACACGACACTGAGCCAAACCCGCTCCAGGCCACTCTCCCCACTTCATGCATCATGAACCCGAAAAGACCAGGTGCTTTGCTCCCCAGCTGTTTGTGCCCCCCGAGACGCTTCCCAGTGGGCAGGGACCGGACTAGAAAGGACCAAGGCATTGGCAGCTGGGTGACATCAGACTCCAGCCGCACATGGGAAAGAAGCATTCTCTCAAATCCAGTCTAATAACAGATGCTCCGTTGAAAGCAACTCAAAACTCACATCCTCCCACTCCAGGGGGCTCTACGCTTGGGTCTTCATTTTAAACAAAGGTCTCCTTCGTTATAAATTAACTGAGAGTCACAGCTTTCACTTACACAAGTACTGTCGTAACGCCAACGATAAAGACAGCAACAAGAACATGAAGCCACACAAGGGAGCTTTTGCTTGGCAGACGGGTCTCCTGAGTTCTACAATGCAGGCCCCAACTAGCACATTCAAGACCAAAGTCAATGCTTCCATAGAAAGCTTGGAGTGGCATAATGTATTTGAGACTCAGTGAGTTGGAAATTTAATTCTGTTCTTCCCTAAGGAAGTTGAATGCACAGGGTTCAACCCTCATGGCTTTCAATGTGTCAGTAGCCTTCCATTCTTTCTTCCTAAAAAATCTTGATGCCGCTGGGATAAAAACCAAGGAAGTTAAAAGCAGTTCAGCATAGTTCAGATTTCTGCAAACACCTGCATCCTAACAGATGTGTTCCCTGGCCCCAGAAAGACTGCTGAACTTAGAAACTTAGAAAGCGCCCCCACCAGGCTCATAAGAATGCCGCCGTAGGAAGCGTCACTGAAAATGCCATCTGGCTCTCAAGCTGAGTGTGAACTCGCAGTGGGTCTTGGAAATGGAGGCTATGAGCCCCATTACTGGAGCCCATGGCCTCCAGTAAGGTGGCCAGCCACATCGTGAGCTCTCGCTGTGGCCAAAAGGGGAGAGAACTACTTCCCCGGCTTCTTAGGAACCCAGCCTGCATCTCTCCCAGCACAGCCATTGTAAATTTCCAGTTTTACTCCTAACAGGCAAGATTTGTAACTGTGTTTCACAAACAGTTCCCAAACACATGAGGAAACACTACCAAGGAGCCGGCTGTATCAGGGGAAGATCCTGGCTGAAGGTCCCGGCCGACAGGGTAGCCTCTGGAACGCCTCTCGGTGCTCATTTGATCAGTGCATCGGTGCTCTCATGAGTGCTCCAGCTGCTATTGGCACAGCAGAGAGACAAAGGAGCTGGGGAAGGGGAGAAGGACCAAACGCAGGAAGAAAGCAGACACTCCTGAGAGTAATGAACAGCACGAAGGTAACTACCATATGACAGAGTGATGAGGGCTGGGGGACTAGATTGTCAGAGGATGGTATCTCTGAGATGACATTTAAGAGGAGCCCTGAGTAGCCTAAAGGGACCAACATTATAAAGATGGGCAGGTGCAGGGAGAAGGGGAAGAGGAAGCCACAGTGCACAGCAGAACCGCGCTCCATGTGTTCCAGGTATGGGAAGGACCTGTGTGCCAAGACGGGAGAAACGGCGGGAAAGGAGTAACGATGTTGGCCAAATGTATTCCAGATGGAGGAGGAGTCACTGCAGGGTTTAAACAAGCCAGCGACCCAATCCTATGTACATTTTTAATCATGTGGCTAACCTGCAGGCAGAGTATGCACAGCAAAGTGGAGCAGATATGCAGGCAGAGAGAAGGAAGGTGGTCTGGGGTAGGGTGGTATCAGTAGAAAAACACAAAGGAAGGAAAACACAAAGAACCAACGGGTGGATTCTGTCAGGCCTGCCCTGGAAAAGGGCCACTCTTCTCTGTGCCTGTCTGCAGTCTTCCCCCACACAAGTGCCCTGCTCTGGAAGTCTCCGCCCGGCACCTGTGCTGCCCAGGCGACTGGCACCCCTTTCTCTGGGTCAAACTCTGGACTCCCTGGTCATTCCTCCTCCCGACCATCGGGGAGCTCCCCAGATGCTGAGGTCTTGTCCCCATCTGCCAAGGCCACAGGTTTTCCTGCCCCCCCCCCCACATTAACCCCAATGTGGCCAGGTGCCCTCCCCCTGTGCGTGTGCCCCCACCGTGTACAGGGCCTGCAGTTCAGGAATAAACTTCCTTTGCTCATCTGAAGAGCGCTTGGAAGTTTCCTGAACCTAATGGAAAACCTCACATCATGGTGCCCAACACCCAGGAGGGGTTTTGAGTCAGGAAGGGCAGGATGCCCTCTGCCGTTCTTTCCCGAGGGCCAGCTCCCTTTCCCACCGCCCTTCTTTCAAGGGGAGAACGGTGTGCGGGACTCCACACCGCACTTCCTGCCTTCACCACCGCTGCCTGCATCTGCACCACACCCTCCGCACCTCGCTCTTACTTCTCATGGCTCTTTTACTCTACGGACTCTCTGTGGCCCATTCTTCCTCTCTCCAGATATGGTGCCAGGCCGGAGGGCTCCTACAGCCTTGCCTGGTTTTTTCGGGTCAGGGACACCAGATCCAGAGATTTAGCCCTTGCTCTAAAGAGACCGGAGTGGACAGGGATGCCTTCCACCTTTAACACTCATCAGAGCCCCTCCCGTGCTTCCCATGGGGCACAGCCAGTCACACGTGGGCCCGGGCGGGACACCACCTGGGATGCCTCCTGCACTCTGTAGATGTACTTTCCCTTAAGGACTCTACAAAGCCAAACGCTTTATTTGCTATTGCAATAAGGAGGCCTGACTGGTCTAAACCAGATAATCCGTCTCAGTGGCCCCAAGACGGAACTTCTGACTATAATACTGAGAGATTTGGACAAGTTCTGCCATTGCAAATGGACCCATCCTTCAGTCTCATAAGCCTTCCAGCCATCTCTAGAAACTTTACCTGTCTTGTAGGAGTGCAATTGCCAGACATTCCTTACCCTCCCCACTTACCTTCCCCCTGCCAGTCCTGGATAACTTTCCCTACCTCTGGCACGTGGGCAGCCCATCCCCGTCAAGCCACCCGAGGGCCTGGAGCTTACCCAGCAATCCAATGAGCACCTCACAATGGAGAAGCCCGTGCTGTGTTTCAAGTCCCTCATCTCTGCTCATGGCCTCTCAGCCATCTCTAGAAAGATAACTCTCCATGTCTTGTTAGGAGCTCCATCTCCTCTCTCTCTTTCTCTTTCCTTGTCTCCCTCTCTCATCTGCTTGCTTTACAAAATCCACCAGGTCTCACCATCCTGACTTGTTTTCTGCCATCTTGGCCACGAGGTGGGTTTTCATGCTGCCCCCACCTACCCAAGTCAAGTGTCCAAAGATGAATTTATGTATATGCGAATGTCTTAGCTACCTGGGTCCTGGTTAGCTGTGTAAAATTGTCAGCGAAAGTATTTTAAATTTTAAGTTTAGTAACACTGACCACTTGGTTCTATCATATGGGGCAAAATAATGAAGGCCATTTTGTGGCTGGAATTCCAAGAGTCTAAGGCCAATATTCATTTTTGCAAAACCTATGTGCACAGTGTGTGTGTGCACACGCCTACATGTATATATGTCTTGTGAACTTGTTGGCACTGTCATCAAGTTATTTGGCTTAGCAAAATGTTTCTTGAGGACTTAGGGCTTTTTCTTTTTTTAAATTTCAATCCTCCCCACTATTAAAAGGTTTCTTTTCATCATCAGAAAAAACAAACTCAGTGCAATGCAATTGCGTCTCAATGTAAGTTAACACATGTACCATGGCCTAACATGGAACTTTAAATTTCAATACTATTTTGCAATTAGATGTATTTTGTAAAAAGTAAACAATGGTCTGAGATCCCTCAAGTTTGTTAAATTTGGATCCTTAGTACAGTGACAAGTCTGCATGTAAGTCTCCTATTCTCCTTATTTTAAAATCAAATGGGAAATACTGGCTCATAAGAAATGGGTCTAAGGGTTATTATATGTCATTTAAGTTCAAAAGTTTCCTATAAAATGAGTAAACTTGGTATGTAACTAAGTTAACTGTGACTTAAAGTCAAGATTACTACAACGATGTAAAATAAGCATCTATTCCTTATGTCCATCTATGGAAGAAATCGTCGTGCAGTATTAAGTTGGTCAGGTTTTTAATGTGTGTTTCCAAGTATGTAAGCCACCGTGGATACAGAGCTGACAATGGTTTCAATCTTAAGTCGCATCCTAAAGTGCTATATTCAGTTAATCAGCTGCTGTTTGAAAACTCTCATCCCAGTCGATCCACTGAGTTCTGCCCCTGCAGACTGCAGATTTCACCCTCTGCAGTATTTAGCCAGACCCACAGAGAAATAACTCTGACAAGTATTTGTTGGTCAGTTCCTAACAAGTTACAGGTAAGCTCTACTCATTAATTCCTATTGGTCTCCTTGTTGTTTTGATTGGAAATAAAAAGGGGTTTTGTGACAAAGACTCGTTCAATCTGAGGATTGCAGTTCAAAGCCAGCCTGGGAAGAAATCCCTCTGAGACTCCATCTCAAAACTAACCAGCTTAGAGTCAGGCTGGAAGTTCAATAGACTCTTGTCTTCCAGCCAAATGCTGGAAGTGGCGCTATGGCTCAAAGTGGTAGAGCACTAGCCTTGAGCAGAAGTGCTGAGGGACAGTGCCCAGGCTTTGAGTTCAAACCCTCTGACTAAAAAGAAAGATCAATTGGGAGAAGCCATCCCAGCAACGACCCCAGGACAAGGCCAGTTCTGACAAGGAACCGTGGGAAGGAATAAGAGGAGATGAAGTCACATCCTAAATGGAGTCATTTACACTTGCCATTTCAAAATTAACCAGACCTGGGCAATCAAGAAAAAGTTAACAAGCTTGCCCATCTAATGTCCATACCTACCTTCCAACTGGACAGGAACTTAGTCTTGCCTTTGTTATACCTGCTATTTGTTTAGTAAGTCTTAAGTCTCAAGACAGCAAGCCTTGGCAGTTTCCTGGGTCTCCTATTCATACTCTACAATCCAGACATCTACCAAGGCCTCCCATCAGGCCCTTAACCACTCCAACCAGCCCTGGCTTCTGACTGCTTATTCTTAACCAGTCTACCTCGCTGCCTGATGTGAGAAGTAGCTAGGGACATTTTCCACCAACTCCAGGACCACTTGAATGTAGGAGATAAGAACTAGCCAAACTAGCCAAGTCAACCAATCTTTTAATTTTCTGCCCTCAACTGTTCCTCTTGCTGTGTGCTAGTATCTTGTAAGATTTCTTCTAGATTTCATCCAAAGACATACACACGTGTTCACCTCCAAGGACAGTCACTACTGCCTTCTCCCACACCAGACCAGGTGCCTCTGCCTCCTACCCCTAATGTCAACCCTCTTTGACAGCAGAAGTAGCCATAGAGGGTCTGCATCCCTTTTCATAATTATCAAAAGGCTTGCCTGGGCAAAGGGCTGCTTTTCTCCATGCTAGTCTGCACAGTCTTCCCCCTCCCATGTACCCCACTCTAGAAGTCCCCCCCACTTGTGACCTGTGTCACCTAGGTGTGACCGGCATACCTGGGGGGCAGTTCCTTCCCCTTTCTTTGGGTCACACCTCCTTCAGACCATGGGAGGTTCCCAGACTCTGAGGTCACCTCTGCATCTGCCATGGCCACACCCTCTGCCCCTTCCCACTTAACCCAGCGAGCTGGCCAGGTGCTGGCCCCATCTGCACGCTCCCCCTCCCCCACTGTGTTCAGGAATAAGCTTTCTTCCCCCCCCCCACCCCCCTGCCTGAAGACTGCATGGTAGTTTCCTAAACCTAATTAAAAATGTAACAGATTCTAACTTTGGAATGGGAATGCAGGGCTGTGGCTTGTCTGCATCAGCCCCTGTCTTCATTTTCACAACTACTACTGCACACACCTCACAGCTGACCTCACGGCTGACCTTCACCCCTCCACAGCCACCCTGGAACAAGTCCGAAAACAAGGCACCTGTCCAAACAGCAAGGCTGACCAAAGCACAGACACTCAAAATCACAGGTCAAAATTAAGAACTGCCAGGTGGGGTCCTCAGCGCCTTCCCTCTCCCCTGACCGCTACCCTGGCACTGGACGCCCGGGCTCCTGGCTTTGACGGACCTCCCGGCAGAAGCAGCTGTCCACACGCAAGTTTCCGCTTTCTTCTACCAGGCTTTTTAACAGACACTTCTACCCGAGTGTGTCACCATTTAAAATGTTGTGCTAGTTAGCAGTAATTATGGAAATGTAAGCAGCCATTTCTATTTTTAAAAGGGAACCCCATTTAGCATTCTTACATTCTGAAATGTTTGAAATAGCTAGTCCAGTGATGTGTGTTCACTTTATTCAAACTGTTTGTGTGGATTTAAACACAGGTTCAAGAAAAAACCAAAGCAAGTTAAACATTTACTTTCTACTACACATCTGAATCAGAAGATGAAAAACCTACTTTACTTTTCCCAGAAGGAAGCCATTCAAACAGGCACTATGGCAGCATCCCGGTACTGAACACTAAGCAGGTAATCAATTTAGGAAGGAAGGGGTGGATTTCTTTAAACTCTTCAAAAACAAGAAAATACATTTGTGCAAATCTTTTCATTAGTATCTCGCAAGACCCTGCAAAGCCTTTATTCTTTCCCAACCCAATGCTTTTTAAAGGCAATTTTTGCCCGTTAATTCCACATGAAATATTCAGTGCAGCATAATTAAATTTTATTCCAGGCTATTTTTACTGGGTTCACAGAAATAGAGGAAGGCAGTATCTTTAAGACAAACTTGCCAGCAACTTCACTTGTACTAGAAGTGCCTGGTTCTCCAGATTGAACTTCAGACTGCAGAACCTACTCCAAGGCCTACTTCAGTCCAGGGCAGTTAGTGAGAATTAAAGACATGCAGCCAACCTCCAAATAAACCATCAACCCAGCTCTCCTGTTTACTCAGCCGGGTTTGCCATGAGGCACCCTGAAGCTCAGCTCTCATTTTCAATATTTAAATCCTGTGGTCTGTATTTCTTTTCAGTGTGAATTTATCATTTAAATATTTGGATAACTGGATTTGTAAACTTGGCATGGGCTTGCTGACTTGGGCCTTATGTAAATCACACAATCCAAATCTTCACCTCTTTCCCAAGTTAGGGCCAATAGGCTACAGTGAACACAAACCATCTCTCTCTCTTCCTCCCCCCCCTCCCCGCCCCCACAAGAACCTCACTACCAAGAGGAAGCCAGGAACCATAGCTGGTGGTGCAGGCCCACCAGCTGGTAGAACAAGCCTCCAGAGACACACAACTATGCCTCAACCACACAGAGGATGTAAAAAATCTCCATGTCTGATTCTGCATCTCTCAGATAGGTTTGCAGAATTGGAAGTTCTTATTCACATTTTTACAATTTCCTGAAACCATCATTCCTGCAAAGGGCATCCAGACCCAACAGCAAAGCCTTACTCTGAATGCTGCTCCTGAATTCACAGGCACCAAACTACAACAGACAAAGACTTCTTCAGCCTAAGGAAAAACAAACCAAAACAAGCCAGGTACTCCAGCTCATACATGTAATTCTAGCTACTTGGAGGCTGAAATCTGAGAATTTCCATTCAAAGCTAGCCTGGGCAGGAAAGTCCATGTGACTCTAGCCAAAAAGCCAAAGTGGAACTGTGACTCAAGCAGAAGAGCAAAAAGAAGGGGGTGTGGGGGAAGCTCAGTGCCCAGGCCCTGAGTTCAAGCCCCAGGTTTATTTAAAAAACAAACAAAAAACACCCCACAACCCTTAATAGGTCGTCAGAATCTCGGAAGAGCAAACCATATCAATTTATATATTCCATTTTAGCTTTGTATATTTATCTCAAAAAAAAAAAAAAACAAAAAAACACAAACCACCCACCAGCTCAGCAAAGTAGGGAATACAACTTCACAGCCACCAGCACACACCAGATCCTCTGGGCTGAGATGTTATTAGCAACAAATATCTAACCAATACTGCAACAGACCACAGCACGCACAACCAGGTTGTTATTCTCTGGCGACCGGCACTGGAGCACCTCCACCCCCCCCTGTGACAGGATTCTTCTGAGAGGTTCCCTGCAGCTTCTCGGTGGGTCCCAACGCAGGGAATGTGCGGCCAGCTTCCCCAGAGCCTGGCTCATCCATCATTTCTTCAGAAGTGATCATCACCTCACTCAGCTGTCGCAGTGGCTTTTGTGAAAAACATGTCACAGGTGTCTCCACTGTCAAGGCTCATCTATGGCGTAATATGTAACCTAAAGCTGGGACCAGATGCAGCATCACAGAAGAGGACCTGGTTACCCAGAGCCTGAGAAGGTACCGAAGGGGTCCAAAGCAAGAGGGACCCAGAGCTACCTCACCCACCATTTCCTCAAAGGCCCAGGGTGGTGAGATGTTGAAAAGAGGACTAACAATGCTGATTTCACAATATCCAGCAACTATCTGGGCTGAAATAAAACCTGAAAATTGCTTACTAGGTACTAAAGAATTATTATGTATATTAATAGCATAAACAAGAGCACCAGGGCAGAGTTAACCTAATGCAGACATGTAATCCCAGCACTTCCAAAGCCTCCTGGCCACAGGAACGCTCTGGGACGGCAGGAGTGCAAGGACAGATGTACGGTATTGGCAGAGTGGCTCAGCGACCCAGGGGCTCACTCTTACTACATGGCCCCCAGTTAGGTAATTCCTCCTCAGCCTCTCTTACTTCAACTAGGCTCAAGAAGAGAGAGGCAAAGCTCTCTTTCCTGTCCCTCAGGGTTGGTAGGAAACCAACGGAGAATTTTCTTAAAATGCTCACATAAAACATTGCAATTATTTTTTCATTTTAAAATTATAGATCAGGCTGGGAAGGTGACTCGCTCAGTGGTAGAGTGTTTGCCTAGCATGCATGAGGCCCTGGGTTCGATTCCTCAGCACCACGTACACAGAAAAAGCCGTGGTGCTGTGGCTCAAGTGGTAGAGCATTAGCCTTGAGCTGAAGAACTGAGGGACAGCGCCCAGGCGCAGAATTCAGGCCTCACGACCCACCCAAAAAAAACAAAAAATTATAGGTCATCTACATAAAAAGCTAGTGGAAGTGAGGTGCTAGTGGAAGGTAAACCTAGCTACTCAGGAGGCTGAGATAGGAGGATTGTGGTTTGATACCAGCCTGGGCAGGAAAATCTATGAGACTCATCTCCAATTAACCACCAAAAAAGCCAGAAATGGAGATGTGGCTCAAGTGGCTCAGCACTAAGCCTTGAGTAAAACTGCTCAGAGCTGGCACCCAGGCCCTGAGTTCAAGCCCAGGACTGGCACACATGCACGAGCGCACACAGCCTAGTGGAGTTTGAACTGGAAAGCCAGTAACTAGATGAGATTTTTGAGTTTTTATTTTCTAAAGATAAAAAATATTGGGGGAGGGGTAATTCATTTTTAAAGAAACATGAGCTTCCACCTTCACTTCAATTGCAATTCCATGAGAAGCAGTTATGAGACTGCAAAAATGCCTCGCTGAAATTGATGCAAACTGACTGCCCTGTCTTTCCTTAGCTCACACAGCTCATTAATTGCACAAATAGGGAAAATACTTAGGTGTGAAGATCCTGGAAAATCACAGCAAGCTTTCCTAATACCAAATGGTCACAGAAATGGAACCAGGTAAAAACAGGACAGATTAGAATTAAATGCTTTATGTTCAACAGAATGCAGGGACTCAAAGCAAAGATTTCAGTCTCAGCCAAGTGCTAAATAGTGCTTATATCAAATTGACCCAAATGCACAGTAATTAGGGAAAGTTATCAGAAAAACTCAACAGTATAAATGTGCAGGAGAAACAAAGTGAAGGGCATATGAAATTCTTACGCTATCTCTGTAACTTTGTTATAAATATGAAAATATTCCATAATAAAGTTGTTCCTCTTAAGTATCTATTAAGAGGGCTTGTCTTTAAGGAAAAGAATGAAACATGGCTTTAAGGGGTCCAGGAGGAATCTGGTAGCACTGGGGTTGGAACTCAGGGACTTGTGCTTGCTGGGCAGGCACTCTACTGCTGGAGCCATGCCCATAGCCCCTTTTGCTTTCATTATTATTGAAAAATGGCCTTGCTTTTGCTTCAGTCCAGCCTAGACCACAATCCTCTCATTTCAACTTCCTGTGCAGCTTTTTTTTTTTTTTTAATATCAGTTCTCACTTGCCTAAGCTGGCTCCCAACTGCCATCTTCCCGATCTAGTTACCTAACTGAAGGAATTTCAACATGAGCCCCACCTCATCTCACCCTCTCAGCCTTCTCTGCACAGACGTTCCAAAAAGGGCTAGACAGGGGCTGGGAAGGTGGCTCAGTGGTAGAGCGCTTGCCTTGCATGTCTGAGGCCCTGGGTTCATCTCTTCAGCACCACATAAGCAAAAAGAAAAAAGCCAGAAGTGGTGCTGTGGCTCAACTGAAGAGCTGAGGGGCAGCACCCAGGCCCAGAGTTCAGGCCCCACGACCAGACCAACTCCCCCCCCCCCCAAAAAAACAAAAAGGGCTAGACATCACCCCTACTTCACAACTAAAGAAACTCTTCAAAGACAAAGCGACAGCAGCCTAGGATCCCAAAGTTTTTCAGAGATGGAGGTAAGATTCAGTTCCTCGTCTGTCTGATCCCAAAGCCCCCCAAAGAGTGAACAAATCTGGCCAGAGAACCTCCATGGCCACAATGGCCAACTCATTCCAAGCTGCACCACTGAGCCACCAGGAGGATGTTTTCTACTTTAATCCAGAAAAACATGGATTCCTGCGAAAGTAGAGATAAGAGATGCACCTAAAAATGGCTGCTCTGGCTCCTGTTGGGTTCACAACTTCATACGCAAGGGCCACCTGAAAACTGCCACCCAGAGTTCCACCCACAAGCTAAGCTGCTCAAGAGGTAGTGTGGTACGGCCATCTCCAGTCAATCCTGAAGCTGTGGTGTCAGGGAAGAGGAAACAGACAAGCACCAAACACAAGAAAAGACATAAATGTGGATGGGAATTAGGCTAACTGCCAGGTGGCTTTCGAACCCCACCAAAATGAACACACCAGAGCCCATTACAAAGCAGCTCCTCTTAGCAGAGGTATGTGAAGGCCCTACGTGCACCACCAGAGGGCATTAATTCATGGAGTTGTTTAGAAGTTTAAGAGTTGAGTATGGGGGCTCACATGTATAACCTCAAATGTGTGAGATCAGAATAATAGTGCAAAGACAACAGGTTTTTTGCCTGGGAAACAAGTTAACAGGACACCATCTCAATAAGTTAGGCACGATGGCTTTCATCTGTGGCCCAAAATTAGGTAGGTAGATAGCTGTTCACCCACTTAGGCAAAAAAAAAAAAAAAAAAGGACACCATATCTAAAAGAGTTGGAGGCATGGTTCAAATGGGAGAGTGCTTTCCTACAACTGTAGGACCCTGAGTTCAAACCCTAGCACTACAAAAAGAAAAAGAAAAAACTTTAAAAAAAAAGCTTACAATACAGAGCTTAAATTGCAGAGTATTAAGAGTATTGAATGAAAGCTTAACTTCAAATCAAGGAAATGCTAAGCATGCAAGTTTGACCGTGGCTTTAACATTCATTAGTCATATAAATTACAGTTTAACTCCACAAAATGTACAACATACAGCAGCAGAATATTCAAAAACAATAAGCTAATCAAATCTTCTGACTTAGGAAAATAACATTTCAAAATAAGAGTGATGAACTGCTCACTACTCCTCCATCTGTAGTCACAGGGCTGTTCACTTGCCAGCAACCCCAGCATCTTTTACATGTGCACAGCAAGGGCATCGATTAAGATTTTGATATGGCTTCTTCTTTGCTTTGAGAAGCTATTCTTCATTGAATTACAAGTGGACATTCACCGTAACAAAATTATAGTGCTGTTTATTAAGCATGATTAAGACATCACTTACACTCTCCTATTACGGTCCTTCTCAAAATAAACAGCAAATGGTTATATGTGGTCATATGTGCTAGGCTGATGTTCCAAGCACATTAACTTCTACAATGCAATATCTCCTTTAAGGGGATCTACTCTAACTTTAGTAAAAAGCTTGACCTGGCAATTCTTGAATGTGATCCTGGATTTTTCTGATACATTTGTATCCTCCACTGGTGATTCATCTGGCCACAAAACTATAAATACAGATTTGTGAGCTTTGCTTATTGAACCATTTTTGCAAATGTATCTTCACACACACACACACACACACACACCCCACCACCACCACCACCACCTCCACCACCAAATCATATTTCTTACATTTCCATGGCAGAAAAAGATTATGTAAACTAATTCAGCAACAAATCTAATGACAAATGCATTTCTCTACAAAATGTTTTGTTGTTGTTGTTTTGAGGTATACATAAAAACCTGGACTTTAGTTTCCACACTTTATTTACAAGTATTTAAAAAGCACTGCATCATCTTTATTGATTCGATCAGAAATATTGGCCACTTCTCTATGTGAAATACAATCTAAGCTTAATTGGATCTTTGTCCTGGTTTCAGCTGATTTCTTATGTATAATATCTAATACACTGAAATGAACAAAATCTGACACAAAGTATATTATACCTGGAAGAGGAGTTTTAGGTCTTCAGACAATTCATCACAAGTTAGTGCTACAAATAAACTCACCTTGAGATAACCACCTGCATCACAGAACATCTTCTCCTTGGGTTCTTTTTTGTTTTTTAAACCTTCAAGAGCAATATTAGTATTATGGCCTATGCCAGTACAAAGAACAAAGATGGAGTGACTATGGCATCTTTGAAGGTGATCTGGAACAAAAGCATGTTCGTTAGTGTCATCTTCCTGCCACGCATGGCTGAATGGCAGGCACATGTCCCGAGAACCGCGTCACAGCACACATTTCTTGCATCACTATTACGAGGCCATGTACGCTCACCCGATCAGAGCCACCTGTGTGGTCTTTATGTGGTACGTGCTGTCACCGTCCTGGGGTCCCTATGGAGCACTGAGACACCCACTAGAGCTAGAAAATACTGCCTTGTTTACTTAGTGCCAAAATGTATTAATAATTAAGCAGCCCATCCAGTTATTTGCCTCTTTTCTACCTCTCGTTTCTTGATGGTTCTTCCTAGACTTTCTAGACTTCTTCATATGACCCACGTTTCTTCGATGTCTACATATCCTATGATTCGGGAGTCATGGACATCTCACAACAAAAAGTTTGTAATTCACAACTCCTCGGTCCTCATCCAGTCTGGCTTCTTGTACCACCTCCAATTAGGCTGTCAGTTGTTCCAATTACAATGAATGTTTTTGGTCTTACTCAAACATTTTTCCATTCTAAAATCAGGTTAGAGTACATAAACAGCAAGTTAAAGACTGAGAAAGGACAAGACTCTAGTGGTCCACCAGTTCATTCAACAGCATTTATTGAGACTCCACGGTGCCAGGCACTGCCCTGTGTGCTGAGGAGAGGGGACAAGATGGAGAGCCTGCTCCTGTGGAGCTTCCATTCTCAAGGGAGATGGTAATCGACACACACAGGCCATCACGGGGGGTGGGGGGGGGGGGTGTAAACAGTAGCGTGAAAAGAGCTACGGGGGAATATCACGGTCACCGAGGCTCTGGGACAGGCACGTGGGTGGGGCCTGCTCTCCACGGCTGAATCAGGCAGCCGAGTTCCTGCACCGCCACTCTGGATGATGCCAGAATAGGTCACTTAGTCTACTTCATTTTTAGTAACGTTCTGTTACTAAGTTAACTTGGGGTTTTGAGCACAATGAATTCACTAATGGAACTGTCTTGAAGCCAAACAGGGAGCTGGCAAAACGGTAAAGCTCTCTACGAGTTCTGTCAGCTTCATTCCAATGTGTCAGCCCTCACGGCTTCAGCTCTGTGGGTCCCTCTTCTTGATGCGCCCATGAACAAGTGTGTGCTGAGAGCCTGAAATAAACAGGTGTAAAATGGGTCAAGACCATCGCTTCTATTTCTGTTTTAACTGAAGAAAATGTGCCCCATTTCCAGAGGGAGACAGAGAAGACATCTGAGTATATTTAAACACACAGGTGTATATATGCACATGTGTATGTGACCCCACAACACTCCCCAATACACAGATGCCTGCACATCTGACTTGCTCTGTATTACTGCACAGAGGCCCTCAGGCCGCTACTACAGTATCACTCTTGGTAGGCTGCAGGTTGTATATTTAAGAGGCCACAAAACTGTTTTAAGGAATCAAATTAAAAATTAAAGGTTCAAAGATGATCTAAGTCCAGATTCAATTAACACCGATTTTAAAGGAATTCTTTTTTTACTGACTATGCATATTCAGCAAACAACTTCAGTTTTTGTTTTGTTTTGTTTTTTTTCCTAACACAGAGTCCCAGGGGAGTCATTATGTACAATCAGCTCTCTAATTCAGATTAACTCGTCTAAGTACATATTGATATAACAGAACACAATGCCTCTGGAGCGCATCTAGGAGGCAGAGCATTAAGAAGATGGACTTCCACCTGTGCTTCCTAGGCCAGTGTCACAGGTGAGGAAAATAAAGCACTTCAAAGAGATACTGGAGGCCACAAGAATAAGTGGGTATTTCCTAATTAATGTAAGATCTTGACTGGTGGCATGCACAGTGGCCTTGAAACTGCCAACATCTGGGTGCAGACGCGAGGCCTCTGATGTCCGCTCGCTCATCAGTCTTTCTCAAGGACGACAGCAGGGCAGAGTCAAGGGAGTCACTCAAGGGCTTACGAAGCTACTGAGCAACTGGAACACAGGGAGGCAGGCAAAGACTCATTTGTGATCTGGAACTGAACTAAGGCAATCTTCAAGTTAGGAGGCTACAGGCGTAACTGGAATTCTGTGGGATCAAGGAGAGTGAAAAGGCCCTTGCCGCCCAGGCATGTGTCCAGAACTCAGGGCCAGGCAGCTTCACAGGCCTACCATACAACACCAAAGGTATGTTGTGAAAAGAAAGCTGCCGTGGGCATTTCACAGTGGGAGCTATCACTCTATTTGTGACCTATTTCCCTTTAAGTTATTCCACTAAATTGGTAACGTAGGATACCAGAACAATAAATGGAAGATTTCAAGGCGATCAAATGTAAATTGCATTTTTTACATAAAATGTGACCATCACTGGAATCAGACAGCAGCTTCTGACTTGTTTTTCCATTGCTCTCTGCACATCTGATCTCTGCTACCAAAATTTTAAGACCTGCATAAACAAAAACAGTATTTATTTTTTCTCTTTATCTAGCACAGTGGTTAAGTTTACTTTGGCTTGGAGGTACATTACCCACCAGCACTTCCCCCACCCATTCACCCTGACTCATTCATCACAACCCAAGGCAGAGGTTGAGCTGGGCTCTAGGGACAGAAGGAGGGAGCCCCAACACCTGCCCCCTAAGAGCTCCCAAAGTAGTAGGTTAAAGACAACAACAAACAGAGCATGACAGTACATTGTACAGGGCCCCCACAGAGGCAGGAGATGACACAGCCAAGGGAAGAAAGAACTGAAGCACAGGCTGTGCTGAAGACAGCCAAGAAAAGATGCAAGAGAAGTGGCCTGACTCAGAGTCTGCTGGGTCAAGCAGGAGTGGGTAGGTGTGGGGAGGTGGGAAGGGGCAGGGGAGAGGCAACCCGATGAGGACATGCTGGAATGGGCCAGGGGATGGCTGTGCAGCCTGGCTCTCTTTACTTTCCTTTGCATCTATGCTAGAGAGTGGGAGTTTCTGGAATGAAGACTTTACTACAGAATCAAGTCCAGATATCCACTACAGAAGGGCCTGACTGACTGGCGTGTGGAAGTGCTGCACTCCAAGGACAGGGAGGAGCAGGTACTGAGTCCTCCAGACCACAACTGCTTTGGCTGTGGTCATGCAGGCTGCTGGTTAGAGCTTAAAGTTTCCAAATGTTCTATGGGAATTTGATCAGCGAGAAACAGAGAAGCTACACTTTAAGAGGTCAAATTGGGTCTCTCCTAAATGCCGGTGTCTGCAAATGGACTCACATCCCCAAACCCTTGCAGCCTGGGAGGCAGCCAGCACAGAGCTTACAGAGGCTGAAACCACGTACATAGCCAGGCAGGGGCCGGGTCTCCGGGACATGTTTATGCACCTCCTGCCGAGTCGCCTACATGTTCTGCAGAAACTTAAGTAAGGAAGCATTGTTAAGTTCAGCCAATAAGTTCATCACACACAAAAGTTATATTTTACATGTCTACAGGTTCTATTTTAATAGTCAAGGTCTAAATTAAAAACAACGAAAAAAATTAAAACTCTTAACTTTCTAGTCTTCTGGAAAAACAGGCCTCCATTTTCAAAGAAACTATAATTTTGTGCATGCTAATTGCATGATTTACTCCAACAATGCTTTTTTCAGAAAAGAGAATCCTTCTGTTCTCTTCTACAATGTTATAATTTACTGGTGATATCGTGAATTAGCTCTTCTGCTGAGATACATCCCAGTCCACCTTTCATAAAAGGGTAACTTCGTAAGCAAGACACTTATGGGGAGGAAAACCTCAAAATGAATTGGGATGGGGCTCTTAATATTCTTTTCATTGCTTGCTTATACGTTCTAGTTCTTGGTATTCATATATTTCATCAGATGGAAATATTTAACTAGAATTAAAGGAGTTTAAGAATACTTAATGTACCAAGTAAGCTGCTGCTACATGTTTCCTGGACTTACTTTCCTGCAAACACAACCGTGCGAGGAGAAAACCACAGCTGAGGAGAGAAGCAGAGTCTGCTGATCATGGCTCGACAGCCAAGGATCACTCATGAAACCACTGCTCTGAGGTTAAAGTCATTTGAGGAGCAGGGTACACAGGCACAGTCCCTGGGCTCACGCAATCTTTCGTTTACCTCAACACTGCTGGAAACAAGCTAAAAGGAACCTGAAGTCAACTTGTAAGGTATGGAAATGGTTATGCATTCACCTTTCCCTAAGAGCTTGTGTTAATTCTCAGTATGAAGTGGAGGAACAGCCAGGGGGCTGAAGAGGTGTTCTTGTCGACTCCTTCAAGCTATTCTGCTTTTCTCTAACCTAAAAGAGGCTTCTGACATCACAATCACTCAGTGTGGCTCTCGAGCCAATACATATGCACATACAAATAGGATGCATGTGCACATGGGGGAAGCAGCTAAACTGCCTGGTACTGAATGATCACTTACATTCTGTTGAAAGGGTTGGCTTGCTGCTGCCTGCACTGTGCCCTGAGGCCCGGAAATGTCTCTTTGGCACCAATTCAAACACTCGTAGGATTGCCGGGCTAAGTATTGCTAACAGAACTTGGAGGATTTGAGGATAATGCCAAAATAAAGATCAAGCATCCAAAGATATGTCAAAATAAAGACAAGACTCTTTAAAGGGTGTTTTTCCTGGATAAAGATGTTTGCTGTAAGGAGCTATACACATGGACTACACCTCGCCAGTGACTCAATAAAAGGCCTGATAAAAGTAAAAGTCAGCAGAAATCGCCATTTATGAAAGACCCTGTCAACATGAAAGCCTGTGTGTCTCATATCCTACTGTGACTAAGACTCCTTCCCCAAACTCATGGTTCTAAGAAGCAGTACTCAGATGTAGTATGAGGCGAGAGCAGCCCCAGTCTCACAAATGTTGAGGCTGGCTCCAAAATGGGTAGCAGCTTGGAGCAGAAGCCACAGAAGCACCTGGCCACCCCTCTTGCCTCCCAAGTGGCCTCTCCGTCCCGAGCCCACCTTCCAGCAACTTCCACGGAGATGGAAGATGACTTAAACAGTCACCTCCAAGCCTTGTGCTGTCTTGTGTGGTGTGGTTGGCCATGAGCTTCACGTAGCTTCTAGAAATCTGAAATGTGCCTAGTCTGAAGCAAGATGTGTCAGAAGTGCAAAATATACACCAATTCCCAAACTGTACCAACACAGCCCAAGCATGCCATACTAACTACACATCTGCGAATCTTATATATTAAAATACAGTCAAATGTATCCCTAAAATTCCTACCGTTCTCTTTCCTTCAGCAGAGGCTCCCTTCATGTTCCCACTGGGCTCTCCTGCCCTAGCTCTACAGCAAGTTCAAGCCCCGATGCCACAGCCTCCCCCACCCTTCATCTCTGCCTGCCTGTTTTGCTGTGTGTGGTGTGGACTGTGTGGTCCATTGCCACGCTCACTATTCTACAGGGGCTCAGCTCCCTCTCCACTGAACCTACCCGCAAAGTCCTAATCTTGTTCTTCCCTGGCCTGAGCTTAGTTACAGAAAACGGAACTCCAGCACACCGGCTCTGCTTCTTGTCCTTCCACTTCCACTACCCACCTGGCACTTGGACCGGTCCACTTCACCCCTACAGCTCCTACCGGTTCCCAGAGGCCATAATCTGCAGTGAACCCTCACTCCTGCAGCAGCCCGACAGGCCGCAGTGCTCTGCTTCCAGGATACAATGCCCTGCCTGCCCCACTTGCTCCTTCTCACTCTCCTCTGCTTCCTCCTCTCTCTCTTCTCCCTTAAGAGAGTCTCAGGTCTCTGTGTTCACATGTACTCATATAGGCATGGAAAACACTCCACTGTCTACCCACAGCTAGGCCTTGCCTCTGAGGAACACTGACACGTCACTGCCAAGCCAACTCCATTTGGCATCTTAAAGACCAGTACGTTCAAGCACAACTTTGTCGGTCTTCTCAACCTTCTTCCCAACCTGCGGCCCCCTCAGTCATCTCAATTCCAAAAATGGGGAGTTACATTCTTTTGAGTTACTTTGTACCCAATACCAGCATCAAATCCTCAATCTTCTTATGTAACTACCATCTGTTAGCTCTTACTTCAAAATATGCTCTGCTAGCAGGCACCAGCAGCTCACACCTGAAATCCTAGGATTCACGACCAGCCAGGGCAGAAAACTTCACAAAATGGGCTGGGAAGGTGGCTCAGTGGTAGAGCCTTGCCCTGCATGCGTGAGGCCCTGGGTTCGATTCCTCAGCACCACATAAGCAAAAAGAAAAAAGCCGGAAGTGGTGCTGTGGCTCAAGTGGTAGAGCGCTAGCCTTGAGCTGAAGAGCTGAGGGACAGCGCCCAGGCCCAGAGTTTAGACCCCACGACCGGACCCAAAAAAAGAAAAAGAAAAGAAAACTTCACAAACGACCATCTCCAAAATAACCATTCAAGCTGGGCACTGGTGTTCACGCTACTCAGAAGGCTGAGATCAGAGGATCATGGCTCCACGCCAACCCAGGCAGAAAATTTTGCCCAGCAAAAAGCTGGAAGAGGAGGTATGACTCAAGTGGTAGAGCACCAACCTTGAATAAAAAGTTAAAGCAAGAACACAGAGCTCTGAATTCTAGCCTTAGTCCTGGCACATACATACATATATACATACACAACCACCAAAAAGCAAGGCTGGAGACCTGGTTCAAACAGTAGAGACCCAGTCAAGCACACATGAGGCCTTGAGTTCAAACTCTGAAACAAGTAACGAATAAAGAAACTGCATCTGAACACCTCTGACTGTCCTGGGCCACACACCACTATCGATTCTTGAAACAGTCTCCTCACCAGGCCCTCAGCTTGTGCCCTGTCCCCCAGGCCAGGGCGCAGCTACATTCCCGCACTGTGCCAGAAGCACTGATCACGAATTACACGTAGGCCAGGTTAGGTTGTGGGGTCTCAGCCACACAGCTG
Source organism: Dipodomys spectabilis (assembly GCF_019054845.1). Taxonomy (NCBI): domain Eukaryota; kingdom Metazoa; phylum Chordata; class Mammalia; order Rodentia; family Heteromyidae; genus Dipodomys; species Dipodomys spectabilis. The sequence goes on along the minus strand of NW_024870865.1, from coordinate 321,424 downwards.
TGCTCAGCTCAGGCAGCCTCAGACAGCACGTGGATGAACAAGTGAGCCTCTGCTCCAACAAAGCTGGGACTGAAGCGAGCCCTGAAATTTGCATTTCAGATCATTTTTATGATATGAGATATTATCTCCTCTTGTATGCTAGCAGTTTAGCGGCATTCTTAGTTGCTGGCTGTGCCAAGTGGCAGCAGGCTACTGTATGCAGACCCTGCCCTACATTCGAAGTGATCATGTCTTTTTCCTGTTCAAAAATTCTTGGATGGCTTCCAAGAATCTCGGTAAAATCACCATGGGCGCATGCATCTGTAATCCCCTAGCACTCAGGAGGCTAGGGCAGGAGGACCATGAGTTCAAGACCAGCCTGGACTACTCAACTAATACCAGGCCAGCCCAAGCTACACTGTGAGGCCAAATAAAGCCTTTCCATGTCCTGCAAGGACTCTCAGGATGCTGTTCCTGGCACCTCCCCACTCTACAATCTAGGCAGCCTGCCTGTCTTTCTGGCTTCTCTTTCACTGTTGCCAAACCTACAGACACCACAGGGCCTTTGCTCTTGCTGTCCCCTGTGCTTGGAATATTCCTTCCAGGTACCTATGTGGTTCACTATGCCAGGCTCTTCACCTTATGGAGACTCAAGTCACATCAAGTCAAACAGCACAAGCATACAAATATCCATCTCCACAGTGCTGTTCATCCCACCCAGTACCCCAGATTATTATTTATTATTTAGAAACGAGCAGATCAGGCAGTTTTTAAAGAGAGTCAAGGCAAGCACAATGTGTGAGAAGATAAAATCTGGATCTAACGATCACGCGGCACCACTTGGCTCACTGCGTGACACAGAGCAGGCTGACTCCTCTGCGCCTCTGTCTCCTCTGCGCCTCTGCCTCCTCACCTGTGGAGCAACGGGAAACCGCGCCTGCTTCTCACTACTCTGAAGCACACCAGTTAGTAGACGTAAGCAGCACATAGACGCACTCGCTTTTGTTTACTGTCCCTTTCCTCTAATCAGAAGGTAACGTCTTTGGGAGAAATGGCTTTATTTGGTTTGCTGCGTTGTTTCAGATACTGGGCATAGGGCCTTGTCTGAAATTCAGACACTGTAGAGTGGACAGCACAACCCACTGCCTCTCATCTCTGTAACAGCTGTGGTCCTAGGCTAGACTGGACGGAAAAGGGGAAGAGCCTGGCATAGTGAGCCACATAGGTACCTGGAAAGAATATTCCAAGCGGAGGGGACAGAAAGAGCAAAGGCCCTGCGGTATCTGTAGGTTTGACAAAAACAAAAACAAAAAAACCCTCTTATCTGAAAAATAACTAAAGCACAAGAGACAAAGAAGTACTTTCAAGTGGTTTTCTCCTCTCTGGAGAAACAGAGCCATGTCCTGCCTTGAAGGCAGAAATAGCCATCACGTGCAGCAATTATTCAACTGCATAAAGAAGAAACTCCTATATCCTAAAACTATTCGTGTATTCAAAGGTTACATGGTAAAGTCTTGAACCAAATTAGAAAGGAAATAATTTCATAGTCAGGTTCAAATTTCCACATGTGAAATGTCAATTAGTATGTAGTAGTACAACTCTGAATAAACCTTATGTTTTCTGGTTATAAGCACTAAAGACTATTTATTCAAAGCAGGTTACTTGACTTCTAAAACTAAGGAATATTGCCAGGTGCTGATGGCTCACATCTACAATCCCTACCTACTCAGGAGGCTGAGATCTAAGGATCAAAGCTCAAAGCCAACCCAGACAGGAATGTCTATGAGACTTTTCTTCAATTAACCATCAATATAGCTAGAAGTAGAATTGTAGCTCAAAGTGGTAGAACACTAGCCTTGAGCCAAAAGCTCAGGGAAAATGCCCAGGCCCTGTGTTCAATGCCATAGGACCAGGATGGAAAAAACAAAACAAACAAAAACTAAAGAACATCTCAACAAATAATCTAAGCCTTCCCCAGGCCAAAAGAAGGGACCACACTCCCATCTGCCCATGAAACACAGGCTTGGCTCAAAGTCCACCACCGGTCCCATGCGAGGCATGTCTCCTCCCACCTACCTATATGCACTTACTTCTTTTAGGATGACTGGGTTTTGCTTTATAAAACTTTCGGCTCTACTATTTTATGACAGGTCTATAAAATGAAGGTACTTATATACTTTCCAGTGTAACATGGACTCTTCCAAGTGAAAGCTCAGCTTCCTTTTTTAAAGCAACACGGGGAACAATGAAGATACTCACTGTTCAGCAAAGTACAAACTATGCTTTGAACCTCAACTAAAATATTTCACTGTGAAATATGAAATGAACATCTTCAGTACTGGTACTATCAAACAAAAAAACAAACGGAGATGTCAGCAGTAGAGACACACCTAGGTCAGCCAGCACAAAATCCTATCGTGGAACTGCCTTCCTGCACTGAGTGTTTGAAAACCCGCTGTCTGGCTAAGGAATGGATGAGGAGGCAGGGTAAGAGCCTGGGGAGATGGGACGGCTGCCTCCTGGAGACGCAGGTGAGCTGCGGCATTCACAGCCTGCCTGCTTCACCGCCCTGCGCTGGCTTCCCTCTGAGGCCGATGTGACGAGAATCAATGCTCGAAGCTCACTGGAAGGGCCTCAGTGGGTTTTTGTTTGTTTTCTGCACCTGAGGACATCTTTTGCTCTTACTTCCTGAACAGGAAATGTTGCTCTTTTTCTATTTCTCCTACTTAAACCATTACACTAAAATAAATCCTTGCTACAACTTAAAAAAAAAATTCTGTACTTGATTGACCATTAAGGTCAATGTGACATAGCAGAGGACCAGCGGGAGGCAGGCAGGCAGGCATACGTGACATCTCAATTCTGCACTGCTATCCAGTGGCAAAGCCTGAAGACTCAGGATGGTGCTCCAATTTAATACTGTATTTAGCTGATGATCCTAAATAACACTTTGTCAGCTTTTGTGATCTAGCACAAAACCACATGCCTTGTGATCTACCAGCCGGGCTGTGCAATGCCCTTGACTTGAGGCTCAGGTTTTGGTGGGGACATAACTTTGATGTATTGTCTTTCTCTATCACACTGCAGTGATTATCTCCAGATCTGTCATCACATAGAGTGCTACCAAAATTAGATTATGGCTAGTTAATAAGACTGCCTCTCCCCTTTGGTACCATCATGAAACCTGAGACTCTTGGCTCTGCTTGTTTGCAAGATCAAAAAGTCACGGCTGTTTGGTTTATAGGATGCAAGGATAAGAACCATCTGCTGGTCTGGTGTTTCTTTAATTAAAACTTTAATTACAGATATATCTGCACAGATACGTGCAGTCTATCAGCTCCAGTCCTTAATTACCTGTGCTAATGAGAAATGAAGAGTTTCCACTTGCTCAGTATCTACTATGCACATGCATCAGGTGAACTAAGGTCGGAAAGGGAGACCTAGTGTCAGACTTTAGCCAAGACTCTTAACCTTCTTCTCTACCAATTCTCATCACACCATTTAGTTTCTCCTTTGGAAAAAATGACAGTTTAAGAAAGAAAAATGCTGGACACTGATGGTTCATGCCTGTAAGTTTAGCTTACTCAGGAGGATGAGACCTGTGGATCTCGGTTCAAAGTCAGCCTGGGCAGGAAAGTCAGTGAAATTCTTATCTGCAATTAACTGCCAGAAAACCTCACAGACAGGCCTGAAGCTCAAGCCCCACAACTGACGAGAGAGAGAGAGACAGAGAGAGACAGAGAGAGACAGAGAGAGACAGAGAGACAGAGACAGAGAGACAGACAGACAGGCAGACAGACAGAGACAGAGACAGACAGAGACGGGGGCGGGGGGGGAGTGGCAGGTGCCAGTGGCTCCCACCTATAATACTAGCTACTCAACAAGTTGAGATGTGAAAATTGAGGTTCAAAGTCAGCTTGTACAGAAAAGTCTATGAGATTATCTCCAGTTAACCACCAAAAAAACTGGAAGTAGACCTGTAGCTCAAGTGGTAGAGAGCTGGCCTTTAAGCAAACACGCAAACACACACACACACACACACACACAGACACACACACACACACACACACAAATATACGGATCAGCACTGAATGAAGACAGACAAAGGACTGGACAGTCAAACCCAAATAATCACAGCTTTGTACTGGGTATGTGTGATGTCTGTCATGTGTCAGGTTCCTGAGCCACCTGTATGAAAAACAGAAAATCTAGTCTAAATCCTACGATTCTGAGGTATGTCACCCAGCAACACAGTAAGAAACCTCACTTCCCCAGGGAAAGCAAACACAACCAGAACAGACAAGAGCTGCTTCCTGTGGCTTCCAGCTCGGCAGCCATTTTGACACTCTGTCCTTTGTTAGTTCCCTTGCTGGCTAGGGCAGGTCTCACTAAGGAATGACAAAAGATATCATGTCATACTCCACACTTGTTTCTCAGTCTTTCTACAAGCCTCAGGAGGGCTGGAGGCAGTTCTGAGTGAGTCCCGCAGCAGCTGGCTGCCACTTAGGCCAATCTGCTGGCATGTAGGGCGCCACCCAGAGCTTCCTGACTCCACCCTGGGAAGACCTCTACCAACCTCAGCTCAACCTACCCTTCCACCCTCGCTCCTGTGGAAGGGGAAGCAGGATGACTCTGCCACATTTCTGGAGGCACGGGAGCCACCGCAGCCCTGAGCCACTGGATTTACTCTTTTCTGCTCTAACACAACCCACGCAGCCACAGCAAAGGCAACATCAGCTGCTGTTGAACCAACACTCCCGCTCCGGAGAGATCGGTCATCGCAAAAAATGAGGGTCTGAGCCAAATGATGGTGGACCTTCCCATTCAAAAACTATGCTGCATATATATGCAGAAATCTGTCATAAGCAGCTTCTAGAACATTCCAAGACTCTTGTAGGGCCTCATCTTTACTACTCGTGACTAAAGCCTATTTGTCTAAATTATCAAGATAAACAAAGTTAGGACAGATGATCAAGTAATAACTAATGTCTTAGGCTAATCAAGGGTAGTGGCTCACTTCTCTGAAAAACAGTAAGACAAATTATGTAAGTCCATTTGAGCAAGGCACCAGTGGCTCATGGCTTAATTCTAGCTACCAGGAGGCTAAGATCTGAGGGTGGCAGTCCAAAGCCATCCCTGGCAGACAAATCAAAGAGATTTTTGTCTACAATAAACCAGCAAAAACTGGAAGTGGAAGTGTGACTTGAGTGGTAGAGCACTATGAGGGAAACGCTAAAGAAGAGCACAAGGCCCTGAGTTTAAGGCCCTGCGCCAGCATGGTGTATGCGCACACAGACACACACACAGACACAGACAGACACAGACACACAGAGCCATTTGAACCCACAGGCTATGCACCTGGAGGATTTCAAGTACTTTACAGTCTGACAACAGAAACAATGCAAACATTCGGTGGGTGGAAGAAATAAAAGGGGGGAGAACAGAGAACTCTGGAGGAGGAGAACAGAAGAAGGGAAGGGAAAAATCAATGCATAAAAGCGGAGAAAGAACAAAGGTGAAAAAGAAGGTGAAAAAAGCCAACCCCCTTGTTCCTGAACTCCGTAGCAAAGCTCAAGCCTGGCGTTCTTGACGGCCAGTTCTCATTCAGAGGCTCCGCCTAAACAAGGTCCTGACTACCACTGAGCCAACAACTAACCTGGCCCACAGAGATCCACCTTGCCTACAATGTAGCCCACTGTAAGATTAATAGCTCTGCCCCGTATTCTAAAGCCAAACACCTACGTGTACAAATCATTACTTTTCTTGTTTACTTCCTGAAGCTGTTAATTATTGGTTCTCTGCTAAAGAAAAGGATCAGTCACAGGTGGCATCAGTGCTCCTAGTTTTTAAAGAGCTGTGCCAGTGACTCTAGCTATGCAGCCAAGACCAAAGAAGCTACTGTTCAAGAGTGCACCAGTGCTGCATATGTAACACCATCTTCCTGACAATGCTGGCAGCGGCCTGACTGCCAGGGCCACTCCACAGTTCTATGAGGCCTTACTAATTTAGGGCGCTATTATGTTAAAAGGTCTGATGGCTGAGAGTCAAAAAAGTTCGTACAGCTGAGGCAAAATGGCAGAACTGCTTTATGTGAGTGGTTCTGCCTGGCTTGCAGATAAACTCAAGGCAGTAAGTGTCAGGAGCTAAACAGCAGCTGGATTAAAATGCTAGTTTTGCAATATACTGAGGATATAAGCCAGGGACAGTGTAGTTAATCTACCTGAGCATCAGCATTCTTGTGTGTGAAACTGGGTTAGACCCCCGCCCCCAACAAAAGGGATGATTACAGAGTATGAAAGCACTGGGCAGAACATGTGACACATTCAGAACATGGGACAGCAGCGAAGTCCTACTCAATGTGAGGACACTAAGCCTCACACAGCTGAGTAAAATGCTCTCATTCCTTGAAAGCTAGCTAGACAACTTACCAGAGTAAAGAGAACTAATCAGGTAAATGATCTCCCCCCCTCCTCTCTCGCTCTCTTTCAGATCTCTTTTTGTCTCCACAGGCCAAAATAGCTAAAACAAAAGAATCAATAAAAGGAAGGGTGAGGTGGCTCTTCACTTTTCCTCCAAAAAGATTAAGAAGCCTTTACCTACCCAAACTTGAATTTATTTTACAGGTACTAAAATGCCATAAGCTATGTAGTTCTCTAAGCATCCACAGGTCTCTAAATTAAAAGTTGGGACACTGGGGGTGGGGCAGGGCTAAAGTGTCACCCTGTGTAAGGAGCATTTTCCACACAATGGCGTTCAGGTTTGGCACCGCTGCATGTCAGCATGCCCTATGGCTCTTCACAGGTCATCAGTGTGATCTTTTGGAGTGGGTGCTATTATTACTGCTCTCAATAGAAAGAGGAGGAAACTCAGGCACAGAGAGGTTGGGCAATGGGCTGTAGTTAGGCCATTTACCAGAGGCTGAGGTGGGATTAGAGCCACACAGGCCTGGCCCTTCATCATGGGATTCACAACTGACTGAGTGAGGTTCAGTTTCAAAAGCACCTTCCTCTGAGTTCCCACTATATTCCAACAACTTTAAAAGGCAAGTAGGAAATATACAGTTGCTGCTTGCACCCAGGATAAAAGAGAAGCAGCATCAGACATTTTACAAACTCCGGGATGGGTCAGCTAAACACTAATTCACTGTGTTCACACTAAAATTAAAGCCTCCTCTAAGTCTTACATTCAAATATTTTAGCTTTGGATAACTATCTTTAAGATTTCAATAGTCTACTCAATGATCTTGTTATTCCAAAGCAGATGTTCTAACTCTCAGAGAAGAATTTTCTCTGTGAATCACAAATAACAATATCCATGTGGCTTTCAACTCAATAAAAATCTTAAATGCTAAACAAATAACCAATGCTCATTGGAAATAAGTAATCACTGTATCCATGTACGGGCTCTCTTAGAAAAATAGATTGCCTTAAAAAATGTATTAAGCCGAAAACTTCAAGAAAAATCTAATTGATACAATCATAAAGTAAAACATAATAAAAACATTTCTCTTCTGCATCTATTAAGGTCTTTTCAGCTTCTATTAGACTTCTGAATAAATTATCTGGCTCTGGGGAGCCCAGCTAACTGACTCTGTCACCAGGGAGCTTGTGACTCCCCAGGGGACAATCAGCTGGCTCATCCCTCACAGGAGGAGAGCAGCCCATGAGCCGCCCTATGATGCTATGAACTCCAAATCAGGCACCTTTCCTTTGTTGCTTGAAGGACACAGCATCAAAGGGACAAATAAAGGACACACCTGAAGGGGAAAAAAAAAAGAAAAGAAAAAGAAAAACAGAAGCCTTTGGGGATCTGGAAAGCATTCCTGCACTGCGGTGGGTTGTGTCGTAACGTAATTTAAAAAAGAAAGAAAGAAAGAAAGAAATCACCCTAAAACTCAAGGTTCAGCAAGGAAGCTGCTCTAACTGTCAGCACATTTATCATCACAGGAAAACGGGAGCTTTATAATTATAGGATATTTTACCTACTAGCATTTCTCAACCCTGATATTTTGTAGTTCTGTGAAAAAAGATACCCAACAGGCCAAAGGCGACTTTCCAGGTATGCAGACTTAACAGGCAAAATAAGCTACAAGCTGGAAGTGTTTGTAAGAGTTCCAATCACCAATGAACAGCTCACCATGACTAATTTTAATTTGTGGTTCTAATGAATGATATAAACTTTTATAGGTATCAACAAAGCTCAGAGAGGACTTAAATCCATTTCAGTGCTCATTTAGCAGCTTCAGCTGTGTGCAATTAAAACATCAGCATTAAATGTTAGAGAATAAAATAATGAGACACTTAAAAGATAATCTGTGCTTCACTGGACCATGTGCAGAGATTTCACGTGATTTTTTTTTAGAGGGGGAGAACCATGATTTCTTAGAAATATTTTAGCAGTTCAAAGAATTAACTCAAGTTTAATTTTTGGTTTTGAAGAACTTTCTGAAAAGATGAATATAATAAGGATGCACTATTTGATAGAGAATAACCAAATAAAAGCAAACTATGTATTTAGCAAAAAGAAACACACATTTTGATTACATTGAAACTGTTGTTTTTCCTTCTCAAAGAAATAAAATATCAAAGAGGAGGAAAGGTGAATTTTATGAGACAACTTTGTAGTCTTCTAGCCCTTAAATGAAATTAAAACTGTAGGCTTTCTCTCCCAATAATATTAAGAATTTGCAATTTGAGGATGCAGATGTAGTAATTCAAGTTGCTACTACTGCACTGACAGTGACTGTGTGTGTGTCTTTATGTGTGTGTTCTAGTGTGAGGAGTGTTTGGGTGGAACGACCATTGCAGACATACTGGATATGTGTGAATTATATGTGAACATGAGTTAATTCATACCTTTTGCAAAACATGTATGGGAAAATGCACTAATTAAACTCAAGTTTTTAAAAGGATGAAAACACAGATTATACTTTATTTTTAAAAACTGAAATGAATTTCAATACAGAAAATGAAGACAGCATTTTGCAAATTTATCCCTCAAAGGGGTATCTCTATTTGAGGAAATCAGCGTGCTATACTTTGAGAGATGAAATGTTACAGCTTGTACACCAAAATTAAAAATGAAATTAAATTAAAAAATGAAATGGTTACCAAGGTAATGCAGGTCAGGGGATCAAAGGTGAAGGGTCACACATTATTAAAAAGAAATCCAAAAGGACGGCTGCATCATGATCTCTGCAAAACAAAGGAGCTCCAGTAAGTACAACTAATATCTCCAAGAATTTCAAATCAAGCTCTTGAAAAGAAGACTCCACTGACTGATTCCGTGTAGAGCCATTTTTATTTAGGTACACAACCAAATTTTAATTACCTGTTACCAACAAAAATGTTTACAAACATTTAGCTATTCAATCATATTAAAACCCCAAATATCTCCAATTGAAAGTAGATGGGAAGTACTGATATTTCCATTGGAACCCAACCTTGTTGTCTGGAAATGACAGTGTTTGATAAGTTGCCAACATATCAGAAATCTAATTTGGTCACAGCATGGTGAGTTTTTTTTCCTTCTCCTCAAGGAATGAGTTACAAAATTGAGTTTTTGCAAATTTCTTTCATTTGAAGTTGCTGCATAAAATTTCCATTATTGGAACATTTAGTATAACAATGTTCTAGAAGACAGCAATAAAGTGATACATGATAAAATAAACTGTGTAACTATATCTATTAAGATCTGTTCTTACATTCAACTTTCACTGCACAGGGGGAAAAAAAAAGACATTTTAAGCAAAGTAACTTGGTAGTTCTACTGGAATTATGCAGCTACTGGAAGCCTGACATGAGGAATCCCTACAAAGAAGAAAGAATTATCAAGCTTCACTTCAACGAATGTTATTATTTACTCATTGTCCCCAGTAATAAACTAACTTATACTTTTAAAAAGGATAAAAAGAGGTAAGGGTTTCTTTTGAAAAATAAAGCTGTCACCTAAATCACAAAAAACTTATTCAACCTCACGGTGTTAGTGAGCACAATAAGAGTTATTAAGTACTCATTTCAATGTTCATTTCACTAGTAAATAATCAGCATTATAGGACAATCATTCTGTTCTAAAAACTAAGCTTAAGCAAACCACATTCCTGATGCTAGTATGCAATCCCGCATGTGTACTGGACAGCAGATTCTAAACGCAGTGGGCACAATGGGCTAGCGTAGGTGATAGGTAGAAATATAACTAGCAAGAAAAGAAATGTGGCCACTCCTCTTTTACAACTCCAACTTCCCACTTCTTCCATTCTCCCACTCAAGTCCGCCCTTGTTAAAATCAAATTCCTCAGATATTTACACATTAAAATGTAGACAACTATCCAAACGCCTTTTTTTTTTTTTTTTTTTGCCAGTTCAAGCCTGGGCACTGCCCCTGAGCTTCTTTTCCTCAAGGCTAGCACTCTTACCACTTGAGCCACAGCACTACTTCTGGCCTTTTCTGTGTCTGTGGTATTGAGGAATCGAACCCGGGGCTTTATGCATGTTAGGCAAGCACTCTACCACTGAGCCACATTCCCAGCCCCCAAATGGATTTTATTAAAAGAAACAGGATATTCTTTCTAGGCGCTTATGGCAATCAATAAATAAGCTCTATAAATGCCAGTTTTGCTCCTTTGGATTAGGCTTTGTTAAAGTAACTCCATGCACTGGATGTTAAGTATGTTAGCGCCTTAAGGCCACATTGCTAAAAACATGATTTTCCCCCTTAAGTTGTACAGCTACTGAAAAGTAAACTAGCATTCCATTTTTTAGAATGCTCGTCTCACATGGAGTCTGTCACATATGTACTGTTGCTGGGAGGCACGGGAGCAATTCTGAATACTACAAAAAGAATCAATACCCCATCAAAACAATGTATACGTTGTCTTAGTGTCATCATTACTTGGACCATTTCAGTATGCATGTAACAAAAGGCAAGGAGTCAGCAGTATAATGTTAGAGTCAAATTCTATTTTCCTAAAAATACTTTGTATTAAAAAAAAAAAAAGCAAGTCTATTCAGATCAAATACCTCTATGTATCACATTTGTTACCAAAACAGTATTTATTAGCTAATCTCTACCTGAGAATAAGATGAAATCATTTTAGATGCTTTTTAAATGTCCTCTAATTCATTCTAAAACCTCACAAGTCACCCCAAATATTCTTCCAATGTTTTAATCCCTGCCAGAGGTTTCAGACAGTTTACCAAAACATAACGCAATCTACAAATACAACCCACACAACCTCAACATGCTCCACGGGAATGAAGTTGGTCTCCCCACCTGAATACTTGGCAGGTCTGATAAACCGGCTCTGAATGAAACTGTGTCATCAATGGAAACATTTTTAGGTGGTTAAAAAAAAAAAATCAATCAAGGATTTTAGCTAATGTTGGGGAGGGGAAAGGAGGCAGCTATGGTCCTCACAGTCAAGAATCCTGGACTATACAGGAAAAGCTGAAAGCCATCAAGGGCAAACACAACCCCAGAACAACCTACAAATAACCATGAGGTTTCTCCAGTCCAAATCCATTCGCTCAAAGCAGGGAAGTGGAAACCAAGCACGTCTTCCCACATAGACAATGCTCTCCTCGTCAGTCCTGTTTGGTGCCTGTCTATTTAACATGGAAAGTATCACACTTTGGATCCTTAAAGGTTATTAGGCTTGGCTACCTTTCCCTACTCCCTCAAGGAGCCTTCATCCTTACTTGGGAGTCAATCAGTGCCTTCTAGCCCTATCCCCAGGCTCCAAATACTCCTTTTCCTTTCTCCTTTCTTCAGTAAGGCCACTGTTAAGTAATGACTATGAGTGAACGGTCATTATTAAGTCTACAGCAAACTCCTAGGTGGTGAAAATGCCGAGTATTTTCATACTGAGGGGTACTAGTACACTATTAAAATTAAAACTTGTCTCTTTCTATAACTAGTAACTGAATTAGACAGAAAATGCTCAGAACTCCTAATCAGCCCCCAAAGCCTTATGGTATAACTATAGCAACATGCTATCCTTGATCAAAACCTGAAACAGCTCCATACGTGACCTTCACAAGGCTAGGTGCCTGAAAGAAACAAGGTACCAAGTGCAATCATGGACTACCAAGTTCGCCCACATTCCAGCAGAGAAGATTCTTCAGGGAATTCTTAGGGTAAGCTCTAGCTAGCTGGACAACACTGTACTAGGGTATTTTTCTCAATAAATTCAGTCTATACTCTCTACTGCCAAACTTTTCTCTTGTTCTTTTGCTGAGAAGCAGTATCTACATGCAACGCACAAGAAATCAGTTCACCTCTCAAACAAATATAGAACAAAGAATATCATTTCTAAGAAGGTTAAATCATAACCAAAATTTTGCATTTTTATCTCAAGTATAACAAAATACGTGGAAGAACTGAGAAGTGATGAAAAAGGAAGAGTCAAGAAAATTCAGAGTCAGATCCACTAGGAGACAGCTAAAGAAATCCATTAAACAGAGTTCTAGACATTTACTAATTCTTTCCAAATAGCTACTAACTCAACAATATCATATAACACTTTCTACAGCAGAAATGAAGCTCAACAAGTATATTAAGCCATGAAATACTCAGTCCAAAGTTGATATGTCATGGAACCAAATTTTATTTACTTTTAATCTATATAAATAAATCACCAGCATAGCATTCTATAAAACGTAAGGTGCACTTGAGTGAATGTCTTTCAGCTAAGTAGGTATTTTATTTCTATTAACATTTCATGTTAGGGTTTATATTGGTTTTCCAGCAAGGTAGAAGATTGTCCACTGGAAAGCCAAAGGAGAGAAAGGCATTAGTTTCCACCCCTATTTGACCCAGTAGGAGGCATCTCCCATTTATCATCTCTACCAGTTTTCCAACTTTCAGAAAACACATTTCCTGTTGACGCTTCAAAGATGGCTGAAGATATGTCAATTTCTCAAAACTTCTGTAAATATACAGCAATATCATTTCTACTATATTCCTTAAAAAAAAAGCCATGTGTCACACATCTATAATCCCAGACTCAGGAGGCTGAGATAGAAAATCTCAAGTTCCAGGCCAGCCTGACCTACAAAGTGAGACCCTGTCTAGGAGTGAAAAGGAGAAAGGAAGGGAGGGAAGGGGAAAGGAGAACAAAGAGAAAAGAAAACAAAAAAGCTGAAACTCTAAGTCAAATACCTCCACAATGTAACATTCCCCCAACTAGCTTCAAAGATATCCCCCCAAAGGATCACAGGGTGGGAGGAGACAGTTCAGAGGGACGCAGCACATGCTCATTATCATAGTGTGTGGACAGCTAAGAGACGTCTATGTACAATTAGGAAACACATCCAAAACTACAACTTTAATAAAGACAAACACCACACGTCCTTCCCTCTGAGGTGGAAGCAGAAAGTTGATGTCACAGAAGTGGACAGTAGAATGGAGGTGACCAAGATCTGGGAAGGCTATGGAGAGGACAATTAGCAGGTGCACAAGTGCAGTGTGACTGCGGGGGGGGGGGGGGGGGGAGTTGAGGGGGAGAGAACTAACAATGGCCTGTAACCAGTAGAATGACCACTGCTATCTTACAGTTGTCTATTGAGAAAGAGGTACTAGAGAGAACTTGGTAACCCTGATTTGATCCAATCATTTATGCACTGTTTACATGTATTAAAACATCATACTGTACCCCATATATACAATTATTGTGTGTCAATTAAAAACAAATTATATATATATATTAAAAGAATGTACAATTTAGCATATGCCAAATGTTCCCTCAATTAAGCTATGTGAGTGTGGTACTCTAAGTGGAAGATCAAGACAAGGATCTGCCCTCAGCCTGCATCCTACAACACCGACAGCCATGGCAGCCACTGCCCTAAACTGTCTGCTGTCTTCCTACTATGAGATAATAAAACAATCCTGTTTATAGATGAAAGAAATACAGAAAAACAAATAAACACCAAGTATACTAAATATCTGATATTGACTACTGCCATATTGGCCATACACCTGAAATGACTACTCTCTAAATCAAGAAAATCAAAGATACGTTTCTCTAAGAAGTAACTATTCTGCAGTAAGCTTTGGGCCAGTTCCAACCTATGGAAATAATATGCTAATCAACAAAACATACTGAAGGTAACTTCTCCAGATTGACCTATCACAGTTATAAAATGGAACCAACCTTGTCATACCAAGAGTTACTCCTTTTAGGGCTAACCCCACTGGCAAAAGGATGACAAAAATACATACCAAATTTCCCAACTATGAATTCACAAAAAAAAAAAAAGAAAGAAAGAAAGAAAACAAGCCAGTCCTGGCAGAAAAGTCGAACTAGCAATTAACTAGCAAAAAGGTAGCCTGGAGGCATCTCTCAAGTGATAAAGCACAAGCCAAGAAAGGAAGTCAAGGCCCTGAGTTCAAATCTCAGTATCATCAAAGGAACATATTCATTCATTGTTAATTTTATTTTCCTATCAATTATTTGTAAACAATAACCGCATATATTAAGCATTCAACTTTGCTACTAACGTCCTGTGGAAAAGTCTAGGTCACTAAAACATCTACTCACTGACTCTTAAACTTTAGACTCAATGAGAATGCCCTATCTAATCACAAGTGAAAACTGTTTTCCATGTCCTACTGCACTAGGAGATCGCCATCAGAGTGGCTAGGAAATCTGCTTTTTTGGCAGACCTAGAGATGAGCCTTGTCGAAGTCTACAATCCACACATTAGAATTAATACTGAGGTGGATCCAATCCCACCAAGACCCACACGGATACACCAGTATCGGGGGCGGCCAGCCATACATGCCAAAACCGGACAAATGTACATTTAAACACATTCAAGCTGGTAACAGCTGATGGCAGTCCTCCTTCCCAAGACTTAAAATCTTAGACATGCCTCACATCTTTAAAAGCTCAAACAGATAAGGCTACGCTGAGCGGCAATGGGGCTACAGGACCTAAGAAGTCCTTTTTGGGATTTATAAGCAGGTAATTTATAAACAGGCTCAAACACTAGCTCTAAATCTTGCTACTTCTGTAACCTCACACATATACTGCATTTTCAACTAAGCTTCAATTTCTTCAGTTATAATGAGTGGAGAATCCTTTCTCTGCCAAGGGCCATTTGGATACTTGTAACATTATTCGTGGGCCATACAAAATTATCAATGTAGGAACCACTGACAAGAAGCATACAGGTCTGTTCTGTCATGTGCCAATCGATTTCTCAGGCCTCAGAAGACCCTGGGGCCAGACGTTTGCCACCCCTGATATGAAAAAATCATTCCTAATCACAGGGCTGTGGCAAGAATTAATGAAAATTATTCATGTAAACTGCACAGGGCTCAGAACCTAAAAGCAATGAACATTAACTCTGTGATTACTATGATAGCTGTGCTGATTGTCTTACAGTCCTTCAACCTGAGTCCTTCCACAGCCTACAAGGGAAACTCCTGTCTCCACTGCAGATGGGTAAATGTGATTATACTTCAGACTGTAAATCTTAAAAGTGGCAGAGCTGAAATTGAAGTTACATCGGCCCCCATCTGTCCTGCTCCACCACGGAGCAGGAAAGGGTCTATCTCTAAGGTTCCTGCAGGCCACAGCAGGCTCCCAGGCTCCCTGACCCCACACCACATGGCGGTGTGCTCCTAAGTCATGTTTGGTGAGAGAAAAATGAAGGAACAACTGGGCCCTCGATGGTAGCACAGGATGAACACACACCTCCTGTAGCCATCACTGCACTGATCACTGCGTTCACACAAATACACCAGAAACAGGCACAGGATATTTAAATCATGGACTAAGAAATTGTCCGTACTTGGGCTGGGAAGGTGGCTCAGTGGTAGAGCGCTTGTCTTGCATTCTGCATGCATGAGGCCCTGGGTTTGATTCCTCAGCACCACATAAGCAAAAAGAAAAAAGCCAGAAGTGGCGCTGTGGCTCAAGTGGTAGAGCGCTAGCCTTGAACTGAAGAGCTGAGGGACAGCGCCCAGGCCCAGAGTTCAGGTCCCACAACCAGACCCCCCCCCAAAAAAAAAGAAAAGAAATTGTCTGTACTTGCATACTACATGCTAAAAATGGAGTGTTTCCAACAAAATTCATCCACTCCACAAATATTTATCAAGCACTTACTCTGGTGTAGACTTGAAGACCAGCTAATGAGAAAAAACACAGTAGAGGAGACGACAAGCATTATGCACACAATAAAATGCAGGGCAGCATGAAATTCACGGCAAGAGCGCCCACCTACATTGCAAGGAGGCTGGGAAGCTGCCCCTGAGGAAACAGCAATAAGTAACAGTAAAGCTGAAGTCTGAAGGAAACAAGATGGAGACTGAGCATCATTCCCGGCTAGAAGGAGCTGAAAGACCTGACGAAATCAGGAGAAGAAATCACAGCTAACCCACAGTTCAAGGAGAGAAGGGGAGGAGGTTGGAGAGCAGACAGAACACATGGTGCAGCCTGTAAAGCGCGCTGAGAAGCAAGAAGGGCATCTGAGTACGAGAGTCACTGGAAAGTTTGTGGAAAGAGATCTCCAAAGACCACTCGGAAGGCTGGGAGGTACCAGGGCGCAGCTGGAAAGTTTGTGGAAAGAGATCTCCAAAGACCACTCGGAAGGCTGGGAGGTACCAGGGCGCAGCAGGCCAGGGGCCAGCAAAGTTTCTGCAGCAGTGTGGGCACAGGGCGCTGTGGCCAGACAGCGGGAAGGCTGAAGTACCCCACCCATACTGAGATGGGGGACACTGCCAGGAGGAGGAAGAGCAGTCTCCAACGGGGACACTGAGGAGGCAGCTCTGGTGTGGAGCTCAATGGGATGGCTGGTAAAAGTGATGGGTGCCAGTGGCTCATGGCTGTAATCCTAGCTACTCAGGAGGCTGAGATCTGAGGACTGCAGTTGGAGGCCAGCCAGATGAGTCCATAAGACTCTTATCTCTAATGAGTCACCAAAAAGCCAGAAGTAGAGTTGTGGCTCAAGTGGTATAGCGCTAGCCTTGAGCAAAAAAAGCTCAGGGGCCCTAGGACTGGTGCACACGCACGTGTGCGCACACACAGTCTCTCACCAAAACTAACCCTGTAACCCTAGTCTAATCATGAGCAAAACAGCAAGCAAACCCAAATTGAAGAACATCCTAGGAAACACCTCATCTGTCAATGTCAATAACAAGGAAAGTCTGGGAAACTGTCCGTTTAATGGAGCCTAAAAACATAGACAACTAGATGCAATTCAGCATCCTGGATGGGGCTGTGGAGAAGCTGAGGACATGATAGGAAAACAAAGACATCTGAATGCAGTCTGGAGCTCAGCATATAATAATACACCAATATTGGTTCCTTGGCGGCAGGAAGTGAACCACAGGAAGTAGCCAGAGAACTGAGTATAAGGTCCACAAAACTGTCCCATCCTTATAGCTTCTCTGTAATTCTAACACCGCCCTAAAATTAAAAGGTTGAAGACAGGCTGCAGGACTTGACATGAACACGTGGGCGGTAGTGAGGGTGAGTACCCTTGAGGGAGACGGAGGGCAGAGGGCAGAGGCTGCTAGCTCCACTTCACATCTGTGAGTCGGCAACACTCTCAGGTCCGCCCATCCAGGCTCTGGGAGAGTGCTGGGCTGAGTCCTGGACGGATGGAAACTGTGGCAGTGGGCAGGACTGCCTAGAGGAAGAATGGACATCAACATCTGCAGGGCCATGGATGGACCCAGAACAAATCATGTTAAATGAGGTAAGCCAAGCTCAGTGCAGATCGGCACATGTTCCCTCACTGTGGAAGCTAGAACTAAAATACAACTAAACACGGTAACTTATACAGGGCTCTATTCATGTACACACAAACTGACTAAATGAGGTGCATGAAGGGGAGGAATCCAAAGGCATAACTTCTCTGCACATCTAAAGTACTGTTTATCAAAACAGAATCCAAGAAATGAAACTTTTTGTTTTGTTCTGTTCTGTTTTTTTTTTTCTTAGGGGATAAGCAAGGGGGAAAGAGTAGAGGGAAAAAGGGTGAGCAAATGCAGTCACCATATTCAGTACACGTTATGTAACTTGTGGGTAGGGATGGGAGAGGGGAAATGGGGGAAAGCAAGGGAAGGGGTGATACAGCCCAAGAAGCATTATACTCAAAACCTGCCTTGGGCTGGGAAGGTGGCTCAGTGGTAGAGTGCTTGCCTTGCATGCATGAGGCCCTGGGTTCTATTCTTCAGCACCACATACGCAGAAAAAACAGGGAGTGGCATTGTGGCTCAAGTGGTAGGGCGCTAGCCTTGAGCTGAAGAGCTGAGGGACAGAGCCCAGACCCAGAGTTCAGGCCCCACGACGAAAAAACAAACAAAAACCTGTCTTATGCAACTGTAACCCCTTTTATAACTCCTTAAAATAACAATTTAAAAAAAAAAGAATAGACATCAGAAAAAAAAGGTGCAGACTTTGAATTGTAAGAGGAACAAGTTGTGGGAGCCAACGCCCATGGACCACAGTGACTACATTTAGAACCCTGTATTATTTCTTTGAAATTTATCACAAGAACAGCTCTCAAGTCATCACCTGGCCAAGCACACACGTAAGTGTGCTGAAACACATATTCAGACTATACAAGATTTAATTATGCCGTAGCCCTGCCCTGGCTCTCGGCTTCAGCCCTTCTAAGACTGTATAATCTCCAGCTCCTCACTTTCTAGTTCCCACTACAAACAGTTCTTCATGTCCAAATCCAAGTTTCTTTTACTTTTCTTTTTTTTTTTTTTTTTTTTTTTGGGGGGGGGGGTCCAGTTGTGAGGCCTGAACTCTGGGCCTGGGCGCTGTCCCTCAGCTCTTCAGCTCCAGGCTAGCGCTCTACCACTCACTTGAGCCACGCTCTACCACTCACTTGAGCCACGGTGCCACTTCCGGCTTTTTCTTTTTGCTTATGTGGTGCTGAGGAATTGAACCCAGGGCCTCAGGCATGCAAGGCAAGCGCTCTACCCCTGAGCCACCTTCCCAGCCCTTCTTTTACTTTTCTACCTGACTTCATATCCAATACAAAATGGCATTACGTTCCACAAGATGACTGATGCCATCCCACACTCAACCAATCCCCACGACCTCGTTTTTCCAAGCCCATCTGCCAAGCCATTCGGCTACTTCCAGCTCCACCACCCACCCAGGGGCCACCATGAGCGTTGCCTGGATTCCTGCAAATGCACACTCAGCGGTATCTCCACTGCCATTCTTGCCTCTAATCCAATTACCACTAAACACCCCACTGGATGGTAAAAGAAAGAAAAAGGGGGGAGGGGAAGAAAAGCATTGCAATTGAATTTATAGCTGTCTGATTTAGGGAACATCACCGGCATCTCAGTTCCCAGGGTGGCCTGAGGCTGAGAGCAGGCCTGGCTCCAGCCACAGTCTCTTCCGCCACTACTTGCCTCACCATACCTGTCTCTCACTCTTCCTCATGGTAAGGCCTTCCCAGAAGCTTCCTGCCTAGATCCATGGTCTCTAATAATGGTCTCACAGAGATAACTTACCACCGTCGTGCACATCACAAAGCATTACTTTCTAAGAGAACATTTCCTGAGAGCCTCCTATCTGGGTGCAACCTGGAATTTCCTTAATTAGATGTTTGCTCATATGATTACTTGCTCAGTGGCTATCTCACATTGAAGACAACTGTGTTTCTTGATCATTTATACACATATCCCAGGAACCAGAAGAGTGCCTGGCAAAAAGAACCTCAAACTAACCAACAGACTGGCTGATGCTCTCATCAGATCTTAAGCCCTGCAAAGGCAAGTGTATCCATTTTGTCCACTCAGATATCTAGTCTTGCATAAAAGAAAACATTTAATGACACATACTTAAACAAATGTTAAACTAATGTAAAGGCGTAGGGGTAATCAACCTCATCTTATTGGCCAGTGAAGAAAAAGATGGTATCACAGTGCTAACTTGCAGGTTTTTCTACAGCCTAACAATCAACTCCTGCACCCTCACAAGGGTCCCCAGCATAGGGCTCCTGCGGTATATGCACAACCTCTTTGGCCTCCACAAATGATGGTGACTCCTCACACTACTCCTTCCAGCACCCTACTGGATGCTCTGGTAGTAAGGTCCTCTAATGGCTACCTCCCCAGGAAGAGCTTTTCTCTAGAACCCTCCCACAGTTGCTTCTGGCAAGATCCAAGGGTCCATTTCCACTCAACTTTCACCAGCATGACATCTAGGTCCATTTCCACTTGAGTTCTACATCTAGGATGTCATGCAGCATATGAAAACACACACACACACACACACACACACACAGAGAAAGAGAACTACAAAACTGCTGGCATTCTGACTGACAAATTGAACATACAAATGAACTTGGGGAAAATCAACAGCTTACAATATGGAGTCCTTTGCTCAGTGAACAAGGCATGTCACCTAACTTGTTTCTATCTATTTGTTGCTTTAGTAAAGAGGCTCTGGACCACTTTAGTTTTTTTCTGAAAAAAACACGATTTATTATATTACAAACTGTTTTATGACATTTCTTGTTTGCTCTTAGTATATAAAATTACAATTGTGTCTCAAGTTACCTTGACTCTTTGCATATTAAAAAGAGGTATTATTGATGTTTCTATGTATGCAATCATATCATCTATAAAATCACAGAATTTTCTTTTCCTCAGAACCTTGTACTCATTTTTCCTGACTTACTGAGCCAGGTAAAACATCCAGTGAAATAGTAGACAGAGTAGCAATGGGAAAAATAACATATCTTTTCCAGCCTGAAGAAAATTTCCCTCATTTTCACCATTAGCCACAATTCCTAGCATAGACTTCTAAGTAACCAAATTCAGGTAACTTCCTTATCAAATTAAGGATGTTACCTTTTATTTATAATGAGTACATGAGATTTCATCTTGAATAAGTGCTAGATTTTACCAAAGGCAATTTTCACAACTATTGATAACACATTTTCTGCTTTATTCTAGTAATTTAGTGGTTTATAATGATCAATTTTTCAAATATTGAATTTATCTTTATATTGTCTGATATTTTGGCTTTAGTCTTAAAATTTGTCAAGATATGCTTTAAAGATCAGTCATTTTGATAATGCGCTCTGAGCATACGGAAAGTGTCGAGTCTGAGGTTATTAGGTGCAGTGTCCTTATTTACACCATCTTACTTCAACTTATTCCACATCTCACTTTATTTGTTGTTTTCAATATACACTGTACCTAACCTACTGCTAAGCCACTGAGATCTCAACTAAGTCACGTTTGTTTATTGTATTACTGAGATTTTTTATGTCCTTGCTGACTGTGTTATTCTACACTTAATAAAGTTTCATTGACATAAGAAGGTGGTAATTTTGTTCTCAACTTTTAAAGGAAGTTTAATTGAGTATAGATCCCTATTGACAGTTTGGTTTCATTTGAACATTCTGAAGTATCATTCCACTGTCTTCTTTTTAAAGTGGGACTGGGATTTGAACTCAAGAGCTTCAGGTCCTCTACTATTTGAGCCATGCTTCCAACGCTTTCTCACTTCAGTTATTTTTCAGAAAAGATCTTAACTTTTTTGTTTTGTTTTTGTTGGTTGTAGGGTTTGAGCTCTGGGCCTGGGTGCTGTCCCTGAGTTTTTCAGTTCAAGGTGAGCGCTCTACCATTTGAGTCACGGCGATACTTCTGGTTTTCTGGTGGTTCATTGGAGGCAAGAGTCTCACGGACTTTCCTGCCCAGGCTTGGCTTTGAACCACAATCCTCAGATGTCAGCCTCCTGAGTAGCTAGGATTACAGGCATGATCCACCAGCGCCTGGCAATCTTAGCTTCTGTTTAGGACCCAACCTGGATCTCAATTTTCTTCCCTTCCGCCTCCCATATACCTGAGATTATAAATGTGCACCGCCGTGTCTGCCTTATTATTAAGAAGGGGGTCTCCAGAACATTTTTTGCAGAGGCTAGCCTTGAACCATGACCTTCCCATCTCCTCCTCTCACATCTCTGAGATTATCTATTGTCTTTTTTTTTTTTTTTTTTTGGTTGGTCATGGGACTTGAACTCTTGGCCTGGGCATTGTTCCTGCACTCTTCAGCTCAAGGCGAGCACTCTACCACTTGAGCCACAGCGCCACTTCTGGTTTTCTAATGGTTTATTGAAGAGTCCTGCCCAGGCTGGCTTTGAACCATGATCCTCAGATCTCAGCCTCCTGAGTAGCTAGGATTATAAGCATGAGCCACTGGCACCTTGCTTATCTATTGTCTTATAAACACTTAACTCCATTTCCTTGGCACAAATTTGTTTTAAAGTTTGCCTATCTGTTCTACTAGCTCTCACCAGGAAAGAGGTCCCAAATGTTTAGCCTACCATTAACATTCTTTATGTCTTCTGTTATACTTTTTGTGATTTTCTTCTCTCATTTCATCAAATATTTGGAGAAGTACATACAAATAACGCCATCTTCTTGACTAGCAATCTCCACTTAGTCATTTTATGGGTAGATCTGTTGTATATTAAGGACAATATATATCGTATGAGAAAGGACTGGGGTTATACCTCAAATGGTAGAAAACATTTGTCTGGTGTGTATGAATGAGGCACAGTAACACCAAAATGGAGGGAGGTATAAACATAGAACCACTGTCTTTTTTTTTTTTTTTTTTTTTTTTGGGGGGGGGGGTCAGTTGTGGGGCTTGAACTCTGGGGCTGGTACTATCCTTGAGCTCTTCAGCTCAAGGCTAGCGCTCTACCACTTGAGCCACAGCACCACTTCCGGCTTTTCAGTTTATGTGGTGCTAAGGAATCGAACTCAGGGCCTCATGCATGCAAGGTAAGCACTCTACCACTGAGCCACCTTCCCAGCCCCAGAACCACTGTCTTATACACAGCAAATACATTTCTCAGCTGTCATTTGCATTCTAATTGTATAGTGTTTCTAGCACACCCACAAGCTAAACTTCTAGCATGTCAGTCAAATCTGTCAACTTTTCTGATTCTAGTGTCTTGATTAGAATAGCTTTTATCATCTGAGATCTTTGTAAAAACAGACCTATATTTTCTTCTAGTATTTCTATTTCTGGCTTTTACATTTCATTTTTATATTGATTTTGCTATAAGGTAGGGGACTCATTTTTTTAAAGTGGTAAGCCTAATAAAGTGTCTTATTTCCCCTATTTGCTCTTCCAAATAGTATAGTAGATCAAAAAATTTAAGTGATCATCATCTATAACTCATCACTGCTGCTCACCACGGATCATTCTCCCATTCTGTGCCCTTCTTTGGTTTTGTAATAGGAGTTCCGAGGCTGTTTTTGATTAAACACAGACTCTTCCCCGGGACTGACATTAGCAACAGGACTCATTTTGCATCTGTCTTCCTTAAACCTTGGGTCAGATTCCTGCTCAACTCTGCACAGGTTAATCATTTAAGAAGTGTTCCTCTAAAGCTGGCAATCTTCCCCTTCAAGGCTGAAGGCATCAAAGATAAGTGACTAAGGCGGTTTCAAGGTGTCCAGGGGGCAATGATAATCAACGTAATGTTAAGCCCCAGTTTACAGCTTCCTATTTCTGACCACTGACTGGAAGGACACCTTACAAGTCTCCAGTCATTGCCCCAAACCTGAATGCCCCAAACCTAACGCCATCTTGAGTTTCTGACTCTTTTCTCTGAGTTATTCTTTCCCGGCAACCTTGAACTGTGGGAACTATAGGTGTAGATATCTTGGTGGGTTGAAACTATCTCCAGGCAGCAGCGCTTCCATCCGTCCTCTTCAGGGTCACCCTGGAGACAAGGCCCAACCAAAACCACTGTAAGACCCTGACTGCTGATCCACATGCTCTTGTCCCTACTTTCGTTCCTTCCCAACTTATATCAGAAGCTTCTGTAAGTACCCTGAAGACAACCCTGAGGATGAGTCTGCACACTGGGTAAATTCCTTTCCTGATTTGCACCATTCTGTTTCTTTTGACTTTAAGGGTATGGATCAAATCAGATCTTTTGGGACTCCCCATGCCAGGCTTTGCTGTGACTAGGGTTCCAGTTAGCCATGTACGTAACTCGCCCAGTTCTCATCTTCACCGGTTCCTCCTTACCATACCTCCTTTACAAGCAGCATTCCCTTCCTCCTCACCCCACACTCCTTTCCTGTTCTAGATCCTGCTATATTTCTAGAACCTTTCTTTTCTCATTCTTCCTGCTCTCCTAGGTCACCCTTAACCTCCTCCTCCCTCGTTTCTAGCCTCCAGTTTCACTTCTAGAACCTTTCTTTTCTCATTCTTCCTACTGTCTCGGCCTCCTCAAGCTCTCCCCTGCAATCTCAGACCTTTATCCAGCTGCTCCTGGGATCTCTACCTAGACAAGACAAGGGTCCCAAACTCAACTAGACCATATATAAACCATCACTCCTGAAATCTGCTCTTCCTTGTAAATTTTATTCTCCATCATACTACTAATCATGCCAGCCAGATTCAGTAATTGTTCCTCTCTTTTGCCAAGAAAAGGATCCAGAGGACTAAACCACTATGGCATAAAAATTATTTTAGGCTGAAAGTATTTGAGTCCTAAAATCTTTTATCTGCCTAAATGCGGAGTTTCCCAAAAGAACTCCAACTCAATTGTCATAAATCTCTTCTCCACAAACAACGTAAATCTTACAGATGAGAAAACATCCAAACAGACCTGCCTACCTTCTACCTATTACAATGGAATAGAATCCTTTTCTCTGTAAATGACCCGAAAATAGGTATATGCAAGACCAGAATCTGTATTTTCTCTTGCTAATTTGTCTTTTGTCAATGTAGAGGTCACATTAAGTCCTATAAGTTCTAGCTCCCAAGTCAGACCCTTCTATACTGACACTGCCTAAAAACGGCAGTTTTTGGTTGTTTCTTGTTTTTGAGACAGGGTGCCTCTATGCACCACTGACTTGGACTGGAATGTGCTCTATAGCAAAAGCTCAACGTCGTGAACCTCCTGTGTCCGTCTCTGGAGCGCATGAACCACCATGCCTGGCTTAAAAACAGGTCATAATTAATATCTCTTATTTGAATTCTTCACCTAATTCCCAGCTTTTCTCCAAGCTGTGTAAACATACTGTCCACAGAGTAACCATGTAAAGTCTGATCACAAACTTTCAGCCAATGCCTAAGACCTGATGAGATAAGATGTAAACCCAGCAAGGCAAGGCCTTGCTTCTCATCTGCGTGTGTGTGTGTGTGTGTCTGTCTGTCTGTCTATCTGTCTGTCTGAGCCACTACTTCTATTCCTTTGTGCATAAACAGCATCTTCAGCCTAGAGTTTTCTTGCTGATCCTGTCTAGCAAACACCTAATTATGTTAGAAGTACAGCTTTAGTGTCTTATTTTTTAAATATCCACATTTATATGCTCAAGCAGACTTCACTAGTGTCTCCTTTGTGCCTCAAATTCATCTTGTACATACATGCTCTAAAATTCCATTTTACCCCTTAGCATACCATAATGCAATTAAGCTTTATATCTATCTTCCCTGCAACACCACGGATACCTTTACATACTTCTAAAGAGCAGGCTTACCTCAGGGCTAGTGGTACCACTGAGGATCTCCTGACAGGCTCCTCTGAATCTTCTTTTTGCTTGTATTTTCACCTTCAGTGTCCATCCTAGCAGGGCTGCATAGCCCAGGTCTGGCAGGTACCTTATCACTATGCTTCACCATAACCCCTCCCACACATGGGTATCTGCTGTCTGATCAGCCGCGCCCCCCCACCCCAATTATGCTGGCCTTCCTTTAGCAAGAATCACACAAGGTCAGTTTAGTCAAAGAACACCCCTCAGAAAGGAAAGAAGAAAAACTTAGGAAAACGGAATGGCAGGGACAACAATGCATCTCTCTATACTTTCTCTTAATATAAATGGGCTGAATTCGCCAATTAAAAGAAAACGAACTGAGGACT
Source organism: Dipodomys spectabilis (assembly GCF_019054845.1). Lineage (NCBI taxonomy): Eukaryota > Metazoa > Chordata > Mammalia > Rodentia > Heteromyidae > Dipodomys > Dipodomys spectabilis. Next base: position 295,569 of record NW_024870865.1, on the reverse strand, counting down.
GGATCAGAAAACAAGACCCATCCATCTGTTGCCTTCAGGAGACCCACCTCTCAGCCAAACATACAAACAAACTCAGAGTGAAGGGGTGGAAAAGGATCTACCAATCAAATTCCCCCAATAAGAAAGCAGGTGTAGCTATCCTGATATCTGACAAAATAAACTTTTCATTAAAATCAGTACAGAAAGACAAGGACGGACACTACATATTAATAAAGGGAACAATCCAAGAGGAGGATATAACCATCATCAACTTGTATGCCCCAAATATTGGTGCACCCAGATATGTTAAACAAATGCTCTCAAACTTACAGAATAAAATAGATCCCAATACGATAATACTAGGAGACTTTAACACGCCACTCTCACCAAAGGACAGGTCTACCAACCAGAGGATTGGCAAAGAAGCTACCGAATTAAGTGAGGCCATACTTCAAGCGGAATTAACTGACATCTACCGAGTATTTCACCCTAAAACAACACAGTACACATTCTTCTCAGCAGCTCATGGAACTTTCTCCAAAATAGACCATATCATAGTTCATTCAAGGAACTTAAGCAAATACAAAGGGATCGACATAATCCCCTGTATCCTATCTGACCACAGTGGAATCAAGCTAGCTCTCAATAACAAAGCATACCGCAGAAATTTCTCTAATACATGGAAATTGAACAGCACACTCCTTAACAAGGCCTGGGTAACAGAAGAGATCAGAGAAGAAATAAAGCATTTCCTAGAACTCAATGAAAATGAAAACACCTCACAAAGAAACTTGTGGGACACAGCAAAAGCAGTCCTGAGGGGCAAATTTATTCCCCTCAGTGCCCACATCAAGAGAATGGAGACAGACCAAGTAAATAATCTCATGTTGCAACTAAAACAGCTAGAAAAACAAGAAAAAATGGGACCTAAAGCTACTAGACGAAGCCAGATAACCAAATTGAGAGCAGAGATTAACCAATTAGAAAATCAGAAAACCATAACCAAAATAAACCAAACAAAAAGCTGGTTCTTTGAAAAAATAAACAAAATTGATGGCCCGTTGGCAAGATTAATTAAAAAAAGAAGAGAGGAAACCCATATTAATAGGATTAGGGATGCCACGGGAAACATCACAACACGTACCCAAGATATCCAAACAATTCTAACAGACTACTTTCAAAAGCTATACTCTCTAAAGGAAGAAAATCTGGCGGAAATGGATGCATTTTTAGAGAAATACAAGTTACCCAAACTGAGCAAAGAAGAAGTTAACCAATTAAATAAGCCAATATCCTATAATGAGATACAGGAAGCTATCAAAAGTCTTCCAACAAAAAAAAGCCCAGGACCAGATGGATTCACAGCAGAATTCTATAAGACCTTTAAAGAAGAACTAATACCCATACTCCTCAAGCTCTTCAGAGAAACAGAGAAGGAGGGAGCTATCCCAAACTCATTCTACGAAGCCAATATCACACTCATCCCCAAACCAGGCAAAGACCCAACCAAAAAGGAGAATTACAGGCCAATCTCCTTGATGAACACAGATGCAAAGATCCTTAACAAGATTCTAGCTAACAGAATCCAGAAACACATAAAAAAAATAATACACTATGATCAGGTAGGCTTCATCCCAGAGACACAGGGATGGTTTAACATACGTAAGTCAATAAATGTAATCCAGCATATCAACAGAGCCAAGGTCAAGAATCACATGATTATCGCCACAGATGCAGAAAAGGCCTTTGATAAAATTCAACATTCATTCATGCTAAAAGCTCTGGAGAAAATAGGAATAGAAGGAACATTTCTAAAAACAATAAAAGCCATTTATGACAGACCAATAGCCAATATTATACTTAATGGGGAAAAGCTACAACCAATCCTCCTAAAAACAGGAACAAGGCAAGGATGTCCACTGTCTCCACTCCTCTTCAACATAGTCCTAGAACCCTTAGCCAGGGCAATAAGGCAAGAAAAAGACATTAAAGGGATCCGCATAGGGAAAGAAGAAGTGAAACTATCCCTTTTTGCAGACGACATGATACTATACCTCCACGATCCCAAAAACTCCATCCCCAAACTTTTAGAAATCATAAGTCACTTCGGCAAAATAGCAGGATACAAAATAAACCCACAAAAATCAGTTGCCTTCCTATACACTGATAACGCACAGGAAGAGAGGGAAATAAAGGGAGCAACCCCATTCACAATAACCTCCCAAAAAATAAAATATTTAGGAATTAACCTAACCAAAGATGTAAAAGAACTATTTAATGAGAACTATAAAAAGTTAAAGAAAGAAATTGCAGAAGACACTAGGAAATGGAAAGACCTCCCATGCTCCTGGATAGGCCGACTTAATATAGTAAAGATGGTGATACTTCCAAAACTAATATACAAATTCAATGCAATTCCTATTAAAATCCCAATGACGTACATCACTGAAATACAGAAAACAGTCCAAAAATTTATATGGAACAACAAAAGACCTAGAATAGCCAAAACAATTCTAGGGGATAAAGACAATATGGGAGGGCTATCCATGCCGAACTTCAAACTCTACTACAGAGCTATAATCACAAAGACAGCATGGTACTGGCACAAAAACAGACCCGAAGACCAATGGAACAGAATAGAAGATCCAGATATAAATCCACAGGCCTACAGCCAGCTGATATTCGACAAAGGAGCCAAAGACATACAATGGAAGAAACACAGCCTCTTCAACCGCTGGTGCTGGGAAAACTGGGCAGCCACATGCAGAAAACTAAAAGTGGACCCCAGCCTATCACCATGCACCAACATCAACTCAAAATGGATTAAAGACCTTAACATTAAACCTGAATCTCTGAAACTACTGCAGGACAGAGTAGGAGAGACACTTGAACTAATAGGCACAGGAAGGAACTTCCTGAACAGAGTCCCAGGGTCACAACAAGTTGGAGAGAGACTCGACAAATGGGACTACCTTAAAATAAAAAGCTTCTGCACAGCTAAATCTATCGCAACTAAGCTAGAAAGACAACCAACTAATTGGGAAAAAATATTTACCAGCAATATATCAGACAAGGGGTTAACATCCTGTATATACAGGGAACTCAAGAAACTAATCCCTCCCAAACCTAACAAACCAATTACTAAATGGGCAAGGGAACTAAAGAGGGACTTCTCAAATGAAGAAATAAAAATGGCAAAGAAACACATGAGGAAATGTTCATCATCCCTGGTGGTGAAGGAAATGCAAATAAAGACAACCCTGAGATACCACCTTACCCCAGTCAGAATGTCCCACATTCACAAATCAGCCAACGACAAATGCTGGAGGGGATGTGGAGAAAGAGGAACCCTATTACACTGCTGGTGGGAATGTACACTTATACAACCACTTTGGAAAGCAGTCTGGAGGGTCCTTAGAAAGCTAAAGATTGACCTCCCTTACGACCCAGTCATACCACTTCTAGGCATCTACCCTGAACAACAGGAACCAATATACAAGGACACGTGCACCTCCATGTTTATTGCAGCACTGTTCGCAATAGCTAGGATATGGAAACAACCTAGGTGCCCCACCACAGATGAATGGATCCAAAAATTGTGGTATCTATACACAATGGAATATTATGCAGCCATTAGAAATGACAAAATAATGGCATTTGCAGGGAAATGGATGGAGCTAGAAGGAATCATGTTGAGCGAGGTAAGCCAAGAACGAAGAGACAAACGGTACATGGTCTCCCTCATAAGTGGATGCTAAATCCAAAAGGTTAGGTGATACGACAAAACTAACAGGACTTAAGAAACAAAGAACTCCCGCTCATCTGGTTGAACCACTACTAAATATCCTCATGCTGCTGATCACAAATATGGTATATAACATGTGAACACTGTTATATATTACAGACTGTGGTAGACAATTTGCTCCAGGGAAGTTAGAATGAACTTGTGACTTTGAAATTATGTAATCATTTAATCACAATCAAAAAAAAAAAAAAAAAAAAGAACCTCGGGGAAGGGAGGGAGGGAGGGGATGGTAGGGGGAAAACAATGGAGGGGGTAACAATGTTCAAGAGGAAGTGTACTCATAACCTCACTCATGTAACTGTAACCCTCTGTATAGTAGCTTTACAATAAAAAAAAAAAAAAAAAAAAAAAAACAAATACCCAAAAAAAAAAAAAAAAAAAAAAAAAGAACACCCCTCACCCCTCGCTGATGCTTCTTATTAGTAATTCTCTAGCTACCCACCTTCACCCAGCTCCCTGGATCCAGACTTGGGTCTAGTCTCTCTCCTCTACTGCAAGTCACCACTGCTGGATATCTACAGGTAGCCCTCAATACAGTCTGACAACTGTTTGCCTGGGATTTGTGGGGGGTGGGGGGGCCTCAGGGGGACTGTACCAGGGGAGATCTCTTACTATTTTAATAAATATCATGAATAATTTTTTCTTTTATCCTTAACAGTATACAGTTAGTGCTCAAAATGACCACTGAATGAAAACATTAGCAGACACAATGTTCAAAAACTAGAAAATTTAGTGGAAAAGATATTAAAAAGTGACATTTGATTCAAATCATAAAACTCTTAAGAATCTTATTATGTAACAAATGTACCCCTGAAGTTTTACCAACAGGTCAGAGGTGTCACAATTAACAGTAAGCACTTTGTCCAACATTTAAGTCATGTAGAAATAATCTCATTCAAGAAAAACTGGAAGAAAGGAGGGAAGGGTGACATTGTTCAAAACGAAATGTGTGCTTACCTGACTTATATACCCATAACCCTCTGTATATCACCTTTAGAAGAATAATTAAAAATTTAAAATGAAAGAAAAAATGCAGGAAGATAAGCAACTAAAAGCCTAAGTAACGATGGCAAAAAAAAAAAAAAAAAAATTCTAGTCTCTGCATACAAATAATATGACACTCTTGTTTTGAACCTTTGTTTTAAAAAAAAAAAAAAAAAAACACCTTTATTTCTGAACTATGGTACAACTACAGCCCCAGGCAGGGAAGCTGCACTTTTTTATTTGGACAATTGCTTCCTCATTACAAAAGAGAATAAAAAGAGCCACAACAAACATCCCACTGAAATGCACTTCTGAAGACGTGGGGACCAGCGGGCATTTTCCAGTAAGTTTTAGATGATGACACCATTCTGATTTCTGATCATTAAAATGTTTTAATGAATCTGAAAAATCTACTTTAAATAAAATCAAAGAATCGTAGTTCAAATTTTAAGATCATACAGAACTATCACAACTGACCTATTTTTAAAAAAACTCACTTTTAGACCTGTCAGAAGACCCAGAGACCTATTTAACAAACACATGAATTACCAGGGTTTGTTGTTTGTTTGATTTGGTTTTACGCCAGTGTTGGGCTTTGAAAACTCAGTGCCTGGTTGTTGTCCCTTCATTTTTTCACTCAAGTCTGGTGCTATACCACTAACAAGAGTTGAAATGTTTTAATGAATCTGAAAAATCTTTTAAATAAAATCAAAGAAATCATAGTTCATATTTTAAAATCATACAGAACTATCCCAACTGACCTATTTTTAAAACTCAATTTTAGACCTGTCAGAAGACCTAGAAACCTATTTAACAAATAAATGAGTTAACAGGGTTTGTTGTTTGCTTGGTTTGGTTTTTTGCTGGTCTTGGGGTTTGATCTCAGTGCCTGGTTGTTGTCCCTTTACTTTTTCACTCAAGTCTGGTGCTATACTACTTAAACCACAGCTCCATTCTGGCTTTTTGGTGGTTAACTGAAGAAAAAGTCTCAGACTTGTGAAACTGGCTTAGAACCACAATCTTCAGATCTTAGCCTCCTGAGTAACTAGGATTACAGACACCAGCCATCAACACCCAGGAAGTTTCCTGTTTTCCAAAGAACAATGGTTTCAGTAACTTAGATACAACCTGCTAAGAAATAATTACCACCCCAAAATCCAGACTTTAAAATGAACACTTAAATCATAGGTTAACATCTTCTAATCTTTACAAAATTATGACCGTAACTTAATAAACTGCTGATTTCACTATCTACCACCACTGGACTATAAATCTGTCTGTGTGCATTTTCTGCAACATGTATTTACAGAAGTCTGAAAATTAATAAAACCACCAGCTGTGAACCCTCCACCTCTACCAAGGAACAAAATGTCTCTGTCATTGGAAGACTCCTTCCCTCATACCCGCTTCTCCCCAAAGGCAGTCATGACCCTAGCTTTTTTTCTTCTTCTTCTTTCTTTTTTTGCCAGTTCTGGGGCTTGAACTCTGGTCCTAGACTCTGTCTCTGGGCTCCTTTTTTTTGCTCAAAGCTAGCACTCTACCACTTGAGCCACAGCACCACTTTTGGCTTTGATTAATTGGAGATAAAGAATCCTACAGACTTTCCTTCCCTGGACTGGCTTTGAACCACGATCCTCAGATCTCAGCATCCTGAATAGCTAGGATTACAGGCGTGAGACACCAGTGGCCGAGCATGATCCCAGCTTTTTATAAATTGTTCCCTTGCTTTTCTTTAATTTTCTACCTATAGTAGTTTTGTTTAAATAGCAGTTTTATTGAGATATAATGCATGTACCATAAAAGTCCATATACAACCTCACTATGGCAGCTTTTAGCAAACGATTTGGTTAAACTACATTTCCTAGGGTCCCCTTCTTCGGATTTGTATTTAGAAGAGCGTGAAAGTGGACTTTCATTGCTTTCCAAGGGCAGCGTAGCTGGAGTGGAAACAGAAACGGAGGAGAAAAAGCTGCTACTTTTCAAAGGTGGTGAGCCACCAAAAAGGAGGTCTAAGAGGATGCCTGTCCACCCGCTCTTCCCTCAGCTTTCCTCCCTAGCCACTGCCCACACCCTACACTTTTTCCCCAAGGCCCTGGGTGGTCCCAAGCTAGCAGCTGCTCAGCCTGGCTCCTTGAGGTAAGTTCTTACCTGGCCACCTACACAGGCACCTCAGGAGAGATGGTTTTTGATCCCCTACTTCCTGCTCAGGCCTCTAGATTCCAGTTTATAAGATCTAATCACTACAGCGGATGAGTCCTTATTCCTCAACACTCCACATCACTCACTGACTCCTGAGTCAACTCTGACACAAGTTATTACGTGTCCCTTCACAGGCAGGTCGACCTCTACCACTTACGTCCTGCCCCCAGGCCTGTGTGCTTTAGTTGTCTGAACTTTCTAGACTGCTGCTGTGCCATCCCCCAGCCCTGCTCTTTGCTAGTCATTTTGAAAATGGAGTCTAAGTAAACTTTTCTGCCTAGGCTCCCCGTTAAATTGCTATCCTTCTGTGTCGAGCCCTCCGAGTGGCCGAGATTACAGGCATGAGCTGCCAGCTCTCAGCAAAACTTATTACTTATTTAAATTACTGGCCATACTGAGGTTTGAATTCATGGCCTCATACTCACTCTGCTGGTGCTCTACCACTTGAGCTGCACCTTCGGCCCTTGCTTTAGTTGTTTATCTAACAGTCTTGAATTTTTGCTTGGGCCTTGTGCCTGTGTCTGCCTACTAGGCCTCCCAGATGCTGGGATAGCAGGCACAGGCATGCTACCACATCCAGCTGTTGAGATGGGGATCATGTGAGCTCTCTACCTAGGCTACCTTTAATCCGACAAGAGCCTTTGATCTCTAACTCCCAAGTAGCTTTTTGAACTTTAGAAAACTAAAATCTGGTGGGATGCATTTGGAGTTATTTTTTTTAAATGTTTTTTATTGTGAAACTACTATAGAGAGGTTACAGTTACATGAGCAAGGTAATGAGTACATTTCTTATCAAGGATGGTTGCCTTTTCCTTTGTTTTTCCCCTAACCATCCGTTCACTCCTAGCTCCACAACTACACTCCCTCCCCGCCCCCCCCGCATGTATCACACTGACCACAAAACAGAAATTGCCAGCACCTCAGAGGCTAGGCCCCACCTTCTCCCCACTCTCCTGACTCCACACCATCCATTTAACTTTGCCTGTCTTCACACTAGTTTTGCACTTACAAGCAGAATCATACAATATTTAATTTTGAGTGTCTGGTTTGTCTCAATATTATGTTTGTAAAAATTACTCATTTCCTGAGTATAGCAATAATTTATTCATTTTCATAGCTTTACAGTTTTACATTATATGAGCGTATCATAATTAATTTTCCATTCTGCTATTAATGAGCATTCAGACTGTTCGTCACAGAGAACGTGGGGTGACACTCCTGAGTGCACTGCACACACTTCTGTTGGGAACACACAGAAGCAAAAGAACTGCTAGGATGCAGAGTGCAGACCTGTCACCCACTGAAGGCTAATTCCACTTCTCCAAAGCAGCTACAGCAATGCAGATGTTCAAGGCTCTGCTTCCTGCCAACACCAGATGTTGTCTTTTGACATTTAGCCATCTAAACACACCATGGAATCCTGCTGTGACTCTCCTTTACCTCCCTGCCGACAGAAGAGGTGGAACACCTCGCCCTACGTTCACTGAGCATCTGGAAGTGCCTGCTCAAGTCTATCGCTCGTTTTTCTACTGCACTGCCTATCTTCTAACATGGTTTATAAGACTTCTCGAAATATTCTGAATATAAGCCTGTGCAAGCCAATCTCATTTAATAACTTGACTTTGAGTGTACGTGAATATGCATACATGTGAGTGTGCATGCATGTGCATACACATGTGTGCAAAAACATACACACACCAGTACTGAAGCCTGAACTCAGGGCATTGTGCGCCTGCTCAGCTTTTTCACTCAAGGCTGGCATCTGCCACTTGAGCCTACAAAACCATGGATAAAATATTTTGTTTTAAGTCATGAAGTCGGTGTTTGTTGCAGCAGAAAAGAGAAAGCTGACACACCACCCTCGAAGCATGTCCTCCCTGCTCTGGCCCGTACCTGCCTGATCACGCACCACTCCGCCCTATAGCAACCTGCACTGGCTGCTCCTGCAATGCACGGGCTCCTGTTCCCTTCTCTACCTACCTCTCACACCCCCGGTGGCTCATCTAGTCCATGGCTTTAAATGTCACTTGTAAACTCAAGGCTCAGCACTGTCTGTCTCTAGACAGACCTCTGCCCAACTTTCCCACTTAACACTCCCCAAAAGAGCTCCTTTGACTCCCCACACTCCATCCTCTCCCACCTCCATCTTCCTTGTCTCAGGCATGAGCACAGCAACAGTGCCCAGCCAACGCCAACCCTGGCCTTGCCTCCATGTTCACACACATTTACTTGGCTCTTCCCTTTTTGTGTTTTTTTGTTTTGTTTTTAGTGCTGAGGATTGAATTCAAGGCCTCATCCGTGATACCAACTGATACACACCCTCAGGCTAAAGGCTTATTCTAGACCTTTCCTTTCCTTCCCCTACATCAAAACTCCCAAGTTTGACAGTTCCAACTCCAGAATACAAACACTTCTCTGCGCCTCCCCCCCTGCCCTCCCCAGTGTCGTCTGCAATCAAGATCTCTTACAAAGATCATGGATGCCAGCAACCTCCTAACTGATCTGTCTGCTTCCTGACAGAGCAGCTAGAGAAAGACCAGGAAACCAAACTTCCTATCAGGTCACTCCCTAAAGATCACCCTCCGATGGTTTCCCAATCCCTAAAACTGCATCCCAAGGCTTCGTGCCCACACAACACCTCAAGGTCTACCCCGCCCACCTTGCTCATGAGCTCACTAAGCTCTAACCCACAGCACCTTTCCACTCTCCCCAAGCCAGGTATCTTCATACCCCTGGGCCTTTTCACAGGCTACTCCCTCTGCTTGGAACATCACTCCCCAGAGCCTTCACCATCTGCTTGGAACATCACTCCCCAGAGCCTTCACCATCGGCCCTCCACTGAAATTTCCCTTCCAAAAGGCCTTCCCAACAAATTCACCTGGAGTGCTCACCTTGTTCTATTTTCTTCTGAGCACCCTAAATTCTTACCTACTACTTTACTTGTGCATTGTCTGTCATTCTCTCTTAACTATAAACTCCACAGGCACAGGACTGCGTCTGCACTGGTCTGGTTCCCTCAACATTGCAACCTGTAGGCCTGTCATAAAGCAGGCCCTTAAAAATATTGCTGAATGCATAAAGCAAATTCATATATAACCAGAAAAAACGATACTGTGAGTCACTGTCAAAAAAAGCCTAATGTATAATATGTTAAAACTAGGTTATAAAACTACCAGTGGTTCAAGCCTGTAATCCTAGCTACTGAGATCTGAGGATTGAAGCCAACCTGGGCCACAAAGTCTGTGAGACTCTTATGTCCAATTAACTATCAAAAAGCTGAAAGTGGAGCAAAGTACCAGCCTTGAGCTCTCTATTTGCTCCCTGCATCCAGGCCCTGAGTTCAAGCTCCAGGGCTGGCAAACATACAAAAGAAAGATAAATAAAGTAGATGTATTCATTATAGTGCATATGTACACATATAAAAGCACACATAAGTTTTACAGTACTTGCTCACATCAGCACAGAAAAAGGCCTGAAGAGAGAAGCATGTGTTTCTGGTGGTAGATCCTGGGGGGCGAGGTGTTTCCTACCAGTGCCCTGCAGTAGAAAGCAGCTGCAACTGGTAGGAGAGAGCCCCCTTGGCCGGCTTTGTGTTTCCACCTGGCAAGCACACCTCCACCACGAGGACAGTCTTGTCCCACCTCCAATCAAGCCTCAGGTGGTGCCTGGGCTTAGCTGACTGAGGAGTCTGAGCATGTCTGCCGATCTGCCCGTCATCTTCACTTCCTCCTGTATGCTAGGAACTGGCACGCAGGAGCTCACAACCAACTCCTCTCCTCTGCATCATAGGTATTCAGTAGTGAACTCATGGACCTGGTAGATGCTGCTTGTGAAAAGCTGACCTGTCTAACTGAGGAACAAACTAAGAGTAGCTCACATGAGTAGCAACTGACACACTGAGGGGGTTCCTCAAACGTTCCCTGCAAGCGAGGCACTGTTCTACTCTCCCATGATGCATCACTGAAGCAAAGATCTCTGTCCACCCGGAGCTCACAGGAGTCACCAAACCACACACAGTAAAAAGACATAAACTAAGACAATGGAGGATAGATGCTAATTCCCAAAGACTTGTGTCTCATTAACCAAGTATCCTCATTAACCAAAGTAAAAAATACATAACCACCACACACTGCAGGTTCTCTGAATTGCTAGAGGAATGGACTATCAAAAACCACCAGAGCTGGGTGCCTTTGGCTCACGTCTGTAAGCCTAGCTATTCAGGAAACTGAGATCTGAGGATTTCAGTTAGAAGCCAGTTGGGGGAGAAAAGTCCCTGAGACTCTTATGTCCAATCAGTCACAGAAAAAGCCAGAAGTGGAGCTGTAGCTCACGTGGTGAAGCACAAGCCTTGAGCAAAAAAGCTCAGGGTTAGAGCCCAGGCCCAAAGTTCAAGGCTCAGGGCTAGCCAGAATCACAGTTAAAAAGTCTAAACTGCTCAAAAGCACAAAAATAAAATTATAGCAAGCTCATTAAGTACCTTCTGATAGAAAGATGTGTGGCCACACAGGTTGAAGATGTGTCCAGAAAAGTAGAAGGCAACTCCACTGGGACTTCAGTCTACAGATCCTGCTACTTTAACAGACCCTTTCTCAGAAATGGGAAGCACAAGGCATTTCCCCATTCTTTCAACTCTTCCTTAACTTTTAAGAAGATAAATAAATAAATACGATTGATTGTATTCCTCCCTTCTTGGTCTGAAAAGATGTCCCTTGCAGCCTTTTTGAATAAGAACTCCATCTGCCAACCTGCAGGAACAGCTCCCCTCACTCTCGGCTCCAAGACGGCAAGCTGTCTCTCTCCACACCCTGACCTGGCCTTCTGACCTTCCCCAGTCCCACCTCAAGGATGCTAGGGAACTAGAAGCCAGACTACACAGCTAGACTACACAGAGAGACTCAAAAAAACAGCTGGGTATGGGGCTCATGTCTGCTGGGCATAGAACAATTGTAGTTCCAAACCAGCTCAGGAAAAAAAAAAAAATTCCTAATATGGCCTCCACACAGAATGATGGCATCTGTCCTAAGCTATCTGAGCCATTCCTTGGTCCCTCTCTGCCCTCTGACCACATGCTCCTCTTCTGACGTGGCCCTACAGATGGCTATATTTACCTAGGCAAGCTCCCTCGTTCCCTCACATAGAAACTTTCTCTTTCCCACAAGCTCAGGCAAAGCCATGTGAAGTTGGACTCAGAACTCTGCCCTCAGTTCTAGCACAGAACTCCCCACCTGGAAAAGTACACATGTGGGTGCAAAGTACATGCCTCACCTGATGTATCATGCATTCGGGCTCATACCCCATCTCCTCTGCCCAATTCCTCTCCTCTGTCCTCAAATGGAAATTCTAGGGTCTTTAAGTTTTATACTATTCTGTGCTGAGCCAGCAGAGAATCAGACAGTTCCCTTTGTTCCTTACAGAGGCAACACCACACCTACCCAGGCCCATTTTTCACCGTTCACCTTGGCCCATCTGCCACATGAGAGTTCCTTCTGTATTTGTTAGTTTGTTCGATGTTCTAACTTTCTCAAAGCATTCAGGAAAACTTAAGAATTTCTTTTTAGGAAGATTTTCTATGACCTTTAACAGACTTCATAATTACAAGATCACAGAATGTATCACTGGTGGGTAGGCAGGTGGATTGTGGCATTGGTTTCAAGGTTCAGTTGTCTTCAACTACTTGGGACACATGGAATGAGAAAGAGGAGGATGGCTGGCACCAGTGGCTCACACCTGTAATCCCAGCGATCTGAGGATCCCAACAGCGATCTGAGGATTACAGTTCAAAACCAGTCAGGGAAGTTAAGCCAATGAGACTCTTGTCTCCAATTAACTATCAAAAAGCCAGAAGAGGAGCTGTGGCTCAAGCTAGCAGAATGCTAGCCTTGAGCAAAAAAGTTCAGACATAGCACCCAGACCCCGAGTTCAAGCACAGTACTGGCACACAAAAAATACAAGTAACAACAACATACACCCCCCCAACACTACCATCACCCCTACTTTAAAAGGGCTTCATGTGTAACAAAACATTACCAAATACTTTACAAAAACAAAGTTTGTATTAAATGATGTTTAGTTACTGGATAAAGAAAAAGACTAATAAGCTCATTTGTATTCCCTACAGCCAAAGTGCACCAAAAATCCAAGCATGGAATGGGAATAAAAAAGCTGAAAAACTAAGGTCAAGTGATGTTAATTAAACCCACTTCAATCCCAGTTATTATGAAGCTAGAGATTGGGAAATCAGGGGGATCACGATGCAAGGCCAGCCCATATTAAAAGTTCTTGATACTTCTTATCTTGACCATTAAAAGAAAGGCACAGCAATACACCCCTGTCATCCCAGCTATGTGGGAAGCCTAAATAGGACAACTGTAGTCCAAGCTTACTTGGGCATAGATGTGAGAGTCTATTGGTACAGAGGCATTATTCAAATATAAATCCCCTGCCTGGCAAGTGCAAGCCCTGAGTTCAAAGCCCAGTACTGCCGGAAGAAATAAAGTTGATTCGCAGCTTCACCGGGGGTCTGGAGCAGACATTCCAAATGGATCTGGGCAATCTCCAGGTGACTGTGACCAGCTCAGGCCTGACGTGCACTCAAGAATGCCAGTATCTCCACAAATCCTTCCTCTTCCATCTCAGTCCTCATTCCACAGGTTTCTACTCTCCTCTCTGCAAGTCACCACCACCCAAAGCAACCCTCTATTATATAACCATCAATAAGGACCTGTGCAGTATGGATCTAACTGCACCTCAGACTCCTCAGGCACTCTCCATCAGACTAGTGTAAACCCAGACTGGATCTTCATTGTGGCTGGAGCCAGACTTCCAGCCCCCTCCTTAATATTTTTAAAAAACAATCTCAGAAAACGGCATAGTTAGTTATAACCTGGAACAAAAGACAATCTGTCCAAACGTCATCTCCAATGTGAGACAGACATAAAAACTTAAGAGACAATGCTGACAAAGAAACTCAAGATCCCCAAAAGACGCTGCCTGCCCTCAGCAGATCAGCCCTGCCAAGTGCAGAGTTTGAGCGATATTCTGGAATTAGGAAGTGGTGATCATTGCACAACTTTGTGGATACACTACAAACCACTAAAGTGTATACTTTACAAATAAAACTGTAAATAAAGACAAATACTAGGTTAAAAAAATTAAAACTCCCAGGCTGGAGTCAGGCCTCCTAGAAGGCGCTGTACTCACAAACAACTCCAAAACCACTAATAACCAATCTTTAAAGGCAAGTCTTCAAAGGTTAGTAAGCGTCCTCACCTACAACTCAAGGAAGCTAAACAGGCAAGTATCTGATCAGTGCCAGAACCAAGACTAAAACCTGCTCAGCTCTGCACCAGTTATGCATTCTTTTCAAGAGACCTCTGGAATGATCATCAGGAATCCTGGGTTTAGAAGAAATCTTTAGCTTCATATCTTAATTTTAATTTATAAAATATGTTGCTTATTACAAATACATTCTAACACAAAAATTTACAGCTCATAGTCTGGGAATTTGTCACTGTACCCAGTAAAGTCATTTAAATTTTACTTGGGCTAATGACAAAACCTGAAGAATTTAACTAAATGATCTATTTGTTCCAATGGATCACACAGATTTATAGAAATCCTTGCTGTGTGCACATAGTCTCTCAGTGAGGCTAAGGCGGAGTAACTAACTGCAGGGCACAGGCCAAATTCCAAAGAGGCTGCTTGGGAACACTCACGCTGCAAGAGACTGACAAGTTCTGACAAAGCATTATCATCCATCCCATTAAGTAGCACTGTTGATTCAAACTGTTTGCTTCATGGTTTCTATTGTGTAAAGTATTGTACTTGTAAGACCCATGAATAAAGACAGCCATCTATGAGATTTTACAAGCATTTACTGAGTGTGACTCTGTTCCAGGTTTGATGGTAGTTAACACACACTGAAGTAATATTACAATAACACAGTTAAGGTCTGAACAGACATGAGCCCACAGGAAGTTTCTTTCTTTAAAAAAAATTTTCTAGCAGTTCAGGAGACTGAGATCTGAGGGTTACAGTTCAAAGCTAGCAGGGCAGGAAAGTTTGTGAGATGCTTATCTCCAATTAATCACCAAAAAGCCAGGTGTGACTGGGTGCCGGTGCCTTACACCTGTAATCCTAGCTACTTAGCAAGCTGAGATCTGAGAATCACAATTAGAAGCCAAGCCAGGCAAGAAAGTCTATGGGACATTTAGCTCCACCAGAAAACCAGAAGTGGAACTACAGCTCAATGTAGTAGAGTGCTAGCCTTGCCCAAAAGAGCTCAGTGACAGAGCCCAGTCCCAACTGCAAAAAAAAAAAAAAAAAAAAAAAGCCACAAGTAGAACTGTAGCTCAAGTGGTAGAGCACCAGCCTTGAAGAAAAAAAAAAAATCCTTCAGGGACAGAACTCATCAAGCCCCATGACCAAAACACATATATATATGAAAATTTTTAAGAATATATGCCTACAGGCTGGGAAGGTGGCTCAGTGGTAGAGTGCTTGCCTTGCATGCATGAGGCCCTGGGTTCGATTCCTCAGCACCACATAAACAGAAAAAGCCGGAAGTGGCGCTGCTGTGGCTCCAGCGGTAGAGCGCTAACCTTGAGCTGAAGAGCTGAGGGTCAGTGCCCAGGCCCAGAGTTCAGGCCTCATGACCGGACCCCCCCAAAAAAAAAAAAAATTAAAAAAAAAGAATATATGCCTACATGCAGAGAAAAAAATTGATTAAGGAGATTTTAATCAATGAAGATGAGGATTGTAAATTTTAAGACCAACCTGCACTACACTTTGAAGGCTAGGCTTGGTGGTTCACCAATGTTAATCCCAGCAACTTAGGAGACAGAGATCAAAGGTAAAGTTAGCAAGACTTGTCAGCCAATTAGCCAGGCTTGGGGACAAAAAAGTATTAGGCACATAGCTCAAGCAACTGAGTGGCTGAGTTCCAATTCCACTATCACCAAAAGAAAAAGAAAAGAAAAATAAGAAGGGTAGCTTGTTTAAAAAAACAAAACTGAGGTGAAATGTAATTTAACAATTCCCAGTTTTAAAGTTTATTTTTCTTATCAAAATACAAAAAGTAGAGCTGGGAAAGTAGCTTAGTGATAAGAGTGGTTCCCTAGCATGCATGAAGCCTTGGGTTCAATTTCTCAGTACCACATCAACAGAAAAAGCTGGAAGTGGCTAGCCTTGAGCAAATGAAGCTTAGGGATAGCACCCAAGCCCTGAGTTCAAGCCCCAGGACTGGCAAAAAAAAAAAAAAGTCAAAATACAAAAAGTATTGGGAATTTAAAAGGATAATTCCCATAGAAAAAAATTGTTGGCCGGGCACTGGAGGCTCATGCCTGTAATCCTATGTACTCAAAAGGCTGAGATATGAGGATTGCAGTTCAAAGCCAGCCCGGGTAGGAAAGTCCATGAGACCCTTATCTCCAATAAACCACCAGAAAACCGAAGTGGTGCTGTGGCTCAAGCGGTAGAGCACTAGCCTTGAGCTGAAGAGCTGAGGGACAGTGCTCAGCTCAGGCCGGGTTCAAGCCCCATGACCGATCCAAAAAAAAAAAAATGTTGTAGGACAAAGAGTGAACAAATGCAGCCGTAGTACTCACTGGACACTATGTTGAAATGAATGGGTAGGATGGGAGGGAAAAACTGGGAGAAAGCAAAGAAGGGGTGTCCAAAAGGAAATGTACTCTTTACCTGATTTAAGTATATGTAACCCTTTTGTACATCACTTTTTGTTTTTAAGTCAGTTGTGAGGCTTGAACTCTGGGCCTTGATGCTGTCCTTGAGCTGCGAGAGTACTCTACTGCTTGAGCCACAAAGCCACTTCCAGTTTTCTAGTGGTTTATTGGAGATAAGTCTCACAGACCTTTCTGCCTAGGCTGGCTTTAAACTGTGATCCTAAGATCTCAGCCTCTTGAGTAGCTAGGATTACAGGAATGCGCCACCGGCACCTGGCTGTAGATCACCTTTATAATAAAAAATTAATTTAAAAATTGTAATTATACAGCTTTTTTCAGGCTCTTAAGTAGGCTTAGAACATATTACCTTTATATATACTGTTCTCTACCAAGATGTTTTACCAGGCTGGGAATGTGGCCTAGTATGCATGAAGCCCTGGGTTCAATTCCTCAGTACCACATAAACATAAAAATCTAGAAGTGGTGCTGTCTCTCAAATGGTAGAATGCCAGCCTTGAGCAAAAGAAGCTCAGAGACAGTACCCAGGCCCCGAGCTCAAACCCCAGGACTGCCCCCCCCCCCAAAAAAGAAAAACCTCAGGGACAGTGTCTAGGCCCTGAGTTCAAGCCCCAAGACTGACAAAAGAAATTTAGTAAGAAAATCACTGAAGCTACCACTAAAACCACATATGCCATTTTAAGAGTCAGTATAAGGACAAGAAAGAAGTTTGATGAGACAAGTCTTACAGCAGATCATACATAAAGGCACCAATGAGGCTGAAAAAAGTCCCCAGGATTCAAGTTTTATAAACAAAATATTTCAGAGCTCAATTTCCCTATCCTTCCCTCTGCTTTTCTGTCTCTTCACCAACCAGCGATAACCAGTTTCCACAAGGAAGAATGAAAAATTAACATCTCTACATTTAACTAGTTTTTTTAAAATCAGCAGTATTGTTCCTGAGTTAACCTAATCCCTCAAAGTACTAATAAAGACTCTGAAAGAAAAAACAGTTGTGACAGAGCCATGCTATGGTTTGAACATTTATGTCCTCTCCAAAATCTTCACTGGAACTTACCATATCCACAATTCTAACAGTATGAAAATGATGGAGGTGATTAAATCAAGGCAGAGCCCTGATGACTGGGACTAGCAACTTAATACAATAATAAAAATGAGAATTGTATATTTTTTTAAAAGTCAGTACAAAGGAGAATTCTATTTTGTTTGCGTACTCTTGAGAAACTTTGTACTAGAAGAAAAACAATTTTTTAAAAGGACATTAACAATTCAAAAATAGCACACAAAAGTGATCTGAACATATTTAGTGCAAAAAGTGTTCATTATGAAAGGCTGATGGTGCTACATTAGTCTGGCTTTGGAAGAGTGCCAGGTGAAATCTAGGACTGGAGACCCGGGAATGCAGTAGTTATATTTTAAGTCAAACAGCTAATTAATGATTAAACAAAAGAAATTCCAGTCTGGACAGCATACATGAAGTACTAATAAGTGTAATTATAAAGTAGTTATTTGTACAGTCAGAAACTTACATTAGTATAATTATTTCTGGCCATGGGTCTTAAAAACATGAGCCTAAAACACAGAACCCTGTAATACCTCGCTAATGAAGATGTGAACATCAAGTGAATAAAAGGTGGGTCCATTAAACAACACGATGAATTTTTAGTATACTTTTACTCTGTTCCCGGGAAATCAAAGTCAGGCCTCACCCTCCAGTCACTCAGAGGAACAAGATTTCTACTTTCAATGTATTTCCTTCATTATTCAGAGCCACTTTAGTATTGATTGTTAAGGCTCAAAACTATCTCTCCAAGAAACGAGCATTTGCTACTTTTTAAAGTCACCATGCAAAAACATATTGTTTATGTATATATAATATTTGAATATGCAAATGATAAAGAAGCCAAATGATCCTATAAGAAAATCCTAATAACTGTTAGATCCTGGAAAATATCCATTTGAAACTGTACTTCAAGTAGCACTGTGGCTGAGCGCTTGCCTTGAGCTGAAGGACTCAGGGACAGCACCCAGGCCCAGAGTTCAAGCCCCGTGACCAAGAAAGGAAGGAAGGAAGGAAGGGAGGGAGGGAGGGAGGGAGGGAGGGAGAGAGGGAGGAAGGGAGGAAGGGAGGGAAAGGAGGGAGGGATGGAAGAAAGGGAAGGAAGGGAAATGCACTCCAGGAGAGAAGAGGAGGGAAGGAGGGAATATGTACTCCCAAAGAGAGGCTGTGGGGTCTGGACTCACTAATCCCCTACTGAACAACCCCAGCTAACTCTCTAATCTCCAGTTCACCAAAGTCAGGAGCACTATTTACATCTCCACGGGCACAGGTTTCCTCATCTGTAATGTGAGGACAACCAACCAGCCTATCTCATAGGATTAAGTGTGATTTATTAATTGTCAAAGACTCAATAGTGCCTACTATACAACAAACGTTCAATAAACTTTGGCTTCCATAATTACTGCTGTCACCATGAGCATCATCTTTATAGTCTTCAGAAGCTGAGAATAGTGCCTGTGGTTGAGAAAGCACAATCTAAAGTTGATTTGCTTCTAGATACAGCTTTTAATTTATTTTGCAATTACAAACAATATTCGAGAAGGGCAGGGACTTTATGTAATTCAATGGGTTAGAAAAGAGGCCAAGAATCTCTCTGTCTTTTAGAAACTTTCAGCTTCACCAAACACTTGGATATGAACCCAAAATACTAATCCTCAATTCACTCTAATTCAAAACTATATTTTAGAAAGGATTTGCTGAGCATGCTAATGTAGCTTAGAATGATGGGGTCTTGATTAATAGCCTAGACAACAAATAATAGAATGCAGCTCCTGGAGCCTGGGAAGGTGGCTTGGTGGTAGAATACCTGCCCAGCACATTGCGAGGGCCTTGGGTTCAACCCCCAGCAAGAGGAAGGGGAGAGAGAAAGGTAAGGAGTTCAAGTCCTAGGACCAGCATGGAGGGCAGTGGGGGGGGGGGGGGGGGGATATGAAAGAAAATGGGAGCCAGAGAAAGATGACAGCTGACACCTCGCACAGACAGGCAGTGAAGAGTGAAATGATAAACATCACTCAGCCATGCATTCAACTGCTCTCTGGCCTGCATGTCTATGCCAGGGGAAGATCACTGTCCCAGGAAACTAGATCGAAAGAAATGCTGCGCTATATAACAGTTCTCAATATGAGCCGACTGCTTCATGTGGCCTTCCAAAACACAGCTATCCATTCTGCTCCAGAATGAAAACAGGCTCCACAATGGCAGTGAGACTGTATTTCACTTTATGAGTGAGCGAGTCAAGGAATTTCAGAGGCAACAATGACTACACAGGATTTTCCTCACCTGGGACCAGAAAGCCCTTGTGAGAACCAAGTCCATTGAACTTGGTTTCCTTTAGCTTAATGTCAACATGACAGATGGCAGGTCAAAGAACATGGCAAAATGGCAATACCCGGCAAGAGCAAAGAAGAAAGTACTTTAATAGCTGTACTAATTATTTTGCTCCTCCTATTATCCAAGCCTACTTAAAAAAAAAAAAAAGCAAAGAAATTGGATGCCACTGATGTATGCCTGTCATCCTAGCTACTTTGGAGACCATATCAGGAGGTTCAAGGCCAGCTTTGGCATGCACTTAAAACTCCAATCTCAACAGAAGTAGCTAGGACTGGTGACATATGCCTGTCCCTCCAGAAGAGGAAATTTGAAATAAATACATATATACATATATGAGGGGTAAGTCCAAGCATGAGGCTAGGCAAGATGCAAGACCCTATCCCCAAAATAACCAGTGCCTCACAACTGACACTAAAATCTGAGGATCCAGGTTGAAAGCCACCCCAAGAAGACAAATCCACAACATTTTTAGCTCCAATTAAGTAGCAAAGTGGAGATATGACTCAAGTGGTAGAGCGCCAGCCAGGAGAGAAAAGACCTAGTAAAGGATGGGAGCCTGAGTTCAAACCTCAGTAGGGCTTGTCCCTCCAAAAAAGGCAAAGAAACAAAAACAGTGACTGGGGATTGCAGCCTTAGTAACCCCACACAGAACTAACGGCTCCAAATTTACCTCTTTCACTGCCATACTTAATATTCCTGTTTTTCCTAAAGCCAAAAAACTTTTTTGTTTAATTATCAGGAAAATCACAACAAAGTCCTTCACACAGTAATATGGAGAAAGCTTTCCATTCACTTCTCTCCTCCAAGTCTGTGTCAGTGTTGAGCTGACGGGCCACTGTCAGGGCCAATCACTGGAAGAAGGTGCTGTGTGGCGGCCCCGTGAGCTGTGAGCTGTGCTCCCCCTGCTGGCCCACCGGCAGTGCCGGAGCACACTCTCCGGAGCGCAACCCACCTTCCTCATCCAGACCCCAACCTCACATTTTACCAAGCCCAGAGAAGATAATACATTTACTCTACCACCTCAACTATCCTTAACAACCCAGCGATCCAAGGAGTATGTATACCGGAGTTCTGAAAGAAAACACAGACACAACTCTCATCCTCCATAAAACAATTCTTTATTGGCACTTTTTACTATATTAGCAAAGAGGAAAAAGTGAACAATTCAGAAGTAAATTAATATGTAAAAGATGAGGGACATTGCTTAAAAGTTCCAAAACTGCTAAACTAAGCCATAGATCTAAAGAATCAATTTTTTTAAATTTTTTTGGGGGGGTCCGGTTGTAGGGCCTGAACTCTGGGTCTGGGCGCTGTCCCTCAGCTCTTCAGCTCAAGGCTAGCGCTCTACCACTTGAGCCACAGCGCCACTTCCAGCTTTTTTCTTTTTGCTTATGTGGTGCTGAGGACATGCAAGGCAAGCGCTCTACCACTGAGCCACCTGCCCAGCCCCTAAAGAATCAACTTTTATAAGTCTTTTAAGGCCAACATTTTGATCATTAAACAATTTCTGGGTTCCAGTATAATTTTAAATCATAATTATACTGTCAATTCCATATGAAATATAACACTGAAAAATATGTCCCCACGTATGTCTTCTAACCATTATAAACTAATAGCAATATAGCATCAAATCTGTTGCACATGAAGGGAGAAGAGAGTGCTAGAAGCCTGAGACTGACTGGAACATACCGTAAACCCATGCAGACAAGTGACAATGAAATCCGTCACTATATAACTTACTAATGTAATTTTTTTTCAAGATTTAAAAAAAAAAAAACTAAGTTTCGGGAAATTCTTTTTTTATTTTAATTCATTTTTTTGTACCAGTCATGGGGCTTGAACTCAGGGCCTGGGCAATGTGTCTGAGCTTTTTTTTATTTTTTTGCTCAAAGCTAGTGCTCTACCACTTGAGCCTATACTTCCACTTGCAGTCTTTTGGTAATTTACTGAAGATAAACATCTCACTGGTTTTCCTTCTGGGCTGGCTTTGAGCCACGATCCTCAGCTCTCAGCCTCCTAAGTAGCTAGGATTACAAGTGTGACCCACCAACACCCAGCTTCTCGCAGGGAATTCTAAGAAAATATTGAGGTTTTAAATAATTTGTAACCTAGTAGAAAATTACTGAGAAGCTTCCAAGAAAATACCATATTAGTGAGTTTTATAGTCCAAGATTAAGACTAATTTTCAGCATGTTTTCTTTGTTCCCGTATCTAAAATGTACGAAGGCAGTTAATAAGCTGGTAAAACACAAGTCTCTGAAGCAGCTGTATTCTACCCTAAAGGGCAAATATAGCTTACACAAATAATCAAAATATATACACCTTCAGAGAAGCTGAAAATCAGTTGAGATGAGGTAACAAAGCTAAAAGCTCTAGTATTTATAAACTGTAATTTATGAAAAAGAGACACTTTTCATCCACATAACCTCCCACAGCTCAAGGCTAAAATATTCTGCGTCAAGACATTGGCACAAAAGAGTCTTTAAAGATTAAGACTCACAGACAGCACTGTTCTCGTCTCGTGTCCTAACAAAACCGAGTGCCAATCAAGAATACAAGGCTGCATTTTAACCTAAGATGGAAGTGAAAGTTATACCAGCGACAGAAATGGACTCAGACCAACCTGACAAAACCAGTAACCCATACTCAATTCTCACCACCCCAGAAATTAATGCCACCTTAAGGGGTGATGGACACAGACCCAATTCTTATCACCGCACTAAAGGCTACTTATTACTCTAAATTAAAATATTCAGATTTCAAAATAAAAAAGAAGACAAAGCAATGCACTCCTAATATTCAGATTCCCAGGTTAAAATTTACCAAAAAAGGAAATTCATCCAAGAAGAAAACTGTTCATTCTACTTCAGCAATATATTTTTATCTGGATTCCAAACATATAAGGTACTATATAAACCTTCAGATCTAATTTTTTAAATGCCTACATTTAAGGCAAAGCAGTTAACTCTCCAAGCAAGCTTCCTTCATCAGCAAGGACTAATATTGCTTTGCTCGTAAGAAGCCAGTCCCTCCCAATCCTACAGAATTTCCCACTGCCAAAGTACTGGACTGTCTTTGAAACATTGCTGCATACTAATCATTCATAACAACAGAGAACCAATGCTTAACTGAGAAGCAGGAAGGATTAACCACCAATGCAAGAAGCCAATAGGCAGGAAGACACAAGCATAGAAACTCATGCTGCCTTAGTTAGTCAGCATGCACCTTTTACATGTTCAACACAAGCCAAGCAGATCTAAGACAGATCAAGAGACATGTCAGTTCCTGTCAAATCCAGATTAAATATCCCTTTCATTGACAATTTCCTAGTTCAGTATTTTGAATTTAAAGCTAACATATAGTATTGTACAAAACAACCTAAAAAGTTTGCCCTTAAAATAATTATATCCTTAGAAACAGAAATTTATCTACCTCATTAGTGTTCCAACGGTGCCTCTCTTTTGGTAAACTTGAACATTTCGGCAGACATTCAAGCAGCTTTTTCGGTAAAAAGATTTTTACATGACTACTATTGCTGTTCCCATGATCATCTATAAAGAAGAAAACAATAAATTCAGAGAAAGTAAGAGAAAAGCCTCCTTTTAAGTACACTGGCAAGGTCAGAAACAGCAGCTCCGGTTAGTGGCTGTGAGACCAGGAGCTTCAGCAGAGGGCTTCTATTCTATTTTCCTAGCAACCTCATCTACACTTAGCCGATGGCAGCAGGGGTCTATCTGGCCATGAGGTTCTAAAATGGGATGGAGCTCTGCTCCATCACCACAGATTGAACTGGGAATGCTCCAGCATGCCCACAACCAGACATTACTTTAAAGGTTCTTCCTCCGTGTTCCCATGAAGCACATCAAACATGCAAATGATTCAACCTCACAAAACCCAAGAATCTTTTATGAGCCAGTTGAAAAGGTTTCTAAGTAAAAAGTTATAAAATACATGACTATTTTCTTCATAAACTAAATATTACTTTGTCCTCTACAAATACAAATGAAATTTATCCATTCAAAAGCAAATCACAAATCTTATAGGGAACTTAAACCAGCAGTTAGCTACCACATAATAAAGAAGCTGGCCTGTCTATCCTGAATCTAAAAACATGCCATTGTAATTAACTTATTTTACATGCACATATCTGTACAATTAATGTGTTACATTACAATGTAACTCTTCCAAATAAGTTAAAGAAAAATTACTTCCCAACTAGATGGTATGTCTGACTCCTTGGTAATGGGTCTACTTGATGCTTTCTAGAAGAGACCATTTCCTTATATAAAACATTTATTTTAGTCATCTATTTACATATCATATAGGATTCCACTCCTGTAACACAGTCCCTTCGCCTGGCTCCAAATTCCTTGCCAGTGTGGCAAATTTAGGTCAAAGTTTCAAATTACTCACTCCATTGTTTCTAACACTAAATGAAACTCCCAGTACATATTCAAAAGGTACAGTGCATAACGAGGCACTAAGGAACAGCATATTAAAACAGTAAAGACTGAATTTGTTCCAGTTAAGACAGTTTCAAACTTTTTCTAATATTAGTAACATATAATAAACACACTTAACTCAGAAAGAAAAGTCCAAGAATATGGCCCAGTTCTGCTACTTTCTAATTGTGTGACCTTGGGTAAGTTACTTAATATTTTCAGTTTTCCCAAATCATTCATTAGAGAATTAGAGATCACCTAATTCTCCTTGAAGTCCAGATCCCTATAAAATTTACTACCACTTAACAACTTAATATACCTTACAACTCAATAACCTTATATAGGTATTTAGGTATTAGCTAAAAATGTTAAAAGTAAAATACAACAATCAAGTCTTCTAGCTATTTACTTTAATTTTGTTTAGCATGGTCTACTTTTTTGGAATAAGAAAAAACCATAAAAGGATTAAAAAAATCTTCTAAGGTCACAAAACTCCAAACATTTTTCCTCTGACTGACACATTTCTTCTCATGGAAAAGACCTTAAAAGGAGAATATTGAGCATAGAATAGCCTAAAAATATTTACTACATCATATAGAATATTTTATAGGTATAAACTTATAAGAATTTTAGCATACTAAATCTCTTTTAGTCTATGAACTGCATAACCAATTGAACTATAGCACCATCATATATCTATATGGCAGGATAAAAAACTTAAGATATTAACTGCTTTTTAGATTCTAAAGTTTTAATAGCAAAATTAAGATTAAGCTCTTTTAAAAACCTTGCTTCAAAACCAAAAAGCAACTGATCAACTAATAGGACGCTCTGTATTAATTATGCACTATAAAAGCTGCTCGGTGTTATGAGCTTGGCCCAGCTCCCTGCCATTCCTCCTCCCAAGGGAGGTGCCATGGGCCATAAAACTTTACCGCACAGAAGACAAATCACATGAGCCTTCGCCTCCCTTCTCACTACCCCTAAAATGGTTTTACTCTCACTTTTTAAAACCCCCATGATGTATATAATTTTGAAAGGAGAGGTGAAATTCTTAAATCAATACTCAATTCAGTCAATATTTACAAGGTCCCTTTTATGAAACACTGTGCTAGGGCCTCAGCTTGCATATGAAAGGTCCTATCTCTGAGAAAGCTATTTGTTGAAGGCAGAATTCTGAGCACTAATGAACAGAATACTAAATACTAGCTTCTATCTCTGTTTATGATCACAACCTGATGTTAATGCCCTGTCTCTTTAGTCTGTGTTAAATAAAGTGTAAGCAGGGAGAGAGGTCTCCTTCCAACAGTAAACCTCACACTATAGAAAAACCTCAGTCTTCAACTCTGATACCAAATCGTGGTGGTTGAGCCCAAAGGCTTTTGAAGAGGAAAAGCAGATGCTGTACAAGTGCTGTCTCAATCAGGTTTCTAAGTATAGCCCTTTATGGGGATGTTCGGCCAGGGGTTAAAATGGAAAAGGAGTATGACAGGCCAGTGGTTCCCTTTCATCAGTTTTTAAACTGTGCCACTTCCAGAATTTTAGGTTCACACTGAATATAAATGGGATGTTTTTAAGAAACGTAACAATGGGTAAATGTTCCCACTGAGCATTATGAAGATGGCAATTTCAATACTGGAAAAGGAATTATTACGAACTTAAAAGGTAAAATGTTAAAACTCATACTTTCAAATTTCAGTATTTCTGGCCAATGTGTGATAAGGAGCAACTTTGTCTTTACCCTAGAAAGAACTGTTCACGTGCTGATACTGCATCAAAGTGTTCTTAATTAAAAGCTGCTATTCTATGTTTTTAGAATTGCTATCAATGATTAAATAATTGAAGACACGTGGTAGTGTTTAAATCCTGAGAACAGTATCCTGAGTTAACAAAAAACTAAAGTGCACACTGGTTTCCACTGCATCTCAGTATCAATCCAAATCGTTAAACTCTGACACTGCAAAACTGAAGTGTCAGCCAAACGACAGGGAGACATTTCATTATAATTATCTACAAAACATGTATGCTGTGATATATGAGTTCACAAATAAGTTTCTAACCTATTTCACAATAAAAATGTAACTAGTGAAGCCCTTGAAATTGACAGATGAATTCCTTCGCTGACAGCTATAATTCTACAAAATGAACCATCCTTTCTAGTCAACCTTCAAATATTTTCTAAATAATAATTATAGAGGCATGGTATAATTTAGCTAAATCTTTCCAGAATGTACAAAAATGCTCAATCACTTAGTTAATAAGAAAAAAAGTAGAAATTCTGCTTTTGGTCTTCTTTCTAAAAACTGGCATTCATACTGCTAAATCTTTTTTTTTAAATCCAAAGAAATGCATTTGACCTGTTCCTTGGTTCACTCTGACTTGTGCACGGTAAATTATAGCTGTACTAGCTGTAAACCTAAAAGTGATACCTCTGTTTTGATTCCTAATAAAAATTAAGTAATTTTGGTTCTATGAGTAATGACTAATACTGTAATTCAATCAAGCTGATTATGATTAATCTCTCAACCTCTAAACTGAACTTTCAAAATGCATTGGTGTAACTGTGCATGCAACTGCTAAATCTTACTGGGAATATGTTTGATCAACAACTTGGAGTGGTAAAATTAAAAGGAAGCTCAACAATCTTCTGTTTAGCTCTAATTATTATGTGCTTAGATTTAATTAGTAGGATAAGAACTGATTCAGGAAAACATAAGCACATATTGCTATGTTCAAGTCAGTACAGTACGCACAGTGGTAAATACTGCTATGACTAACCTATGACCTTCAAATCTCTCTCATCCAAAATAAATATTAAGCACCAACTATGTGCCAAGCATTGATCAATCTGCATGATTCTTTTCCAAACAGTCTCCAAAGTAAATTAAACCCAGAAATATTTTTAAGGTTAAAAAAAGAAAAGAAAAAAATAGGAACTTTTAGGTAGAAAACTTAGCTAGTTTTACTAGTTAACATCTCTCCTCTTCAGAGAATCATGTGACCAACACCTCATACTCTGTTTTTATGTGGCCCAGATTTTTCTTTTTCCTGTCAATCATGTTATAAAATTTACTGTTTCATATTTAAGTCATCTTATAGCTCAGGTTCAATACACATTTATTTGCACTTTCATTTTCAATCCACATATGTGGATTCAGGCCAACAAAGCAGGGACACAGAAGCCCTAAAATCTAGCACATCAATTTAGGTTTTAAGGCATCCTCTTCCTCTTTATGTCATTCAATTCCAACTTGAGCTGCAAGTCATTAAGGGAATCTAGTTCCTTCTTCTAATTAGGGGGCAAACACTTGGGAGACTCTAGTATGATACCTTAGGCACACAGAACAGACTTTACACTTCACTCTCACCTCATGAGGTGACCCTGCTCAACTGCTCCCACTCTTCAGAGAACAGTGGTTCAAATGGGATCAAGCATGACCTGTGGCTTCCTCCACAGTGCCACACTGCTCTGTGTCACCTAGCACTGGACGGACTCCAGGATTAATATCCGGACATTTGTATTAATAGCCAACATCTGCAGTGTTGTCACCCTTCTGTGCAACTGGATCCACTGTAGCCTTTTGTAATCATCAATGAAGAAAGTATTCTTTCTGCTACCCCAGAAAGATTAAGTAACTCATCTAAGATCACACAGCAGTTAAAGGCAGAGCCCAGGCCTCCTAAGTCCTGGTCAGAGAATATTTCCACTGCACTATGATGGATTTCCTCTTACTGCCAAGCCCACCCCTTCCTGAAAGTCAAAAGCTTTTTCAAATCCTACCTTCTAGAGGTGGCACGGTGTTGAGAACACAGTAGGTGCTAGTTCCGCAGAATACACTTTGGGAAACGCTCTAAGGAAACAGAAAATAAAATGTAAAACTAATCTTTGAAAAAGATATATTCTGGCTCTTCTGTGATTTTCCTGCCAAAGATCCAAAACCTCAATCCAATCATGAAGACACAGCAGGCAAATCCAAAACGAGGAACATTCCACAAAATGACTGGCCTGCAATCTTCAGACTGTCATGATCATGAAAGTCAGACAGCACTGCCAACTGTTCTGTGGTGAAAGAGACTAAAGACAATCGAATGTGTCCCAAGGCCTGGCAGACTTTTTATCACAAAGGTCTGAGCTAGGTCAACAGGTAAAGGTAAACCGGATTTGAGGATTCTACAGCAGAAATGCCTCAATGTTAAGTTCCAAATTTCATTGATATATTGTAGTTACAGAGGAAAATGTTCTTGTTTGTAAGAAATATGTAAGGATTTGAGAATGACAAAAACATTGGCAACTTATTCACAAATGGTTCAGGGTCAGAAAAAGTTCTTTACATTGTCAGGGTTAAGATTGTTTCAAAACTCTTGAAACTTGTTTCAAAACTGTCTCAAAACAGATGTGCATCTGTGAAAAAACTCTGTGCTATTCAACATATATTTATGTAATTTTTTAACGGGAATACACATGTGCTGTAAATACATAGAACAATTTTTGCTAAAATCAAGGTCAATGTCAAATTCATTTTGCAGTCAAATCAACAATATTAGTAACCATTTCCACACCCGACGCATACAAAAGAATCTACAGTGAGCACTAACTAGCAGTGTGGTAACAACATGGAGATGGAATAGGCCAGGAGGAAGTTGGAAAGAAGATCTCTGCTCCCAGCCACTTCCAAATTTTCATCTATACATCATTCTTTTTTTTTTTTTTTTTGGGGGGGGGGCAGTCCCAGGGGCTTGATCTCTGGGTCTGGTGCTGTCCCTGAGCTTCTTTTGCTCAAGGCTAGCACTCTATCCCCTGAGACACAGCACTCTTCTAGCCTGTTTGAGTAGTTTATTAGAGGTAACAGTCTCACAGACAGCCCAGGCTGTCTTTGAACCGTGATCCTCTGCCCAGGCTGTCTTTGAACCGTGATCCTCGGATCTCAGCCTCCTAAGCAGCTAAGATTATAGGCGTGAGCCACCAGCACCTGGCCTCAGTGTTAACTTTTAAAAGTAAGAAAATAATAGCTCTTGCCAGAAAGTTATAAAACAAAAGATAATTTACAAGTCCAATAATCACACTTATGTTTAACTATGAAGAACTTAGTTTCAGCAGGTTATTAGCTGTCCTTGAAAAGTAACTGTAACTTAACTTCTCTGTATTACCTCATCAAAAAAAAAAAGTGACATTTACATCTCAAGAGGAGGCAGGTTATTAAGTGGGGTTACATACATCAAAGTGCTGTACATTCAAAAGGATCACATAGTTACTAGGTTAATAAACATAACCTAACAACTTTAACATTTTCTAAGAACTGAGATTACCTAAAATTTTTATGCCAAAAAAGGAAAACAACAAAAACAAAAAAACTCTTAAAGTCTCACTTAGCCAAGTGCCTGGCTTACACCTATAATTTTTGCTACTCAGGAGGTGGGGATCCAAAACTCATAGTTCAAAGCCAGCCCTGGCAGACCAACTTTAAAGACTCTTATCTCCAACTAACCACCAAAAAGTAGGAAGTGAAGCGGCTCAAGTGGTAGAGCACTAGCATTGAACACAAAAATGTAGGGACAAGGCCCAGGCTCTGAGTTCAAACCCCAGGACACACGGACACACCGACACACAGACACACACACACACACACACACACAATATCTTACTGAAGTTGACTTCCATGTATTTTCAATTTTCTTCTCCCTCATATCAAATGAGCAACTGTATCCTAAGAGGCCAATTATTTTCAATTATTTTCAGAATTTAAACAGTCCATCTTTCCCCATAATATTACTCCTACCTGCCAGCTCCTTACTATATAGCCATCAGCTCTTTAATTCTTTTTCTGTTTCTGGAAAATTCTTGTTCTAGGACTTTGTCTTTCTAATTTAAGCAACAGTAGCCACTTCTGGCTATTATTTACCATAACTGTATCATCTGGATCAAGGTTCCCCCATAAATTATGACTATCTTGGAACAAAATACCTATTTTAACCATGATCATAGGCACAGAACTACAGTCAGCCCTAGCTCAAATATAAGAGTGCTAGCCTTGACCACAAAAGCTTAGGGACAGCACCCATTCCCTGAGTTCAATGCCCAGGACTGGCCAAAAAAAAAAAAAACAACTATAGACTATATAGGCTATTATTCAAAGAAGCTGATGTGTCCCAACAAAACCCAAATTTCCTCTAACATTTGCTAGTCAGTAGCAACAGCTACTGGCCACATAAAGAAAACAACATCTTACCAGTTTTGTGATACGAAAAAGAATGTCTTCCATTCAAGGATTAACATTTTCTGGCTTCTTTTACCAACAGCATGACTACTTTTCAAAACATGGCAACAATGGATCTTAGGACAGATGTTTGATGTGATATACTAATAAATGGCTCCACAAAAAAAGGGCTCTCACACCTAACCTCAAATTTTCTTTAAGCAAATTAGTGGAAATACAGCAAAATAGCAGAAATATCATAGATAAAACCAACACACTCCCTCATATCACTGGCAAAATAAACAAAAGTCCTAACTGCTAATTTAACTAAGAAAAAAACTCACAAAAGTTGAAAGTAAAATTTAGGAAGTCTTTCTAAATTCCTATCTCCAAGCTCTGAAAACAAACCAAAAAGCACAGGAAAATGAAGACAAACAGGAGAGGGCTGTGTGGCATTAGACACTCATGTGCAGGCCTTGGTCAAGGATTTTCTCAGGACCATACACTGAGCTCTCTGGATGGCTTTCTGCAATACGCAATGGCTGTGCTCCAGGGCAGGAAGTAGCAATGCCAGCCCCAAACACCTGCAAAGCTGGAATGGCCCATCCTTCTCTGTGGAAGAATTTAGGGAAAATAAGCCCCTCAGAATCATACAACAGAGTGGAAAAGCAGATGTGCAAGTCACAGACCTGTGATTAAGTCCTCCTTCAGCAGCAAAAGTCTTGCTGCTCTTCTGGGCTGAATCTTCACTTGGTGCAGGACCACGTCCTTCAGGAGGCCTCCACTTCCAGCTTAAGCAACCCTGCAAGTACCTTCATGGCCTATTGCCCTCCTACTGTAATACTGTGATTCCTTCCATTCAGTCTACATACACAAAGGAGCACCTCCACATACCAAACACTGCACAGAGCTGAGACTCAGCAGTGAACTAACACATGCAAAGGTCCTGCCCTCCTAAAGGAACATTGTAGAAGGGCGAGACATACAGTAAACGGGATGATTTCTAATGGGATACATGATACAAACTAAGTAAAAACATGTGGTCCATTACTATGAAAACTCAACAAGATTACTTTTGTTGTTCTCCTCAAAGCTTAGTCAGGGCATCAAGAAACCTGGACTCCATCATTAGACAAGTCAAGAGATCATCTGGAGAGATTTAAAATTTCGGATGCCCAGTCTACAATCCAATCTGAGCAGAATGTCTGGGAAAGGGGCCAGAACGTATCAGCATTTTTAAAGGTTCCCAAGTCAAGGGATAAAATAAACAGTCCTGGGCTGGGAAGGTGGCTCAGTGGTAGAGCGCTTGCCTAACATGCATGAGGTCCTGGGTTCGATTCCTCAGCACCACATAAACGGAAAAAGCCTGAAGTGGCACTTTGGCTCAAGTGGTCAAGTGCTAGCCTTGGGCTGAAGAGCTCAGGGACAGCGCCCAGGCTCAGAGTTCAAGCCCCATGACCAACAAAAAATAAATAAATAGTCTTGTGAGTCTGGCTTTCCTAGTTTTCACAAGGCCTTTCTGTTCATGTGGTCATCTGAGCATTTTTTTTAAATCCAAGTTCTGACTTTACCCGTCTGTGTGGGGCCGGAGACACTGCTTCTAACAAGCCCCAGGTCACAATATTATGGCCACACCTTAGACATCAGAAACAAAATAATCAACCTAAAACATCAGAAATTAGATAGACGACTTTTTAAAAGAACCTTATA
This sequence comes from Dipodomys spectabilis, assembly GCF_019054845.1. Taxonomy (NCBI): domain Eukaryota; kingdom Metazoa; phylum Chordata; class Mammalia; order Rodentia; family Heteromyidae; genus Dipodomys; species Dipodomys spectabilis. The sequence goes on along the minus strand of NW_024870865.1, from coordinate 263,167 downwards.
GGGCTGGGAAGGTGGCTCAGCGGTAGAGCGCTTGCCTTGCATGAGGCCCTGGGTTCGATTCCTTAGCACCACATAAGCAAAAAGAAAAAAGCCAGAAGTGGCGCTGTGGCTCAAGTGGTAGAGCACTAGCCTTGAGCTGAAGAGCTGAGGGACAGTGCCCAGGCCCAGAGTTCAGGCCCCACGACCAGACCAAAAAAATAAATAAATAAATAAATAAGAACCTTACAGTCCTGACATTCCTCAACTGCTTAATTCTGTGGCTTCCTAATAAACCAGAAATACTTGTCTGTTAAAAGATATCACACCATAGAAAATACATATATCTAATAAAGACTGTATACCACACCTCACAATAGCCCAGCAAGGTAATTAAAAGAAACTAAGGGATGCTCAATTATAGTACCTCACAACTACAGAAATACTGTAAATAGACAGGTCCTCACCTCTATAATCCTAGCTATTCAAATGCCTGAGATCTGGGGATCACAGCTAGGGCTGTGATCACTAGATTCTATCTCCAAATAATCAGCACAAAGCAAGACTGGAGAAGTGGCTCAAGTGGTAGGACACCAGCCAACAAGTAGATGGTTAAGTTCAAACCCTAATGCCACCCCCACCAAAATGAAAGGCACCCAAGAGGGGAGATACAGAGCGATTTCAGAATATATCCTAGATAACTGTGAAGAAAACATTTTTTTTAAAGAAAAAATAATGCATGGCTATTAAGGGCTAAAACATGAGGCAAATGGTAGCAGGGTGTAAATGCATATTGTATCAATGTATCAAGCACAGACTGGAAACAAGGACTATGTTTTATTCATTTTGTCTTTCTTCAGAGAACCTAGGGTAGAATACTATACACAGGCACTTTCATATGTGTGTGTGTGTGTATATGTATAAACACACACACACACACACACACACATATAAATGTTTAGACAAATACAGATGGCACATAGTTTTTGGAAAATGAATTAATGAAAGAAAATGCTATATAATAATCAGTGATTATAAGCTTTAGAACAGAGAAGTAGTACTCTGAAAACTGTTTTTACAGTTCTATGAAATAAGGACTAAAGATGTTTAAGTCTCCACACAGCACCTTTAAAGCTGAGGATTCACACAGCTTACTAAATCAAAGATAGGAGAAAGGCCCTATTGAATGCAATAAATCACTATACCAAGTAGAAGTAATTAATAATACTAAACATTTTTGTCACTTAGTCTATCAAAATATAAATTGATTCTTAAAAATCCATGGCCACTAAATATAGTATTGCATGTAATAACAATCAAATTAAAGCAGAGTCTGAAATTCTTTGTCCCTTTACAAAACTCACCAGTTTTATGTGGCATTCTGGGCATGCTGTCTAGATCAGGCAGGCTAATGCACAGAAAAAAAACTACATAATGGCCCAAATACCGTAAACGTCATCTTCTAGCGCATGTAAAGTCTGTAACAGTTGTCTCTGGTCAGTAGAAAGCTCCCCTCCAAACAGGGGCTCTGGCACCATGTGCCTCCCTCCCATCAACCTCAGGAAGAAATGGGAAGCCTGCTGGTTCCCAGGGCTCCTACGGATGCACTGAGACGATGAGGAAGGTGTACATACTCATGCCCTGAGGTCTGGGAGCAGGGCCCCAAGCCTTAAGTAGCTTTTTTTTTTTGGTGCAGTCCTCAGGCTTGACTCAGAGCCTGGGCACTGTCTCTGAGCTTTTTTGCTCAAGGTTAGAGCTCTCTACCACTTAAGCCTCAGCTCTACTTTCTGTGTAAGTGATCTTTTAATTACAAGAAGCCCTCCTTTCAGAAATGTCTTCTAACCTGAAATTTTACCTTTAATTCTTCCGTCATTAGGCATCTGAAACAAACCTACTAGCTTTCCTTCCCTAATAAATATTCTTAACACATTAAACATAAGACTGCACCAAGGGTATTGTTGAAGGGATATCTGCCTCGTTCATCCTAGTATCTCTCTAGTATTTAATTCAATGTCTACAATAGAAGTTCATGGAAAGAAAAAGAGCAGCCCCAGTCTCCTGTGCTAGGACTTTTACTAAAGGCCCTCTGATCCTTTTAGACATAGCTGTCCCTTTGAAAGTACTACTGTGTTGTCTCTTTCCCTCTGCTTTCCTGACAATCCCTCTGAGCTACTGTGCCTTAGTGCTCCTACCACTGAGATAGGAACAAATCAGTAGCCATGAAATCTTGGTCCAGCAAGGCTATTTTTTACAGGGAGCCTTTTAGAAGTCCCTGTGGTACACATTCAACAAACTAGTCAATACAACTAATGTTACTTTAGGTCCACTAAGAAAAGGGGGAGTGAGTTTCTCCATAGGTTCAATGAATATTAACAGCCAATCCTAAATTTTTTGGCTAGAGCAGAAGCCTATATATAGCACAAGAAGGTATAAGTCCTATCAACATACATGCTTTGGGAACACTCCGTAATATCTGAGTGTAATATCTTAGTGATATCTGAGACTGAACAACCAACAGGTAGCTTTGTATCATTTATGAACCACAAAAAAAGTTAATGGGGAAAAAATACATAATGGAACAGAAAACTATTTTGTGCTCACATATTATCTCTTTTCATAAAAGTTTAAAATGTACATGGCACAGTAGTCCCTGTGCAGCAAGAGCAAGGCCCTGGGTTCAAACCCCAGTACCAAACAAGTAAGTAAATGAATAAGTAAAACTTCTGACAACACTCCTCTGGGACAGAAGCAAAACCAAGAGATACATTCACACACTCACATTAAAAAAGAAAAGTGGCCTGGTAAGTGGCAGCTTTCTCCTCTGGGGACAGGCAACAAAGCAGGGAGCAGGAGCCTCTAATGGACTTCGGACTCTGGCCATGTTACCATGTTAGGCATTCAAATAGAGTCCAACAGCACACAAATGACTACAACACCCACAAAACAGTTACAGACCTACGCAGCTTACAGAAGCTAGTCTTAGAATACATGAAAACCTGATTTATGGCCTGAGTAATCAAATTAATTGATTCACTATTACCAAAGATTCATGTAAAGTGTAATTCAAAATTTGAAAAAAACTTTCCAGATATGAATCAAATATCATTAGAATTTTCATAAATTGAAGTGATCAGGAAGCCAATATACTCAACAGTGTGAAAATAATCTAACAGCACTTGATAAGTATCCTCCATTTATACAAAAAGGATATTCTAGCAGAACACATTCAGGAGAAACTATGTAAGATTCAAAGTGATACTTTTTACTAAAGTTAACAGTAGTAATGATAACAATTGTTAACTTCTCAGAAACAGCAATAAAATATCAGCAGAATCAACTCAACAAACTAAGACTTCCTTCCATGAACTACTATGTACCATCAGTGTCTTATATCAAATCTTATTTTCATCCTAAAAGGCAGAAGCAGACACTAGGCCTATTCTAGAAAAGAAAGTCCCAAGGTGTGGTCCCAAAACTTGATGAAGGACCCATACCAAAGCAGAGCAGGGAGCCAGCGACTCCCTCAACCAGCTTCCTGGAACTACTTCTGGGCTATTTCCACAGGAACATACAACCCATTACCTAAGAACAGAAGTTTCTTCTCCACAAAGTAAGTACACAAAAGACGAGGCAGAAAAAGTACACAGGTTACTCTGGAAGAAAACTAGAGCAAATGAATACAGTGGGGAGCAGCACAAAATGTCTGTAATCTAAACTGGAAGAGGACCTTAAAGAAACGTGACACAGAGACTGAGGCAGAACACTGCTGTGCACCCCTGGAAGACAACCTTGTCTAAAGATATTTAGTGCTTCTCAAATGTTATTTTGGTCCATGAATCAGACCACACATCATCTGTCACTACTGCCCAAAACATTAAAGCTTCATAAAATTAAAGGAGAAGCTAGGGGCCAGTGGCTCAAGCCTGTAATCTCTAGTAGAAAACTGAGATCCAGAGGGCTGCAATTCAAAGTCAGCCCTGGCAGAAAAGCCTGTGAGATTGCATCGGCAAAATAACCAGCAAGAAACTGGGCTTCAGGCTTGTTTCAAGTTGTAGAATGCCAGTCAAGCAAGCAAGCCAAGCAAATTCAAAACCTTAATACTGGCAAAACAAAAAACAAAAAAAACTCAAGTGGTAGAATACCAGATGAGCAAGCAAGCCAAGCAAGCATAAAGCTCTGGGTCCAAATTCCAATACCACCAAAAACAAAAACAAAAAATGGACTATAGGAAAGAATGACACAATTTCTCATAGGAGAGCAATAAGGCATATGCCAAGAAACTGGAGGCCCCAGTCCCCTGAATGGAACTCAGCTATCTGAAAGCCTTTCTTAAACCAAACTCAGCCAGAACTAGGAAGGAATCCAAGACACACTCACTCGAAAGGCCACAAGAGACTTCTGCAAAGTCTTGCACAAGATCTCACCCGCTTCACCCCAGGAAGAGGCCCCCAAACCCACACTTCAGTGTAGTTGTTGCAAACTGCTCACATCCTAAAAGCCTAACAACCAGTTGTATGAACTACTCACATTCTCACAGCTATTAACAACCGGCTTGCCGAACCCAGAGAACATGAGGCAGCAAATTGAAAGGGAAGAAACAAAACTAAAACACAAAAGAGGAGCAAGGGACAGAAGTAAGACCAAAAATTAGACAGAAAGTCTTGAAAGTCAGTGCCAATGGCTCATACCTATAATCACATAGCTTCTCAGGAGGCTGAGATCTGAGGACCATAGTTGGAAGCCAGCCCAGGCAATAAAGTCTGTGAGACTATTGTCTCCAATATGAGCAAAAAGCCAAAAGTGAAGCTGTGGCTCAAATGACAGAGCACTTTTCTTGAGCACAATGGCTTAGGGACAGAGCCCAGGCTGTGAGTTCAAGGCTCAGGACTAATGGGGGGAGAGGGGGGAGGAGGAAGGATGTCAAAGACGTAGCAGTTTGGGATCACTTATCATAAAAGCAAAGATTCCATTCAAAAGGCCTTAAAGATATCACAGCATTAAAGTTCAGTAATTTAATTACAACTTGATCCCAAGTTACCAAGGAAAACGTAAGTTAAATTAAGTATTATATAACTCAATGTAGAGAAAGAAGAGTAAATTTTTTATTTATTTATTTATTTATTTATTTTTTGGGGGGTCTGGTCGTGGGGCCTGAACTCTGGGCCTGGGCGCTGTCCCTCAGCTCTTCAGCTCAAGGCTAGCGCTCTACCACTTGAGCTACAGCGCCACTTCCAGCTTTTTTTTCTTATGTGGTGCTGAGGAATTGAACCCAGGGCCTCGAGCATGCAAGGCAAGTGCTCTACCACTGAGCCACCTTCCCAGCCCAGAAGAGTAAATTTTAATACATTTTGTTTGCATATTGCTTTACATCATTATAAAATGTTTCCAACTAGATCATTTCATCCTCAGTAACATCATCAGACAAGCAGGAAAGCGGGAACCTCTGGTAACAGAAGAGTTTATCAATGGTAGTTACAAGACAGAATGTTAATTTGTCTGAGGAAAGAAGACATAAGAAGACACCCACGCCCCTAGATTGGGGAGGAAGACTACCTGAGAAAGCTCAACACAAGGCTGACTCACATAACCTTCACCTGGAACTTCTCTATTTCCCAAGTTCCCCTCTAAAAACTCCCATCCTACAGAAGAACTGTCCTAAAGTCTCCTTGCTGTGTCAAAGGAAATGACTGTCACCACCATGACTGAGCAATATTGACTGTGACTTCTGGCGGGCTGGCTCTCTTGTCACATGTCAGAGGCTCACACAGCAGGAACTAAGGGCGGCCTCTGGTCATCCGTCCACTGAGAGAATCTTCAGATAACCCTGGGAGCTGAGACGCAGATCCTTCTCCACCTGAGCCCAGTCCTTATGCCCACACTGCATGCAGCTCATGGGGCTGGAGAGCTACAGTGGTCAGGCCCTTCTGAACTCCTCACCCAAAGAAACCCTGAGATGATAAAGTGTTTTAAGCCACCAAGCTGGTGGTCATTGGTTACAGCAGAACTAATACACCACAGCCCAACAGGTCCAGCATCCCAGTGATTTTGTTTCTCACCTTGAACTGTAAGAGGTGCTTAAAAACTGCTTTTTTTGCTGAGAAACACTGACTCCTTACTTGGGCCATAAAGTTCTGGCTCTCTTCCAGCTTGTGTTAGGATGTTTTCCTCCCTGCCTGCGCCAAGAAGGCTGACCTCCATGGACTTCAGCACCAGGGTTCCCTTGCCCTCTGAAAGTGCAATGAAGAAAAACAAAACAGGCTGACATGAATGACTCCCTCATCCGTGACCCACATTTCCAATGCCACGCTGCAAATGCCCACTTCAAGGTGACCCCCCAACTACATGTACAACAGAGCAGATACGCTGTGTCTACCCTACCCAAAATATCCTTGTCCTGTATGTTCTATCTCAGCATAGCCTTAACCAAATTCCCAGTAGTATGATTCAAAATCTAGGAGTCACCTTCTCTCAGGGTCCACATTCAATTACAAAAAAGCCACACTAGCACTTTCTTCAACCCAGTGCTACAAACAATGCTGCATTGTCAGAAGTGACTTTCTCAACTCCAGTCCTTCCTATTTGCTCACTCATTCATGTATGCTTTCATTCAACCAACAAGCATTTAATTAATTACTAAGCCCAGGACTCAATTTCTAATGCCTAGAAACAGAACATCTGAGGAAAAGAAGAGAAGTAAACAAGCAAGCCCAATGCTATGACCAGGAAAACCACAGTGCTACAGTGCAAAAAGGAAGAGCACTCAATCCAGCCTGGAAAAGCAAGAAGTCAAGAAGGTGCATCACACAAGTCTCATCTGGGCTGAAATCTGGGCTCAAGGACATCCTTGAGCACTTGCATTCTGGAGAAAGGCGCAACTTCTAGGTCATAGCCACAGCAGCAGGCTAAGCCTTCAACCACAAGAACGCAAGGGACTCAGGCACAATCAGAATCTAAAAAGTTTAACATGATGTGTGTGGCGCTATGCTGTGTGTTAAACAGAGAGCAACAGATGAGGGGGTGGTCCACATTAGCACCCTAAAGGAGAAGTGACATTATCCAACTGACTACAGTCTTCTGCTTAAAAAAAAATTTAAATACAACAACCAAAGCCTTTCTCAGGGCAGAGAATAAAATCCAAACTCAAGTCACACTTTCCAAGCCCCTGCCACTTGACTCTTACCTAACTTTTCCCAGATCATCTACCCACACACACTAAAATTCCAGATAACACCTTGTCTTCTCTTGGGTTTGCCTTTGCTGTGTTTCCTTCGCTCTGAATTTCCTGTCCAAACCACCATATTCCCCTGTCAATTAATCCAGGCCAATCCTACCCCCTCTAAGTTTCCCCAGGCCCTCAGAGTGCCTCTGACGCTGCTGCAGTCAGTCATATCCCCACCGGCTCCCCCTACAGGCTTCTGGAGTACACATGTAATGAAGTGAATCCTCTGGCTCACACCTGTCATCCTAGCTACTCAGGAGGCTGAGATCTGACCACTGAGGTTTAAAAAGCTGGCCCAAGCAGGAAAGTCCGTGAGACTCTTATCTCCAATTAACCACCAGAAAACTGAAGTGGCACTGTGGCTCATAGTGGTAGAGCACTAGGCCTCGAGCTAAGAAGCTCAGGGACAGCACCCAGGCCCTGAGTTCAATCCCTATGAGCAAAATAAATAAATAAAACGATGAGAAAAATATTCAGTTCACCAATAAGCCATTTCTTTTTTTATTGGTTTTGCTGTTGTTGTTGTTTGTTGGTTGTGGGGCTTGAACTCTGATCCTAGGCACTATCCCTCAGATCTTCAGCTCAAGGCTAGCACTCTACCACTTGAGCCACAACTCCACTTCCGGTTTTCTGGTGGTTTATTGGAGATAAGAATCTCACAGACTTTCCTGCTTGGGCTGGCTTTGAACTGTGATCCTCAGATGTCAGCCTCCTAAGTAGCTAGGAGTACAGGTGTGAGCAACTGGAGCCCAGCTACCAATAAGCCATTTCTAAGAGGCCAATCATGGCAGGTCACAAAGACATAATTGTTTTTTAATTATATGAAAACAACCAAAAGCCTAGATTTCCAGCTAGGTGCTGGTAGCTCACAGCCTACTTAGGCTGACACAGACTCCTTTTCAACCATGAGCTGGATAAGGTGGCACGAGTCATCCTAGCCTTGCAGGAGGCATAAATAAGTAGATTCAGTACAAGCATGCACATGGGCAGGAAGCCAGGCCCTGTCTCAAAAATAACTACTGCAGCAGGGTAGTAGTGGCTCACACCTTTAAATCCTAGCTACTCAGGAGGCTGAGATCTGGAGAATCACAGCTAGAAACCAACGCAGATAGAGAAATCTGCAAGAGGGCTGGGAAGGTGGCTCAGTGGTAGAGCGCTTGCCTTGCATGCTGGGTTCGATTCCTCAGCACCACATAAGAAAAAATAAAAAAGCCGGAAGTGGCGCTGTGGCTCAAGTGGTAGAGCGCTACCCTTGAGCTGAAGAGCTGAGGGACAGCGCCCAGGCCCAGAGTTCAGGCCCCACGACCGGACCCCCCCCCCCAAAAAAAAGAAAAGAAAAGAAAAATCTGAAAGATTCAACCTCCAAATAATTAGAAAAATACTGAAATGGCTGTATGACTTAAGAAGTAAGTGGCAGAATGCCAGCTGAACAAGCAAGCAAAACTAGTGAGGCCCTTCGTTCAACCACTGTTACCAACACACACACACACACACACACACACACACACACACAGAGTGACTAACAGAGGACATGAGAGACTGACTGAAATACACTGTAAATGTGTAGAAATGTAAAGATGAAATCCAGCATTGTATAATTAAGGTTAAGCCAAATTTCTTAATTGTTTAAAAAAAAGTTTCACATCAATAAGTTGGGCAACACTAGATTAACTAAGTAAAATATTTTTTTTAACCTGCCAAAAAGGGCTGGTAGTCTTAGCAAGTTGAGACCCTGAGTTCAAACCCCATTATCAAAGGGGAGAAAATAGGCCTAAATTTCAGTGTGTTTTCATAATGAATTATCCTTAAACAAAAACAGCTATCAGCCGGGTACCTGTGGCTCACACCTATAATCCTAGCTACTCAGGAGGCTGAGATCTTAGGATCACAGTTCAAAGCCAGCTTAGGCAGGAAAGCTCATGAGACTCCTATCTCCAATTAACCACCAGAAAACCAGAAGTGGCACTGTGGCTCAAGTGGTAGAGCGTTAGCCTTGAGCTGAAGAGTGGAGAGACAGTGCCCAGGCCCATAGTTCAAGCCCTTGTAACCAACAAAAAAAAAACTATCTAAATTTAAGATTTTAAAGTAAAGCCAGGTGTAATGGCTCATGCCTACAATCTTAGCTATCCTTGAGAGGCTGAGATGGAAAGATCATAGTTTGAAGCCAGTCCAGGCAAAAAGTTCACAGGATATTATCTCAACCAAGTTTTTAAAAGTTGGGCATGGTGGCACATAACTGTCCATCCTAGCCACAAGGGAACCATAAATGAAAGAAACATGAATGTAAACCATCCCAGGCATAAACATGAGACCCTATTAGAAAATAACTAAGGCAAAAATGAAGGGAGGTGTGGTACTTAGCAAGCACAAAGCACCAAGCACAAAACCCAGTACCACCAAAATAATAAGTAAGCAAGCTCAGAAAGAGTACTTAACTTGCTCAGCCACAACAAACCAGGCAGTTGTTTTACGAAAGTTATACACAATCACAACATAACCCAACCATCTCCACATATCCTACTAACCTGCTTAGCTGATTACCTGGAATTACTTCCCTAACTGTTCCCTCAGTTAGCCCCCTTGTTCTTGCAGAGTTCTGCTCAGAAAGTTTCCCCAAACTCTCAGTTGAGTCACAAAGCACTTGCCTGCAGGATGCTGTACCTGAGCTGTAATTCACCTGCATCCTGACTGATACCACTCCTTCTTGTGCTAGCTCCATGAGGATAAGGACTGACTCTGCCTTGCCCTGTGCCTAACACAAACCAGCACTTTATCATTTGCTGAGTAAATAACTGACTCAAAGCCTAACAATACTGAGGTACAAATGCCTCTACAGTATTCCAAGTCCTACATCTTTTAATAGTTCCAACAATAGCTATATAAATCCTAAAATCACAATATTATAGTAACACATTTAACTCTATTTAATAAAGATTCAAATAATGTTATCTGCTACTCTCTACTAACCAGAATGTGTGTTAACCAATGTACCACAATTTTTCATTACAAGCAAGGCATCAGAAAATTCACACATCAGAAGTACAACAAAGGTGCTTGCTTGCCAGATTTTTGGCTGATAGTGCACCCTTCTGCAGAAATAAACTTTGCCTTGCCACACTCCTTTCAAGATGGTTTCTTTACACAATACACCAACATTCCAAGACATTTCTAACTATTTGGGGGCTCATCCGGGACCTGGCACATCACCTGAGGAAATCCTGAAAGTTCATTCTTAGGAAGAGATGCATCCAACTGTCTCAATGCGACAGCCTCCAGTGGGGCTAAACCAGCATTCCCTTGTGGCTGACAGTGGACTCAGAATTGAAGGTGAATCGGCGACACAAGAAAGCAGCCAAAGTAAAGGGGCTTGGACAGAGGGGTCCAGACTAAAATTGCAGTGACTAGTATCTCCTCAGCAATATCATCCCTCAAGGAAACAAAGACTGCAGGCCCTGATGCCACATCTCAAGTTTCTGTATTCCAATACAAGCCTGGGCAGTATGCTAAAAGTGAGCTATACATCTTGTGACTGGGGATAGGAGAAAAACTGGGAGACAGCAAGGGAAGAGGTAACATCCAAAAAGGAATATACTCTTTACCTGACTTATGTAACTTTATTCCCTCTGTACAGTAAGCACAGAGTAAACATTTGACAGTAATTCCGCACATAGATAACTTATCTAAGAGAAGTGAAAGCATTTATCTACACAAAAACTTGTGCATAGCAGCATTTTTCTTAAGAGCCAAAAGGTGGGTTAACCCATATGCCCATCAACCAGTGAATAGAAAAACAAAGTGTGGTACATCCTCACAACAGAGTATTATTCAGCCATAAATGGAATTACATAATGACACATTCAACAACATGCCTCCAAACATGCCAACAGAAATAAACCAGCACAATACTTTATGCTTCCATGTCTAGCATAGACAAATCCATACAGACAGGAAGTAGATTAGTAATTGCCCAGAGAAAGGCAGAAGGGGGAGAGACTGCTAATGGGTACAGAATTTTTTTGAACTGATGATAACATGTAACTGGTGATGACAGTTGCATAACCATGTAAATATACTAAAAAACATTTTTGGGAGGCAGTACTGGGGTTTGAACTCAGGACCTTGCGCTTTGCCAGGCAACAGCTCTACCATCTGGGCCAATAACAAAACAAAAAGTTTTTACTATTTTTCCAAACAGAGTCTCTTATTTATGTCCAGACCAGGCTGGACCATGATCCTATTTAGGTTTCTAGTATAGCTGGGGTAACAGGCACACACCACTAGGTTTTTATTGTTAACAAGGGATCCCATAAACTTTTTGCTCAGCCTCCTAAATGCAGCTAGGATTACAGGCGTGAGTTGCCATGCCTGGCTAAAAACCACTAAATTTTTGAAGGATCAATGTTATGGTACACAAATTATACATTAATAACATTATTTAAAGAGGAATCAAATAGGGATTTAACTACTAAAACTGATTTGCTGATTTTTTTTAATATAATACACTTTCCTCTTGTTAAGTACAATGACTAACCACTGCTTGCCTGCATAATAAATGTCAATTCAAGGTCACTTGAAACACTAACTACACCAAACCATTATAAACTCAAGAGAGTTCCATGTGCTAGTTCTCAGTCTTTTACATAGTATCTCCAAACAACTGTTTTTTCATCCTGTCATCTACAATCCCATTTTCTCCTTGTTTCCTCCTAACTGGAGAAATTGTAAAATTCAAGAGATTAAGGGCAGGGAGGCTAAATGAAGGAAAAGACCCAACAAGGTTGTATAAAAATGTGACAGATCTTAAAAGAGTCTACCGTCTGTGTTCTTCTTCACACACAGGTGCCAGACACTTAAAACAGTCTATTTCCTGTGTTGCTTCTACCCAATCTGAAGGCAACATCTCCTTTCTTACCATGGACGGACAACTCCGATCTTTTAAGCCTACTGGTAGATCCACAAAGAAGAAAGAGGAAGAAGCACCTCCCAATGTCTGAACTGTAATACCTCAGATGTATTGGTCTTCCCAAACTGCATGATTCTACCTCAGAAAGCAAAAACTACACAGACCACTGCATTCCAGGGTGTCCTGCTTTGCTGCCATTCCAAGTTCTAACACCCACTGCTGATTTATTCTACATACATGAAGGCCGGTGACTGAGCATGCCTGGCCTCCTATCCGTCCCTACAGTGACCATTTTATCTGTGAAAAGTTTAACCCTTACAGCAACTAAACATAAGAAACCCATTTAGGAGTCAAATCCTTTCATTGCTTGATGGAAATAGTTCAAGGTTCCAGAGCCCCTGCCACAGCCCCTTTGCACACAAGCTCTTCTCAGCCTACTTCCTCTATATAATGGGTAGGCCACCACTCCAAACTGCCTTTCACCAGGATGAACACAAAGCGTCGTGCTGAGGGGAGTCAGTCCCACTCTGTGCTGAGTGGTATCATTCTACTGAGCCATAAGTGAAGTCTAGTGATGAAGAGCACTGAAGTCAGGACACACAAGGGCCAGGCCTGCAGCCACAGTAAACTAAGCAAAAGCCAGTAGACAAAACCCACAATGTTGCAAGGAGAAATGCTTCAAGGAGAAATGGAAGGGGATGTAGAGAAGCAGCTCTGGCCTCCCAAAGAGATCCCAGCTCAGCCCAGGGCACCTCTAGAGAGAACATTCAGTGCAGGCCCTCTAGGGGCAGTCCCCAAACGGCCCGCTGCACTTCACCATCTGACTGGAGCCTGAGACTGTTTCTGTTCTTCTTGGATTAGAACTGCCCTGCTTGACCTAACTTGAGTGGTCTAATTTAAAGTGGAAACAGCTTATCTCCCCTGAAAACAACTCCAAACCACCGACATCTCTGAGTGAACTTCAAACTTTTCTGAATGAGCCAGCCAATCCTCTTTAAAATATTGTCTCACCTAAGGCAAAAAATACTTCATGTATAAATGAACACCTATTAACTAATTTTGTATATATGCAATGTTTATGATTAATTTCAGGCACAATTTACAATCCTAAGATAATGAAAACATTGTGATGTATTTTATCTTAGAACCTTGTAATTACTTTTCTCATTCAAATCCACTTGATATTTTTATTTTTTTAATGGTGGCAAGATACACCCAACATAAATTCTAGTATTTTAGCCATCTTTGAGCATGCAATTTAGTGGTAATAAGTACTTTCAACTGTTATGCACCATTAGCACTAACCAGTTTATTTATAAAAGTATTCTGAAAGACGTGACTTTTCATTTTTATTTAAGAAAGGGGCCCTACCTCTGGTCCTTCATCAAACAAGGGCAAGGAACTTCATCAGGATGGGACTGTGGTGGGGTGGTGAAGAAGGCAACAAGGAACATCTGCCACAGCCTGGAGCAATACCAGCAATCCCGGCTAACTCCACCCTCAGTGCCTCCAGACATGGCCAAGAGGCAACAGTCTAAAAATACTGCAACAGGACAGATGAAAGCCGTCAAGGATATTCTGCCCAGTGAAGAGAGGTCATCACTGTCACCACATTTGTACCAAAAGACATTCACACAAGCAACCATGGTCAGATTTAGAATAATCAGGTTCAATACAGGAAGACCGATGCTCCCTTCCCTCCTAGAATACCTGCAATAAATTTCTGGGCTTTAAATTTGGTCAAGTAATCTGCGATCAATTTCTAGAGGACCCCTAGGAAGAAAGACAAGTACTTCAAAAGCTCTGAGTACCCACTCACCACCTTTCTACTCGTTACAGCTTTCTTTTTAGCACAATAGCCTCCATCAATAAAACTAAACGAGGAAGAAATATCCATCCAAGCTTTGTCAAGGTAAATGATTTAGCTAGCACAAGATGGAAAGAACAAGGCAGGAAATGTTTATAAGAACACAGGAACTTTAATTTGTCCCTATCTTTAAATATAAAAAAAAAAAAAAAGAATTATGTTGAAGACCTTCCCAAATGCCAGGCCTATAGTAGCCTAGGGAGTTAGTTCCAAGGGAAGATCTTGTATTATTAATTCTAGTGGACCAACAGCAACTCCTCAATCCACATAAATTTATTAACAGGAAGAATATTTACTGAATTACTAGAAATCAAGGCATCTTAATATATTAACTCCAAAAATTGCAACCAAATGAATATACATACTATATAAAATATCCAGAAAAAAATCTTAAAGTCATCAGAAACTTTTTAGTTATAATTATATAGTCTCTATTTTCTAAAACTATGAATTCTCATTCATATTTCAGTAAGAACCTTAAACCTATCCCAGGGAATAACTAGGAAGGCTATATTGTGCATCTTCTTTAAAAACTTAAATCATTTTTACATTCTGTAACAAATACAATGTAGTTAACAGATGTAAAAAATTAGCCCTCTATGTGCCCCAAAAAGGAAGCACTTCAGAAGTAGTGGCTCAAACACCTCCTACAACTGCTTGAACTTACATAGTTATTCAGTAACTCAAAAAGAAAAGGAACTGTTATACAAAACTGTTACATACTAACAAAGCAAGCTATCTGTGGAGTAAAATTCATAAATCCAATTTCATTTTCTTACCATGAGACTGAAAAACTTTAGAGGTCATTTCTAGGACAACTTTTTATCTAACACATCAATCTCCTCAAGATCATTACCAAGCAATTTATTCCATAGCACGAAGAACTCTTAACTCCTATACCACCACCAAAAGAAAAAAAATGATGAGTAAGCCACGCATGGGGACACACAGGTGAAACGCTAACTACTCAAGAGGTGGAGACAGGAAGATCTTCAGTTCAAAGCCAAGGCAAAGGAACCAGAGACGCTGTCTCAAGGAAAAAAGAAAAATCAAAGAAAAGAGCTGGTACATAGCCCAGTGGTAGAACATGTGCCTAGGGTTTGCAAGGCCTACAGTTCGATCTCTAATACACACAAAGGAGGAAAAAGAAAAGAAAAAGAAAAAGCAGGAGGGGAGGGGAGGAAAGGAA
This sequence comes from Dipodomys spectabilis, assembly GCF_019054845.1. NCBI lineage: Eukaryota > Metazoa > Chordata > Mammalia > Rodentia > Heteromyidae > Dipodomys > Dipodomys spectabilis. The sequence goes on along the minus strand of NW_024870865.1, from coordinate 248,013 downwards.
TCTGATCAAGGTATGCATATATTTAGAGCACTGGCCTTAAGCTGAAAGCTGAGGGACAGCGCCCAAGCCCGGAGTTCAAGCCCCACGACCAAAATACAAAAAGGTATGCATATATGAACAGGTCAAAATAAAATGCCTTTATACAACCAATTGATGCTAATACAAAATGAAAGAAAGAAAAGGGGGTTGAGAGATGAATGGAGAAGTAGAAATTTTACATTTGGTTCAAGGGAGGTCAGTGAAAGAAAGGATCTCTGACCCACAGAAGTGACAGCAAGGACAGCACACTGGTAGCCAGGGTCCTTATTCCTATGCCAAGTGTTCCCAGCTTCAAGGGGGGGGGGGGGGGGGGGGGGATGCTGTCTGGAAAGCCAAGAGGACTTGTTCCAGAAGCCTCTGGGAAAGTTAACACCTCATGGCTAAGGGCCGACCACATCACTGCTGGTTCAGATGAGGATACAGATGACAGCCCCGACATGACAGCACTCCTCCAAACACTGTGAAATCTAATCAGTGCAGCCTACAACTTCTCCCAAGTCCCACAGAGGCACACAGATTTGAATAGAAAGTTGTTTTTTTTTTTTGGTCCGGTCATAGGGCCTGAACTCTGGGCCTGGGCACTGTCCCTCAGCTCTTCAGCTCAAGGCTAGCGCTCTACCACTTGAGCCACAGCGCCACTTCTGGCTTTTTTCTTTTTGCTTATGTGGTGCTGAGGAATCAAACCCAGGGCCTCAGGCATGCAAGGCAAGCGCTCTACCACTGAGCCACCTTCCCAGCCCTGAATAGAAAGTTTTAAACCAAGGATTTTTTCTTTCTTCAATTACCACTAACAAACAAAGGTAGGGGGATGCCTCAGTTGTAGAATATTTGTCTGGCATTCAGAACAATCTCAACACAACAACAACAACAAAAAAAACTTACCAACAGATTCCTAAATATAAATCATATTTGAATAATAGCAAAACTATTTGGTTCTTAGAAATAGCAAATGCCACTTAAGCATTTAAATGAATAAGCACAGCTACTTGCTTTGTTTTTTTACTTACAAGAGAAACCAGCTTACAGACTTCTCATCTCTGTTATCCATCTGACAGCTGAGCTCAATGTAAAGGAACATTAAGCTCCATTTAAGGACATGAGTTCCATTTAAGGACAGGAGACAGTATCTATGAATGGTCAGTCAAGGCATTAAAAAAAAAAAAAAAACTCCAGCATAAGTTGTGAGGGCCTGGTCTCAATCCTCAGCACCAGTGACACAGAGGAGAAAGAGGACAGAAAGAGTATCAATCAAATGGTTTCAGTTTGAATCATCTACTCTAACCATGAATAACTGAGCTAAAATGGTACTTCCTAAATGCAACACATTTTATTTCTAAATGTTCTTGGCAATTAAATATCCAAGAAATCAGCAAACCCCCAAGAAAGCAGAGAAAATGAACTTTTTTACAGCTCAGCATTCACCAACCACAGGAGGCTTGAAAGATGCCACAGGCCAAAGGCCAAACCTACATCTAGGCCTGCAGAGGAAAACTCCAAATAAGATTTCTTCAGGAACTAGTCTCGCAAGGTACTCAAGTACAAGCACAACCTCCTCCAAGGAGAAGATGGGAGTCCACAGCTATGTGACTGCACAATCTAGGAGATGGTGCTATACTGGTTCCATAATAATATTAAAGTACTTCAAAATGTAATTTAAAATGTTAAGAATAACAGAATGTTTAAAAAGCCCTAAATTCCTTTCAAACATAATTTGCATAGAACATAATTTAATTTCCATACTTTATTGAAATAAAGTAGAATTAAATGATTTTTTTTTTTTTTTTTTTGTGGTCATGGGGCTTGAACTCTGCGCTTGGGCGCTGTCCCTCAGCTCTTCAGCTCAAGGCTAGCGCTCTACCACTTGAGCCACAGCGCCATTTCCAGTTTTCTGAGTGGTTTATTGGAGATAAGAGTCTCATGGACTTTCCTGCCTGGGCTGGCTTTGAACCACAATCCTCAGATCTCAGCCTCCAGAGTAGCTAGGATTACAGGCATGAGCCACCAACCGGCACATGGCTTCAAATGATTTTTGTTAAATACTACTTTACAACGCAAACACTATCATATAGCAGTCTGAATCTGCAGCCAGAACAAAAATCTTGTTACAGTATGTTCACAGCACCACTCAATCCCTAAAACCATGAGATAATTAAACCAACTGTCTTAAGACCTTTACTGTTTGGCCTGCACTGATGCAAACCAGCAAGATAGCTGCATGCTATGAAAGGAACTTCAGCATCTTAGCTTCTGCTGTATTTCTTATCACCGATTCATAGGGTGACTGATGGTAAACTGATTTGTGCGTGGACCAGAAGTTAGCTCAGGAAAATAAAAGGAGGAAAGAGGTTTGGATGCATCAAATTCATGAATGAAGATGTTGGGCTCCCAGTAGAGTTTACAGTAGCACAGAATGAAACTGGGGTTCTTTTGGGATCTGAAATTATCAAGTCATTTAGTAAAGAACATAAAAGAAATCACCCTTCCTTATTTAGAATGAAAAGCTGCATCAATAACCTTTTCCCTAGACAAGAAATAAAAAATATACAATTTATACGGCATAAACTAGAGAACTGTTGTTTCATGTTATTGATGGAGGTGATTTTTAAAGACATGGTGAGTTGTGTCTCTAAATATGGACGTATCTCCATCCCAATCCTCAATCTTCCTCTTATCTCACCATCATATGGCCTATTACTCAGAAAGAGCACACAACACAGGTAGAGGGTCTGACTGCTGGTAGAGCCTCATCACACCTGATTTTAATTAATTCTGAATATAACTGGTAGAACCCAATGACCTACTGTAATTTTTATGTGGGAAGGGGAAATGTGCTTTTATGTAATGATGTGATGTAAACTAATAAGAAGAGATTACAGAACTTTTATTTACTCAAAACTATTAAAAGTATGACTGCCCACATCTTACATCTAAAAACACAAGTCATAATACAAACTTCTCTCAAGCTCAGACACAATTTTCTAAAATCCTTTTATTCAAAAGGTCTAAGTCACTGGTTCCTAGATTCCGAATGAATGTTTCCCAGGAAATTGAAGATTATCACATTCTTAGAAAATAACAGTGACCCTCAGATCCTTTGTAACCCCTCCACAGCCCAAAGCTACAATGACATTCTCCCTTCACCATTCTAGGGCTTAAAATAGCCATTCACCCAAAATGGATTTTTTTTAATTTAAGCAATAAAGAATTTTGCCAATAAACATTTTTAAAGGAGATCTTATTAAGTTAAAATGCAAACATGCCAGTTTTATCTGTAAATCTAAAATGTTAACAGACCATCTCACATTTCAACCACAAACGTCTTCCACAGAACAGCACTACCCCCTTGTGGATTCACAATAAAAATTCCTTATCTTCAATCTTCACTCTCAAATGCTTCATTCTGCTGAGGCCTCACCAAAGTGTATGTTTTCTCACTAAGCAGGGCTATCTTATTTCTAGTGTTTTTTTTTTTAAAAGGGAAAAAAAACACAATATTTTACAATAACAATCTCATCAACTTATCTGTCATCTAAGTGCCCAGGTAGGGGGAGCGCTCCTCACAGAAGCTCTGATGTCACCACTTTCAAAGAAAACTATAGGGATACCAGACTTTTTCTTGGAGTGTCAAAATTTACACTTCCAATTATCACTTTAAGACTATTTCGCTGTAGTATCTTTTTGCTTTCTATTTAATAACTTCATACACTGTACCTATTTCTTATTATCCCTCCAAGTGTCTAGAAAACCAAAGGGACAAATGTCTCTCTATCTCTCTCTCTCTCTTTCTCTCTCTCTCACACACACAGACACAGACACACACACACACACACACACACACCCCTAACCAAGTTTAAGTCTGAAAAAGATAAATTCAGGATTGTCTTAATATACTTTCAGAAATGACTCCTACATCAACCCTGATGAAAGAGGAAAATATATAATACCTCCTATTCAAAACTTGAAACCAAGTCTTTCTTTTCGCTTCTTTTGTTGCTATTTTTGTTGTTGCTGGAAGTGTACCTCTGAATATAACATCCTGTTGATGTGAAAGATTAAACAGACTTACATATCTGCTTTGTGCATGATTACAGACACCAGGTTTGGCAAAAAAGTGTCTTCAATGCAACAATATGCAGACAACATGGAGAAAGTCTGAGAGTCATGACTGACTGTATGTCACCACTCGAATTTAGTGCCTCATTCTTTCACACATGCTAAACACAAGGAGGGCTGTAATAATTTACTGATGCCAGGGTTTGTTCCAATAGTCAGGTAGGAACAAAAGGAAAAAAACCCACTGTGTGTTACCAAAACTGGCAGACATGGTCCACTGATTGAATGGAGGCTTTTCACACAGATCCCCCACTGATTATGTCAAAGCCAGGTGAGCCACCACAGCTGACCTTCCTTAGGACTGCCTGCTTCCTTTCAGACTGTGATGGTTACCATTTCTATATTGTTTTAGGAGGTAGGATGCAAAGAGGCATTTTCTTGAAGAAGTAAATGAAAGGGTGAGAGTAATGCCACTGCCTTCGTCTCCAGACACTGCTTTGTTTAAAACTGTGAAGAACTGAGTCCCAAACACTTCTCTCAAGGCATGTGGCACTTTGTACACAAAACTGTTCCACAGAGAACAGAGACTTGTCTCCCTCGAAGCTACCCTCAGCCAACAGTCTCAGAAAGGGATGTGTTATGATTTAAAGACCTGCCTAAATGTGACAAAAAAAAAAAAGACATTCTATTCCAAGTGAGCAAAGGACACATTACAAGAAAACAAGAACCTCCAAAAACAATCTCTGGTCCTTCTACTTGTGCTATGTCAACCAGATGAAGTAAATGAACACTCCTCTAAGAAAATGGAAGAGTAACATGGCTGCCACTGGGCCTCATTATATACCCTCTCTGGGTATATAATATTTCTGCCCATGGTTATGAGGTAAAAAGAAAAGAAATAATCAGGAAACATTTTTACACAAGGAGGTTCATGACCTTCTACAAGCAATGGTAACCAAAGCAGAAAGATGCCAGACAGCCTTAGAAACAAAAAGCTAGCACTCATGGGGGAGTACCCTTACCTGTCCCCTCCAATTACGTATCAGGAACTTGCCAGGCACAGGTGTCTCACTCCTGCAATGCTAGCTACTCAGGATGCTGAGATCTGAGGACCACGAATTAAAGCCAGCCCCAGCAGGCAATCCCATGAGACTCTTATCTCCAATTAACCACCAAAAAAGCAGAACTGGAATTGTGGCTCAAATGGTAGAGTGCTAGCCTTAAGCAAAAAATTTCAGACAATGCCTAGGCCCTGAGTTCAAGCTCCAGGAATGGCACACGTGTGTATGCGTGTGCACACACATAAACAACTATCTCAGAAATTGCTGTTATACACATATACATGGATCGCATCTAGTCATCTGTGCACATATACACACATGCATACATAAACAATACATACACACCAGATATACATACATACACAATAGATATATATACATACATACACATAGACAATATATAGAGAGAGAGAGACACACATACACAAATACAGAGACACATACAAAGATGCACACTTCCTTACAAATACATGACAGATATGGGATGGCAGATGATCTCTATACATACAAATACCTTCCAAGGACAAGAGTAACATGCTTTATCACAGTAGTGATATTACATCCACAGATGGCACAAAAGAAAAGGATCTGACAGTGTCTGATAAACCTATATCCTAAGCATGATTGCATAAGCAGATAACTAAGTAAGAAAAGACTATATAGACCATATCCCAAAAGCAGAGCAAATGACCATGTGCTCTTTACTCAAGTTACACAAACAAAGCAGAACCAGGACACTTCTAACTCTCTTCCTAAACACTAAAGATAGCATTAGACCAAGCAAAGGAACATTATTAGGAGAGGATCCCACACTTCCTAAACGCCATTGCTGCAAAGGACATAGCATATTACTGGGTATGTCCAAAGAAATGTACTGCAATCAAGCCAAAGAGACAGAAAGAAGCTGGCTACAGGCAAAACAAACTTCGAAAATCCTATGGGTAGAGGCCTGCACAACCAGCATTTCACCTCAGTTGACCTCTACTCACAAATACCACTATCACCCCTTGCTGGGTCTTAAATTCTACACCACCTAGCCACCTAGTGGTTCAGTGCCTTGTCAACAGGACAAATGAGTGGTAGGCACCCTCTTTTCAATGAATACAGAGCCTCTCCAAATACAGCACACCTACAAACCTTTGTAATGAAAAGGGCAGCAAAAAGAAAGAAAGAAAGAAAGAAAAAACCTCTTATGTGGAAAAGAGGGAAAGGCGAAAAAGAGGTAGTATGTGTTATCTACATAATCAAAAAAGGCATATAAGCAATTCAAGGAGACACAGAATATTGTAGAAAATGATCAATACAATGGAAATGCAAAAGAAATCACATCAGCTGTCACCACAAGAAAACATTTACTCACACATTCACATGAACAAAGGACACTGCCAGCCACTTATTATAACAATCCTACACAAGTTTTTGCAGTAGTGGAAGTGTAAAAAAACAAACAACTGGCATATATATGCGTGCAGGAGAAGCATCTGATTTTAAAGGAGATAAGGCATACTTCAGATTAATTTTAATTATTATTATTATACATATCTACATTCTAACCTACCTCCAAAATGAAACTGAGGCTATTGACCAAAAGAAAGAAAGAAAAGTACAAATTATGGTAGCATTTAATAGTGGAAGAATTATATCAAATAAAGTGATAACTAAATTATACAAGTAGCCTGAGAATGGACACTATGTTTATGCATTCAATTTAGATATAACATTGCTAACAAAAATAGTTCTTACTATCCAATAAAATGACCATACCAGTTAATCAGAAAAAAAGTATTACACCACTTCCTTATATAAGGGATGTTTCATACAATACACAGTATTGTACTGCTGCTACTGAAATGTTTAACAAGCATTCCAACCAATTTCATATATAAGCAAATTAAAAGTTACGTCTAGACAATCAGTTAAGGTTTTTACTACTCTTGCATGCACACGCACACACTCAAGTCTGAAGAAAGTTGTTAAATCCTTCTCCCAGTACACCCTCCACCCTCTTCACCACCCCCACTCTCTCCTGAAGAGAGAAGGGAGAAAGCTCAACAGAATAGTATACTATTCAAGTATATTTTTGGAAGATTATGATTTAAATTCAGAAAAAGAAAGATTTATAAGACTTTATTGAAGACAAGCTACAATGAAATGACATTCACACTAAAAGGAAAACAAGATCCAGTATGATCTCAAGCAAAGTCACATAAGCCCACATATCCTTGCATGGGACAGATGGATACCCAGTAAAGGCTCCTGAATGAATGGGTGCGGTAACGGGAGTAGAGAGATAAAAACGACTTCTCCCCAAAAGAGCAAATTTGGAGAACACAAAGAGGCAATCAGCACACCAATGGGAGGAAATGAAGGGAACATGAGCACTGTCTTCTACTGCTTTTTCCATAATGAAGTCAGAAAGAAGTACACTGCACACAACAGGGTGTTCCCCAAACCTTAAGAAATGAAAAGGGAAGTAGTGGGAAAAAAACATTAAGCTATAAAATGGCCTACCTCAAAATTAGTCAGAAAGAATTTGAATTGCACCAGGACACCGGTATGAGGAGGGGGCCACCTGACTGAAGGAAGGGGGAAAGCCTGAAACTTCCAGGGTCTAAAAACCAATGACACAAAATGTGGTAGAATAGGATGCATAAATAAGCATGTATCCAAGAGCAAGGAAGAGCTACACTACTCTTTTAAAAAGGAAAAGCTGACCCAGCCTGACCTTGAGATGAAGTTGCTGTGCACATGTCAACATTCCGAATCCACTGAAGGATGAGATGGAGAACCCGACGTCTCCCAGAAGCAGGTAAGTCAGGTCTTCAGGAAGATAAGGTCACCCAATCTTGTGCAAAAACTCAAGAGATGAGGGGTGAGAGAGGGAAAGAGTTTTGTTCTAACAGAAAGATGTAGAAAAGTGATTAAGAGAACCAGGGTGACTAGGCCAACAGCAGAAGAGTACCTTTCCTGGGGGGCAGGGGGGCGCTCGGGGAGGACTTAAGAGGGGGAAGCAAAAGCTTCCAACCATCTTTGCAGCCAGATGACCCAATAAGGACACTCTTATAAAACTCAGGCGGAATAACCCAACTTTAAACAGTAACCTACACCGAGTCTCCCTAGTGATCCCTCACCACTTTTCCTCCAGTGCCCATGTGTGGAGCGCCAGGGAAGCCTCCCAAAGGCGGTCAGTGACCTAGGGAAGGGCACATAAGGAAGGGATGACTCCCGGGTCCACGCCAGCACACACAGCAGGCATTCAACTCTCGGTTTTACCAAGGCTCACTTATAGCACCCCGAAAAATACACAACTCTATCAAGCTAGTTACAAATAAAGACCAAATAAAAACATTTTTTAAGAAAGCAAGAAGCCTCCCAAAAGAAGATCAAGTCAAACGCACTAGTTTCTGGCAATGGGTATTATGCCAACTAGGCAGCTCAATATAACTGAAAGGCAAACACCAGTGCAGACCTAACCTCTGGGAAAAACACATCTCTTAGCTCAGGAATTCCTAGGGAAGAGTCTCTTTGCTAAAAAAAGTGCTCCAAGTATCCCAAGGCTCCACAGAGCTTGTTAAGGAGAGTGAGCCTCCACCAAGTCTGTCTTAAAGTGAGACCTCACTGCTGAGTGACAATTAAGGGAAAGAGTGAGGGATCCAAAGAGGTGGGGCACCTGACAGGAGCCACAGCCAATGGGGCTCTTGCCATTCCCCAGCCCTGAGAGAACAATCTGAACAAAGCCCTCCCACCTCTTAGGAAGTGGCAACTGCCTTTCCAAATATACCTTCTCCTAATTTCATCACCTCTCTCAATTATTAACTGGCCAAAATACAACCAGAACATCATTTATAGGCATTTTTTCCCGGGGTCTTCCCCTCATCTCCTATCATTTGCTTGAAACCAGGAAAAATTTCACTTTCTCCTGTACTGCAGTCATCTTAGGAAGAACTTTTCTCGCCATGCAGAATCCAGCGAAGAATACTGTGCCTATGCTGTGAAGGCTGAAGTTTGGTTGCTCATTGGCGAACACTCCACACATACTCGGGGACACAGTGAACACTCGGGATATCATTCTGCTTATTCAGTACAATGCAAATGACAAAAGACTGATGAGAATTCAGCATTTATCAATGATGTTTCTAAATCTTCTGAGCCTGAAGGGACCAGCGACTTTAACATATGCCTGAACTCTTGCATGTAACAGTCCTCACACACCCTAAGTGTACAGCTAGTCATCCCTCACTTTTAACTTGCTGTGGATGTAAGGGATGTACTTCATCCGTTTCATTCTGCATGGATACCTATTGGGGGAGGGGGATGGTAATCAACATGGCACAGAGCATCACCATCATCTGTTTTGCTATGGCAAAAATAGAAAGCATTCAAAGTTCCCCTTTGCCTGAAATGTTTGGATCCCACAAGAGACAACACTAGGGCCAAAGGAAGGTTCTAGTACAACAAGGAGCCCACGAGCTACCTCTTCCCGAATGGTACGTGGGCGACATGGGTGTCTACACTCCCTATTCTGGATGGAAAGGCATATGGCTTCTCCCTACCCAGCCAACACGAATACAATTTGAGAAAATTAGAAAAAGTCAAGGTAACAGGCTCACTAAATATGGCTGACTGGGAAACCGGAGCCATAAGGAGGCTATGAGTTCTCTCAAAAAAAAAAAAAAAAGGAAGTTTATTTCCAAGAAAAGGTTCGAAGACTCCTGGGTGTGGGATGTACAAAGTCTGGTTCTTACTGAACAGAAGGACAATGATCAGAGCACCAAAACTCAAGGGCACATGACCCTTTTCCCATTGGGCCAGTGTGGCATACTGAAGGGTGCCCCCTAAGATCCCAATCAACAGAATATACCCTTGTTTTCCTGGGACAAGGGAGGAATTAGTGTAGTCTTCTTTTTTTTCTTCTTTTTTTTTTTAACTCAAGTACCAGGCACAGCGGAAGTCCTGCCCTACATCTCACAGGCGCTCCCACCTTCACCCAGACAGGGAACTCCGAGGACAGAGAGCGTGTCAGGGTAGACAAACCCCTGGGGAAAGGAGCACTGGGACGTCCAGTTACCTCTACGAGAAAAAGAGGGCAACTCAAAGGGTATTCAGGAAATGAGCTCACCCTAACCCAGGAAAGTGTGCGCAGAGTGTACATAATCTGGGAGAAGTGTCTGCTTTCCTATTTAGAAATGACTTCAGAGCTGCACAGGGCCCCACGATCCACTGGGTGAGGGAAAGAACAACACGGGTCGCCCGAGTCCCCTTCTTCTGGCAAAAAAGGGTCAACAGATAAGCGTGCAGAGGCCCCAAAAGATGCCAGGGCAGGGAAGAGGCTGTGGCGGACCCCTGTGCCCAGCGGCGATCGGGGTCACGGAAGGTAAAGGGCACGGGAGTGTGGAGATCCTGACTTGCCCCGGGAACGCGGGACCCCACCCTCCTGGCTGTCAGGGTGCAAGGGCAAGAGTCGGGTGTGAACGGCGGCGAGGGGCGGGTGCTGCGCAGGCCCCCCTTCCGTCCGGGAGGCAGGGGGAGGGGTCACACGAGGCCCGCGGCCAAGGGACGCAGGGCTGGATGGGGTCCCCCTAGTGGGGGACCCGCGTGGGGACCCCCGTCCGCCCTGGGAGGCGCCGCGGGGCCCAAGAGCTACGGAGAGTGCGTCCGGCCCTGCCCGCCGCCCGGACCGAGCAGGCGGCCGGCGAGGGATGAGAGCCGCCACGGCCGCCCGACGGGGACCGACCCGAGCGGCCCGGCCGGGGCAAGGGGGCCCGCGGCGGGTAAACTTTCCGCCCTGCGGGCCCCCCACCCCCGACCCGGGCCGGCCCGGGGGGGCGCCGGGCGCCTCAGGCCCGGGGGCGGCGGGGATGCCCGGTCCGGTGGGGGAGGCGCCGGCCCTCCGCGGCTCCTCCCCCTCCTCCTCGCTGGGCCCGGCCCCCGCCCCGCGTGCCCCCCCCCCCGGCCCCCGGCCCAGCCCGCCCCCGGGGGTGGGGTGCGGGGCGCCGCGCTCGGCCGCCCCGCGAGTCGCCTCAGGACTCGCCGCGCTCCGCCCCCCCCCACGCCGCCGGCCCCCTCCCCGGCCGGGGCGCCCGCCCGCCCGCCCGCCCGCCGCGCCCCCGCGCTCCCGCCCCGCGCCGCCGATGCCCGGGATGTCCGGCGGGGCCGGGTCCCGCCGCCGGCCGCGCCGTCCCCCGGGCCCTCACGCTCCGGCTCTTACCTTCCGGCTTGTTTTCGGCAGCCATTTCCCCTCCGCGCGCCACATCCTCCTCCTCCTCGCGACCGGGACCCCGAGCGCGCGCCTCGTACCGCCGCCGCCGCCGGCCCAGCCACCCCGCCGCCGCCGCGCACCCGCCCTGGCCCCGCCCCGCGGCCCACGCACAGCTTCCGTTGGGCAGCGTAACTGCCACTCGTCGCTCCCGCCGCCAATCGGCCCGCACCAAGGGTCTCACTACTCTCCGGGAGGAGCGTCCTGTCCGTCCAGACCATTGGCTGGTCACCACCCAAAGGACTGAAAGGATTGGTCAAGAGTCAACGCCCCCTCCCCACCCACTCCCAGGAAAGCCCGCCTTCCGGACCTAAACAAAGCTTTCCAGTGGCCAGAGCCCGAAAGGACGGCCAAATCAGGACAGGGCCGACACGGGATATTTCCTCGAGGCCGAGACGTTGCGTTATGATTGGACGTCACTGCAGTGTTTCCCAAGCCGTCCAGACCAATCAAAGGGGGTTCCCGGAACTCGGGAGCGGCGGAGGAAAGCCCCGCCCCCAAGCGTGACCGTCACGAGGAAGGCGCCCGTTCATTGGCGCGTTGGGGCTTTTCCCGCGTGCTCCCGGAGCTGAAGGACGTTCCCGGGGAAAGCCGCTGCCGGCGCGTGGGGTCCCGGTGGCAGTGGAGGACGCGCCGGGATCTCCGGGATCCCTCAGCCTACCGCGTCGGCGGGGAGCGGCCCCGCGAGACGGAGGCGCCGAGGTGCACCGGGCCGCCGCGCTCCGGAGCCGGTAGCCCGGGCGTCGCTGCCCGCCGCGGGGGGGGAAGGGCGCGCGCGTCCCGCCAAGCCCCGCCCTTCCCCCCTCCCCCCCCCCCGTCACCGAGCCCCGCCCCTCCGGCCCGCCGCCGGAGGCGCGGCCCGCCGCCGCCGCCGCCGCCGCCGCCGCCGCCCCCGGCGTGCTCCGCTGTCCCCTTTTTCTAGAAGCTTAAAATACTGAAACTTTATTTTGGTCACGTTGCCCACGTGACCGGCGGAGGCGATGAGTCACGGACCCTCGTCCCGGGATGCGGCCGCCGGACGGAGCCTTGGACCTCGGTGCGGCGGGGCTGGCTTCCCCTGCCGCCCGCGCGGCCGTGCCGTCTCGCGGAGGTCCCTCCGAGGCCGGTGTCGAGGGGAGAGGGAGATCCCGGGGGCCCAGGGCAGAGCGACGCCACTGCGGCGTCTGCAGACGCGGCCTCGGCCGGAGGTGCCCCCCCACGCCCGCCCCCCGGGCTGACAGCCCCGGGCCTGCCCGCCCTGCCCGGGTGCCGGGCGCTGCACCGCCGGCCCAGAAAACGCCCCTCTCCAGAGAAATTGAGTCATTCTGCACGTGGGCAGGTAATACCAGAAACAAAGGAGGACTGCCATCTCCACTTTCAGGGAAATATAGATATGCATATATACGTGTGTGTGTGTGTGTGTGCAACCCCAAAGTTAGGACCAAAAAAAGTAAAGTTGAATGAAAAGCAGTGCTCTAAACCCGTTTCTGTCGTCTTGCACGGTTTGCAGCGAACATGTTCTATTCCTTTTCCTTCCCCCCTTTTCTGTTACTGACAACTAGCACAACCAGTGAAAAGTAGATGTTCAACTGTTTTGGCATCAAAATTGACTGTCAATGTGAAATTTGTGCCAGCCCTAACAACATGTGTTCTTTTTCTGATCTTCACTGGTGAGAGTTTCTAAGGTTCCCTACCCCACCCCCCAGAAATAAAGATGTCCCAAAAGAATGTTTTGTGTTGTACACCCATTCAACAAACTTTAATATTATGAGCCTCCAAAAAATGCAAAATCTTAACAACTAGGGTACAATATTTTATCGATTAACATTCTTAATAGCACCAGTGTTGACGATTTGTGTGCAGAATCATTCTGGAAAGTGCTGGTGGCATTGTAAATTAGTATAACCCTTTTGAAAAGCAATTTTACAGTATGTATTAAAAGCCATAAAAATGTCTGCATTTTTTGACCCAGTAATCTTACTTCTGGGAATCTATTCTAAGGAAATAACACTAAATGCCCAAAGTACTTGGTGTGTGAAGGTATTCTTCACAGGATCACTGTATCTGTTACAGCAAAAGAATTTTGGAATGTAGTAATACTGGATATTTCCTAAGAAAAACTATGGTATAGCCACACAGTGGAACATTATTCTAGGCATAGACAGCAGAAACAGAAAGAAAAGCTAGAGATAGGGAAAATTCTCAAAATTACAGCATTCGTTTATAAAATATTATCTGATGGCAAATAAAGAAAATGGTTTTCTGTAAGAACACTGATATGAAATACACCTAAGAAATGATATTCGGAGGTAGGTGATGTTGGCTCATGCTTTTATTGCTAGCCAGCAAGGAGGCTGAGACCCAGAGGATCTCAATTTGAGGCCAGCCCAGGCAGAAAATAACCAGCAAAAGGCCAGGCACTGGTGGCTCACACCTGTAATCCTAGCTATGCAGGAGGCTGAGATCTGAGGATTGCCGTTCAAAGCCAGCCTGGGTAGGAAAGTCCGTGAAACTCTTATCTCCAATAAACCACCAGAAAACTAGAAGTGGTGCTGTAGCTCAAGTGGTAGCTCACCTTGAGCTGAAGGGCTGAGGAATAGAACCCAGGTCCATTCAAGCCCTACAACTGACAAAAAAAAAATAAGACATGGCTCAAATGGTAGAGCACCAGCCAAATAAACACAGGAAAGGAAAAATAAGCCGGCGAAGGTGGCTCACACCTGTAATCCTGGCTACTCAGGAGGCTGAGATCTTAGGATCACAGTTCAAAGCCAGCTCAGGCAGGAAAGTCTGAGACACTTACCTCCAATTAACTGTAAGAAAACCAGGAGTGGCGCTGTGGCTCAAGTGGTAGAGCACTCACCTTGAGCTGAAGAGCTCAGGGACAGCACCCAGACCCAGAGTTCAAGTTCCACAACCAAAAAAAAAAAAAAAAAAAGGAAAGATAATTCTTGGGTGTTTAGGAGTATTTTTTCCTCATTCTCTTGTCTATAGCCATAATAAAGCTTCGTTATTAATTAATACAAACATTTAAGAAATAAATTTGCCAGACATGAATGGCTCAGGCCTGAAAGTCACGTGACTCGTCTTCAATTAGCCACAAATGCAGAAAGTTGAACTGCAACTGAAGTGGTAGAGGTCTAGCCTTGAGCACAAAAGCTCAAGAATGTCGGGGGCCAGTGGCTCACATCTGTAAGCCTAACTACTCAGGAGGCTGAGAGCTGAGGATTGTGATTCAAAGCCAGGCCAGGTAGGAAAGTGTGGGAGACTTACCTCCAATTAACCATCAGAAGTGGTGCTGTGGCTCACAGTAGTAGAGCACAGTCCTTAAGCAAAAAAGCTCAGAGACAACACCCAGGCTCAAAGCTCAAGCCCCAAAACTGGCAAAATAATCATTTTTAGTCAAGCATAATGATATATCCTGCAGTCCCAGCTACTCAGGAGTCTTAAGGCAGGAGGATCACTTGAACCTAGCAGTCTAGACCAGGCCAGACAACATAAGAAGACTTTGTTAAAAATAAATAAAGTGTTCAGCCTGGCGCCAGTGGCTCATGCCTGTAATCCTAGCTATTCAGGAGGCAGAGATCTGAGGATTGCAGTTCAAAGCCAGCCCAGGCAGGAAAATTTGAGAAAGACTTATCTCCAATGAACCACCAGAAAACTGGAAGTGGCACTGTGGCTCCTGTGGTAGAGCACTAGCCTTGAGCTGAAAAGCTGAGGGACAGCGCCCAGGCCCAGAGTTCAAGCCCCACAACTGACAAAAAAAAAAAAGGTCATAATTTTATCTGCTGCCTACTGCGGACCAGGTGCAGTGCTCAATTCTGACTACCACAACGAATAATGCTAATGGTCTCCCTTCAAGGCGCTCACAGACTAAAGCAGAGAAGGGCAGGTATGGTGGGGGTGGGAAGTGTAGGAGGACGTGATGAAGGTTATCTGGACCTCCAGAAAGTGTCACGCCTGCCACAGCCTGGGACCCAGGCCGTGCTGTGGTTTTCCAAGCACAGCCTGGGAACCTCAGTGAGCCTCAGGGGTCTCCAGAACTCTGGGAGGGGACATACAAGATAAAAAGTGCTTTTCAGAAGGCTCCCTCCCGCTCACATGCCAGTGGAATTCTACAGAGGCAGCGCAGCGCGCGACGTGGGACTGCTGGGAACTGAAGCTGGGGCAGGTGTGAGGATCAGCCATCACCTAGAAGGCAGATGTGAAACTTGCAAAATGAAAACGAAACTGAAACCACTCACTGCTAATTTTTAGTTATTTTTTAAAGTATGGTTTACATTACCTGTGATGGGTTTATTATTTTTTAATGAACTGCTGGCTGTTCTTGAATTTTGAATACAGTGCCTAACTGTAGCTAAACAAACTCACAGAAGCCAAATTCCTTTGAGGATCCTAAATAATTTTTAAGTATAGTTTGAGAATCCTTGGGCTAGAGAAAGAGATGTTTGGGGGCTGGTTGGTGGGTGTTGTGTGTTGGTTCAAGAAGGTAGCCAGGCATTTTAATTTAAAAAAAAAAAAAACACCTAAAGTGCTTTTTTAAAAAAAAAAAGTAAATATTTTAAAGAAAGCTGTTATACAGACTGGAGCATAACTTAAGTGGTACAGAGCCTGCCTAGCAAGCACAATATTCAGCACCATCAAAAAGAGACGAGGAGCCGGGCACCAGTGGCTCACACCTGTACTCCTAGCTACTCAGGAGGCTGAGATCTGAGGATCATAGCAGGAAATCCAGCCAGAGCAGGAAAGCCCCTGAGACTTATCTCCAATAAACTGCTCAGAAAAAGAAGTGGCACCATGGCTCAAGTGGTAGAGTAGTAGCCTTGAACACAGAGGCTCAGGGACAGAGCCCAGGCCCTGAGTTCAAGCCCCAGGACCTGGGAAGGAGGCGGAGGGGGAGAGCCGGGTGCCAGTCACTGAGATCTAAGGATCATGGTTCAAAGCCAGCCCAGGCAAGAAAGCCCATGAGACTGTTTATCTCTGTTTAATTGCCAGAAAGTCAGAAGTGGAGCTTGGCTCAAGTAGAGCAGTAGCATAGAGGGAAAAAAGAAAAAAACACAAAAAAACAGAGCACTTAGGCCCTAAGTTTAAGCTCTAGGACTAACACCAAAAAAGGGAGCGGGGCGGGGCGGGGAGTGGGGGAAGGGAGACACACTGGTGGCTCACACCAGCTCCAGCTACTCGGGATGTTGAGATATTAAGATCATGGTTCAAAGCCAGCTCAGTCAGGAAAGCCCACTAAATTCTTACGTCCAATTAGGGGGGAAAAAAGATAATTTTAAAAAAGAAAAGATATCAGGAAAAAAATCAGCAAAAAGCTAGAAATGGAGCTGTGGCTCAAGTGATGAAGAACTAGCCTTGAGTGCAAAAAGGTAAGCTATAGCTTCAAGGCCTTGAGTTCAATCCCCAGTACCAGCACAAAAGGAAGAGGGGAACAGAGTAAGAGAAGTCAGAAGATGCACTGCTAATGCATTGCTCCAAATTCTTGCCGATGTAGAACCTAATACTTCTCAAGCAAAGCATGTTACTGCCCAGAAGCAGGACCTTTAAGGTGAATTATGGCAACATTAAATAGCTACTTTGTGTGTGTACCAGTCCTGGGACTTGAACACAGGGCTTTGTGCTCTTAGTATTTTGCTCAAAGCTGTTCTACCACGTGGGCCATACCTCCAATTCCAGATTTTTACTGGTCCATTGGAAATAAGAGTCTCTGGAGATGGCTTCCAAATTTGATTCTCAAATCTCAAGTCTCCTGAGTCATGAGGATGATAGGTCTGAGCCACTAGAGCCCAGCACAAATTGTTATTTCTTTTTTCAAGCTGGAAAATGCACATAGTAGAGCCTTCTTTTCCAATCAGCACTCAGAAGTAGAGTGACTTTATTATGACCAGTGGTGGTGACGATAAAAAATGCTTGGACTCGCTTCTTTAAACTGGCAGCCAGTGAGGCCTCCACATTACTGGACTGGGAGAAGAAAGCATAGACTGAGCCAATTCCAAAGCTTAAATGTTCCTGAAAGAGACAGCGTGAATTAGAGTTCATTTTCATCAGACACAGAAAAAGAGAGAAAGGATTTATTCTAGCTCTGCCTTCTTCAGGGGCTATCAGGTTAAAGGTTATGTTTCCAAAAGCTTTCTCCCCTTCCCTTTTTTGATTTTTTTTTGAAGGTGTAGTTTTGCATACAGCTGCAAGGAATAGTGCAAGGAAGAGCTCATATCCTTTGCCTTTCAAAATAAAACAAAGGGATGAAGTTTTGTTAGAAGCAACCTTTCCCCAGAAGTCCACGCTGTTCAGACATCTTTTCTCTACACCAACCTGCCTCTGTTCACCAATGACATCAGACAGCACCGTCTCATGACACAAGAATAGACACTTGCTGAGTGCCGGTGGCTCATACCTGTAACCCTAGGTACTCTGGAGGCTGAGAGCTGAGAATCATGGTTTGAAGCCAGCCTGAGTAGGAAAGTCTGTGAGATTCTTTTTTTTTTTTTTTGGTTGGTCATGGGGCCTGAACACTGGGCCTGGGCACTGTCCCTCAGCTCTTCAGCTCAAGGCTAGCACTCTACCACTTGAGCTACACCACCATTTCTGGCTTTATCTGCTTATGTGGTGCTGAGGAATTGAACCCAAGGCCTCTTGCATGCAAAGCAAGCACTCTACCACTGGGCCACCTTCCCAGCCCATCTGTGAGATTCTTTTTTTTTTTTTTTTTTTTTTTGGGGGGGGGTCCAGTCGTGGGGCCTGAACTCTGGGCGTGGGCACTGTCCCTCAGCTCTTCTGCTCAAGGCTAGCGCTCTACCACTTGAGCCACAGCGCCACTTCCGGCTTTTTTCTTTTTGCTTATGTGGTGCTGAGGAATCGAACCCAGGGCCTCAGGCATGCAAGGCAAGCCCTCTACCACTGAGCCACCTTCCCAGCCCTCTGTGAGATTCTTATCTCCAGTTAGTCACCAAAATTCATGCTGGGCCACCGGTGGCCCAAGCCTGTAATCCTAGCTACTCAGGAGGCTGAGAGCTGAGGATCATGGTTCTAAGCCAGCCTGGGGAAGGAATGTCCTGTGAGATCTTACCTCCAATTAACTACCAGAAAACCAAAAGTAGCACTGCGGCTCAAAGTGGTAGAGTGGTAGCCTTGTTCACAGAAGTTCAGTGACAGTGCTTGGGCCATGAGTTCAAGCTGCAAGACTGGCACCAAAAAAAAAACAAAACATTTTTTAAAAAGAGTAGACATTTGTCAGGTATCCCAAATCAAATGAGGTATTTGGGCCTAGTAAGCCTGAAAATTCAGCTCATTTGAAATATCATTTGAACATTAAAAGCTTGACTTGGGGAACTAAGATGCTTTTGAAGTTTTCCAATGAATCGCTAGTTTCATTGGTTCAATATTGACTGAAAGGTAGCCAAGCCCACAGGGACAGTAGGTCCGAAGACCACTTCTGGCAGCTTCATTTCCCTCTTAGCAATTAAAACCTAGAACAGAACATTATCCTTTGTCATTGGGGGTTGCAAGCGAGGTTGTTTAAACAATAGCTATCATCATAAAACTTTTTCTCATCATCCGCTATTGCATAAAACACGCCCGAGCGCACTTGCTCTCCAGGGCCCTCCGTGGAGTTACATCTAAATGCCTGTGATGTGCCGAATCTCACCTTCATCGCTCTTTCAACCATCAGGCTGAGTTGGGTTTTGGCTTTGAGTTTTGTTTTGTGTCTGTGTGTGTGTGTGTTTCAGGGATGTTTCCTTTTAAGCAACAAACTTCCTACTCCCTCTTGCACCCTCTAGTACTACAGCCTGGTGGTTTTTGTGTTTCTGTGGACTCTGAAAAAAAAATGACGTCGCTTCTAAATAAGGGAGAAAGTTCAAGAACTCTGACTTTGAGCCAGGTGCTGGTGGCTCATGCCCATAATCCTAGCTACTCAGGAGGCCGAGATCTGAGGATCATGGTTCAAAGCCAGCCGGGGAAGGAAAGTCCAGGAGGCTCTTATCTCCAATTAACCATCAGAAAATCAGAAGTGGCTCTATGGATTAAGTGGTAGAGCACTAGCCTTGAGCTGAAGAGCTGAGGGTAGGTAGGAGTGGAGAAGAAGAAACAGCAAGCCCAAAAGCTCTGAAACAGGGACACACTTGGTACATTGTAAGAACCCCAAGAAGCTACTTGGGCAGAGTGCTGGGACATGGATCCTAAGTTCAGCCCATATAGTGCTTCCCATTCTACTGCGAGATCTCTGGATTTTATTCTGGTAGTGCCAGGAAGCCAACAGAGGGTACTGAGCTGAGCCGGAGAGCATTATTTACTGGTGTTTTCAGAAGATGGCTTTGTGACAGTGGAGAACATCTCACATGTGCGAGACACGAAGCAGAGAAAGTAGGTCGGATACGAATACAGGAGCCTTGCCTTGCCTCTTCCAACTCCTAGTGGCTGGGAGCCACAGAACTCGACTTCAGGGCTCTCCGTGTGCATCTTCGCATGCTCCCTCTATTCTGCACAGATGTCGTCTCCCTTTGCCTACCTTTTATAGGAACACATGTGATGGCATGTTGAGATCACACAGATAGACCTCCCTATCTCATGATCCTCAATCACAGCTACAAAATTACCCTTTTTTCAAATGACACAACATTTACAGGTTCCAAAGATTTGCAAAAATAAGATTTGCATCTTATTTTTCTGGGGGCTGGGGTATTATTCAGCTGGCCATATCACAAATCAACATTTTTTTCCCCAATAAACTACCAAACTGTAAGATTGTGGTCTCTGACACAATTACTCAACCCTACCATCACCCCACAAAAGCATGTGTGAGCAATGTGTACATGGATGGGCATATTTACGTTCCAATAGAACTTTATATATAAAAGCAGGTGGCAGGTGTAGACCAAGGTGGAAGTGACACCAGGTAGATGGATTTAGGATATATATTGAAAGGAGATTGATAATGTTTGTTTGTTGTGGAGGAGGAGGGGGTTGCTGAAGGATTGGATATGAAGTAAAATAGAAATTCTTTGTTACAAGAATTTGGTTGTTGGAACTGGTCTGAGCAATTCAGTTATCGGTATCTAATGTAAAGACCTGGGGAGGTTTAGGAAAGGATGGGAATCTAGAATTCTATTTGAGATGTGCTAATAAACCTGATATCAAGACGCACCTGAGCGTGTGCCTCTGCAAAGCTGTAGGCGGAGGTACAGCATCAAGTAGTTCTAAACCCATGGGATCTGATAAGATTTCCCAGAAGAGGAGGTATAATTTACTTTCACTCCATCCCAATTCACAGCAAAATAAAAATCATACCTCTTGTGCCAGCATAAAGTGAGTGTGTCACAAGCATTTTCTTTGGCTTTTTAATTAACGAGGGAACCCTGAAGATGGTGAGACCGATTCAAAAGAGAATTCAAAAAAACACAGGTACATTTATAGACAAACAAGAGTATTTTCTATGATTAAGAACCTCTGGAGTGCTCAAGTGTCCTGTGTGGGGTTATCTCTACAGACGGGGCCCCCAAAGAGGAGTCTGGGGGGGGGGTCATCTTTTCTATACAACAAAAATCAATTGTATACACGGCAAAGAATTGCGGGTACGTCGTCTAAACAAAAGCTGTCCAAGGTGCTGGTAGAACCTTGTCCTCTGTTCAGTGACCACAAAGCATGGTCATCCCTCGCTCAATGCCAACTCTCGGCCAATTTGGCCTGACACTGCCATCCAACATCTATTAAGCGCCCACCAAATGATGAGGACTGCTCTGTGCTCTAAAGCACATCTCTCAACACAACACGGATCCTTCTTCCAGAGGCTGAGGATGGAGGAGATCTAAGGATCAAGGTTCTAAGCCAGCCAAGGCAAGAAAGTCCATGATGCTCTTCTCTAACCACCATTGTGTCTCCAATGGTGGAGTGCCAACCTTGAACAAAAGAGCTAAGGAACAGCACCCAAGCTCTGAGCTCAAGCTCAGGTACCAGCCAAATAGAAATGAGTATGTAAATAAAGACATAAAATAGATCCCAGATCCTTGCTCTCTGGATGTTTCACTCTAGTGGAATCAAGACGATTGTATGGTATTGTAAGAAGTCCACGAGTGAACAAATAAAAACAGGCTAGAGGCGCTGGGAAGTTGGCTCAGTGGTAGAGCGCTTGCCTTGCATGCCTGAGGCCCTGGGTTCGATTCCTCAGCATCACATAAGCAAAAAGAAAAAAGCCGGAAGTGGCACTGTGGCTCAAGTGGTAGAGCGCTAGCCTTGAGCTGAAGGGACAGCGCCCAGGCCCAGAGTTCAGGTCCCACAACCGGACCCCCCCCCCCCAAAAAAAAAACAGGCTAGAGGGACCAAGAGTGCCATCTCATTTTACGCCAGAATGGTAGTGTTAAGGCAGCATTAAATTGAGATTTTTATGCCATGTGTCCATGCGTGGAGGTGTTATGAGGAGATGTCTGAGAGGAGGTTGTTTAAAGTACAAAAGGAGGCACATACCTGAGGCTCACACCTGTAATCCTAGCTTATTCCAGAGTCTGAAATCTGAGGACTGGTTTGAAGCCAGCCCACAGCAGAAAAAGTTTATAAGATTCCTATTTCCAATTAACCACCCAAAATCCAGAAGCGGAACTATGGCTCAAGCGGTAGAGCACCAGATTTGAGCAAAAAAGCCAAAGGATGGCACCCAGGCCTCTAAGTTCAAACTTCAGTAATGGCCCCCAAAAATGAAAAAAATAAAATACAAATGGAGTTTCACACTTTTAAAAGGTTAATTTAAAAGAAAAGTGGCAGCCGGGCGCCAGTGGCTCACGCCTGTCATGCTAGCTACTCAGGAGGCTGAGATCTGAGGATCACGGTTCAAAGCCAGCCCAGGCAGGAAACTCCGTGAGACTCTTATCTCCAATAAACCACTAGAAAATTGGAAGTGGCGCTGTGGCTCAAGCAGTAGAGTGCTCGCCTTGAGCTGAAGAGTGCAGGGACAGCTCCTAGGCCCAGAGTTCAAGCCCCACGACCGACAAAAAGAAAAAAGAAAAGTGGCAGAGTAATAAGGTCTGAATCATAAATTGAGTCAAAACAGTGTTTTCCTGCCTGCGACATGTTCTTTCAAGTTCTAGGCATATTGTGTTGCTGTGGGCATGAGATGAGATAAATGTGAAATCAGAAGAATAACTTTCACAACACCAATCTCTTCACCCTCTCAGAATGAACACTTGGCGCTCTCTCTTTTTTAGTATTATTATTATTAGAGAACATTCCCATCTGCCTTGCTTTTCCACCCACAAACAATCAGTTTGGGTGTGTGACAATACTTAAAGAAAAAAATTAAAATTTTAGTAGTAAATAGCAATTCAAAAATAGCTTTCTTGAAAGAACTTCCTTGTTAATGGGAGCATTTCTCTCAAGCAGACCTGGGCTGCTGCTCTGATTTTTGAAAGTCTGCCATACTCAGTGTATAAAAATGAACTTTTGCTTCTCTCCTTTCACTTGTGAGGCTAAGGAGACGTGGAATGGAATCTAGGATTATTTCCATTTTTTTAATTCAAACTCAGTAAAGCATGGCCTTAAGACTTGTGCAATGATTTCACAAAGCACAAGTTCTTCCAGTGACAAAAAGATTTCTTTTCTTTCTCATCTCGTCAAACAAAATCACTCACAGATAAAGTCAATTTGCTCTTTTGCCTTGTTGTTCGGCAGTTTCTTTTTTGCCAACTGACTAACGTTTTCTAGGGCAGGTTGAAATGAATCATTTAGCACTCTGAGATTTTTCAGGCTAGCCGTGGCTGTGGATTACAGGCAATAAACTCCACATTCTCCTAACCAAAGGCCTCACAGCTGACGAGAAGAACAACATTCGTAGATCACCTTGGAGAGAACCGTAGGAGGGAATTTGACCAACTACTCCAATCTGGATCTAAACACATTGGCTCATGTGTCAGCTGACCTACAAGTTGTGCTAATGTACACATTCACTATCTTACCCTGGAGCCCTTTTGGTTCCCCCTGGGGGCTTTACTGCCAAAATTTGCATGTCCTGTATGTCAACTCTTCATCCAGCATCTTCTTCAAGTGACCTGAAATCTATGATCTTTCTGCCTGGCTGCCATTTGAATTAGCTATTTCTAGGTAGCCAAGCTCAGCCTGCCTGTGCTCTTAAAAAAAAAAAAAAAAAAAAAAACCACACCACCTGCCCTTCTGCTGTCTGTAGGTTCGAGACCAAAAGACGGAAACATCAAGGCAGGACTACCCAACACTTCTAGGCAAGCTGGCCAGGATGCTAGCACAAATGTCAAGGGATGTTTGCTTCAGAGAGACTCCAGAAATAAGGCAAAATTGTTCTGTCCTTTTAAAGATGGGGGGAAAAAATGCCTTGGCAGGGCGATCTATTATTTGCCTGGCTGCATTTTCTCTCTGTCTCCGTCAAGGCTTGAAAAGTCCTGGTACTTCTGCCTCTTCAAGCGGAGCTGGCTGGAAGTGGACCACATCTAATGCCTCTCCGATGCAAATGAAGATTGAAACTCGTGTTGCCTTTGATGTGTGTGACTAAATGCTCAACCGGGATATTTTCTTTTCGATCCTCCAGTGGCTAGAACCTGTTGGCTCTTTCTGTCTCCCCACTGGCAAATTGAAGTCATTCCTGCACTAGAGGCAAGAGGCTGCGTCCCGTCATTGATGAATGGTTTTCTCTGGGCTGGATTTCCTTTCTTGTGTTTGCAATGATGGTTCAAGTTCTGAAGGGAATTAAAAGCATGGGGGAAATCACAGGGACTCCTCCAGCTCTTGCTGGCTCTGGGTAGTATGTACAACCTGGAAAGCTGGAGTAGGGGGAGGCTGTACAAGAGAAGCCCACCCCAGTGCCTGCTGACCATTCAATCTCACCCCTCACCCTCCCTGCCAAGACAAGAGATAACTGCAACAGTCCAAGAAGAATTGGAGCTCTTCCCTGCACCGGGGAAGCCTCTGCAAACATACATGCAAGGAAATCAATAGCTCTGAGCGCTGTCAGAGCCCCTGAGCCTCCAAATTGGCTATGCTGGGCGTTCCGAACCTCATCCGTAATGAGAGGAAGCCTGACTCTCATCCACCTCGGTGACTTCTCCTCCAGCGCCCAGTTCCACCCAGCAACCTTCAAGGGGATGCTGATGTTTGAACACAAAAGAAACAAAACATTTGGAGCCATCTCTATAAAATCCTGATTTGGACCATTAATTTATCTTTTGTTGTATCTTCTTTCTCCTTTTTTTCTTTCTTTTTTTTTTTTTTTAAATCCTGCAGAATCTCACTTGATGATGAAGCTGGAGACAGGGCAAGTCATTTGGGAAGTGGGAATATTAGATCAGAATATTAGATAATATTAAACAGCATCCCTCCATGACAAAGGAATGTTGTCTACCAGGTTACATGTCTGAGAATAGACGGGACGGGCACATGGCAATGTGCAATAAGGAATGGAAAGGAATGAATGAATGAATGAATGAATGCGCGCATGCATGCCAGCCCAGCTCTATCCAAAGGAACCAGACTGATATGGGAGCAGGACATTCATGTCAGAAAGAATCAGAGTTCACCCCTGGATGAACTGGCTCTGGCCAGTTTGCTCTGGCCACCTTACAGAATACACAGACAGGGAGACTTAACAGCAATTTGTCTTCCCACAGGCCTGAGGGCAGGGGTCCGATGCATGATCAAGGCTAGGCTGCTCTTGCATCTCTCTTTGACCCTCTGACTGGCAGATGGACGGGCCTCCTCGGGATGTGTCCTCCCGGGGTCTTAACACTGCATGTGCATCCGCCGTTCCTTAACCTTTCTTTTTTCTGGAACTACAATTGGAACTCAAGGTGTCACGCTTGCTAGGCAGATACTCTGCCTGAGCCATGCCCCTGACCTCTTCGCTTTGATTGTTGTTGTTTTTTTTTAGTAGGGTTTTTTTGCCTAGTCACTCTGAATCATGATCCTCCTCTTTATGATTCCTGCCTATGTGGGATGACAGTCATGTGACACTACCCTCAGCTTTTTGGTGGAGATGGGGTCCTGATAACATTTTGCCCAGACTAGCCTCTAACCACAATCCACCCGATCTGTGTCTTCTGAATCACCTGGAATTACAGAAGCAGTCTTCTCCTCCTCTTCCTTTTGAGACACTGGTCCGATAAGATTAGAGCCCAAACTAACAGTGTCATTCTGCCATTTTAATTCCCTCTCTTCAACCCTGTTTTCAAATAAGGTCACTTCTAAGATATTGGAGGTCAGAGTTCCACCACATGAACCTCAGGGAGATGCGGCTCAGCCCACCTCTGGTATGGAATGTTCTCGCACTAAAATCCAGCCCTTTGCTGTGTTTTAAAACAAAACAGCACCGGTGTCATTTCCCACTGGGTGAGGAAAGGTTACACTGACAGGTCTTCATCCACACTGGCAAAACAGAGAAAACAGTGCCCTTCAAGTAAACCCTGCAGCCATTTGTCTTTTGTGTTTATTTTTTTTCAGTTGTGGGGCTTGAACTCAGGGCCTGGTTGCTGTCCCTGAGTAATTTTGCCCTAAGGCTAGCTCTCTACCACTCTGAGCCACAGCTTCACTTCCAGTTTTCTATGGTTAGTTGGAGAAAAGAGACTCACAGATTTTCCTGCTCAGGCTGGCTTCAAACCATGATCCTCAAATCTCAGCCTCTGAGTAGCTAGGATGACAGGCGTGAGACACCAGCACCCAGCGTTTTTTGTATGTGAGGTAGTGGTATTAGGGTTTGAACTCAGGACCCTGTGCCTCCTAGGCAGGTCCTCTACTGCTGAACCATGCCTCCAGCCATTTTTCCCACTGGTTATTTTTTAGATAGAGTCTTACTTCCCCAGGTGCCTGCCTGGACCCAAATCTTCCTAGTGCAGGCTTCCCTTGATAGCTGGGAATGTGCCACCATGCCAGCTTCTTCCATTGAGATGGAATCTCAGATTTCTCTGCCCAGGCTGGCCTGGAACCATGATCCTCTCAATCTCAGACTCCAAAGTAATTAGCAAGACAGGCGTGAGCCACCAGCACCCGGCTACCATTTGTCTTTTTAGAGCAGTTTCTCTCTACTTTAGCATGCGTATATGGTCATGGCATAATTGAGTCTGTATCTGCAGAGGTAGTGTGACAAATTACCAGGACAGAAGAAGCATGCCAAGCGCCCTCTGGCTTATATCCTCACTATCTGCGTCACCTGGGGAAGGTCACTTGGTGTCACCAAACATCAGGCACTGCTTCTGACATGGGGCTAGTAATTCCCTTCCTCCCCTCCTCCAGACATCACCACCATAACGCCACAGGTTGTGTGTCTGCCCCTCCTAAGTGGAAATACGTTGTCGGCAGAGGGGCTAAATCTGAGGATAAAAAAGCACATCTGCCCGGAGCATCTGGTTGTTCTGTTGTGTTTTGTCTCCAGTACCAGAGTCTGATCTCAGACCCTTGTGCCGCACAGTTTGCTCACATGGCTGACACTCTACCACTTGAATCACACCTCCAGCTCAGCTTTTTTTTGTGGGTCATGGGGCTTGAACTCTAGGCCTGGGTGCTGTCCTTTAGCTCTTCAGCTCAAGGCTAGTACTTGAGCCACAGCACACTTCTGGTTTTCTGGTGGTTAACTGAGAGGCTCACGGAGAGACTGGGAATATAGCTTAGTGGTAGAGTGCTTGCCCAACATGGGAATGTAGCTTAGTGGTAGAGTGCTTGCCCAACATGCATGAGGTCCTGGATTCAATTCCTCAGTACCACATAAAAAATTAATAAGAAGATAAACTAATAATAAAGTGACATTGTGGCTCAAGTCAGTACCCAGGCCCAGAGTTCAAGCCCCACGACCAACCAAAAATAAGTATATTTTAGAAGGGCACTCTAATCCTAGCTACTTAGGAGGTTGAGATCTGAGGATCACGGTTCAAAGCCAGACTGGGCAGGAAAGTCCATGAGACTCGTCTCTGATAAACCACTCAGAAAACTGGAAGTGGCATGGTGGCTCAAAGGGTAGAGCACTCACCTTGAGCTGAAGAGCTGAGAGACAACGCCCAGGCCCAGCGTTCAAGCCCCACAACTGGGGGGGAAAAAAAAACTTCATGGACTTCCTGCCCAGGCAGGCTTTGAACTGTGATCCTCAGATCTCAACCTCCTGAGTAGCTAGGATGACAGGCATGAGCCACTGGCACCACGCTCCAGCTCAGCTCTTTGCTGATTACTTAGAAATAGAGTCTCGGGACTTTTTTGCCCGGCCAGGCTTTGAACCACAATTCTTCAGGGTTCGACCTCCTATAACTAGGATTATAGGCATAAAGTCCCAAGGAGCCTGGCTTTGAGTATCTCTTTTTAGAAATTATTTTCATTTGAAAGTCAGCACAAATGCATTAGGAGGCAGAATGCAATGTTGACATGATATGCAAATAAAATGGAAAATCTGAAATAACTGCTGCCCTTAGTGACAATCTTTGTGTCTCTGTGATCCCAAGCACTTGGGCAGAAGAGTCCAGCAGTGCCGGTTACACACACGAAGGTGGGTGAGCCTGCTCTCCATGGAGACTGATCAGAGCCATGCCAAACCCTGACAATGTGAAACTCCAGGCACAGAACAAGGTGGTGCCATTTGTTGTTAAAAAGCAAAGGAAGCCAGGTGTGGCAATGCTCGATCTCAGCTCTCCAGAGGCAGAGGCGGGGCCATCGTGAGTTCAAGGCTAGCCAGGACACTACATTGTAAGACCCTGTTGCCAAACAGAAGAAATGGAGACCGCTGGGAGCTGGCAGCTCACGCCTGTAATCTTCGCTACTCAGGAGGCTGAGATCTGAGGATCACAGTTTGAAGCCAGCCTGGGCAAGAAAGTCTCCCGTTAACCACCAGAAAAACAGAAGTGGCACTGTGGCTCAAAGTGGTAGAGCTGAACAGCTCAAGGACGACATCCTGGTCCTGAGTTCAAGCCCCATGATTGACCCAAAAAAAAAAAAAAAAAACAAAGAAAGAAATGGGGTGAGGTGGGGCAGGGTGTGTTTGTAAGCGGCTGTAAATGTAGATCACTCTTCAGAGTGATACATAGCAACTGGAATAGGACTTAACTCGCAGCTAAGGACCTGGGGAATCCAGAACCTCTTCTCACAGAAAACCTTTCCATACTATCTGGTTTTGGGTCTTCTGTTTCAGTGCTGGGGACTGAACCCTGGGCCTTCAGCATGCAAACAAGTCCTCAACCACTGAGCTACATCCATACCCTTAGTTACTTGAAATGGTCTCACAGATAGCCTTGAACTCTCTCCATAACACAAGGTGGCTTTGAACTTGTGATCCTCCCTCCTCTGCCTCCCAACTCTGGGATTGACCAACATGGGCCACCATACCTAGCTCAGATTTCTCCTTTGCTTTTTTAATGTGCATGCACTGCACATTAGCCTTGCCTTTAAAATTAATTACCATTATTCAAATGAGGATAATTACCTGAAAAAATAAGATGAGGAAAACATCAAATGTTGGCTACTATTAAACATTTTGAGTAACAATGCATAATAATTGAGTAGTTGGTGGGTGCTGGTGGCTCATTCCTGAGATTGCAGGATCACAGCTGGAAGCCAGCCCAGTCAGGAAAGTAGATGAGACTCTTATCTTCAAGTAACCTCCAAAAACCAGAAATGGATCTGTGGCTCACGTGGTAGAATGCCAGTCTTGAGTGAGTATAAGGACAGTATCCAGGCCCTAACTTCAAGCCCCAGAAACACCATACAAAAAAAAAAAAAAAGGGTGACAGTAAAATTAAAAGTTGAAATTTCCTCTATCCTTTAGCATCTGAGAATTATTTCTCAGGGCTGAAGGCATGGCTCAGTAGTACAGTACCTGTCTAAGAAGCACAAGTCCTGAGTTCAAACCCCAGTACTGGCAAAACAATGAAAACTGTTTCTCTACACTTTCTACCTACATGCAAGGGAAACATCAGACTGTACAAACTCTGAAATTCTCCCTACAAAAACTCGGAATCAGGCCAGGCACCAGTGGCTCATGCCTGTAATCCTAGCTACTCAGGCTAAGAACTGAGAAACACGGTTCAAAGCCAGATCCGGCAGGAAAGTCTATAAGACTCTTATCTCCAATAAACCACTCAAAACCGGAAGTTGCACTGTGGCTCAAGTGGTAGAGCACTAGTCTTGAGCTGAAGAGCTCAGGGACTGCGCCCAGGCCCAGAGTTCAAGCCCCATGACCAACAAAAAAAAAAGAACAAAACAGGGTCATTGACAAAGCACTTGTAAACCACTCCTAGTCCCTCCCTGCCCAAATGCCTGCATAAATACTAGCTCTTTCTCTTAGAATTTATTTTATATAGTAGATGATATATGCTAGCTTTTTTTTTCTAGTGCTGGGGTTTGAAGTCAAGTTTTTACACTAGGAAGGCACTCTACCACTGGAGACACCCCTCCAGTCCCTAGATGAAATTACTTAGTGTGTGTGTGTGTGTGTGTGTGTGTGTGTGTGTGTGTGTTCTGGGAAGGGGTCTCAAGCTAGGCAAAGAATCTAGCTGGAGCTGGCCCTAATTTGTAGGTTTTCCAACACCATATTCATCAGCTTTTTATGACTATAATAAACCCTAGACGAGCTGGAAAAGATGGTTGTATTGGCTCATGTGTCTGGATGTCCAAGGTTGAGAGGCCACATCTGATGAAAGCCTTCTTGCTGGCAGAGCCCCTAGGTGGTATGTGCCCATCACAGAGCAAGAGATGGAAGTGTTTCTGGGGGGGGGGGGGGGGGGGGGTGAGTCCTGGGACTTGAACTCAGGGCCTGGGCTCTGTGCCTGGGCGTTTGTGCTCAAGGCTAGCACTTGAACCACAGCTCTACTTTCAGCTTTTTTGGTGGTTCATTGGAGATAGGAGTCTCTCGGACTTTCCTGCCTGGGCTGGCTTTGAACCATCATCCTCAGATCTCATCTTCCTGAGTAGCTAGGATGACAGGCGTGAGCCATCACCCACACCAGGCTTTGAATATTTTTATTATTTTTTGTCGGTCATGGGACCTGAACTCTGGGCCTGGGCACTATCTCTCAGCTCTTCAGCTCAAGGCTAGTGCTCTACCTCTTGAGCCACGGTGCCATTTCTGACTTTTTCTTTTTTTTTTTTTGGTCCGGTCATGGGGCCTGAACTCTGGGCCTGGGCACTGTCCCTCTGCTCTTCAGCTCAAGGCTAGTGCTCTACCACTTGAGCCACAGCGCCACTTCCGGCTTTTTTCTTTTTGCTTATGTGGTGTTGAGGAATCGAACCCAGGGCCTCAGGCATGCAAGGCAAGCGCTCTACCACTGAGCCACCTTCCTAGCCCTGAAATACTTCCGTTTTTAGTAGACAGTTAGAATAGGGTATGGACAGTTAGAAAAAGGGTATGGAAGGGGCTAGAAATCTGAGCTGCCCCTTGTCCAGGGAGGGGTAAGTTGAATAGCAATGAAGTCCCCATAGAAACAGGCTATGACTATATGGAGCAGGTGAGCTCCTAGGTTGGACTCATGTTTTTGGGGTGATTAGAGGCTGAAAAGCAGAGAAACAAAGTCAGAAAGCAAAGAGAAAAGAGGAAATAAAATCTGCATAGTGTTCATGTCACAGAAAATGCAAGTTAGAGCCACTTCATTACAATAAAGACTGCCCACCAGTGGCTCAGTTATATCTCAGGTACTTGGGAGGCTGAAATAAGGAGGATTGAGGCTCAAGGCCAGCCTAAGCAAAACAGTTCATGAGACCCTATCTCAACCAATAGCTAGGAAAGGTGGCATGTGCCCATCATGCGAGCTATGGAGGGAATTGTAAAATAGGCTCATAGCCAGGGCAAAAAGTGAGACCCTCTATAACCAAAGCAAAAAGAGCTAGAGGCAGGACTCAAGTGGTAGAGTTCAAACCTTAGCAGTATAAAATGAGACCGAAATTAGAATGGTGATTACCAAGGCTGGGTAGGGGCATAGGGTGGTGTGTATATAGGCAAGGAATTCGCCCGAAAGTGAATTTAATCATTGTCACCAAACTGGCATGTCTAAACGTGGGTAAGATGGTAAATTTTATGTTATGTACATTTTACAGCAACTTTTTTAAAGTAAGAGGAAACTGCTGCTGGCTCACCTTTACAATCCTAGCTACTCAGGAAACTGAGGTCTGGAAGATCTCTCCTAGTCAAGGTGACTCCTTCAAAACAGGCTTCTTCTGACTTTGCTCAGAAAAACATGAACTTGGACTTGCCTACACTGTCAGGGTCCTCAATAATCAGAGCTTACCATTGGCCGATCCATAATCAGAGCTTACCATTGGCTGATCCATAATCAGAGCTTACCATTGGCTGATCCATAATCAGAGGCTGATCCATAATCAGGGTCGATTCTTGGTGACCAGAGTCCACATCAAGGGGACCTGGGTACAAGGAATAAAAGGCTGATTTTAGGACTGGTCCTTCCTTCTTCCTCCCTTCCTTCTCTTCTTCCCTTCCCTTCTTCCCTCCCTCTTTTCTTTCCCCCTCCCACCCTCCTTTTCCCCTCTTCTTTCCTTCTCTCCTCCCTCCCTCCCTCATTACCCTCCTTCCTCTCTCTATTCCCTCCCTCTCCTGTCTCCTCCTCCCTCCTTGTTCCTCTTTTCCCTCTTCCCTCCCACAATTCCATCCCTCCTTTTACAACCCTCCTTTCTCACCCTCTCCCTCTCCCCCTTCCTCCCTTCCCTCCTTCCTCCCTCTTTTCCCTCCCTCCTTCCTTTCTCCCTCACTTCCTCCTTCCCTTTAGGCTGTTGCTGAATGAGAATGGGTGGAGAAAGCAGAGGGTGTGCCTCGCCATGACACACAGGTTCTCTAAGTGGGGCCCTGGCTTCGCCCTACTGGCCTCATCCCGGAACTCATCAAGCACACACTCTGGGTCCAGCTGCACCCCACTGAATGAGAAATGCCCAGAGAGGTCGGGCCCTTCAGGGGCTGGTAGTCAGGTGGTCTGGTGGTCCCTCCAGGAACCTCCAGGGGTGCCAGCATCTACATTGGAGCCGAGTTCCTCCTTCTCCCTTCTTTACCTATGAATGAAGAGATGCTACAATGTCCCTGGTGGGAGGGGAAAGAATTTTTCTTCAGGCCTCTGCCTTCTGGGTGCCTGGTCTGGAGCTTTCTTTATTTCAAAACTGGCTCTGCTGCACACTGGATCAAAACCTATGAAGGTGAAAAATACAAATGTCAACTGGAACAAAGTTCCAAAGTCCTGTGAACTCTCCGGTAGTGGAATGCTGTCATAATATGAGAGAGCTGCGTGCAAAGTCGTTTTCCTTGGTTTTTGTTATTAATACTAGGGTCTGAACTCCAGGCTTCCTGCTTGCTTAGTAGGTTCTCTACTGATGAGCTATGCCTTCGGCCCTTGATTTGAGTGTTGTAGAATGCTCTAGAAAATTGTCTACTTGAAGGAAATGTACTAGCAGTAATAAATATGGTGTTTGAAATGGTTCATTGTGTGTGTGTGTGTGTGTGTGTGTGTGTGTGTGTGTGTGTGTGTGTGTATGCTGGTCCTGAGGCTTGAACTCGGGCCTGGGCACTGTCCGTTGGCTTTTTCATTCCAGTATGGTGCTACCACTTGAGCCATAGTCCCACTTCTGGCTTTTTGGTAGTTACTTGGATAAGTGTCTCACAGATTTTCCTACCCAGGCTGGCTTCAAACCTCGATCCTCATACCTCAGCCTTCTAAGAAGCCAGGATGAGCCACCAGCGCCCTATGAGGCTGACTTTTCCAACATCTGCGTGAGACCGCCTGAGAGGCACAAAACCTAGGTTTCTTGCTTGCATGCAGTGAAAGCATGAGTCCTTGCAGGGCCCCAGCTTAAGGAGACTCCCCAGGTGGGGGAGGGGAGAGGAGGTGTTCAGAAGCCCCTGGAGCAGTCCTTCCCGAGGCCCCCCAGGCTGGAGGCCCCGCCTGCTCAGGCTGCATCTCGCCCTTGCGTCCACAGTTCCTGCGATTTGAAGGGAAACAGCAGCAGCAGCCTGGAATTCCCTACCACACCATCAGTGCTGACTGAGCACTGGCTGAGTGCTTCATGCATTCCAGGGACCCGGTCCCTGCTGCTCCCCGCCATCCAGAGTTGATCTACCTGGGAGGGCATGGGCAACTGCCTGCCCTGGGGAACCCCAAGGAGTTGGTGTCAAGGGCAGGGACAAAGTTCCCTCATTTCCTGCCTTTCTGCCTTTCTTTCTTTCTTTAATTGGTCCTGGGGCTCAAACTCTGGGCCTGGGCGCTGTCCCTTAGCTCTTCAGATCAAGGTAAGCACTCTACCACTTGCCACTTCCCGTTTTCTGGTAATATATTGGAGATAAGAGTCTCATGGTCTTTCTTGCCTGGGCTGGCTTTGAACCATGATCCTCAGATCTCAGCCTCCTGAATAGTTAGGACCATGATCCTGCTACCTATGCCTCCTGAGTAGCTAGAATGATGCATGTACCACTGAGCCCAGCTTGTTTGTGGATATGAGGTCTCTAACATTTTTGCCAGGGCTGTCCTCTAATTGCAGTCTCCTGATACCCACCTCTCAAGTAGCAGGGGTCCTGGGTACGTACCACACACCTGGAAGGTTGTCTCATTCTGAACCCCAATACTTGGAAACACTTTCTATGGAGCCTTGGAGAGAGGATGAGAATGATTCCATCAGAGCCCTCTCCCTCATCCGGGATAAACCAGAGGAGAGAGGAGCGGCAAGAAAATACAGACTCTGGATGTGAAGGGTAAACAAAGGAGGAGGCTGCAATGCTTGGTAAGAAAATAAAATAATAATAAAAAAAAAGAAAAAGAAAATACAGACTCTGCCCCTCCAGCGGGCCCCTGGGGCCCCAACTCACCATATGCCCTCCTGGGGCTGGCTTCGTGGGTCCCAAGGCCAGAGCTCCGGAGTCAGGCGGGACACCTAGAGAACAGCAGAGGCTTCCGTCCTTCCTGCACATAGCCCAGGAAGCAGAGCCGGGCCCACACGGGCCCCTCCCCTCCCCGCCGGGCCTCCCCAGAGACACAATTAAAGGCTGTAGAGGGTTATTGGACAAGATCTGAGGTCCTTGTGCCATGTTTGTGACAAGAGCTGAAGCCACTATCGAGCCCAATCCTCCAAGTCCTCCCAGTCAGCAAACTGCACATCGTGGGGGAAAGGAAAGCAGAGCGGGAAGGGGTGGATCTGCTTTCTCTGTCCGTCCTGCTGGCCGTCGGTTCCACGGGATCAGCAGAAACTCCTTGGCTTCCTTTGCTGCGGTGTCCAACTTGACTGGCACTAGGGAGCATCTGACCAAAGGTGCTGGGCCAACAGCCAGGCCTGGATTCTAGTCCTGCCCCTGCCAATGGCAGGCAGTGGCTGGGGGCATGGAGCTCCTAGGAGCTTTGTTTCCTCCTCAAAAAAAAAAAAAGTATATGAGGCCGGGTGCCAGTGGCTCATGCCTGTAATCCTAGCTACTCAGGCGGCTGAGATCTCAGGATCACAGTTCAAAGCCATCCTGGGCAGGAAACTCCCTAAGACTCTTATCTCCAATAAACCACTAGAAAACCGGAAGTGGCACTGTAGCTCAAGTGGTAGAGCGCTTGCCTTGAGCTGAAGAGCTGAGGGACAGCACCCAGGCCCAGAGTTCAAGCCCCAGGACCAACAACAACAAAAAAATGTATATGAGCCCTGAGCTGTGGTGAGGGCCTGTAGGCGGGAGGCTGAGGCGGAGGATCACAAGAACAAGGTCAGCCTGGACGGCACAAACAGTAACAAGGAAAGAACAGTAAGGGAGGGGGGCCAGGAATGGAGGGAGGAAGGGCAAGCAAACGCAGGCTTTGCGTCCCGTGTACACTAAGTGAAAAATGAACTACTTAATTTGTGGGTAGGGATGGGCGGGGAGAACAGGAAGAAAGCAAAAGGAGAGATGGCATTGACCAAGAAGCACTGTACCTCTCACCTGACTTTAGGGAATTGTAAACCCTTTGTGCAACTACTTAAAAATAACTATTTTTTTACAGGCTGGGAATGTGGCTCAGTGATAGAGTGCTTGCCTAGCAGGCATGAAGCCCTGGGTTCCATTCCTCAGTACCACATACACAGAAAAAGCTGGAAGTGGTAGAGTGCTAGCCTTGAGCAAAAGCAGCTCAGGGACAGAGCCCAGGCCCTGAGTTCAACCCAAACACTGGCTAAAGTAAAA
Organism: Dipodomys spectabilis; assembly: GCF_019054845.1. Classification (NCBI taxonomy): domain Eukaryota; kingdom Metazoa; phylum Chordata; class Mammalia; order Rodentia; family Heteromyidae; genus Dipodomys; species Dipodomys spectabilis. Next base: position 212,528 of record NW_024870865.1, on the reverse strand, counting down.
TAACAGTTTTTTCTAAAAAAGTATGTTGATAACTACTGCAGGCCCTCATAAATGTCATTAAAAAATAGCCAAAAATGTAACATGCTCTAGAAACGGAGATTATGATAGTAGCCATTGGCTCTTTACCTTCAGGAGTCTCTGCCTCTATGCTCTCTAATTGCCTAGCCACACATATTCATTTTATGTTGTGGCACCCTTTATAAGAATTACTGGGCTGGGAAGGTGGCTCAGTGGTAGAGCGCTTGCCTTGCATGCATGAGGCCCTGGGTTCGATTCCTCAGCACCACATAAGCAAAAAGAAAAAAAGCCGGAAGTGGCGTTGTGGCTCAAGTGGTAGAGCGCTAGCCTTGAGCTGAAGAGCTGAGGAACAGCGCCCAGGCCCAGAGTTAAGCCCCACGACCGGACCCCCCCCCCCCCCGAAAAAAAAAAAAAAAAGAATTACTAAAGCCAGGCGCCAGTGGCTCATGTCTGTCATCCTAGCTACTCAGGAGGCTGAGATCAGAGGATCTCGGTTCAAAGCCAGCCCAGGCAGGAAAGTCTATGACACTCTTATCTCCAATAAAAACCACCAGAAAACTGAAAATGGCACTGTGGCTCAAGTGGTAGAGCGCTCACCTTGTGCTGAAGAGCTGAGGGACAGAACCCAGGCCCAGAGTTCAGCCCCACGACCGACCAAAAAAAAAAAACGTATATGTTCCCAGGCACTAGTGGCTCGGTCCTGTAATCCTCTCAACTTGGGATATAAAAAGATCACAGTTCAAAGCCAGCCCAGGCAGAAAGGTCCATGAGACTATCCTTTCCAGTTAACCAGCACAAACCAGAAATGAAGCTGTGGCTCAAGTGGTAGGGTGCCAGCCTTAAGCAAAATGTTAAGGAACAGAACCCAGCCTGGACTTCAAGTCACAATGCTGGTATACACACACACACACACACACACACACACACACACACACACACACACACACACACACACACACACACACACCTTAAAATCATATGGGTGACAAATATCTTAAATTTTTGCATGGAGTTAATATTTCCCAGTTTACTTGTCCAGGCTGGCTTTGAACTTCTATCTTCAGATCTCAGCCTACAGAGTAACTAGGATTACAGATGTAAGCCACCAGCGTGGGGCTAAGGTTCAAATTTTTTTTAATGCCAAGCTAAGTTCCAATTGTTGGACTGAACTGATTTGAATTGAAGTGAATTGAATTTCACTCACTTGGCCAAGGATTAGCTGGTGACCTTGGCCTTCCGTCCTGAAGTTCTTCTTTGCACATAGCAGGCACTGGCTCAGTATTTTTTGGACAGGAAACAATCAGTACTTGAGGGTTCCTCCTAGATTAGTGTTTGCATTCGCTGAGACCTCAAACTGCTGAGGTGGGCTTAGCATTCTCTAAGCTTCCCCCAGTGTGGCGGCATACCATTCTAATTGGATTATTACAGCTCATTCCTCTCCAGAAACTCTCAAACTCCCTCCTTGGACTCACAGCCACAAAGGGGAAATTAACAGGAACATAAAAAGTTAACAAGGTGAAAGTACAGGATCACTCCTATCAACAATAAAATCTGCTACCCGTCCGCAATTGGGAAGACAGGCCCATCTATTATTCATAGAACACAGATTGTTAAATATTAAATACTTTCTAGGCACGGGTGGGGCTCACGCCTATAATCCTAGCTACTCAGGAGGCTGAGATCTGAGGATCCCAGTTCGAAGCCAGCCTAGATAGGAAAGTCCATGAGACTCTGACCTCCAATAAACTCCTCAGGAAAAGCCAGAAGTGGCGCTGTGGCTCAAGCGCTAACAAAAGCAAAAGAAGCTCAGGGACAGTGCCCAAGCCCTGAGTTCAAGTCTCAGGACTAGCAATTTAAAAAAATACAATAATACAGCATGAGGATAAAACTAAGAGAGTGAACTTGTGAACTTGCCAAAAATCATAAAAATGATGACTCTTTGCAAAGGTAAAAATGCGCCTACATTTTTTATTGCACTGCAAATTGGGGGGGGGGGGGCGGTTATACATAGGTACAATGTGTCCATCTCAAGCTTTCAGTGATCATCGGTTTCACTAGGCTGGCATGTGTGTGTATACTAACTCTGCTTCACAAACAGCTACTGGCACAAGGCCTAGGACTATTCGCCATTTCAGCAGAAGATGACAAAAGGAAAGGCTGCCTTCCTTATTTACCACCAGAGGGAACGGCAGGCCAAGTGAAGCATTTTACGAGCTGGTAATTTTTCTTGAAGATATCTGCATGCTGGTCCAAAAGCTCATGGTAATGAAGGCAAAGAAACTTGGTGAGCTGGGCGTGCCTAAAATCAGAGCTTCTAACTTCAATCGGGAAGACTGAAGTTCACAAAGGCCAACCTAGACCAAAAACAATCAATAAAAGGCCGGCTACACTGGCACACACCTGTATGTCCCGTCTACACAGGAGTCACAGATAGGAGGATCATGGTCCAGGTTGGCCTGCACATAAATGTGAAACCTTATTTTAAAAAAAATAAAAAAGAGATAGGTGAGGCATGACTCAAGTGGTAGAATGCCTGACTGACAAACTCAAGATGCTCAGTTCAAAACTAGTATCTCACACACACACACACACACACACACACACACACACAGTAAAATAAATAAATAAAATCTTCCAGATATGCTGGCACACAGTATATCTCAGTTATATGGGAGTCTGAAAGGGGAAATCACATGGATGCAGGAGTCTGAGAACCCAGCTTAGATAACATAGTGAGAACCCATCTCAAAAAGGAAAAAAAAAAAAAAGCCAAGTATCAATAGCTCAGGCCTAAAATCTTAGCAACTCAAGAGGTTGAGATCTGAGGAACCTGATTCAAAACCCAGCCCAGGCAGAGAAATCTGCAAGAAATAAGAAGAAAACCAGAAGTAGAGGAGGTGTGTTTCAAAAGGTCCAGTTCCAGGGGCTGGGAAGGTGGCTCATGCCTTGCATGCATGAGGCCCTGGGTTCAATTCCTCAGCACCACATAAGCAAAAAGAAAAAAGCCAGAAGTGGTGCTGTGGCTCAAGTGGTAGAGCACTAGCCTTGAGCTGAAGAGCTGAGGGACAGCGCCCAGGCCAGAGTTCAGGCCCCACGACCAGACCCAAAAAAAAAAAAAAGGTCAAGCTCCAGCCTTGAGCTAAAAAACTTAGGGAGAGGGCCCTGGCCTTGAATTCAAGCCCTAGTACCAGCAGACACACACATACATAAAACACATACACAAAAACAAAACAAAAAAAATCTTAAAAGTCACAAGGATACTAAATATTCTTGCAAGATTTTTTTTGGGGGGGAATTTTTAATGCAAAGTGAACAACTTGCCTAGCTACCATTTGATCTATAATGCAAGTCATCACAAGCCCTAGGCATGATGTCATGATCTGACATCAGCCAGCTTCTCCAGACCCAGGTACATCAGAAAATGATTCCCCTCTTACAAAGAACATTTGCAAATCCAATTTGATTTTTCCTTTAAAAAAAAAAAAAAGGGTTCAGCAGGGTACCAGTAGCTCACGCCTGTAATCCTAGCTACTCAGGAAGAGATCTGAGGATTGTGGTTCAAAGACAGCCTGGGCAAGAAAATCCATGAGGCTTTTTTTTTTTGGGGGGGGGGGGCGGGGGTCCGATTGTGGGGCCTGAACTCTGGGCCTGGGCGCTGTCCCTCAGCTCTTTAGCTCAAGGCTAGCGCTCTACCACTTGAGCCACAGCGCCACTTCTGGCTTTTTTCTTTTTGCTTATGTGGTGCTGAGGAATTGAACCCAGGGCCTCCATGAGACTCTTATCTCCAATTAACCACCAAAAGCCTGAAATGGAGCTGTGGCTCAAGTGGTAGAGTACTAGCCTTGAGCACAAAAGCTTAGGAACAGTGCCCATGCCCTGAGTTCAAGTCTCAGGATCAGCCCCCCACACACACACCACCACTACCACCACCACCACCACCACCACCACCACACACACACACACACACACACACACACACACACACACACACACAGAATTGAATTAAGTCAAAATATCTCAATGAAGTACCTGACTCTAATACAAATTTTTCTGCAGCTTTGTGTTTTAATAGGTTCTCAGCAGGGATTATGCATTAAATTATTTCTCTTAAATACTTGCTGATAGACTTATCAATACTTGGATTCATTTTAATGTGAAGAAAGTAAATTCCTAACATTTCCATTTTAGGTAGGGGAGAAAAACGACAATTTAATTATATAACAATTTTAACCTTGACTATCTCTTTTCCTGATTGAACCCTATATAATGATATTAAATTCAAAAATTAATCTAGCCTGCAGGATGGATAATTAGTCAAAACCAGGGAAAAGTCACAAAAAATTAACAATGAAATCAATTCTTTGATTTTATGTCACACCTCTTTCTCCTGGGCATTCTGAGGTACATTCTCAATGGGAGGTGCATCGCCTTCTAAATTCTGCTGAAGTTACATGCTAGAAAGATCTGGACTCTTCCTTTAAAAGATGGGGAAAGTGAGGCAAGGTCAAGTTTCATAATGAGAGAAGAAATCATTCAGAAAGGAAACTCTAGGAAAAGGGAAAAAGCTTGGAGGAGCTGAGTCAACCTGACCAGGCAGTGATTGGGTCTGCGGCTGACAGGTGGCACAGGAGTTTGGGAGGTTTGGTGGCGGAGATGCAGTGAGCAGCTGCTTGGTTTGGAGCAAAAAAAATCAGAGGTTCTGGGAGGAAGATGGCCAATGAAAAAGGAGATCTGATTTAAAAAAAAATTAAAAATGATGGCATGAAGCGGGGCACCAGTGGTTCACGCCTGTAATCCTAGCTACTTGGAGGCCAAGTTCTGAGGATCAGGGGTCGAAGCCAGCTTGGGAGGAAAGTCCATGAGACTCTTTTCTCCAATAAACCACCAGAAAACTGGAAGTAGCGCTGTGGCTCAAAGTGGTAGAGCACTAGCCTTGAGGGAAAAAGCTCAGGGACAGCACCTAGGACCTGAGTTCAAGCTCCAGGGCCAGCAAGAAAGAGGGGGGAGGGAGAGGGGAAGGGAAAAAGGAAGGAAGGAAGGAGGGAGGGAGGACAGAAAAGGAAGGAAGGAAGGAAGGAAGGAAGGAAGGAAGGAAGGAAGGAAGGAAGGAAGGAAGGAAGGAAGGAAGGAAGGGAAGGAAAGAAAGAGAGAGACTGAGGCAAAGACAGAGACAGATGCAGCGAGATGGGGGATGGGAAGGATGGATGGAAAAAGTAAAATGAAAAAAATCTGAATTATAACAAGCAAAGATTGGATGAATCTTCAACCATGCCACTACCCACACCAAAAATGCACAAAATTCTACTGAATTCTCTGGATTTTACCCAATGCTTAAAGAAAAGAATAATGCCAACCCTTTACATACTCTTCTGGAAAAGAGAAAGAGAATAGCTCCCAAGTCATCGTATGGGACCAGTGTTCCCTGGTACCAAAACCAGACCAAGGTATTAAAAGAAAATCCCATGTGAAAAGCCCTCCACAAACTACCAGTGAGTGGAATCTATATACTAAGGATTATGTGACCAAGCGAGACATCCCAGGAATGGATGCTGGTCTAACATATGAAAATCAATCGGCGCAATACACCATAGTAATTGAATAAAGGGGAAACGACCAGACCATCTTAATAGCTGAAGAAAAAACTATCTGACAAAATCCAAGTCCCTTTGCTGTTCACAGCACTGAACAAAAGCCTGTCTCTGAAAAGCTCAGTTAACATCATGTTTAATGATGAGAGATTGAATACATTCCCTCTAAAATCAGGAGCAACTCAAAGACATTCACTCTGGCCAATTGGGGGTCTAATCAGGGTAATTGGCAGAAAACAGCATCTGGACTGTAAGAGAAATAAAATAGTCACAAATGACATGATCTTAAGACACGGGAAGTCCTAAGGAATAGCCTCTCTCTCTCTCTCTCTCTCTCTCTCTTTCTCTCTCTCTCTCTCTCTCTCTCTCTTTCTCTCTCTCTCTCTCTCTCTGTCTGTCTGTCTGTCTGTCTCTCTCTCTCTCTCTTACACACACACACACACACACACACACACAAACCAATACAAGTTCAATGAAATGGCAGGGTACAAAATCAATTAGAGGGCTGGGAAGGTGGCTCAGTGGTAGAGCGCTTGCCTTGCATGCATGAGGCCCTGGGTTCGATTCCTCAGCACCACATAAGCAAAAAAAAAAAGAAAAAAAGCCGGAAGTGGCGCTGTGGCTCAAGTGGTAGAGTGCTAGCCTTGAGCTGAAGAGCTGAGGGACAGCACCCAGGCCCAGAGTTCAGGCCCCACAACCGGACCCAAAAACAAAAACAAAAACAAAAAAAAATCAATTAGATGTGATATCATGTACCAGTGGCTCACATCTGTCATCCTAGCTATCCAGGAGGCTGAGATCTGAAGATTATGGTTTGAAGACAGCCCAGGAAGAAAAGTTCCTGTGAAACTCTTATCTCTAATTAACAACAACAACAAGTCACAAAAAAACCAGAAGTGGAGCTGGGGCTCAAGTGGTAGACCACTAGCTTTGAGCGAAAATGTTAAGGGACAGTGCCCAAGCCTTGAGTTCAAGTCCCAGTACTAGCACAGAGAAGAGAGAGATAGAGAGAAGGAGAGAGAAAGAGAGAGGGGGAAGAGAGAGAGACACCCTAGAATGGGAGAAAATGGGGAAAGGGGGATATGAACATTATCTATCTGATAGGGGTATGCCATCTAAAATGTATATTAAAAAATTTACAACTCAATAATAAATAGGCAATCCACAAAAGACTTGTATATTTTTCTAAAGATTCCAAGTGATCTATAAATTAATGAAAAGATGCTTAAAATAATTGTAATGTGAAATATGCAATTCAAAACCACCATCAGATCCTACTGTATAGCCACAGGATGGCTACTATATATATACATATATGGGGGGGTGTAGAAAGTTCATAGCTGCCAGAAGTTGAAGGAGGAAAGACTGAGGAGAGAGTTTCTTTGGGTGGGGGGAATAGTCTAGATTTAGAGAATGGAGCACACTCGATTGCAAGGTGGCCGTTATCTCTTTGTGAATGTACTTAAAATCACTCCACTGAGCACATTAATAGGGTAAAGTACATCGTGTATGCATCAGATCTTAACAAAGCAATTGTAAAGAGAGAAAGAGAAGAGAGGACAAAGAGGAAGGAGTCAATTACATGCGCTAAATCACCTTCCTGTTTAGGAGTCAAAAGATACTGTACATGCCTGGTGCCAGTGGCTCACACCTGTAATCTTAGCTACTTGGGAGGCTGAGATCTAAGGATCGCAGTTCAAAGCCAGTCTGTGCAGGAAAAGTCTGTGAGACTCTTATCCCCAATAAACTACCAGGAAACCAGAAGTGGTGCTGTGGCTCAAGTGGTAGAGTGCTCGCCTTGAGCTGAAGAGCTGAGGGACAGCGCCCAGGCATAGAGTTCAAGACCCTGGACTGGAACCAAAAAAAAAGCATTTTTTTCAAAGATCTTGGAGATGAGGCCAGGGGAACATGCAGCTATCCATGCTCGTGGACATACAGGACACGGTCTACAGGCTGAGATCTTGTCTCTGCTTCCCACCTGCTGGTCCTCTTAGCGGCTCCCGCTGTGGCCAGATGACTGACTCCAGCCTGAGCTAGGGTAATGACTGACCCAGACTTTCTTCCAGCCAGCTGAGACATGGGTGAGTGACATTTTGTCAAAAAAAAAAAAGAAAGAGTGAAAAGAATTAACTGTAAAATTAATTAAATGTCATACACTCAAAAACACAGCATGACCAAAACAAGAAGAGGGGCTGAAGCTAGCACAGCCAGCACTCCACTTCCACTTACCATCCACCCCAGCAGGCCAAGAAATTGGGGTTTCACGCTGTCAATGGTGTCACCTCTCCTTGTCTTTTTCTGGCATTTTCCCAAACCACTCCTCTCCAGGGTTGAATGTGTGACTTTGCTAAAACACTGCTCAAGACAGCTGTTTGATTCAGGACTCCGGAATTTTTTTTTTTTAAGAGAGACAGAGGGGAAAAAAAAAAAAAAAAAAAAAAAAACCAGCATGTAAGGTAATTTTGTCCCAGATCTTTTCCTCTGAGTCACGAACATAATAGATTTGACTTTTTCCTCGTGTACCCCCCTAAGAAGCATAAAAGAAAGGTTACACTGGCAGGCAGCTAGAAAAGAGTTTAATTAATCCCAAAGTGTACACTTCATTTGGAAAAGCGCATCACAAAAGAACCCCGTGTCTACTGAACTAGATCCTTCAGGCTATTATGTTTTTGGAGTTTTTGGAGGAAGACTTCTCCCTGGCATGGACAAGGCACTGCCATTAAACTAAAGTCCACACAGGGACAGGGATGTGGGAGGCGGAGGGTGCAGAAGAACCTGCACTGCACAGGGAGCTGCGTCCCAGGGCCTGAGGAAGGAGGGCTGAGCTTCAATACTGTGAATTTCTTCCCATCTGGCTTCCCTCACCCCAGCCCCTCCCCAGGCAGGAACCCTGGGGTGCCCTGTGATACACTCTGGTCTGCTAGTTCTCCCAGAGCAGCTCCTGTCCTACCTTGGGCAGGTGTACCAGGACTTAATCGTTGACAAAAATAAAAATAAAAAAACATGTAATTGTATTTTAATTTAGAATTGATTTTAGCAACTAGAGAAGCAGGCTGGGCACCAGTGATTCACGCCTATAATCCTAGATGCTCATGAGGCTGATATCCAAGGATCATAGTTCAAAGCCAGCATAGGCAAGAAAGACTATGAGACTTATCTTCAATAAATTACCAAGAAAACTGGAAGTGGCACTGTAGCTAGTGGTAGAGTGCTAGCCTTGTGCAAAAGAAGCTCAGGGACAGTGCCCAGGCCCTGCGTTCAAGCCCCAGGATTGGCAAAATAATAATAATAATAATAGAAGCAATTAAGGGCATAAGAGCTTAGGATGGTATGCTATAGATGAACTCTGAAGACAGCAAATGCTATGTGGTCCCAAGTTAGTCAGATTCGTAGTCACAGCACTTAGCATGGGAGGGGAAGTAACTGGAATACATTGCATGCGTGCGTGGAAATGTCACAACAAAACTCTCCTTTGCATGTATGCTAATAGAAAAATAAAAGTAACACATAAAAGACTTGCTTAGCACATAAGAGACCCTGGATTCCATCCCCAACACCAAAAGACAGATAGATAGATAGATGGACAGACAGACAGACAGACAGACAGACAGACAGACAGACAGACAGACAGACAGAGCCAATGCTGGACACCAGTGACTCACACCTATAATCCTAGCTACTCAGGAGGCTGATTTGAAGATCACAGTTCAAGTCCAGCCCAGGCACTAAAGTCTGTCAGACTAATCTCCAATAAACTACCCCCCACAAAAGCCAGAAGAGGAGCTGCAGTTCAAGTGAGCAAAAAGAAATCGGGGACAATATCCAGGCCCTGAATTCAAGGTTCAGGTCTGGCATCAAAAATAAATAAATTAGCCAGACACCAGTGGCTCACACCTGTAATTCTAGCTACTCAGGAGGCTGAAATCTGAGGATCATGGTTCAAAGCCAGCCCAGGCAGGAAGTTCGTGAGCCTCTTATCTCCACTAAACCACCAGAAAACTGGAAGTGGCGCTGTGGCTCAAGTGGTAGAGCGCTTGCTTTGAGCTGAAGAGCTGAGGGACAGCGCCCAGGCCCAGAGTTCAAGCCCCACAACCAACCAAAAAAAAAAAAAAAAAAAGTAATTATAATATTAATTAAGAAAAAGAGCCAGGTGCTGGTGGCTCACGCCTGTAATCCTAGCTACTCAGGAGGCTGAGATCTGAGGATCTCGGTTCAAAGCCAGCCTGGGCAGGAGAGACTATGAGACTCGTATCTCCAATAAACCACCAGAAAACCAGAAGTGGTGCTGTGGCTCAAGTGGTAGAGCGCTCACCTTGAGCTGAAGAGCTGAGGGACAGCGTCCAGGCTCAGAGTTCAAGCCCCACGACCGACAAAAAAAAAAAAAAAAGAAAAAGAAAAAGAAAATCAAGAAAGTAAACTATGGCTATCAGGAACTGGGGGACCAGTATGAGGTCTTAGCATTTAGTGGGGATCAAGTTTCAGATTTTGCAAGATAAAGATCTGGAAGTGGGTGACGGTGGTAGCTGTACAATGATGCGAGGAGACTTAATGTCCCTGAAAAGTGGTTTAAATGGTGGCTTTCGTAGTATGCATGTTTTACCATGCTGGGGCTGGGGATGTAGCTCAGGTGGAAGAGAATCAGCTGGTGAAAGAACACATCAACCTTGAGCTTAAGTCGTGGTCCTGGAAAAAAATAAAAATAAAATTGGGGGTGGGGGGAGACGTTCGGAGCTATTCTACTTAAACATCTCTAGCTTTCTGCTTCCTTGCAGGTGTTGGCATTGTGCCAGTTTCCGAGGCAGCCTGAGGCCCGGGACGCGGGCCCCTCAGTGGGCATCTGAGGGTGAGCCCAGACTCTTCTGGAAATGGGAAGGGAGAAAACTTCTTTTGCTCCTGAGTAATGACTGTGGTTTTTCTGGCCAACATTAAGAGGAAGGAACTAAAAATACTTATTGGCCACTCTGCCAAAACTCCACAGTGCTCAGAACGTACCAGGCCAACTTGTAGGAGCACTTACAGAGAAGGCTCTGCCTGAGCGCAAGGTCAAGGGCACGCCCCATCCCCCCCTCCCCCCCGTGCCAACAGAGACGGCTGGTGAGACAGAAGGAGGAATGGGGTGCCTCACAAGGCCCCCACAGCCCGCCGGAGGAACCCCGGGACCCCCGGGCACTGAGACGCCTCCCCCACCCAGCAGTGGGCCCGGACGCGCGCCACTCAGCCGCCACAGCCCCTCTTCTCACGCCAGCTCAAAGCAGCCAAGACAATTCCCTAATGCTTCCTCCCAGGCTGCAGGAAGCCAAGACCAAGACACCTGTGGAGGGGGAGTAATAGAAGAGTCCAGAAGGCAGGCGGGTGAGGATCTGGTCCTGGAGACCTGTCCTCTCACACAAGTCATGGGGGGGGGGGGGGGGACTCATAATAACTCATAATATACAGGTGCTGACCTGACCAAGGAGGACCCGGATGTGAGGATGCTGCTGGACCACGGGCCACGCTGTGAGAAACAAAAACAAAAGCCCACCAGGTACGGTTGCAAATAGGGACAGCCAGCTCCTGGCTGGAGACGGACGCAGAGATTATTTTCTGAACCCTTACCTTGCAGGTGAGCCTGGAGCAGGTGGCAGGAGGCTTTGTGTCCACCAGTGTGGAGGAACTTCACTCCCACTGCGGCTGACCATGCATGAGCCCCAGTAGGCTTGGGGCAAACACTCTGGGGAAAGTAGTCTGATGTGCCTAGGTTCAAATCCCAGATAAGTCTAATACACCCAAGTTCTAGCCCTTGCTGCTCTACATCAGCCATAGGACCTTGGACAAGTTCTCTTTCTTGTAAAGCAAGACTAGTAATGGTACCTTTTCATACCTATAATCCTAGGTACTCAGGAGACTGAGATCTGGAGGATCACAGTTCAAAGCCAGCCCAGGCAGAAAAGCTCATTAGACCCCCATCTCCAAATAGTCAGCAAAATATAAGCAGAGTTGAAGGCGTGACTCAAGTAGAAGAGTGCCAGCCAAGCAAGTAAAGTAAGCACAAGTTCCTATGTTTAAACCCCTGTTCTGCCAAAAGAGAAAAAATAACAACAATATCCCTCAAAGATGTCTATTTCTTGAACCCCAGGATCTGTGAATATGTTTCCTTACATGCCAAAAAAAAGTCTTTGCATATGTAATTAAATGGAAGCTCTTGAGTTAGGGACACACTCCTAGATTTTCCTGGGTCCCAATGTGATCGAAGGGTCATTATATGGGAGAGAGAGACTAGTTCACACCTGTAATCCTAGCTATTCAGGAGGCTGAGATCTGAGGATTGAGGTTCAAAGCCAGTCCTAGCAGGAAAGTCTGTGAGACTCTTAATTTCCAATTAACCACCAAAAAAACAGAAGTGGAGCTGGGGCTCAAGTGGCAGAGTGCTAACCCCGAATAAAAAGGCAAAGGCCCTGAGTTCAAGTCCCAAGGCTGTCACAAAAAGGAAGGAAGGAAGGAAGGGAGGGAGGGAGGGAGGGAAGGAGGGAAGGAAAAGAAGTTTCTAAGCCTGTATATCAACATCCCAAAGCAATGACACTTTAGAGGTGGTAAGGAGGGCATGAACAGAGCTGAACTGCAGCTACAACTTCGGCTTGACGCAAATGAGCAGACGGCTCCACACCTCCATAAAGGAGATCTTGTTGGAGCCCAGTGGCTCAGTCATGAGACAGAGAGCCTGCTTCCTCCTCAGGGCTGGGCCCGGGCCAGGGCATAATGTATTATAACTATAGAGTAAGTTATTCAAATTATGATCATTTCAGGAACCCTTTTTATGAGAAAATAAATTTTAAATAATAGCATTTTAAACTTTTTATGGTTACATTTGTCATGTGACCAAGGACAAGGTATATTTTTGCACTAAAATGGGACACATTAATTATCTCCAAAGTAACATTCACTCCGTCACAGCAGAGAATGAAAGGACATGTGGAATCGGGCAGCCATTTTCTCCACATGAGACACGTGAACCCACATCTGATACACACACACACACACACACACACGCACACACACACAGGTTAAAGGTAGGGCAGTGGGGCTGCAGGCCTAAAAATAGGTCCCTGAAAAGCAGAAGAGGATTCTAAATAGAGCCGTAGATTTTAATTCAGGCCTAGCAAACACAGTAGTCTGTGTGTGCACTCGTGGACAGGTATGTCTGTGTGTTTGGTATGTTTGTTCAGCTGTTCATTAAACACTTTAATTTTGGCCATAGGTTTCCCAAAGTTCCTTGAAATGGGAAAGAAGGCTTCTATCAGTAACGAATTCCCTACCCACGTATGGACAGGCGGACCAATACGCAGGGCTATGGAAGGTCAGAGCAGACAGCTGGACAGCATGAAGGAGATGTTTCCTAGCAGTGAGGTTCATGACACCATCTAAAGACTCATAACCACAGTCTTCTGAATACCCATGAGTGATGCTGCATCTAGACTTGAAGTTGACATAGCCCTTCTTCTCCGTAGTCTATCATCTGCTCTCAACTGCCTGTGCAAGTTGTGGGACCTGATATAGGATACAAATGCGACTATTGGTTTAATGACTATTAAGAATTTTACGACAGTGACAGCACAGGATTAAGGCCCATGTGACTGTTCAGGCCACCTCTCTGTGAAGCTGGTCTAGCCCCTTATGATACTGAGAACTTGAAATCTGCAGGGAACAGGTGGCTCACGCCTGTACTCAGCTACTCAGGAGGCTGAGATCTGAGGATCTGAGGTACGAAATCAGCCCCGACAGAATAGTCCATGAGATTCTCCAAACAACCAACAAAACGCCAGAAGTAGAGGTATGGCTCAAATGATAGAGCGCTAGTGAAAACGCTAAGTAAGAATGCAAGGCCCTGAGTTCAAAAAGCCCCAGTACTGGCATGCACAAAGTGTTTGGAAAAAATCTATGACCTACACATTGCCCATCATGCCCACAGACTCACCTTCCCTCCAGCCAGTACCTCTGCCAACCAGGCAAACTCACTGTCTCTGACCCATTTTCTGAGCATGCTCTGGTTGTGCCCTCCTGGACTGGTGCTGTCCTCCTAGGTACCTAAGCAAGAACAGCCACCTCAGCTTTAGGCTCTGCCATCGGTGCACAGCAATGTCCCAAGAGGCAGGCCTCCCCTCTTCCTACGACCCCACCTTGCGAGCAATGGCTTTTCATCCCAGCCGTGCCCATTGGAAAACAATGGCTGATTTAGACGCCCTTCCATAGACCAATGCTGTCCCCGAGGTTCGCTGGGGTGCTGGCCCCAGGCACGCGGAGGAGGAGGAATTCCCCTGACTGGTTCCCGCAGGCCTCTCCCCAGCCACAGCCCAACAAGGTCAAACCCTGAACGCACACTACTGCTTGTCATAGGGAGTATTATAATGCTGGTTCCCATGCCCTGCCCACAGCCTTGACCAGAACCTTCCATGGGCGATTGTGTAGAATATGACTTTGGCCCTTAGCCGTACCTGATTGTACCATAGAACCCCAGTCCAGGGAGAGACAGACAGACAGACACAGAAGCTGAGACCATCAGATCCTTACCTGGGACATTTGAAGGAAGAGCTGGGCTGAGAGAAGGAAGCAATGTTACGAGTGGATACTTACATATCATAAGGAAGAAAAAAGCCAGAGGCCGCAGTGGTCCTCATCCGCTGAGGTGCTGAGGGGTAAGAACTGTGGCCCAGCAGAATCTACAGCACTCTACGGCTACATTGACCTGACCCCAGCCATCTCGAATCATGTCAGCCATGACTGCTCCTGAATAGGTCCTAGTTCTGCCTGCACAGTTTCCCAGCGGACGAGAAACAGACACAACTCCTAGAGTGGTTAAGGGAGAGCTTTACCATGGGCCTCTGGCTCCGGGATGATCCTAATGCTCCACAATTACCATAAGATAAAGAAGGCATTTTCCGGGCCGGGAAGGTGGCTCAGTGGTAGAGCACTTGCCTTGCATGCATGAGGCCCTGGGTTCGATTCCTTAGCACCACATAAGCAGGAAAAGCCGGAAGTGGCGCTGTGGCTCAGATGGCAGAGCGCTCAACTTGAGCTGAAGAGCTGAGGAACAGCGCCCAGGCCCAGAGTTCAGGCCACACAACTGACAAAAGAAGAAGACGGCGGCATATTCCATCCAGGCCCCAGTCAACTTTTGTCCTAACCAATAAGCTCGCGCGTCCTTCTGACCCAAATTATACATCCAGCTGGGCTTGCTGCTGCCCGGGCCCCAGCAAGCTGCCCTCTGCGGGGTCTGGATCTGACTGCCCCACTCCGGTCTTAGCACTCAGGCTGGTCCTCATAAGCTGACTGCGAGATGAGGAGGAGAACAGAATGAATGGAGTGGATGAGAACAGATGGCCACCTCGTGTGCATAGCGGCCACTGGGGTGAAAGCGGCTGCTGAGGGCCCTGAGCCCCTTGAATCCAGAGCAGCCGTTCATTCCTGTTGCTGTCATTCATAACTTGGCGTCTCCAGCTTTCCCTGGGCTCCCGGCACATCCCTCTTCACCCCCACACCTCCTTCCCTGAACGTGCCCTTCCTCCTCCAGAATCCAGGGGGGACAGCCCAGTAGTCAGGCCCTTCTGCTGTTGTGTGAGGAGAGGGGGAGGAAGGAAGGGGGGGGACAGAGAGGAACCCCAGTCCCAGCAACCTCCCAGCCAAGTGCCTCCAAAGCTTAAACCATCCTGGAAATTTATGCTCCAAGTGAAAATGAGATGCAAATGTTTGATAATAAACAAGCATATGGCAAATTTATTTCCGCTCCCCTCCCTACTGCTTTCTCCTGGATCTGTAATCCTTCTACCACCATTAAAAAAGAATTTAAAGCAAACAAACAAGCTTTATCCTGAGAGCCTTGTGCAGATTAATTCTTACAGTGAGCCAGGCTCACAAACATGTGCAGAGAACCTGAGTGCCACGATCGGAAACACAGGGAATCTGCAACAGATACGCAAGGAAACAGATCACCTACCAAGGATACTCTTTCCAGATTCTAGCTCAGGAGATTTAGGAGTAGAACTTTCAGAGAGAAATGAGCAGAGTGGAATCTGCATGGCATTCATTTGTATCAAGATTCAAGGGAAGCCCAGGTCGCCTGTAATCCTAGCTACTCAGGAGGCTGAGATCTGAGGATCCCAGTTTGAAGCCAGCCTGGGCAGGAAAATCCATGAGATTCTTATTCCCAATAAACTACTCAGAAAAAGCCAGAAGTGGTGCTGTGGATCAAGTGGTAGAGCTAGGCTACCTTGAGCACAAAGAGGCTCAGGGACAGCACCCAGGTACTGAGTTTAAGTCAAAAGACTGGCAAAAAAGAACCAAAAAAAAATTCTAGCCAGGCGCTGGTGGTAATGCTGAAGGAAGAGGAAGAGGAGGGGTAGGGGGAGGAGGAGGAGGAGGAAGAGGAGGAGGAGGAGGAAGCCCAAGCCAGGCACTGGTGGCTCATGCCTATAATCCTAGCTACTCAGGAGGCTGAGATCTGAGGATCATGGTTCAAAGCCAGCCAGGGCAGGAAAGTCCATGAGACTCATCTCCAGTTAACCACCAGAAAACCAGAAGTGGCGCTGTGAGTCAAGTGGTAGAGTGCTCACCTTGAGCTGAAGAGCTCAGGGACAGTGCCCAAGCACAGGGTTCAAGCCCCATGCCAGAAGGAAGAAGGAGGAAGAAGGAAGGAGGAGGAGGAGGAGGAGAAGGAGAAGGAGGAGGAGAAGGAGGAGAAGAAGGAGGAGGAGGAGGAGGAGGAGGAGGAGAAGAAGGAGGAGGAGGAGGAGGAGGAGGAAGAAGAAGAAGAAGAAGAAGAAGCAAAAGCGGAAAGCTAAGTTGGAGGCCAACCTGGACTACATAGTGAGATCTTGTCTTAAACAAAAAAAGAAAGCAATAGGAGCCCATGCTTGGGCAAATTCCTGTGCAATCCTCTGAAGCCAGCACAATCCAAGGAAATTTGTTCCAAGCTCTGCAGAAAGACTTCTACATACCCAACCCTAGCAAAGACTGGGGTGTGATGATTGGAAATTAGTTCCTGACCTAGTAATATTTCTGTCATCTTGGGGATTAAACTCAGAGTTTCAAGCTAGCTAGGCAAGCACTCTACCACCTGAGTCGTACCACAGATCCCATTTCTACTCTTGAGTTTGCCTGGACACATGAGGACAGGACTCAGTGGCCAGCAGTTCCATTTTCTATATCCATCTGTGTACTAGACATAATTATTAGCTATTCCTTCCTCCCCTCCTTGGGACTGGGCTAACCTGTATAACATGTCATTAGCTTCTGAAAGAAATAGCACTGCATAAATCAAAAAAGACTGAAATTTAATTGTTAGATTCCAAGAGAGAAAAAAGCAAGCTTGCAAAGACAGCCCTTAAGGTCAGCTGAAGGGAACAGGAATTGATTTCTTCACACAGTCATGTGACACACCCCTGGCCAGATGTGACCTGGCAAACGTCCACATCTGCATCAATGAATCCAAACCACCATCTTCCCATAGTCAAAGATCACACCAGCGCCAGTCACACCAGCAGCAGCCACCTGCATGAGGACGGGCAAAGAGCGTTAGTACACGCGTTAGGTTTTCAGAGCCAACAACTTTTGATAATTGAGTTTTACCCCCAACAATGAGTATAATTCTAGGAAATCTAGATACAAGCATTATGGACTTTGTTTTACTTAAGTGTTTCCTGAGCAAGGACCATTAACTTCTGGTGACTTGTTGGAGTTAGGATGGAAGGTTGGCAAGCTTCACTACTTCCCCCACCATCTCAAGAAACCCAGTTTAAAAACAATACTTGGGAGCCGGGCACCGGTGGCTCACGCCTGTCATCCTAGCTTTTCAGAGGCTGAGATCCGAGGACTTGGGTTCAAAGCCAACCTGGGCAGGAAAGTCCTTGAGACTTATCTCCAATTAGCTACCAAAAAGCTGGAAGTAGAGCTGTGGCTCAAGTGCTAGAGCACCAGCCTTGAGGGAAAAAAAAGCTCAGGGACAATGCCCAAGCCCTGGGATTGGCACACATGTGCGTGTACGCGCGCGCACGCGCACACACACACACACACACACACACACACACACACACACACACACAGACAACATGGAAAGATCAGGGAACCACATAGGAAAGTCACCCAACTCTGCTTGGTGGGTGGATGGGAAGGAACAACCTTTGACCCTACCCTTCCTTCCCTTTACACACAGAAGCCTGGATTGAACACCACTGAACAATCTCATGTCTCCTTCCTGATCCATGGAACAGCACAGGATTTTCAGAGGAGAATCAGCCTTGGCATCCCAAGCCTTGGCTGTGCCCTTTGGGAAGAGGGTAAAGCCTGGTGACAGGTACCCCCTTCCCTCTCGACATACACACACACACACACACACACACACACACACACACACACACACACACACACACACACACTGCATGAAACTATAATCCATGCACAGGCTGTGAGCCAAGAGCAGTACAAGGTACTTGTCATGAAGCAAGCCGGTGGGCAGAATCCAAGTACCAGGAGAGTTCGGGGAAGGGAGGGAAACTAAGAAACTACTGTAGAAGGTGGAAGGGGTGGAAGGAGCTGGGGAAGGGCTGGGGAGGGGCTGAGCTAAAAAGCATGGGGAAGTTGTAGACAGGGAAAATAAGGTGGTTCTCCAATTTCCAAGGATGAGAAGGTGCCTCAGAGCTGGGGGGGGGGGCAGTCGTGGGAAGGCCTGGGGAGAGGGGTGGTGCCCATAGACAAGCTGGAGCTGGTCTGCTGGAGCTATGGTTTGCAAATCTCTCTATAGAAGGTCTGGCCAGGCTACGTTGCTGAGGTCTTCTGAGACAGACATATTAGCTTAGCAAAGCTGTAGCTCCAAGCTTGGTATTTAAATATGCAGGGATCTGCCTTTGTATTTTAAAATTGATCCTGGAGAAATGTCCAGACATAACACTGAGAACCCCAATTGGCAGTGACTCGGCTTATGCATTTTAATCCTGTTCCAATAGACTCACCAACCTTACAGAGGGGGTAAAGGAGGGACACCCCAGTCTGGTCAGATGACCTGGGGGAGGGGGAGGGGCGCACGAGACACTCACCACCATGTAAATGGCTGTGTGCGTTGTGATGAAGCTTGGAGGGTGTGCGGGGTTTTTTTTTAGTTTATTTTTAGACAGGCTCAAATAACAATCCAGAAAAAAAAACCAAAAACGGACTCTCGAGAACAATGAGAAAATGTAGAGATGTCAAATCGAAAAAATAAAGTAAAACACTAGCACATGCAAAAAATATATATATAATAAAATAATCAATTCACTTCCCCAGATTATGACTGGAAATTCCCAGAGGGATAAGTAGGTTTTGTTTTTATTTTTTTGGAAGAGAAAAAGAGATTGTATTTTATGGGAAAAGACACAATAACCATTCTCTTTCCCATAAAGCAAGTGATGGAAGATTGTCTCTGCTCCATAGATACACTGCACATCTTCAGGATAATACTAACAGAAAATCAATAGGATCGTGTATATGTGAAAAGACATTTTCTCTCAGCTAATCAGGCTGCGGAAGACCTTCACAAAAACTTGCCATTCGGCATTAATCTTGGTCTTGGGGTAAGAAGTAGCCTTTCAATCCAGATCTTTGTGGGTTTTCCAATTGTGTTGTTGGTGTTGTTATTATTATTATTATTATTTTGAAATCATCGCCCTTCATTAGAGTCACAGAAGCATCAGGTGACACGGTGTGGTAAGTGCTCCATGGTGGCCTGGTGCTCTCAGAACCCCTCTGGCCCCAGCCTGGCTGAGGGACCCCCACACCATGGGACCCCCACACCATTAGCCACCAGGAGCTCTGTCGGGGCATAATCTGGCATTGAGGACGGTCTCAGCGGGATTTATGTGATCCTCTTGGGTTTTGCATTGATCTGAAAAAGAACTAAAGTTGATATGAGAGGGAGAGAGAGAGAACCACTTTGTGCTACGTTCATCTTCCCATGAAAGGCTTTGAACATTTATTACACCCCAGTTCTGAGCTGACTATTGTAGTGTCACAATGCCCCGAAGACTAAATATCCCAGGTTTTACCAGGAAGTGGAAGTCTGTTGTGGAGAGGAGGGGGAAGGAGGGGGCCACACGAAAGGAGGGAGGGAGGGCGGGCGAGCAAGTGCAGTCATTGTGTTCAATTATAGAAAAAATGAACTAGGTAAGTTGAGGGTGGCTATGGGAGGGGAGAAACGGGAAGATGAGGAAAAGGGGGACAGTGATCAAGATGCACTGTACTAATAACCTGACTTATGGAATTGTTAACCCCTTTGCACAACCACTAATAACAATAAATCATGGTCTCTGCTGCCCTGTGAGGATATAACCAACCACCATCTTGATAAACCATCTTACTATTCTAAGAAACTAGTTCAATTGTGGAGCAGGGAACCCATGGCAGTCATTTAGCAATGGCTCCGCCCATCCTCCTCCTCCTCCTTGTCCTCTAAGGATCTGCTTAGACTACCTTATCACCATACCAAAGTCTCAGTGGTGGAAACCACAAAAATGCATTCTCACCAGGTGGCAGTGGCTTCTGCCTGTCATCTTAGCTACTCAGGAGGCTAAGGTCTGAGAATCAAGGTTCCAAGCCAGTCCAGGCAGGAAAGTGCATCCGTTAATCTCCAATTAACTACCAAAAACACAATACAAACACAAAAATGCTGAAAGTGGAGCTGTGCCCCTAGCCTTGAGCAAAGAAGCTCAGAGCAGCTTCAGGCCCGAATTCAAACCCAGCCAGGAAAGAAGGAAAGAAGGGAGAGAGGGAGAAAGGGAGGGAAGGGAACGAGGGAAGGAGGGAATGGAGGAAGGAAGGAAGGAAGGAAAGAAGGAAGGAAGGAAGGGAGGGAGGGAGGGAAGGAGAGAGGGAGGGAGGGAGGGAAGGGAAAGAGGGAAGGAGGGAATGGAGGAAGGAAGGAAGGAAGGAAGGAAGGAAGGAAGGAAGGAAGGAAGGAAAGAAGGAAGGAAGGAAGGGAGGGAAGGAGAGAGGGAGGGAGGGAGGGAGGGAGGGAGGGAGGGACGAAAGGAGGGAGGGACGAAAGGAGGAAGGGAGGGAAAGGAGCAAAGAAACAAAGAAAAAGAAAGAAAGGTGTTGCCTTCTGTCCTGGCTCTACAAGCTGGAAATCCAAACTTCAGCTGTTCTGCTCTCCCTGGCTGTAGAGGGGCCTCCCTTCCTCGCCCTTCCAGCTTCCAGTGGCTGCTCATATCCCTGGCTTCTGACTATATCACTTCTATTGCATGGCCACCTTTTCCCTGTGTCCTCTTACCATCTTCCCTCTGGGTCTATGGGTGTCCCAAACCTCCCTTTCTATAAGGACACAAGTCCTGTTGATTGGAGCCCACTCTAATAACTCATTTTAACCGATTGCCTAAAAGGTCCTAGCTCCAAAGACAGTCAATTCTCCAGTGCCAGAGTAAGGACTTCAACTTATAAATTCTTCAAGGATACAAGTTGACCTTAAGGGGTTGGAGGTATGACTCAGTTGGTTAAACACTAGCCAATGTGCAAAATCAGGTACTGAGTTCATATTGCAGTCTTGGACCAAAGGGAGGGGGAAGAGAGAGGGAGAGACAGAGAGAGAGAGAGAGAGAGATCAATCTTTATAAGCCCATAGGAAACCTGCAAAAGCAGACCTGGTCACTTCTAAAATGATCAGGTTAAACCAGAGTTTCTCAGCCTTAGCACTGCTCACATCCTGCCCAAATGTTTCTTTGCCACAAGGGTATGCTGTGCATCATCTGGGGCACTGAGCATGATCTCTGTTCTCTATCCAGTAGTTCCTCTCTCTACCTCACAAGAATCCAAAATGTCTCCATTAATTGCCAGTAGTCTCCTGAGGAGTACACACACACACACACACACACACACACACACACACACACACACACACACACACACACACACACACACACACACCAGTTGGGAAACACTAAGTTCAGTAGAATGCAGGCAAAGCTTAGAGAAGCACTACAAATAACTGAACATGTGTGCACATGTGTGCCAGGAAAAGGTGGCCACACGCCAACCACTGCTTCTTGAACACACGGACCCTGAGCAATTCCCTACATGCCTGCACTCTTTCATTAACTTAACAGATATTTACTGAGAAGCCAGAGGTATGCCAGGTGCTGATCAGGGCACTGGAGGAAAAGAAGAGGATAAAGGAAAGGTTTGTTTTAAGCCCTACCTTAAACATCACACATTGATTGAAAATAAGCAAGGACCATGAGGTATAGAGCACGTTAGTTAGTGAGATTTGTGATGGAGAGAGAGCACAAAGCCAGTGGGGCGGGTAGGAAGAGGTGGTGGAGTTTGCTGGGACGCCCATGCACAGACCTGCCAGTAGGGGGCGTCAAGCCATGGAGAGATGAAGGGAGAAGTTGCAGGCAGTGACACCCTGGGTGTGTCGACATCAGAAGGCTTTAGCAGCAGAAGGCACAGCCAGAACAGGGTGGACAACAGGAGAGACTAGGAAGGACAGACTCACTGGTCCCCTCTTATCCCAGGACCCTACCCCCCCCCCCACCAAGGATCCCAGGAACCAAACCACCCATAGTACCAAACACACGTGTGTGTGTGTGTGTGTGTGTGTGTGTGTGTGTGTGTGTGTGTGTGTGTGTGTGTGTACATACAGAGAGAATGCAGGGAAATCTTATAGAAACGCTACAAGTACTTGTACACATGACACATGTCACCCTAATGACTCAGTAAGCTGAAATCTGGAGGACCAAGGATCAAAGCCAGCCCAGACAGAAAAGTCTTCATGATTCTGATCTCAATTAACCAACAAAATGCTGAACTAGAGGCCTGGTTCAAGTGGCAAACTACTGGCCACGAACAAGCAAATCTGGTGTGAGCACAAGGCCCTGAGTTCCAGGTTTGGCACCAAAGGAAAAATAAATAAATCAACATAAAGACTAAGTGACTAAAAGGAGGGTAGCACACACAATGTGGAGACACTAAACAAAGGGATGATTCATGCCTGAGCAGAACAGACTGGGCAGACTCAACATGTCACCATGCTACGGAGAACAGTGTGCAATTTAAAACTTACTGGGTATTTTTTTTTTTTTTTTTTGGTCAGTTGTGGGGCTTGAACTCTGGGCCTGGGCGCTGTCCCTCAGCTCTTCAGCTCAAGGAGAGTGCTCTAACACTTGAGCCACAGCGCCACTTCTGGTTTTTATGGTGGTTTATTGGAGATAAGAGTCTCACAGACTTTCCTGCCCTGGCTGACTTTGACAGCAATCCTCAGATCTCAGCCTCCTGAGTAGCTAGGATTACAGACGCGAGCCACCAGTGCCCAGCCTTTCTGTGTATTTCTAAAATTTCCCAATTCGGCCTTTGGACCCAAATAGACCTCAGATAGCTAAGCACATGTATGCATGTGCACACACAGAGCAAACCCATGGAGAAGGGGGTTTTTCTTTCATGGAGGACTTGCAGGCTGCAGTAAGGATGAGACTGTTACGGAAGCCAGCGGGACAGTGCCCAGAAGATGGGCATTCCCTGACACCCAGCAGGGCGACTGTGAGAAGGAACATGGGTGTGGGAAAGCAAAAGTCCAGGCATGTGACTCTTACTCCATCTAAGGGGAAAGCAATGATCTCTGCAACAGGATGGTAGAAGATGTGCTGAGATCCTGGGCAAATGTGTCCGAAGTTCTAAACATGGCTCTAAGAATAAGAAGGGATCTTTGGCTTCAACACCTGGAAAGATGATGTTTATTTTAACTGAGAGGAGAAATCAGCAGACCAGCAGGTTTGGAAGTGAAGGCTACTTACTTGTTGCAATGGTGGTAAAATATATATGACATGAAATTGGCCTTTGTGAGAGTTTGGATCTGAGCTGTTCTCCCCCAAAAGCTCAAGTGAGGTAAGCTCAGTTCCCAGGTAAAAGAGTGTTGAGAGATGATTGGTTCCTGAGGGCTCTCAAATTCATAGCTCACCGGCCATTGGGAGGCAGTAAACACTTTAGGAGGTGGGACATAGCTGGAGGAAGTAGGTCACTAGGTCACTGGGTCACTGGGTTACTGGGTCATTGGGGCACTGGGGTTTGCCCCAGAAGGGTCTGCTTGGCCTCAGCCCCTGCCTTTCCCCTTGCTTCCCACTTTCTCTTTGCTCCAACATACATATGCTCCTGTCAGGATGTTCTGCCTTACAACAGAACGATGAAACCGCTGAAACCATGAGCCAAAAATGCCTTCCTTCCTTTCAGCTGATTTCCTTATGTGTTTTGTTATAGGAACAACAAACACTCTAACCTTGTCTCCTTTTTCTTGGTAGAACTGGGGTTTGAACTCAGAGGCGAATGATCTCCAGCTTAAGCCATGCCTCCATCACGTCATTTCTGAGATGAACTCTTGTTTTTTGCCTGGGGCCAATCTGGACCGTCATCCTCCTATCTTACACTTCCCACTCTAGTTGGGATGACAGACACACACCACTGCGCCCAGCTTTTTTCCACTGAAATGAGGTTTCTCGTCACATCTTGCGCAGGCTGGCCTGAAATCACCATCTTCCCAACCTCTGCTTCCTAAGTAGTGAGGATCGCAGGGAGGGGCTGTCGCCTCCTGTGCACGCTGACCATGTCTCAGCACACAGGTCTGTGGCATTTACACTCCCGTTGCTGTGCCAGCCTCACCCCTGCCCATCTCCAGGACCCAGGCCTTGGTCCTGGAGTGCTACAGCCCAGAGACTCGTGCTTAGAGGAGCTGGAACAGGTCAGCCGAAAGTTACCAGAAACTCCTCTTCTCTCCAGAGCAAGTTCAGACCGTGCCTCTTCTCCTGGCATAATCCATAATGGCTCTTCTCACTCTAAAAATCATTCCAGTTTGGGTGCTGATATGGTCACTCTATATACACTGGCTTTCTCTGAAATAGAAATTACCGGGGGCATCTCTTGTAAACAAGGGTATAAACCGGGCACCGGTGGCTCACGCCTGTAATCCTAGCTACTCAGGAGGCTGAGATGTGAGAGTCGCAGTTCTAAAACCAGCCCAGGCAGAAAAATCCATGAGACTCTTATCTACAATGAAACACCAGAAAACTGGAAGTGGTGCTGTGGCTCAAAGTGGTAGAGCCCTAGCCTTGAGCTGAAGAGCTCAGAGACTGTGCCCAGGCCCCAAGTTCAAGCTCCATGACCAAAAAAACAAAAACAAAAAAACCTAAACCAAGAATGTACAACCTCAATGACAGCAGGAATCACCACAACCCAGCTACTCAGAACCAGTTAGAGGACTGTTTACAGCCTATTTTTGCTGATGCACAAAACCTGTACCTGTTGCCATGCTCCTAGTACTGGTAGAGAAAGCAGTGTCAACTCGGGGTCCTGAGGACAAATTGCCTATTCCTGGGTCCACTTTTCCTCTTCTGTTCATCAGGTCTACTGCACTACACAAATGCTAAATCTACATTGCTGAAGTCTTTTTGTTTATGAGTCTGCCTACCAGAATTTCCATTTCTTCTGCCCTGCAGGGGCCATCTGTTGATTCACAACAAATCTCGCCTTACCTGTTGACATTTACAGCAACATGCCAGAAAATGAAGATAAGCCTGAAGGATGAAGGACATGAAAATCTGGGGTGTTCCCGGAGTGCTATACACTTCATTAGCCAGGTAGGCTAGCATGGGGTACAAAAAAAAAAATCCAGAACATTTTGAATCCACAGTTCAGAGTAATGTGGGATGGCTTCAGAATAAATGAAGCTCCATAACAGGCAAAGAAGCAAAAACAACAACAAAAAACAATAGTCCTCCAATTCTGAAGTTTACAATAACGGTGGCACCATTCTCTCCCAGCCTTCTGTTTCCATGGAAACCA
This sequence comes from Dipodomys spectabilis, assembly GCF_019054845.1. Taxonomy (NCBI): domain Eukaryota; kingdom Metazoa; phylum Chordata; class Mammalia; order Rodentia; family Heteromyidae; genus Dipodomys; species Dipodomys spectabilis. The sequence goes on along the minus strand of NW_024870865.1, from coordinate 187,101 downwards.
CGAATGATGCCACACGAAGAGGATTCTGCCCAGAGAGAGGGGAGAATCATAGCAGTGGAAACTAGCTTCCAAATGAGCTTCGGGTAGCTGAGAAGTCACAGAAAGGACACACAAGTAGCCACACTCAAGAGGTCTTATTAGGTAGAGATGCTGGGATCTGGTAACCTGCGCAAAGCTCACTTTTCCAACCGTTAATTCTGGTCATCTCCCCGGCTGGAGGACACTTCCTATACTGCTTTATCTTTCTGCTTGTTTTTGTAAGAAAAGGACAAAGGGCTCTGCACTGTAGCTCACACCTGGAAAAGATGGGCTGAAGGAAGCCCATGTCACCCCTGGAGCTGCTAACACATATCACCATGAACTTGGTGGCTTAAAACAACAAAAATGGCACCAGGCACCCACAATGGCTCACACTTGGAATCCGAGCACCTCAAGAGGCTGAGATCTGAGGGTTGGGGTTCAAAGCCAGCCCAGGCAAGAAAATCTATTCGATGCTTACCGCCAACGAACCACCAGAAGTGGAGATGTGGCTCAAGGGACAGAACACCAGCCTTAACTGAAAAAAAAGAAAAACATAATCAAAAGACAATGCCTAGACCATGAGTTCAAGCCCCAGTACAGGCAAAAAACAAATAACTAAAAAGGCAATTGTGGTGCAAAGGCAAAATCTGGGCACTGAAAACCCTGGAGGAGGAACGCTCCTGCCTTTCCAGCTGCTGGGCTGCCAGCTTCCTTAGCTTGTGGCTAAACGGCTCCAGTCTCTGCCTCTGTTCTCCCATGGCCTCTTCCCTGGGTTTCTGGGATGCACACCTCTACCTTTCCCTTAGAAGGAAACCTGTCATCAGATTAGCGTCATCCACAATCTAGGATAATCTCATCTCAAGGTCATTCAGTGGGCCTGCAAAAGCTTTTCATAATGCTTCATTCACCGGTTGTGGGGGTCAGGATGTGGATATGCCTTTGGGGGTCACTACTTGACCCATATGACCACTGGACCAGAGAGCCTACCCCAGTAGCTGCAAAAACTCACATTCTGAGCACAAAATCAACCCCCTAAGAAGCTTGAGGTGCTGGCCAATTCCAGAGGCTCAGTTCCTGCCATTCTAAGGGCTGGGCAAGGCAGGGGAAATCTGGGACACAGCCATAGTGATTCCCAGCCTTGAAACTTCTGTCCCACTGTATCGTTGACAAAGAATTAGTAACACAGACCACAGATGCAACATGGCAATCCAAGCTGGGCACTGATGGCTCATGCCTGTAATCCTGACTACACAAGAAGCTGAGAGCTTCTTGAGAGGTTCAAAGCCAGTCCAGGCACGAAAACTGTGAGACTCCAACGAACCAGAAAAAAAGCTGGAAGCAAAACTGTGGCTTGAGAGGTACAGCAACACCACCACCAACATCAACAAAATGCCAAGCAAGACTGTGAGGCCCTGAGTATAGACCTTAGTACTGGCACAAAAACAAACAAACCAAACCAGTATGTCGGCTGTTTCTCTAGTTTACTGTGGCTCAGAGTGAGAAACCCCCTCTACCTTCGTTGAAGAAATGCATCTGTGATATTCTTGGGATTTTCTTCCCAAAGGGCAGTTCCTTTGGCTTAGGAGCCACCTTACGTTTCCAACATTATGAGACACGTTTGGAAGTGAAGGGCTCAGACGGGTGAGAAAAGAAGGAACGCGGCCTCACCGATCAGCCGCCACCACTCCAACTCAGAAGAGGCACTGAAAGCAGGCTGCGGCCAGCACCATGGACAGCGAAGGCGCACACCTGTGAATGAGGCTTGTCAGCCCAGCAGTGGTGACTCACACCGGTCATCCTAGCTACTCGGGAGGTTGAGAACTGAGGATCACAACTGGGCAAGAAAATCCATGAGTCTTATCTCCAACGAACCGCTAAAAACTGCAAGTGGAGTTGTGACTCAAATAGTAGAGTGCCAACTTTGAGTGAGAAAGCTAAGGGACTGTGCCCAAGCCCCAGAACTGTGTGCATGCACACACACGCGTGCACGCGCGCGCGCACACACACACACACACACACACACAGCGCAGCTGGTTGTCATGATTGATGTGGCTCTGCTGGGTACCAGTCTCCTTTCAGGGGCTGACAGGAGCAGGCAGTAGGTAAGAGCCCGATTCTCTAGAAAACTGAACCATCATGTTGAATCTGGCTTCGGTCACCCTTCCTGGAGTTTTCAGGCAGAAACACATAAAAGTGAGGACTTGCGTAAATTCATCCGAGTGTCAGCGCAAACAGGATTTTGGCTACAAATGCTGATGGGAAGTTCCTCCTCCATGGAATAAACACAGGAACAAGGTTGCTCTTGTTGGTAAAGCCATCACCTTGTAGACTCCCGGTCCTGACCTGAGAAGCCTGCCTGGTCTCCTGCAGCCTGAACGTGTGGTACCTTTGCAGTCAGACACAGAGCCCCTGAGCGCCAACCAAGGAGGAACCCGCGGGAAGACCTTCCCCTAAGGGGAGTGCAAGGCGTGCTTTATGTCATCCACATGGAGACAGGTCACGGAGTGTTTAAAGAGCTGGACACGCCCGTGAGGCAGGGGCCATCTCCCCCAACCCTTCCCTACTCTATTCTAAACCTTCAAGAACAGCTTTCTTGGCCACATCCATTCATTGAGACCACAAGTCTGCCCTCTGCTGGTGAAGGGGCACGTGAGCATGACAGCCGGGAAGGGGATGGTGGCAGGCCCCTGAGCCAACTTCTTCCTCCCAGATGCCGTAATATAGCAGCCTTATCTCCGAATTCATGGAGATTTTATCATGGAGTCTGAGCTGTTGAATGGACCATATAACATCTCTCGCCTTGGTGGGTCATAGATAACATCTCTGCATGCCACAGATCCCAGGGAATTATAAAATAAGGCTGTTATCACACCTATGGCTGAAAGTTCCCTGAAATATCACCATATCCATTAATAGGGCTGGGTGTGGTGGTTCACACCTGTAATGCCAGTACACAGGAGAATCACAAGCTCTTGACCAAGCCGGGCAACATGTACTAAGATCCCTTCTCAGAAATCATCATCATCATCTGAAAGAGGATGAATAATAAAGGATAAATGTAAAGGCAGTACTTTGAAAAGACAAATGGGAATCTGAATTCTTTGTTCTCTACTTGGGTGAGTGAAAAAAAAGGACTTCATCAGACTTATATATAAAATGAGACTTTACATGTAAAATGAGGCTGCTCTTTGTGTGTGTGTGTGTGTGTGTGTGTGTGTGTGTGTGTGTGTGTGTGTGTGTGTGTTGGTCCTGGAGCTTGACCCCAATTTGAGGCCCCCTAGGCAAAAAAGATTACAAGACCCCATCTACCTCATCTCAAACAACAGCCACCAGTGCCAGCCAGAACTCCTAATTTTTTAAAGATAGAATGTTCATGTTAAAAACAAACAGGCAGATGCCAGTGGCTCATGCCTGTAATCCTAGCTACTCAGGAGGCTGAGGACTGAGGATCACAGTTCAAAGCCAGCTCAGGCAGGAACATCCAGGAGACTCTAATCTCCAATTAATCACCAGAAAACCAGAAGTGGTGCGCTGTGGCTCAAGTGGTCGAGTGCTAGCCTTGAGCTGAAGAGCTGAGGGACTGCCCAGGCCCAGAGTTCAAGCCCCATGACCGAAAAATAAAATTAAGTTGCTGATGCTGATGGTTCACATCTATAATCCTAGCTACTCAGGAGGCTGAGACCTGGAGGGTCAAGATTTGAAAACAGCCTGGCAGAAAAGTCTTCAAGATTCTCTCTCCAATTAACTAGCAAAAAGCCTGACTAGAAGCATGACTCAGGTGGTAAAGTGCCAACTGTGAGCAAAAGCACTGAGTGAGAGCACAAATCCCTAAGTTCAAGCTCTCCCCCTCTCTTTCTCTCCCTCTCCCTCCCTCCCTCCCACTCTCCCCCTCTCTCTCTTTCCCCCCTCTCTCTTATACACACACACTGCAAAATAAAATGCAAACCCAAAACAAGAAAACAAGAAGCTTTTCTTTAAATTGTTATTTCTTTTTTTTCTTCTTGGTGCCAGTCCCAAGGCTTGAATTCAGGGCCTGGACACTGTCCCTGAGCTTTACTGCTCAAGGCTTATGCTCTATCACTTGAGCCACAGCTCCACTTCCAGCTTTTGTCTTTTTTGCCAGTTAACTGAAGATAAAAGTATCATGGATTTTCCTGCCCAGGCTGGTTTTGAATCATGATCATCAGATCTCAGCCTCCTGAGTAGCTAGGATGACAGGTGTGAGCAGCCGCTGGTGCCTAGCTCTCAAATGGGTAGTTCATTTAAGAGAAACCATTTGTTCAATTCTTACTTGACTGTAAGCAGATGACAAAGCCACCTGCACTGTCTGCTCTCAGGAGCCCTGCTCGGAAGAGAAGGGTGAAGCACAGTACTGCGGTCCAAAGACCTCTATGCCTTGTCCCACCCCTTTGCCGAGGTGGAAATCCTGACCCAAGGTGAGGGTATCTGGAGATGGGGAGAGACCTCATGATGAGGTCGTGAGGGTGGGGCTGTGCAAAACAGGATCCGTGCCTTCATGAAGGAGACTGCAGAGAGGTCTCCGTGAGAACGGTGAGAAGGCCAGCCACGGTCAAGGACGTGGATGAACCTCAATCTCTGCTGTCTAAGCTATTCTGCTTTACATACTTTCTTCTCATTGCCTAAATGCACTTAGACATGGAGCTCTCCGAACGTCAGAAGCATCTACTGCCTCAGATGAAAGATGGCCAGCGAGGACCCGTGGACCTAACCCAAGAAGGACTTGGGGTTTTCCTGGTGCTGTTTTGTTCCTAGGAATCCCTGAGACTCTATCAGTAGATGAACAGGCTCAACAGCTTCTACACAGCTGTCATCTTTTGTTTCCAGATCTTTCTTTCCAGTTTAGCATCTATCAACACATGCATATGTTTGAAGCCTTCCTGGACACCTGGCACATGATGCTGTTGAAAATACAAACATAAAACATGTCAGAGAAGGCCCTTGCTCGAATGGGCTTACGGTCTAATCGAGGAAATACATTCCTAAATGATGTGAGTTTGTCAAGTGAAATGCAAAGTGGTTATGGCAGTGGGCTGCACAAAGGGATTTTAATTCTCCTGAGGAAACACCTGCAGAGGCTAATCTTGTTCCCCCGGAAACCCCAATAAAATGATGATAAAGGCCTAAAGGGTATAAATGCATACAGAATGGGAATGGAGATGACATTGGACAAAAGATGTCAACAAAATTTTGGAAGATGCAAAATTGAGGACTTGTGCTGCCGTACTAGAGTGGTTACACAGGAGTGGCTAAGGAACCCGAGCCTGGCAGGTGTGTTCATCATCTATGGGAAAAATAAGATTGCAGCTGGGTGCTGCAATCTTTAAAATCCTAGCTACTCAGCAGGCTGATATCTGAAGACCAAGGTTCAAAGCCAGCCCAGGCAGGAAAGTCTATAAGACTCTTTATCTCCAATGACACACACACACACACACACACACACACACACACACACACACACACCAAAAGCCAGAAGTGGAGGTATGGTTCAAGTGGTAGAGCACTAGCCTTGAGCAAAACAGCTCAAGGACAGAATCCAGGCCCTGAGTTCAAGCCCTAGGAGTGGCATTAAAAAAAAAGAATAATATTAGATTACAGACTTAGACAACACTTCTGTGTCTCCATGAACCAAGAAAAAACACTCAGGTATTTGGCTACAAAGAAAAGTGGGCAAGCTAGCAAAGCAGGAGAAGGTAAAAAGAATGAAAGAGATGAAGGCTTTTTTTTTTTTTGGCAAAGTAAGCTGACTAACAGCTCATGCACCTGGGACTGGTTTGAAATGGGACAAAATCACTAGGGGGTTGTATCTCTGGGGTGACGGGAAGGAGGAGGCTGGGTACACATCTCTGCACAAGTAAATACAGCTTCCTATGAAGGAAACTGACCAAAGGCTCGCGTACCTGAGTCCAGGACAAAAGCACTTGGTGGCGGTGTCTCTGGACCCCCACAGGCTAGGTAAAGTCTCTGCCTAGAGCTTGTCCCTAAAACCCAAAGACTATGCCACAGTCCAGTGGGCACTAGTGAACACAGCACCCCCGAGAGACTTCCAGCAGAACGGGAGCTGCTCCACCTCAGCCCAGCGGCTGCCCCGCCCAGAACCCTCGCTGACCACAGAAGGTCACACTCAGGCTATGCCCAGGAATCGGAGATTGTGACATGCATAAAAACACACCGGAAGAAATGCAAAGCAAAGGCCAAAGACGGAGGGAGAGTGAGGGCGGGTGTCGGCTACACTGGCAGCGCGGTGGAGGGGAGACGCCTCTCTGCCCCTCAACAAGGAAGGGAGACACAGATCTTCATCATTTGTTTGCTTTTTTCTTCTTTTAATCTTTTAAATTATTTTTTAAAATTTTCTGTCTTTATAAATGTTCTGCTGATGGTTTATTTGCCCTCCTGCGTCTATGGCTCTGAATTCCTCTCTTCCATTACAATACCTAACCCTGGCATCCTTACCCACAGGAACTGAGCCATACCATGAACATTACTGTTTTACCTGCAGCGCTTTCCTCATCCACCTTCTTCCGGATTTCTTCCCGCATGCCTCCCTCCTTTTTACCACCCAATGATTAAGTCCTATACTAGCAATCTTTATCCTAACTCCTCACTGTCTCGCACAAGGACGCTAGGCCAGCTGGACGCTGGTGGCTCACACCTGTCATCCTAGCTACTCAGGAGGCTGAGATCTGAGGATCACAGTTCAAAGCCAGCTAAGACAGGAAAGTCCGTGAGACTCTGATCTCCAATTAACCACCAAAAAAAGTCAGAAGTGGGCTGGGAAGGTGGCTCAATGGTAGAATGCTTGCCTCGCATGCATGAAGCCCTGGGTTCAATTCCTCGGCACCACATAAACAGAAAAGGCCAGAAATGACACTATGGCTCACGTGATAGAGCTGAAAAGCTCAGGAACAGCACCCAGGCCTAGAGTTCAAGCCCCACGACTGACAAAAAAAAGCCAGAAGTGGAGCTGTAGCTCAAGTGGTAGAGTGCTAGTCTTGAGGGGGGAAAAAAAAAAAAAAAGCTCAGGAACAGCATCCAGGCCTTGTGTTCAAGCCTCAAGACTGGCACACAGAAAAAAAAAAAAAAAACATACTAGGCCCTTTCAGATCAATGTAATTGGTGGTAGAGATGAAATTGCCAATGGTTTTGACTTTATGAAATCTCTGGTTTGACACTGACTTGGTGTGCTTGTTGCTGCTGAGTGATACTCCCAGGCAGTGGTCTGAAACAGCACATCAGTCCTGACACTGCCCAGTCTTCCCAGAACATGGAGGATGTTTTCAATGGAACACCATTAAGTGACTAATGCCGGCAATCAATGACTTGACTTGATATGAGCAAATCTCAGCTCATCATTACAGCAAATATGAAAAAGATACCTCTAAAAGTCAAAAATAATAGCACAAAAGAACAGCATGAGCCAGGCACTGGTGGCTCACGCCTGTAATCCTCACTGCTCAGGAGGCTGAGATCTGAGGATCACAGTTCAAAGGTAGCCCAGGCAGGAAAATCTGTGAGACTCTTATTGAGTGCTGTGGCTCAAGGTGGCAGAGCACTAGCCTTGAGCAGAAAATCTCAGGGACAGCGTCAATGCCCTGAGTTCAAGGACCATGACCAGAAAAATTAAAAAGAACAGAATGATGATGAAGTGGGTGAAATAACCAACAGCCGAAAGCAATGATGGTAAGAATGACCAGTGAGATGAAAGAAGATAGGCATTCACATCTCAGGAACATCAAAGAAAATACGAGCAAACAAACATTCACAGAGAATATATTTTTTTGGGGAGGGAAGTCCAGTCATGGGGCCTGAACTCTGGGCCTGGGCACTGTCCCTCAGCTCTTCAGCTCAAGGCTAGTGCTCTACCACCTGAGCCTCAGCCCCACTTCCAGCTTTTTTCTTTTTTTGCTTATGTGGTGCTGAGGAATCGAACCCAGGGCCTCATGCATGCAAGGCAAGCGCTCTACCACTAAGCCACCTTCCCAGGCCCAGAGAATATTTTTTTTAAAACAAGTAAATGAATTCAATATTATTAAATAGCTAAGGAACTCAAAGAGGACACAAATTAGCAGATAAATGAAACAAGAAAGTCAATGCAACACATGAAAAAAAAAACGCAAGGAGGGGCTGGGAAGGTGGCTCAATGGTATAGCGCTTGCCTTGCATGCATGAGGCCCTAGGTTTGATTCCTCAGCACCACCCAAGCAGAAAAGGCCAGGAGTGGCACTATGGCTCAAGTGGTAGAGCACTAGCCTTGAGTTGAAGAGCTGAGGCACAGTGCCTAGGCCCAGAGTTCAGGCCCCACAACAAGAAAGAAAGAAAAGAAAAGAAAGAAAGAAGGAAGGAATGAAGGAAGGAAGGAAGGAAGGAAGGGAGGAAGGAAGGGAGGAAGGAAAGAAAGAAAACTCAAGGAAGATACAGAAATCCTGACAAATCAAACCAAAATCCTGGAGATGAAAAGCTCTATAAATCAAATAAAAAATACAGTTTAAAGTTCTCCAAACATTAGAACTTATAGGCATAGGCAGAAACTTTTTGAAAAGAGTCCCAGGGGCACAGCGGACAAGAAAGAGACTTGACAAACCAGATTACATCAAAATAAAGTTTCTGCACAGCAAAGGATGCTGTTACTAAACTAGAAAGACAGCCAGAAGACTGGGAGATCTTTATCACCAATACATTGACAAAGGCCTAATATCCAAAACATACCTGGAGCTCAAGAAATCAATCCCTCCCAAAACTAATAAGCCAATCAATAAAAGGACAAAGGACCTAAAGGGAGATTTCTCAGAAAAAGAAGTAAGAATGACAAATAGACACATAATGAAATGCTAAACATTCCTGGCCATAAAGGAAATGCACATCAAATCACTCTGAGGCTGGGCACCAGTGGCTCACACCTGTAATCCTAGCTACTCAGGAGGCTGAGATCTGAGGATTGTAGTTCAAAGCCAGGCCAGGAAGAAAAGTCCCCATGAGACTCTTATCTCCAATTAACCACTCAAAACAAAAAACAAAACCAAAAATGACAGAAGTGGTGCTGTGACTCAAGTGGTAGAGTGCTAGTTTTGAGCACAAAGAGGCTCAGAGAGAGCACCCAGGCTCTGAATTCAAGCCCCACAACCAACAACAACAGAAAAAAAACTCTGAGACCCCATTTACTCCAGATAGATTGGCCAACATCAAGAATTCCAACAACAAGGGCTGGGAAGGTGACTCAGTGGTAGAGCGCTTGCCTTGCATGCCTGAGGCCCTGGGTTTGATTCCTCAGCACCACATAAGCAAAAAGAAAAAAGCCAGAAGTGGCGCTGTGGCTCAAGTGGTAGAGCGCTAGCCTTGAGCTGAAGAGCTGAGGGACAGTGCCTAGGCCCAGAGTTCAGGCCCCACGACTGGACCAAAAAAAAAAAGAATTCCAACAACAAATGTGGGGGTGTGGAGAGAAAGGAACCTACTGCACTGTTGGTGGTTCAGTGGTAGAGCACTTGCCTTGTATGCGTGAGGCCCTGGGTTCGATTCCTCAGCAACACATAAGCAAAAAGAAAAAAGCCAGAAGTGGTGCTGTGGCTCAAGTGGTGGAGCTCTAGCCTTGAACTGAAGAGCTGAGGGACAGCGCCCAGTCCCAGAGTTCAGGCCCCACGACCGGACCAAAAAAAAAAAAAAAAAAAAAAGCCAGGTGCCGTTGGCTCACACCTAGTAATCCTAGCTACTCAGGAGGCTGAGATCTAAGGATCACGGTTCAAAGGCAGCCCGGGCAGGAAAAGTCTGTGAGACTCGTATCTCCAATTAACCACCAGAAAACTGGAAGTAGCATTGTGGCTCAAGTGGTAGAGCACTCGCCTCGAGCTGAAGAACTAGGGGACAGCACCCAGGCCCAGAGTTCAAGCCCCATGACCAACACCAACAACAAAAAAGATGTAACATAAAGGCACTTGTACATCCATAGTCATTGCTGCACTATTCACAATAGTGAATAGTTATGAAAATAGCCCAGATGCCCTACAATAGATGAGTGGATTTAGACAGAGATAGATAGATAGATAGACAGACAGACAGACAGACAGACAGATAGATAGATTGGAATTTTGTTCATCCATTAGAAAGAATAAGATTATGTCATTCTCTGGGAAATGAATTGACCTAGAACAAATCATGTTAAGTGAGGTAGGCCAAGCTCAGAGAGACAAATGATGCATGTATTCTCTCATATGCAGAAGCTAAAACATACTGGGTCATGATAAATTATACAGGACTCTAGCCATCCCCACACATACTGAGACAAAAGAGGATGCTCTGAGGGAAGGAACTCAAAGGTGTACAGCTCTAAACATTTAAAATATTATTTATCAAAAATAATTCCTGAAAAAGGAAATGTCCATTTCGTTGTTATTGCTGGTGATGGCAGCAGTGGTTATTTATGCTTTTTTATTGTGGTTTTGTTTTATTTGTTCTTTGGTGGGGCAAAGAGTGGCTCAGAAATGGAAGGAGGAAGGATGAACAATGCAGGCATGGTACTCGGTAGACAGAAAATGAACAATGCAACTTGTGGGCAGGGATGGGAGGGGGAAACTGGGGGAAAGTGAAGGAAGGGGTGATATTAACCAAAAAGAAATTACTCATTACCTGACTTACGAAATAGTAACTCTCTCGGTATGACACCTTAATAATAACAATAAAATCATATATATCTTTTAAAGCAATAAAACAAAAGTAAAAGCTTCTCCATCAGAGTAGATCAAATAGAAGATATAATATCAGGTTGTAGTCAGATTAAATAGAAAAATCAGATAAAGGAAAAAGAATGCAGAAGTGGGAAAGAGCTATGTAAGAATTCTAGGACTGCATCTGAAAGACCAAACTCATGAATCATGGGCATAGAAGAAAGGCAAGAGGTACTAGCTAAAAGCACAGTAAATATATTCAATAAAGTAAACCCGAAAACCCTAAATCTTGAGCAAGAGATGCCCATCCAGATACAAAATCTTTAGGATTCCAAACAGAGAAGAGCAGAATAGAATCTCTCTATGGCCTATTACGGTTAAAACATTCAGTACAAAAAGAAAAAAAACAATGAATATTGAAGGCTTCAAGGAACCTATAAAGATAAGCCATCAGCTAACGGTTTTCTCAACGGAAACAAAAGCAAGGAGGGCATAGAATGATGTATTTAAACCACTGAAAGAAAATAACTTCCAAAAGAGGTTACCGTCTCCAGCAAAGTTATCATTCATAACTGAAGGGTAAACAAAAACCTTCCACTATAAAGAAAAACAATTTATGACTACTAAACCAGCACTGTAGAAGATACTCAAAGGAATCCTATACACTGATAAGGAATAAACAGAACCATGAAAATTTGGGGGGAAATGTCACTACCTTAGTAGATAAGCAGATCTTGAGAAATAAATAATCAAATACTAATCAAGCTTGGTGCCTGTGGCTCACACCTGTAATCCTAGCTACTCTGGAGGCTGAGATCTAAGGATCACAATTCAAAGCCAGCCTGGGCAGGAAAGTCCTTGGAAATCTTATCTCCAATTAACCAGCAAGAAGCCAGAAGTGGTGCTGTGGCTCAAGTGGTAGAGTGCTTGTCTTGAGCAAAATAAACTCAGGGGCAGTGCCCAATTCCTGTGTTCAAGCTCTTAATATTAACACAGAATGTTAATGGCCCCAACTCTGCAATCAAAAGACATAGAATGTCGCCAGCTCTTCAGGAGGCTGAGATCTGAGGATCATGGTTTGAAGCCAGCCTAGACTTTTATCTACAATAAGCTACTCGGAAAAAGTGGAAGTGGTGCTGTGGCTCAAAGTGATAGGGCACTAGCCTTGAGCAAAAGAGCTCAGGGATAGCACCCAGGCCCTGAGTTCAAGTCTCACAACTGATCAAAGAATCACTTCAAATTAATAAAGTGAGGCCAGGTGCTAGCGGATCATGCCTATTGTCCTAACTACTCAAGAGCCTGAGATCTGAGGATCAGTTTGAAGCCATTACATCATTTGCAGAGAAATAGATGGACCTAGAACCAATCGAGGTAAGTGAGGTAAGCCAAGCTCAGAGAGACAAACGGCACGTTTTCTCTCATATATGTGGAAGACAGATCTAATTAATTTATTTATTTTTATATCCGGTCATGGGGCCTGAACTCTGGGCCTGGGCACTGTCCCTCAGCTCTTCAGCTCAAGGCTAGCGCTCTACCACTTGAGCCACAGCGCCACTTCCGGCTTTTTGCTTTTTGCTTATGTGGTGCTGAGGAATCGAACCCAGGGCCTCTGGCATGCAAGGCATACGCTCTACCACTGAGCCACCTTCCCAGCCCCGACAGATCTAAAATACACCAGGGCATGATAAATTATATAGGACTCTAGGCATCCACGCACAGACAGGGAGACTAAAGGAGGTTACTCTTAGGAGAGGAATGGAAAGGCGCGATGCCTCTGGGCATTTAAAACACTGGTGATCAAGGAAGGAATTCCAAGAAATAGAAAAGGAGGTTGTGGTGGTGGTGTTCATTTTTGGTTTTTTGCTTGCTTTGTTTTTTTCTGTCTTTTTTTTTGTTTTTTTTTTTGGGGGGGGGGGTCCGGTTGTGGGGCCTGAACTCTGGGCCTGGCTGCTGTCCCTCAGCTCTTCAGCTCAAGGCCAGTGCTCTACCACTTGAGCCACAGCGCCATTTCTGGCTTTTTTCTTTTTTGCTTATGTGGTGCTGAGGAATTGAACCCAGGGCCTCAAGCGTTCAAGGCAAGTGCTCTACCACTGAGCCACCTTCCCAGCCCTTATTTTTTCTGTCTTTTGCAGGAGGGCGAAGGGCAGGACAGAAATGGAGGGAGGAAAGATGAACCAATTGTCCACTATGTGGAAAGTGAAACATACAACTTATGGTGGGGACTAGGGGAAAGCGAAGGAAAGAGCAACACTGTCCAAAGAGAAATATACTCATTACCAGACTTAAGAAACAATACGTTACCTTAGTATTAGCAATAAAATCATATGTTAAAAAAACTCCCGTCCCCACCCCAAGCCAGGTGCTGGTGGCTCACGCCTGTCATCCTAGCTACTCAGGAGGCTGAGATCTGAGGATCTCGGTTCAAAGCCAGCCCAGGCAGGAAAGCCCATGAGACTCTTACCTCCAATTAATCACTGAAAAAGTACCACCACCCAGCTCCCAAGGCTCCACTGCCCCCAGGGACACCTTGGGGGCCACTTGGGGGTCAAGCTCCCCACCAGCAGGACTCCGTCTGTCTGGATGCTTGTCCTGCCTGAGACAGGCGAGATTCCGCGGTGGCTCCTCCGCGATCACCATCGCGGCTGAAGACGTCACTGACACGCCACTGAGTGCTTAAGGTCAGGGAAACATCAAGAAAACGTAATTCTCCAGTGCTTGCAGATTCTCTCATCTTCCCTTTAGCTAAGGATTTTTTCTCCTATCTCTGTCACAGGTTATCAGACTGGTGAGGGACCCGCTGGGAATGACAAGCAAGCACCAAATCCCTGCCAGGCCTCCGTGGCAAAGGAGCAATAAAAAGATGATGGGTGATTTCTCCTCCTGGATGCCAGAAAGGGAAGGTGGAGAAGGGGGTGTGGTGGGCAGGGTGGGCGGGGCTCCCCCCCCTTTTCTTTTTGTTGTTTTTTGTGGGTTTTTTTTGTCAATCATGGGGCTTGAACTCTGGGCCTGGGCACTGTCCCTGAGCTCTTCAGCTCAAGGCGAGTGCTCTACCACTTGAGCCACAGCACCACTTCCAGTTTTCCTGGTGGTTTATTGGAGATAAAGAGTTTCATAAACTTTCTTGCCTGGGCTGGCTTTGAACCATGGTCCTCAGATCTCAGCCTCCTGAATAGCTAGGATGATAGGGGTGAGCCACGGCGTCCGGCCTCCGTTATCGTCTCTCTGGACTGTTAACTCAGGAAAAAAGACGAAGGGTGGGACGATCTCCAAGTAGGTTGCAACCGGTGCCCAGTGTGCCAGTCCGCTGTCCATCACTGTAACACAATCGCCTGAGCGCATCAGCTCATAGAGAGGAAAGGGCCTCCCGTTTTTTGGAGGATTTGGCGCATGTTGTTAGGCCCCATTGCTTTGGGACCTGTGGCAGCACCCTGTGAACAGCCAGAAAGTGAGAGAGAGAGAGAGAGAGAGGATGGCAGGCTCCCCTCCTCTCTTTTGAGGGCATTCCCCCTGCCCAAAGATGAGGTCCCACACCTTCAATGTTCCACTTCATCCCAATAGCACAGAGAGCTGGAGAGCAAGCCTTGAACCCATGCACATTTGAGACATCCTTGATCCAGACGCTAGAACTGCTGGACTTGAATTTCAGGTAAATGGTTATTAATATAAGTCTGTGCACCATGTGTTATTAGTACACGTACACTAAAAAAAAGTTACTCGTCTTTTATCTGATATTGTGATGTGACCAGGCAGCTGGTATTGACTCTGGGGTTCTTGTCTACAGTTCACATTTAGCAGGGAGAACATGGCACTGGCTGAGCTACCAACAGAGGGGATGTTCAGGGATTCTAAAGGTTTGAGGTTCATTCTGCTATGATGATGATGGAAACAAATGCCCTTATATTTCCTGTTCTAAAGTTCAAAAACAGTTGCACAGATATAACACATACATCTGTTTCTGACTACATTGTATATCTATAGTTAAAGAAATCTATACATGTATCAGGTTTTGCTTTCCTGCTAAATTACAAATTGATGCTAGACCCTGGTGGCTCACACCTGTAATCTTAGCTACTCAGGAGGCTGAGATCTGAGGAAGATAGTGCAGAGCCAGCCGGGGCAGGAAAGTCCATCAGACTCTATCTCCCATTACCTAGCAAATGCTGGAAATGGAGGTAAGGTGTGGCTCAAATGGTAGAGTGCCAGCTTTGAGCAAAAAACAAAACTAAGGGATAGCCCCGGGCCGTGAGTTCAAGTCTCAGTACCAACACACACACACACACACACATACACACACACACACACAGAGCACACCTGTATTTTGTGGTTTTACAAGTACAAGTCCCTGAGTTTCAGTGGCTGAGTTTGGCCCGTTGCTCTAGCTTCAATAGTGTATTGAATGTGTGTTTTTAACTTATAAATCTGTATAGCTCCTGCTTTCCATTATTTTGCCCATCACAGATTTAGGTTTTTGGAGGGGAAAAAATGAGAGAGTCAACCTCTGAAATAAATACATTCCCCAAGCCTGTGGTGTATCAAAGCCAGCTTTCTATTTATCGCAATCATTTCCCAAGAAACTCTAATACAAAATACCAGGGGCCCGAGAGAGGGCAGGCGCACAGCATCCCCGAGTCATTATTTATTTTGTCTGAGTGGTGATAAAAAAAAAAAAAAAAAAACAGGTCATTCTCAATCATAGAAACACAGATCTGGACCTAGTGAAACATACGTTATGTTCCATTTATATAATTTCTACAGGCTGTGCTTCCCAAAGCAGAGGAGATGGCTAAGAATGCTTCCACTCAAGTGAACATTACAGCCCAGTTAATGTCTTCCAACTTAAGGAAAAAGGAATATCTCAACATTGTAGGGTCCCCCCCCCCCACCGCACATACCACCAGCCTCTCTGTATGAAATTCTCAAAAAACCAGCAAATGCAAGCATGCAGTTTAACTCTAATCTCAGCTCTGCAAAAAGAGAAAGGGAGATAAAAATCCGCAAAAACAACAACAGCAAAAGCCCATTAAGAAAAAAAAAAATCCCTGCCAGAACTCATGGCCCCTCAGCCACTGCGGGGCCGTGGTGGGAAGACCTCAAAGAGCTGAAGAAATGGCTTTTCCTTTACAATGTGTGTGGACAGCCTGCTACAGGCGGCCTGCTACAGGCGGACTCCATGCTCCTACACAACCAGTCTCAGCCCACCTAAAAAAAAAATCCTAGGTGGATTGGGCAACTTGGAAGGGGACAATAAGATAGGTCCAGATGGTGCGCATCTGGCCAGAAATTAGGAAGAGAAAGAAATCCACTTCTCAAAATCCACAGACAGGTGTTGGGCTTCCCAGGGGACCTGCTCAGGAAAGGAACCTGCCTGGCTGGGAACTGATGGTTAGTTAAGGAACAACAAAGGTTCCTGGGAAATGATGAAGGATGGGGACAGGTCCCCCTGAACCAAACAGGTGGTGAGATTATGCGCTGCTGTCTCCTCCCTCCCTCTCTCTCTCTCTCTCTCTCTCTCTCTCTCTCGCTCCTCTCTCTCTCTCTCCTCTCTCTCTCTCTCCTCTCTCTCTCTCTTTCTCTCTCTCCTTTCTCTCTCTCTCCACAACGGCATCATTTTGAAGACACTTCAATTATTCAGATTATTGTAACCAAGACGTCTTTAATAATGCACCAAACGGCAGGCACCAGGTTGAAATCAACTAGACTCCTCTGGAAATGAGAAGGGAGAAGTGTACAGCAGGAGGACTCTGGGCCGGAACCAGAGGCAACGATGTTGGGAGCCAGATGACGACCACCTTCTCAATTACACAGGAAAAAAGCAAGAAAGATGGCCAGGTGCTCCTAAACACAGGGCAGGATCAAGACTTCAGTGCCACGGGCCCGTTCTCTGGGCAGGGTGGCTTCTGGCTGGGTGGGGAAAGGACAGGGGGCTGGCACGGTTCTCACGTGGAAGGGCTCGCGAGGCCCCCGGGGGCCTGCAGGCCTCCGCCCCTGCCCTGCAGCCCTCCGCCCCTGCCCTGCAGCCCTCCGCCCCTGCCCTGCAGACCTGCTGCCCCTGCCGCCCCTGCCCTGCAGCCCTCCGCCCCTGCCCTGCAGCCATCCGCCCCTGCCCTGCAGACCTCCGCCCCTGCCGCCCCTGCCCTGCAGCCCTCCGCCCCTGCCCTGCAGACCTGCCGCCCCTGCCCTGCAGCCCTCCGCCCCTGCCCTGCAGACCTCCGCCCCTGCCCTGCAGACCTCCGCCCCTGCCCTGCAGACCTGCCGCCCCTGCCCTGCAGCCCTCCGCCCCTGCCCTGCAGACCTGCCGCCCCTGCCCTGCAGCCCTCCGCCCCTGCCCTGCAGACCTGCCGCCCCTGCCCTGCAGACCTCCGCCCCTGCCCTGCAGACCTCCGCCCCTGCCCTGCAGACCTGCCGCCCCTGCCCTGCAGACCTGCCGCCCCTGCCCTGCAGACCTCCGCCCCTGCCCTGCAGACCTGCCGCCCCTGCCCTGCAGCCCTCCGCCCCTGCCCTGCAGACCTGCCGCTCCTGCCCTGCAGACCTCCGCCCCTGCCCTGCAGACCTCCGCCCCTGCCCTGCAGCCCTCCGCCCCTGCCGCCCCTGCCCTGGAGGCCTCCGCCCCTGCCCTGCAGACCTCCGCCCCTGCCCGGGAGCAATGTCTGGGGTCTGGGTGGAGCCTGACCCGGACACCTGCGCTCCCTCCCAGGGCCGGGCGCAGAGGCTGCCCCCGGGGACAGCGGACTCCCGGCTCCCACGACAACGGTGCCCTCGCAATGCCAGGCGCGGGCGCGCCTACCATCCCAGCTACCCAGGAGGCTGGGGCCGGAGGTTCGTGGCTCGAGGCCCACCTGGAGCAGAGAAATTCTTGAGTCTTATCTCTCCAGTTAACTAGCAGGAAGCCGGGAGGGGAGCGTCTCAATCTGCCAGGAGCCTGTGGCGGCGTGAGTTCAAGCCCCAGTACCGGCACACAAAGGCCAGGTTTCCCCTTGGAGTCCCGGATAGACCTAGAAGACAAACTGTCCCGGCAGAGCCCCGCTTCCCGCCGCCCCGCGCCGCTTCCCGCCTCGGCCGCGCGGGGGCGCAGTGTGCGCACGGGGGCGCAGTGCGCGCATGCGCGCTCCCGCGGGCCCGGCGGCTCCGGGCCGCCAGGGGTCGCTGTGGCGGCGCCGGGGCCCCGCGCTGTCAGCGCCCGGGACCGCCGGGCCCTCTTGAGCACGGCCTTACCGGTTCGGCGGGGTGAAAGGTTGCGAAGATGGCGACGGCCTTGGGCGAGGAGGAGCTGGACAATGAGGACTACTACTCGCTGCTGAACGTGCGCCGGGAGGTGAGGCCCGCGGCGGGGCGCCGGCGGGGCCGGGGCCGGGCCGGGTGGCTCGGGAGGTGGGCGCCGGCGGCCCCGGCTGGCCCGGAGGCCGCGGCCCGGCGCGGAGGCCGCGTGACCCCGCCGGGTGCGCGCCCGCCGGCCGGCCGCGCTGTCCCCGCCGCCGCCTTCGCCCCGGGCGCCGGGGCTCCAGGCCGGCCTCTGCCGCCCGCCCCCCGCCAGCCCCGGGCGGCCGGGGCGCCGCGAGCGCGGGGTCCCCGCAGGCCCGAGGCCCCGCGCCGCCGGCGGGGACGGGGAGCCCGGGGCCCGCGCCCCGGCTTGCAGCCGACCGGGCGCCTCGTGGGCGCCAAGGTCAGGGCCGCTCGGGCGCGGCCTGGGCGCCGCCGGACCCCGGCCGGCCGCCCGCCTCGGCGGCTGGCCCGCGGGGCTCCCCGGGCGGGGCGCGGGGGCGCGGGGCCGGGCGTCCTCACGCCGCGCCGCCCGGCCCCCGCCGCGTCCCGCCCGCACGGCCGCCGCCTTGTGCGGAGTCGGATGCGTGCTCCCCGGGGACTCCCGCTCCCAGCCCCCCGGCGCGGGGCGCGGGGACCCGCCCAGCCCCGCCCGAACGGGAACACCCGGCCGAGCGGCCGCCAGCGGCCCGCCGGCCTCAGCTTGGCCCCCACCAGCACGACGGCTCTGGGTCAAATGCTTCTCTGTCCAAAGAAGCTCCTTAGCGAACTCGTTTTCTTTTCCCAGTCCTTGGGAGCAAAGCCGGCCTTGCTCACCAGCCACTCCTAGCTAGTCGATTGTCAGTAATCGAACAGCCTTACTGAACCCCTCCTGAACCTGGGCAGCCACAAGCGATCAGGAAGACCCTTGTCAAAGGTATAACTGCCGTCTGTATCGCACTGATGGATGGGAGAAAAAGAAACCCTTCTTTAAAAAACGTTCTCTTCTACTTCCTATGAGTGAAGGCACTTCCCACATTTACGGCCGTAGCAGAAGTCCTTAGTCTCTGGTGTAGGCTTGTCAACAAATTCATCCTGTGTCTGCTGAAATTTTCTGACTCCCGAATCTACCAGAAGTTCCCAAGGTAGTACTAATAGTAACCAGATATTTTATTTATTTGTTTCTTTTGTCGGTCGTGGGGCTTGAACTCAGGGCCTGGGCACTGTCCCTGAGCTCTTTTGCTCAAGGCTAGTGCTTTACCACTTTGTGCCACTCTGGTTGTCTGGTGGTTAAGGAGATAAAAGTCTCACGGACCTTCCTGCCCCAGCTGGCTTTGAACTGCAATCCTCAGACCTTTCCTGAGTAGCTAGGATTACAGGTGTGAGCTGACAGACAGCAGCCAGCTAGATTTTTTTTTTTTTTTTTTCAAAATCAAACTGAAGAAGAAGTAACCTGATTTCATTGAGGAAAAAGTAATGATAATTGTTGGAGATTCTTGAGCTGTCCAGTGACAGGAAGTGAGAGCCTCTTCCCACCAGGACTGTGCAGCACCTTGGGAAGAACATCCTTAAAACTTTAGGTGCTCATGGAGTTCAGACTTTTCTCTAGAGATCACAAATAGAAGAAGCCTCCACAAAACCAGGGTATTGGTTTAAAAACCATAAGCATTATCCAGCTGAGGTAACAGATGTCAGAAAGCAACCAAGACTCTCTTTTCACATGTCACAAACTTGGTGGTCTCACCCTAACTTTGGATTAGAGAATGAAGAGGCAGCTAGACAGTCCAGCACTCTGCTGTACACCAGCCTGTCGTCTGGAATGGTTCCCTTTCTCGCCTAGATTTCCTGTTGACAGCAGAATCATCATCTGCTTGCCCCAGATGGGAGCGGGAGGGAGGAAGAGAGCTAACCAAAACCTGGTTGGCTTTCTGGTTTAATGTTGTTAGATGCGTGGTTAAGTTCTAAAATTTAACTCACCTGAGATTTCTGAGATGTTTATTTATGCTTAACAGGAAACCCGTGAAGGGGGGCGGTAGCTGAGCAGTCCAGTGTGTACATTATGTGAGATACGTGCATCAAACCCCACGTGGCAAAACAGAACAGTGAATTAGTGAAATTTTCCAGATCCTTAAGTGGCCTATAGAATGTTTAATTACCATAACTTAAACTTAATTTATTCCTAGATCCTTGAGTCTGATCCCTCCTCTATCGGTGCCACAGTGCCTTTGAAGGAAGTTCATTTTTACTGTATGTCCTTCAGCAATGTCTATAGCCTGTTTGAAGATCTCTGGTCCCAATTGCTTTAGCCTTAAGTAACCAATCTCTTTTTCCAGTTCTAAACATTTTTAAAGAAAACATAATTATTAATTAAAGATAAAGCTTTCAAGATAAAAACCATTTGGGTCAGGGTGAGGCTCAAGTGGCTGAGTGTCTGCTTAGCAGGCGCGAGGCCCCAAGTTCAAACTCTAGTACTACAAAAAAGAAGAAAAGACCCAGTGTGGCTTCTACCTTCCGGAATGGCTGGGAAACGAAAAGCCCAAACGTATCACCTACCAAGAAGATATTTCCCAGCTTCCTGAATCTGCCTGCCTTCGCTGGAGCCTGTGCCTTTATGGCTTTTGGTAGTGGTTTCTCTGGCTGCAGGTCACACAGCCAGTGTGAACTGACATTGGAGTTTGGACTGCAGGTGGGAAGAGAGAGCTGGAGCAGTATAGGAAGGTCCACTGGTCACTGAGTCCCCACAGTGGAGACAGCAGCACCCCCTCCCCCTCCAGGACAACTCAGCTACCCACAGCCCTGGAGACGAGACTCAATCAACCCCCTGAGCCTGATTTCTGGGGGGCAGGTGGCTGAACATTCATTCATGGCCATCTAACCTCCATGTTGGGATTAATCTAGTCTTGTCTTGTTTTTTGAGATAGAGAGGATCTTGCATTGTAAGCCCTAACTAGCCTCCAACTCTTATCCTCTTGCCTGTCTCCCAAGTGAGTGCTGGAATTAGACTGGGCTTAATCTGTAGTAAAGATGAGTCTGAGAAGGTCAGTTCTCGAGAGTTTCCCATCTACTACATTGTGTCCAACCTCTGCTATTTATAACAGTGACCCTGGTTAAATAGGTGCATTGGGCATGTAGGGCTAAACCTGGCTGCTACAGCCAGAAATTACCCAGGTAACCACATTCCTTAGGGTGTACTTGGAGCCAAGAGCCTGAGAAGCCGGCACTTCAGCCAGGCTGGAATGACCTTGAACAAGTCTTCAACTGGGACTGGAATGACCTTGAACAAGTCATTTAACCTCAGCACCTCCATTTAGTTACCAGAGCGAGGGAGGAGGCAGCAGTCCTAGAGGCCGGGTGTTCAGGCCTTGCAGCAGGCAGCTCTGTGCAAACCCCCCCCCCCCCCCCCCGGAATTTGTGCCTGCATGCTTCAAGTTTGACCTTTTACTGGTCGCAGTAGTGTGCTCTGTGAGCACTCCTGAAACTGTGGTGCATGGACTGCGTAAGGGCTGCCATGCAACAGGTGAGGGTGCACGTGGACGACTCAGTTAACATCCATCTGATTTGGCTAAACGCGAGGTTTTAAAAGCCATTCACAGTTGGGAGTGTGGCTTCACAACAAAACTTGTACATAGAAAGCAGATCGCTGCCAGCTGAGCCCTGCTGACGGCTGTAACGCCAATCAGCGTTTGGGCTGGGGGGGGGGGGGTGCGAGCTTGCTTAGCAGGCACGGGCTCTGTCTGGGCTCCGGCCCCAGCACCCATGAGGAAGAGACAGGCAGACAGAGGCCCTGGGTACCTTCCCCGCAGCACAGAGAGCAGACAGCCAGACATCCTGCCAGAGTTATGCTAAGCACTAGGTTATGAATTTCTGAAGTTTTCTTTACTCTTTTTGTCCCAAACACTGTGTTTATTCTCAGAAGACATAAACTGTTCTTTCTGAACTGTGCTTTCTTGCAGCGCTGACTTGGTCATGGGAATTAGGGGTAAGCGTAGAGGAGGGTGCAAACCCATGGATAATCCAGAAAATGGGGTTTGAGGTAGACAGTGAGAACCACGGATGGAGTTGTCAGCTCTCCGCACCCGACCTGGAGGAGAGGGGCAGGGAGCAGAGGGTGGCAGGGTGGCCACCTGTGGTCTTGCCTCTGTGGGGAGGGGGCTGCTGAGGATCGCAGTCGTTCCTGGTCTCCTCTCAGGGTAATTGAAGGACCACAGGCGGCCACACTTAGAAACGAGTTGTTTCTTTAATGAACTGGAAGCCAGTTATTACATTCCTGGGTTGGACATTTCAAATAATTGTTTCTTGAAATTTTTATGCCTTGGTTTTGTATTATCTACCCAAACTTCTTTTTCTCTCTTGAAGAGAATTCCATGGAACGCTTTTGTGTTTGCTGTGAGTTGAGTAATGTAATAATAGAGAAGGAAAGATGGACGTGCAAACTGTGTGTTTTCCATGGCAATGGAATTTGGGTGCTTACATTCATTAAACTTCCATCTGAATTTATCTATTTTATGTATACCTATTTGCTCTAGAAAGGAGTTAAGACAACTAAGAGATGAATAGATAGAATAGCGTGCACTTTAAAAGGGGGGTATACATTTCAGAAAGATCACTGGGATTCCATGCCTTACTTCTGCTCCTGCGCGCACGGCCCCCACTCCCTGGGGAAGCTTGGAGCATAGCCATGGATGGGGGAGGGGCTGTGGAGTCGTGGGTAGCTCTGCTATGGAGAAAACCACTGGGCACTCCGCCTCACCAGTGCACAGTCTACCCTCCCTGGCCTGGGAGCCAGAGAAGCCCTCTGCAGAGAAACACAGTAGCCTCTGCCTGAGCCTGGGCCGCCAGGGAGGGGGAAGGCCACACTCCCAGCGTGAAGACAGGATCGCAACCATCTATTTTGATGGGACTCAGAAGTTGAAAGGGAACTCCGGAGCCTTTTTATTTACCGTCGTGTCTCCTGGGCACTGAGTGCACACATGTGGACCAACTGGGGAAGATTCTCGAAAACAAAGCTGTAAGTGGTAGGGAAACAGGTCCTGAGTCACTGGCGTGACCTTGGAAGGAATCTGAACTCTTGCCGTGTCTGAGGTGTGTGCTAGAGGGCGGGGGTCACAAAGGTCATGTGTGCGTGCGCTGCCTTGCATTCTGTGGTCACAGATTGTGTCATCCTGTCCTCAGAGTTTATATCCCCATCTTGAGGGTGTTGCATTGGGTGAGGTTTCAACTTTTTTCCCTCAACTCTAGGTTAAGTAGAACTCAAGGTCAACTAGAAAATGCTTAAAGTGTCAAAGGTTATTCCTAGTTGTAGAAACTTGCCATCTCTGTTCAGTTTTTGGACTCATTCCTGATTCAGTTTTCATTGTTTCTTTCTTGAGCTCTTGCCTTTTCCAATTGAAGGTAAAATGGCTGTAGGAACAGACTCCCAAATCATGTAGATGTAGTGTGTCCACCTGGCCCTGGCCTCTCAGGGTGTGTGAGCACTCATGATCGCACCCGAACCACAGAGCATTTGTTAGTGAAAGCTAGAAATGGCTGGAGAACCTCAGGAGAGCCCTGGGGAACCTGGGGCTCTGGTGAGCTGCCCCCCTGGAGTCAGAGGAACCCAGGGCTCTGGTGAGCTGCCCCCCTGGAGTCAGGGCTGCATCTGATGAACCTCCCTGAACTATTCATCTCACCACAAAACCCAGGCCGTTTCACTGTCCACAACGCAGCAGTCAATGAGAACATGGGTTATAAGTGCTCAACAGAGGAATGGGCACCTTGTCACTGTAAATACCTGTGTGTGCTTATTGGTCTTTTGAGCATAAAAGCTAGTGACGAGATAAGCATGGAGGTACCTATCTGTAATCCCTGGGGTGGCAGGGGGCAGGGTGCTGAACTACAGGCAAAGTGACATATGCTTATAATCCCAGCTACTTGTAAGGCTGGGGTCAAAAAGATTTGGGGTTTGAGGCCAGCCTGGACAAAAAGTGCACCAGACTAAACCTCAACCTATAAAAAGCTAGGTGCTGGCACCTGCCATCCCAGCTACAAGGAAGTGTAAATAGGAAAATCATTGTCAGGCCCACTTGGGCAAAAAGCAATGCCTTATTTGAAACATGATGATGACGAAGGGCTGGAGGCATGGGTCAGTGGAAAAGCTTCTGACTAATAAGGGCAAGACACTGGGCTCAAACCTCAGTACCACAAAAAAAGAAGAAATGAAGGAATACTCTTATTTACTGTAATCAGCATGAGGCCTTGATCCAGTGAGGGGGGAGGATAAATAGCTGTCCCCCCCCCCCTTTTTTTTTCCAGCCAGTCCTGGGGCTTGAACTCAGGGCCTGGACACTGTCCCTGAGCCTCTCTGTGCTCAAGGCTAGCACAGTACCACTTCTGGCTTTTTCTGTGTATGTGGTACTGAAGAATCGAACCCAGGGCTTCATTCATGCTAGGCAAGCACTCTACCATTAAGCCACATTCCCAACCCTTTCTTCCCTTTCTGTAGACTTCTTTTCACTTTCATGAACAAATTTTGGCTGGAGCAAAGCACACCAACCATTCGCTTCTCACCAGCTCTGAGGTTAGCACTACATAGTTAGTGCCCTTCCTTCTTTTGGTCCTCAGTACTTCTATTTGTAAGGTGAGAGTTCAAATAGCAGCAGCATGGGATTGTTAAATGGAAGGGAGTGTCAGCGAGATTGTTCTCCTGGAAGCTGCGTTTGGGTGACAGCTTTGAGGACCTGGAATCTGCTTTCCCTCCTCGGTGCTCGGTCCTCCTTTAGTGGCATGTGTCCTTTCCCGGTCTGCACTCGGCTCCCTGGCTCTGTTTCCAGTCAGCTCTCTGCCTTCTGGGGAAGGTGACGAGGTCAGGTTCACCTGCCCACCATACCTCACTGCCTCCCACTTTCTCCCTAGCCTTCACCTCGGATCACCCCCCAAACCCAGAGAGCTCGGTTCTTCTCCATGTAGCAGTCAGTGATTAAAACATGGGTCCAGAAATCATCACAGAACTTCAGCAGACTCCTTCCCATTCGTTTCTGGATTGGGGGTTGGCCTGTGCCCTTCGCTCGAAATTCCTCCTGCTTCCTTCAGGTCTCTCCAGATTGGGGTTTGACCAAAGCCAGGTGGGACTGGAAGTCTAACCTGGAGCTGGAGCTTCATGCATGCTAGTCGCGTGCTCTGCCACTAAGCCCTGCCCTTCCCCTGGAGGCAGCATCTCTTCTCAGAAACCACATGCCTCCGCTTGCTTCTGGAATACAGCCCAAACTTTGGCTCCATTTCCATAGCCCTCATGAGTTGATGTTTTATAGCTTATGTCTTGTTTGTGACTATGTTTTGCCTCCTTCCTCATGGTCAGGGACTGTGGCTGGCTGCTTCCCACGTGGTGCTGGAACGTGCCCTGTCCAGTCATGCAACACTGAACATTGTAGTGAACTACGCTGCATTTGAGAGAGCACTCATAGGAGAGTCTGACCGGCGTGCAAGTATGTTCTGTGATGTTTGCACACCAACATAATCATCTACACAGAGTACTCCTCAACATACCCCTGTTGAGCAGCCCGGGACCACGTAACAAGTGTTTGCTGAGTGAAGAAGCAACTGGGTAGATGTCCAAATTAATTTCCTGCCTGTTTCCTGCCTACTTGTTTCTTCTTGCCAGTATGCTCAGTGTTACACTCCTGTTGACGTGAACCTATTTTCCCCTGAAATGCCTCCACCCTTCCTGGATATCCAGAGCAGATCAGAATCCATCTTGTGTGTTCCTGTTTAGCTCTCTTTCCTTTGCATTCTAGTTGTCCTGAACTTAAGTCTGCACTGTGATGTTAGCATTTCTGGTTTCAATTACTTGGTTAAATCCACATGTAGTTGAGGGCATGATGCCTAGAGCCTGGCTGACATTCACTTAACTTGCTCATTGACGGGGTGCTTAGTCTCCACATGGAGCCTGCCTTGTGGTGCGTTTTACTTTGCAGAAGGCCTGTGTTCTCCAAGAATACATTGGCAATTGCCACACTGAGATGGTTCTAGAGGAGCTGGTTATTGGATGGGATTTCCTAGTTGTCAGTTGGTAAGTGTAAAGTTCCCTTATGGAAATGACTTGAGGTGAGGAAATGAGCAACTCCCAACGAGCAGCGACACCTGCAAGCATCATGCCAGAAGATGAAGCCAAGCTGGCCTTTCCGCTCGGGCAGCCATCCATGTCTCCTCTTTCCTGTCCTCATTGCCATGGGATAGGTCGCCTGCGGACAAGCGTTTGCACCAGCAGCAGTAGTGACAGTTGTAAAAATAACTGGCTTCCAATGGCTCAGCTGCGGTTGTGTGCGGTTGATGTCCTCTGCCTGGCTGAGTTTCTGCATTTGGTGTCACTGACTTGGCTGGACCGGAGTGTTCCTCCACAGAGCAGTCGAGGGAGAGCGGGGCTCTGTCCACGCCAGGCCTTGCAGGGCTGTGACTGGCTGAATTATTCCACGAGTGAGTGAGGAAGGGGGGGGCCATGCTGGGCAGAGCGCAGCATCGGCACAGGGTCATCGGCACAGGGTAGCACTGGGTGAAGAGGAGTTTACTGTGCCCTGTTAGGCAGTGGAGCAGTAGATGTATTATCAAGTCTAGTTCTGGGGGTGTACTAGAGAGCCTGCCTTCTTAACGGCACCAGATAATGGGGAGGGGGGTACCCTTTCTCTCCATGGAACAACCCTTACTCAGCACGACGCCTCCAGACTTGCTTGCTGGTAATTAGCGCCAAAATCTGCTTTCTCCTGTGAAGTAGATGAGCACCAAAAGTACAGATTTTTTTTTATTGGCTGATGCTGTTTATTTCGGTCAGACTACTGCAGAACATATGGACAGTAATGAATCCTCAGTTGTTGGTCATTGGGCAAACTTCCCAAAATCCAGTCGAAGAGACTTCATGGAGATTTAATTGCTGAGTTCAGTGCTAGAGATACAGCCTAGAAGTTGGAGCTTGAAGACAGAGGCTTCGGCAGAAACCTAGCATTTGCACTGTTACAGCAGTGATGGAAATGGTGAGGTGGTGGCGGTTGCTGCCTGTGCTGGCCGGTCTTCAAAGAAACGCACTCAGTGCTGTAATGATAGTGCTTGTGTGTGCTGCACAGCAGCCTGGCGCTCTCGCCTGGACAGGGCAGGTCCCTCACGCCGTGTCCCTCAAGGGCCAATACCAGCCTGGGGTCTCATGCTCCTCCCTCTGCCACGGCTCCAGAGGGTGCCTGCACCGCCAGCCACAGTGAGACACTGCCAGACACAGTCCTCGCTGCCCGAGGTGGACATGGAGCGTGAGAAACACGCCTTCAGGATGTTTGGTTGTTTCTCACTGCAGTGTCATCCAGCCCAGCACTTCACAGGCCTCTCGGTGTCACTCAAATGATTGGAGAGCCCGAATTGCTTCTGTTTCCATGGTATAAAGCTTTTGACACTCAATTAGAAATTAAAACTGAGAGGGAGACTGGCTCACACCTGTAATCCTAGCTACTTGGGAGACAAAGATCTAGAGGATTGTGGTTCCAGACCAGCCTTGAGCCTCTGTCTCAGCAGAAAAAGCTATGGTCCTCCACTCTTGTCTTTGCTTCCCAGAGGTACAGGAAGCATGGACCTGCCTGCACGGAGACTGCATCTCAACGAAACACCACACACAATCATGAGAGAAAAGCTAAAGTTACCCAAAACAAAACACCACAATCATGAGAGAAAAGCTAAGATTGCCCAAAACAAAACAAAAAAAGATCATAAAATGTCACAAACAATCATGAGAGAAAAGCTAAAACACAAAACAAAACAAAGATCATAAACAAAAGACTAAAATAGAATTTTGCTGTTGGTATATTTGGGGGGAAAAAAAGATTTCACACTTCTAACAGATGAAACTTTCATAAATCACATATAAAAGCATGAATATTCTAATAAGAAAACCATAGGAAACAAATAGCTTAGTTAATAAAAGAAGAAACCAAAAATGCAAGTAAATGTGTGGGAAATGTCCTTACTAGTAAACAACAAATTAAGATACTAGCTGGGTGCCTGTGACTCATGCCTGTAATCCTAGGTACGTAGGAAGCTGAGACCTGAGGATCACAGTTCGAAGCCAGCAGCAGCATGAACGCCCTCAAGATTCATCTCCAATTAACTACCAAAAAAAAAGGTGGAAGTGGAACTGGGGCTCAAGTGGTAGGGCACTAGTCCTGAGCAAAACCGCGGAGACAGCACCTAGTCCCTGAGTTTGCGCCCTCCCACACCCCTACTTTTTTTGGAGGGGGGGGTCGGTCGTGGGGTTTTGAACTCGGCTTGGGTGCTGGCCTTGCGCTCTTCAGCTCAAGGCAAGCGCTCTGCAGCTTGAGTCACAGCGCCACTTCCAAATGGATACTTTTTGTTTGTTTGTTTGGATGGTGCTGTGGCCACCCACCTAGGAAAAGAGTTCTACTTCCTAGAGAGGCTAGAGCCTAGACACCAAAGAGCATTGCGCACAAGTAGGGTGCCCTCCCAACAAAGCCTGGGGTGACGGTCTCCCCCTGTGTGAGGAGCTTCTGTCTGTTGCTGTTTGTAGTCTGGGTTATTCCTCTGAGGAAGGCATCCTCGGAAGGCAAAGCGCACAGAAGCTGGGCGTGCCTGCACGGCAGGCGGTCCCTATTTTCTGATCGGGATACTTTGTGTAATTGATTGCTAAGAGCTCTGTGTGCGGTTTATCCACTTGTTGCCACACATGATTTGCAGGTCTCTCCCAGTCCACGGGCTGTCTGCTCTGTTGAGAGCTTTTTTGTTTCCTGTGTCTTCGGTGTCATGTCTTAAGTCACGGCCAGATCTGGTATCACAGCAGCTAACCTCCCATGTTTAGATCTTTAACTGGATTCCAGTTGGCTTTGTGCATGTTAGAGAAGGGTTCCTTTGTTCTGTGCTGGTGGGTTCAGTCTCCTCCAGCTCTTACACATCTGTTGCAGACCCTGTCTTTCCCTGTTGAAGTGTCCACATCTTTCCCAAACTCATCTGACCACAGATGCTAGGACTGATTGGAGGCTATCCCACTGGTGTGTGTCTGTTTCCTGTTGGTACCACGCTGCACTCCACCGCTTTGTATTAAGATTTGAGATAAACAACAAATCCTCCAGCCTTGTTCTTTTCAGGACTGTTTTGGCCTTTGGGATCCCCTTGAAACTCCATATGCATTTCATTCTTGCAAAAAAAAAATCACTGGGATTTTGAGAAGGGTTGTGATAAATCTCTAAAGTGCCTTATGTAGTAAGATGTTCTAACCCTATTAAGTCTTCTAGTCCATGAGTGTCAGGTAGCTTTCCACTTATTTCTTTTTAATTTCCTTTCCAGATTATTCATTGTGATATATAAAAATGCAAGTGCCTCTCTACATCAGTGTGTGTATGTGTAAGGTTGCAGCATGTAGAACAGAGGTGATTTTACTTATTCCTCTCTAATTTAAATGGCTTTTTTTTTTCTTGCCCAAGTACTCCGGCTGGAATTTCCAGTACGATGTTGACTAGAACGGCAAAAACAGATGTCCATGCCTTGTCCCTGTTGCTGGAAATGTTTCTTCTTTCACCATTGTGTGTGATAGCCACTGCAGACTTTGATATGATGTTGAGGTCATTTCCCTCAACCCCTCCCTGAGCGTTTTTATCATGAGAGTTCAGGCTCACCAGAAGTGTTTCCTTCATCAGTTAAGGTGATCATGTGGAGCTGTGGACATGTGCCTTATATTGATTTATGTTGACCTATCCAAGAAGGATCCCACTTGATCATGGGATGTTTGTCTGTCTGGATTTTGTTTGTTCATATTTTCTTGATGATTTTTGCATCATTGTCCACAAGGATATTGATCTATAATTATATTCTTGTAGAATCTTTGTCTGGCTGACACCAGGATAATAATGGTTTCATAGAGTGAATTTGAATCTGTTTTCTCCTCTTCGGTTTTTGGAAAGGTTTGAGAGGACTTGGCATTAGTTCTTTCTTAAAGGTTTGGTGGACTCACTAGTGAAGTCATGAGGTCAGGAGATTTTCCTTTGTTGGGAGGTTGGGGTCTTTGTTAGTGGTATTTGGCATTGAACTGAGGGCCTTGCACTCTTACCTCCTGAGCCACATGCCCTGCCTTTTTTTGCCTTTGTTATTTTTTCAGATAGGAACTTGCCTCAGCCAGTTGGTCTAAGATAACAGGCATGATTGAAATGGGGAGTCACATTTATGCCCAGGCCAGCCTGAAACTGCGACCCTGCCAGTCCAGCCTCCCGGGCCTCTGGGATGTCAGGTGTACGTCATGACACCCAGCTATTGGTTGCAAAAGTCTTGTATGTCTGCCCAAGCTGGCTTTGAACTGATCTCAGGGTTACAGATATGAACCACTGGTGCCCAGCTCTGTTGAGGTGTTTTTTATTTCTAATTTTTCCCCTTACTAGTTTTAAGCCTGTTTAGATTTTCTGTTTCTTTGTGATGTCCCTCTGAGAAGTACTTTGTTCTTTTTGTAGCTCCTGCTAGTTTTTAACTGTTCCAAAAACCTGAGACGGGGCTGGGAAGGTGGCTCAGTGGTAGAGCGCTTGCCTTGCATGCATGAGGCCCTGGGTTCGATTCCTCAGCACCACATAAGCAAAAAGAAAAAAGCCAGAAGTGGTGCTATGGCTCAAGTTGTAGAGCGCTAGCCTTGAACTGAAGAGCTGAAGGACAGCGCCCAGACCCAGAGTTCAGGCCCCACAACCGGACCAAAAACAAAAAAAAACCTGAGGCTAAATTTAGAAAAGAGGGTTTTTTTAGCCAGACATTGGTTGCTGGTGCCTGTAATCCTAGCTACTCAGGAGGCTGAGATTGCAGTTCAAAGCCAGCCCAGGCAAGAAAGTCTATGAGACTCTTACCTCCAATTAATCTCCAGGAAACCAGAAATGGCACTGTGGCTCAAAGTGGTAGAGCACTAGCCTTGAGCAAAAGAGCTCAAGGACAGCACCCAAGCCCTGAGTTCAAGCCCCATGACCGACGAAAAGAGGTTTGTTTGATTCACAGTTCAGAGACCAAGGGCATGGGCATGCATCCCAGTGGCATCGCAGTGCCTGGGCACACGCCCAGGGAGACCATGAGAAGCTAAGAGCACACCTGGTCTTGTGAGAAACGTGCTGAAAACCGTGTGCTGGTGGCTCACGCCTGTCATCCTAGCTACGCAGCAGGCTGAGATCTGAGGATCACGGTTCAAAGCCAGCCCAGGCTGGAAAGCTCGTGAGACTCCTATCTCCAATTAACCACCAGAAAGCCAGAAGTGGTGCTGTGACTCAAGCGGTAGAGTGCTCGCCTTGAGCTGAAGAGTGCAGGGACAGTGCCCAGGTCCAGAGTTCAAGCCCCACGACTGACCAAAAAAAAAGAACCAGCTTGTGCATGACTGACATGTGTCACACCCGCTGCAGATTCATGTTTTGGAAATTGGTGTTAAGATGCAGTGGGCCCTTTAAGAGGCAGGGCCTGGTGGTCTTTAGGTCAGTCAGGTGTGTCCTCTGAAGAGATCAGCCTCTCCCCTCTCCTCTCCCCTCTCCCCTCTCCCCTCTCCTCTCTCCTCTCTCCTCTCCTCTCCTCTCTCCTCTCTCCTCTCCTCTCCTCTCTCCTCTCTCCTCTCCTCTCTCCTCTCCTCTCCCCTCTCCTCTCCCCTCTCCCCTCTCCCCTCTCCCCTCTCCTCTCCCCTCTCTCCTCTCTCCTCTCCTCTCCTCTCCTCTCTCCTCTCTCCCTCTATCTCTTTCTCTCTGTGGTAGAGTGCTTGCCTTGCATGCATGAGGCCCTAGGTTCAATTGCTCAACACCACATAAGCGGAAGTGGCGCTGTGGCTCAAGTGGTAGAGCGCTAGCCTTGAGCTGAAGAGCTGAGGGACAGTGCCCAGGCCCAGAGTTCAGGCCCATGACTGACCAAAAAAAAAAAAAAAAAAAAACCCCACCAAGGCCTGGTGTGTGCCACTCTGCTGTGCCGTAAGCCCCCAGCCTCCTGTGATCCTACGGGTATCTGTAGCTGTACCCTTAATGCCTCTGATTTGTCCAACATATTTGGGTGTGTCGTGTTTTTGTTTTCATTTGTCTCTATTTCTAAGGTATTGTTTTTTTAACTTCCTCAAATTTGTGGGGTTTCCAGTCTCCTGTAATGTTTTGTGTGGTATGAATCTTAAAATCTACTGAGAATTAATTTGTGTCCTAACATATGTATGGACTGTCCCATGGAAATATAGCCAGATGATTAAGATGATAAAGCTTTTCAGATTACAGCTCTTAATTTTATTACAGAAGTTTAGAAATAAGTACATAACTTTAGGTATCATTCTTAATGATATCTTATTACACCTTGAAATGATACCAGTATTTTTATGATAGTAAAAGAGATGTATGAAATATCGAACCAGTGACCTTAGCTGTTCATTTGTGATGGAGGGCCTTAATCTAACCTTTTATTGAATGTGATATTTATTAAAAATGAAACTTCTCATTCCCATTACTTAATCAATAACACATTAAGCCATTTATTCATATGATGGAAGGAGGTCTTGCAGACTAAACATTCTGCTCCCCAGTCAGCTAGTTTAATTTTAAAACTAGGAAATAACAGTGTAACCTAGAGTCAGTCAAATCCACATGTAACTTTTGCAAGATATAGAAATAACAATTGGGGGGCTGGGAATATGGCTTAATGGTAGAGTGCTTGCCTAGCATGCATGAAGCCCTGGGTTCGATTCCTTAGTGCCACATAAACAGAAGAAGCCAGAAGTGGCACTGTGGCTCAAGTGGTAGAGTGCTAGCCTTGAGCAAAAGAAGTTCAGGGGTAACGCCCAGGCCCTGAGTTTAAGCCCCAAGACTGGCAAAAATAATGATAATAATAACAATTGGAAGTTGCAGGGAGAAATTGTGTTACAGCTGCTGAGGAAAAAATAAGTCCCTTTGCATCATCACGTAAGTGAACCTACAGAAGATGTATTTTATTGTTCCTGTATTTGCTCTTATGTATATTGAAAACCCTGGGGAGCCAAGTACCAGTGGTTCACACCTGTAATCCTAGCTATTCAGGAGACTGAGATCTGAGGATTGTGGTTTGAAGCCAGCCTGGGCAGCAAAGTCCCCGTGAGACACTTTTTTGGTCAGTCCTTGGGCTTGAACTCAGGGCCTGGGCACTGCCCCTGAGCTGCTTTTTGCTCAAGGCTAGCACTCTACCACTTGAGCCACAGCACCACTTTTGGCTTTTTCTGTGTGTATAGTACTGAACAATTGAACCCTAAACTTCATGCATGTTAGGCAAGCACTCTACCACTAAGCCACATTCCCAGCACCCTGTGAGAGACTTATCTCCAATAAACTACTCAAAAAAATCCAAGTGTCACTGTGGCTTAAATGGTAGAGCACTAGCATTGAGCATGAAGAGGTTCAGGGACAGTGCTCAGGTCTTGGGTTCAAGCCCAGGATTGGAGGGGAAAGAAACCCTGGGGTTCAAAAGTGTTGCTCAAGTGGTAGATCACTAGCCTTGAGCAAAAGAAGCTCATGGACAGTACCTAAGCCCTGAGTTCAAGCCCCAGGACCAGCACAAAAAAAATAAAACCCCAGGGTTTGGTGCAGATGCCACG
The DNA here is from genome assembly GCF_019054845.1 of Dipodomys spectabilis. Taxonomy (NCBI): domain Eukaryota; kingdom Metazoa; phylum Chordata; class Mammalia; order Rodentia; family Heteromyidae; genus Dipodomys; species Dipodomys spectabilis. Next base: position 153,609 of record NW_024870865.1, on the reverse strand, counting down.
TTGGTAAGAGAGGCAAGAAATGCATTGTGTAATGAATGGTAATTAGGAAGGAGAAAATGCAGATCTGGAATAGTGAGACCTGTCTCTTCCAGGAGCTTTGTGCATCTAGTCAAGTAGAAAGAACATAGAAAAAAAGTGCCCATTGCCAGGCACTGGTGGCTCATGCCTGCAATACTAGCTATTCAGGAGGCTGAGATCTGAGGATTACTGTTCAAAGCCAGCATGGACAGGAAAGTTCTGGAGACTCTTAACCTCAACAAATCGATCAGCAAAGAAGGTGTAGTTCATATGGTAGAGTGCAGCCTTGAGCAGAAATCTCAGGGACATGGCCTAGTCCCTGAATTCAAGCCCTAGTACTGGCACAAAGGCCGGGGAGCAAGGGGGGTGGGGGAGGACGGGGACCATCTCCAGAGCTTGAGTGTTCACCAACAGGACTTCATAAAGGGGTGCACCTGCTCTCTGCACACCAGGGCTGGGCCCTCTCCCAATCCTCCCAGGCTCAGTACTTGCTGCCAAAGGGGTGTTGAACTTGAGTTGAAGTGACAGTGAGAAGTCAGTGGTTGCTTTCCTACTGCCAACCTCTCGCCCGGGAACCAGCTGGCGTATGCCTCACAGCTTGCGGTTCTTACTGCATGGTGGGCACTGGGCTATGATGCGGTTTACAGTCCGTCTCCTTTCGTTCCCCACTGCCTCTCTCTCAGAGGTGCATTCCGCCTTTTAGAGGAAGAAGTTAAGGCCAGAATGCTTCACAGAGCTGAAGTGACAGGCCTGATGTCTGTACACAGGCCCTTCGACTCCAGAGCCTGCTTCCTCAACCACTGAAATGGCAGGTTTGCTGGAGCCCAGAGTATATCACACAGGAGACAGGAGCGGCTGTCAGCCCACCACTGCTTCACGGTGCCGTTCCCAAAGAACATGCAAAAGTTAGAGGTGGGGGCCGGTGCACAGGTCACCTAATCCTGGCAAAGGATGCTCAGTCCCCAGATCCTTGACCCCATTCCATGGAGCAGTTCATGGACACCTCAGAGCTCCTGATTTAAAGCAGCAGTGCTGGAAATGCATGTCTGTGCAGCAGGCAAGCCAAGCTCTCTGAGGCCTGACCTGAAGGATGTGCTGTCTGGCTCGGGTCTGGCTGCTGCTTCTGTGAATCACACACGCGGGTCAGACTCTCGGCCACCTCTCTCCCCCATGCCTTTCGACGCCTGGAGAAGAGGCTGCCCTGTGTCCACAGTAGCATTTATGGTCTGCCTCTTTGGAGTGCTCCAGAATTCTTTTAGAACCTCTACTCAACCTGCACAGGTTGCCAGGGTTTTAACATCTGTAATGAATAATGTAGTTCTGTAGAAAATATGCAAACATCATGCCAAAAAATATTGCCAAAGCACAGTAGAGATTTATTTTTGTGGGTAAAAAAGTGAATGTGGGAATTATACAGCAATGCAATGTAATGTTTGCCTTTGTAACCTTGGGCTCTGAACTCATTGTGTCTGCGACTTCGGACGCTTCCCATTCTAAGCAGAGTACCCTCTGCTTTGTGGCCTCCCTGGTAACCGACGCAGTGTGGGCCCCTCTGCCATGTTGTCAGCTAGTGACTCTCAAGAATGCTTCACGTGGGCTGGGAAGGTGGCTCAGTGGTAGAGCGCTTGCCTTGCATGCTCGAGGACCTGGGTTCGATTCCTTAGCACCACATAAGCAAAAAGAAAAAAGCCGGAAGTGGCGCTGTGGCTCAAGTGGTAGAGCGCTAGCCTTGAGCTGAAGAGCTGAGGGACAGCGCCCAGGCCCAGAGTTCAGGCCCCACTACCGGACCCAAAAAAAAAAAAAAAAGAATGCTTCACGTGCTCCCCAAAATAAAATGTTTCTTCTGACATCTGAGTAGCGTTGTCCCCCAACGTCGTGACCTCCTGTAGGTGGTGGTTTTGGAGCCAACCCTTACTTCCCATAGAAAACCCAGGGCCCAGCCGCATAGGCTGGCTAGCACTCCAAGGCCCAGGAGGGAGGCTGCCCTTATGCCCTAGCACGAGAGCCCAGCACATGCGTCATTCAGACCGCTACATCTGTAGCTATGTATAACAGGGAGATTTGTGACACGTTCATATATGAAATATTGGAGTTACTAATGGGTTCAATGCTTCCCTGTGGGATAATAGAAAGTTCTGAAAATAGACTGTGCTCTGCACGCAACCCGGTGCCCTGGATGCCTCCCAGGACAGCGAGGAGTGGCCTGCCTGGGAAGGGCTTCACTGACTTGTTGGTTATTGAAGATTTGTAAAGCATTTCCTCTACTTTTAGGATTAGAGGCTGACTCAGTGCTGGTGTTGGTTTTACAGTTTCATTTGTCTTTTTTTTTTTTTTTTTTTAATTAACAACGAGTGGTAGAGTGCTTGCCTAGCATGCATGAGGCCCTGGGTTCAGTTCCTCAGTACCACATACACAGAAAAAGCTGGAAGTGGCACTGTGGCTCAAGTGGTAGAGTGCTAGCTTTGAGCAAAAAGAAGCTCAGGCACAGTGTCTGGGCCCTGAGTTCAAGTCCCATGACCGACAAAAAATGTTAACAACAAATACCTTATTAAATGAATGTTATTTCTGAGCAGTGACACGCAACTGTATTCTTTCTGAACATATTCTCCAGCAGGACCTACCAGAAACATCCTGAGTTAAGGAGTGAGCATGTGTCCGAGGCATTGTAGTTGCAGCTCAGAGCATGGAGCCGGCACAGACGGAAGGCCTCATTCCATGTGAGAGTAGCCTTCCCGAGCCAAGTAGTCACTATCAGAGTACATATTGATCACTTTCTTAACTGTGGAAAAAAGGCGTGTTGGGGTAGTAAAGCATAACTTCTTTGTGTCCTGTATGGAGAGACCAAACATGTTGGGATGTGGCTGACAGGTTCCCATTTCAAGGCTGATTCTGATCATGGTAACGTTTAAGTGCCATTGATTGTTCTCTAACTGAATTTTTCTTTATTTAGGCCTCTTCTGAAGAGCTCAAAGCTGCCTACCGGAGGCTGTGTATGCTTTACCACCCAGACAAGCACCGAGACCCAGATCTCAAATCACAAGCAGAACGACTATTTAACCTTGTCCACCAGGCTTATGAAGGTCAGTGGGGGCTTGGCTCCAAGAAACACCCTCCAAGCAGATGTTCGATTTCTTAGAGACTTGATTTGTGGAGGGTAGCGAAAGAGAGTCCTTAGAGGTGTATAAAAGAGGTGGTTAGGTTAGTACTTTTTACTGACGGGGCCCTTTGAAAGAGTAGTATTCTGCTTTAGAAATCAATATGTGTCCAGTAAGTAGAAAATGAAAGTCCAGGTGAAGTAATGGAGCCAGGTCTGAATTGCAGGGGAGCATTCAGTTCTGAATCGTTTACCAGTGCCTTCCAAGGGGAATGCGTGGCGGGGAGGCCGAGTGTTGCAGGAAGCTCTCTTTGTTCTCATTTTTATAAGAAACTACAAGGGCACTCTTTCATCTGAAAGCAATTTTATTGGTTCAGTAGCATTCAGAGAAAGAACGGTTTCAACAAGAAAGCAAATGATGTTAAGAAAGATGAAAAGAAATAGATCCAAGTCATTCAGACCTCTACACCTGTAGCTATGTATAACAGAAAGATTTGTGACACGTTCATATATGAAATATTCAAGTCACTAATGGGTTTAATGCTTCTCTGTGAGGTAATAGAAAGTTCTGAAAATAGACCGGATGGCCCCACAGCAGTGAGGATGGTGCTTAATGCAATTGAATTGCACTTTAAATACTTAAAATGGTAGAAAGAAAGAGAGAAAGAAAGAAAGAAGGAAGATCAAGTAAGATAAATTATTCCAGAAGGGGCTTTGGTGACCTGCTCCTTGGAATTAGATAATATGTTTTTTCACAAAATAATTGACTTCTGAGTATAGACACATAGCATATGGTGTATGTTACCTTAGAGTTTCCCCAACAAATTAGATTTTAATGAACAGATACTTCTGACCATTTATGTGGTAGTTGGCCAAAGCCTGTTCTTTTGTTGTATACTCTTGTCTGAATTATCCATATAGTTTGCTCATATTGTTTTGGAGGTTTGGGACGAGTTAACAAGTTACCTGCCGGTGTTGGTGAAAGCACAGTGGCAGACCTGGCCTCACATTGACGTAAAGGAAGTTAGAAATGAACACTGAATAAACACCTCCCACTAAATCCAAGAGATGAGCTCAAAACGTCCGGGTCCCTGTTTTCCAGCAGTCAGCATTTCTTTCTTCCTCATTATACTTGAATATAGATAGACTCATTTACATTGTTTTTCTAATTAGGCCTAAAAATATATGCAAACTCTCAGGAGATTAGATGCAAAGATCCTGAACAGAGCTTGGCAGAGTAGGGGAAGGATATAGCAACTGTTGACTTTGCTGGTGTTCAAGTTCCACTTGGGCAGCCTTGAATCTGCTCCTGGTGTACTTCAGCTGATGGGCCAGCATGGTCATGAGAAAAGAAGGTTGATGTTGTTAGTGCACACAGTTCTTCCACCTTCCATGTCTGCCCTTGCTCAGAGCTGCCCCAGAAGTGCAGATGGAACCCAGCATCTGGGGCGGGGGGAGTCCTCCATGACCCATGGGAGCCACCATCAGGAGGCCCTGGAAGATTGGCCATTTCCTGTGGAAAGCAGCTAACTGGCAGTTACTAGTGGTGATAACCTCAACTTTGGGTTTGCTGTGCCTTTCAACAGAGTGAGACACCGTCTGCTTAAGAAACCTGGATGTGGGGGCTGGGAAGGTGGCTCACTGGTAGAGCACTTGCCTTGCATGTATGAGGCCCTGGGTTCGATTCCTCAGCACCACATAAGCAAAAAGAAAAAAAGCCAGAAGTGGCACTGTGGCTCAAGTGGTAGAGCGCTAGCCTTGAGCTGAAGAGCTGAGGGACAGCACCCAGGCCCAGAGTTCAAGCCACATGACCAACAAAAAAATAAAAAATAAAAATAAACTTATGACATGGGAAAAGCAAAAAAAAAAAATCAAGAAAAAGCTTTAGAAATAAAGATGGGCCAGTGGCTCATGCCTGTGATCCTAGCTACTCAGGAGGCTGAGATCTGAGAATCGTGGTTCAAAGCCAGACTGGGCAGGAAAGGCTGTGACACTCTTATCTCCAGTTAATCACCGGAAAAACAGAAGTGGCGCTGAGGCTCAAGTGGTAGAGTACTCACGTTGAGCTGAAGAGCTGAGGGACAACGCCCAGCCCAGAGTTCAAGCTCCGCGACCAAAACCAGGAGAAGAGAGAGGAAGAGAGGAGAAGAAGAAGGAGAAGAGGGAGGGAGGAGGGGGAAGGGGAGGAGGAAAAAGAAATAAAGAAGGGTGTACCAAAACATGCCTTACAGTTCTAGCCCGCTCCTGAAAAAATAAATCAAGTCTTGATTTGAGACAGGAATCATCTCTAACAATCCAGTGTACTTTATATGCTGTTTTACAAGCAGCCACCTTCAATGCAGCCTCCCATGTGGCACACCTTGTACCCTAGGACTAAGAAAAGCCTGGACCCACAGGAAAATCAGGGGAAATATCCTAGGTTGTATCAGAAAAGTAATTAGAAGGAGAGGTTTGGGGAAGATGGAGAGGATCTCTAGGAAGATGGTGGTTGGACAGGGAGACCTACCTCATGACTTGTGAAAGGAATGAAAGGTGACTTGTGCACCTTGTAACCATGTCTGACCTTCTACTTGCAGTGCTTAGTGACCCCCAAACCAGAGCCATCTATGATATATATGGAAAGAAAGGACTGGAGATGGAAGGATGGGAGGTAAGAGAAACTGCGTCTGGTGGCCCAGAAGAGTCAGAAACGCCTATAAAGCACCCTCTCCGGGCAACCTGGCACCCTCAACCTGTGAGATTAGTCGAGACAGAGTCTCCTTCCTTGCATTTTCCTGAGATTCTGAGGTTGAATTCTAGACCTGTCTGTACTACTTGCTAACTCTGGAACTTGTCTGGCTTGTCCTTAGCTTCCTAACATGTCCAGCGAAATGGAGAGGTTGCCAGCACCAGCACTGGGGAGGGGAAGGAGCCAGTGGGAGGAGGCAGTTCTGTCTGGACAGTCTCTTCCACCTGATCCACCTTCGCCATGAAACTCTTCGTTTAGGAAAGGTTTAAAAACTTGAGAACTGCATGGGGCTGGGAACGTGGCCTAATGGTAGAGTGCTTGCCTTGCAGGCATGAAGCCCTGGGTTCCATTCCTCAGTACCACATACACAGAAAAAGCCAGAAGTGGCACCTTGCCTCAAAAGGTAGAGTGCTAGCCTTGAATAAATGAAGCTCAGAGACATCGCCCAGGTCCTGAGTTCAAGCCCTAGGACTGGCCAAAAAAAATGAGAACTGCTAGATTACATTGTCTAAAACAACTCTGCAAGTTAGAACACACTGCCATATATTAGAACACTTAACATTCATGAGTGATACAACAAGCACCTGTGAATCAGGCCTCCCTGGACAGCTGGGATGAGCTCTGCCTACATCTGTTTGTTCTGCTCTGCCTCTGGCTGTCACAAGTCTCCTGAAAGGAAGAGGTTAGGATCAAATTGTAAGGCTGTAAATTGCTACTAGAATTGATGTTGGTGCTTGTATGCATGTCTCACCTGCAGCTATTTTATGATTGCCCCACAGTGAATTGTACTTGCTACCATTTAAAACTAAGGGCACCAGGCACCAGTGGCTCATGCCTATAATCCTAGCTACTCAGGAGGCTGAGATCTGAGGATCAAGGTTCAAAGCCAGCCCAGGCAGAAAACGCCCCATGAGATTCTTATCTCCAATAAACTACTTAAAAAAGTGAGAAGTGGCGCTGTAATGCAAGTGGTAGAGCACTGGCCTCGAGCACAGAGACCACGCCAGGCCCTGAGTTCAAGCCCCAGGACCAGCAAGAAACAAAAATGTCAGGGCAGGAAAATCTTGAAAATTGTTACCTAAGATGCGTGAATTCCCCCATGAGGAAACAGGCAGGCTGATCTGAGGAGCCTGTGCCTCGGGTAGGTGGGCTGCCACCTGTGTCCAGTCCCTACCACTCCTGTTGTGTTCCATCAGGCCTCTCTCTGGCGATTGCCTATAATAGGCAATTGACCTCTGACCTCTGGTTTGGTGAAAAGCCGTATTTGTTCATTGTGTTAAATTTAATAGCTTAGCATTTTTTTAATCCAGAAGGAAAAATAGGATCCTATGTGTTTACTAAATTTCTCTTCACACTTTTTTTCTCCCCTTTGGTCAGTCCTGGGTCTTAGACTTAGCCTGGGCACTGTCCCTGAGCTCCTTTTGCTCAAGGCTAGCGCTCTACCACTTGAGCCATAGCTTCACTTTCAGCTTTTTCTATGATGAATTGGAGGTAAGAATCTCAGGGCCAGATGTTGGTGGCTCACCCCTGTAATCCTAGCAACTTAGAAGGCTGAGATCTGAGGATCACAGTTCAAAGACAGCCCAGGCAGAAAACTCCCCATGAGACCCTTATCTCTAATTAACTACTCAAAAACTAGAAGTAGACTGTGGCTCAAAGTGGTAGAGTGCTAGCCTTGACCAAAAATGCTCAGGGACAGTGCCCAAGTTCTGAATTCAAGCTGCACAACTGCCAAAAAAAGAAAGAAATGTACTCATTACCTGACTTCTGAAACAGTAACGCCTTCTGTTCTGTTCATCACCTATATGATAACAAATTAATTGTTGTTTTTTTATTTATTTTAGTACATTACAACAGGATAAAGTAGAAAGAAATGGGAAAGGGAGAGACACTTCCTTCCTACTGCCCACGCAGGAAATGGGAGTAAAGACTCAAAACAGCGATCCCTACCTGGGGCTTCAAACTTTCTGAGCTGAGAGACCACATAGTAGTCACGTGGTCTAGCAACCTATGACTGATAGTAACAACAGGTTCCCAGTAGCCTGAGGTAGCCAAATGGGGGCTGCTTACCATGGATATGGGTATAAGACATGTTCCTCAGCCTCCCACCTCCTGCCCCTCAGTGAGGCGTGTGGCTTCACATCTGGAGGGCAGGGCAGGCCCACAGACTCGGTGGCCTCCCTGTCCTTGTCACATCTGAAAGGAGGGCCTGGGAGGGGCGCTGGCTGCTCTGGCTTCTCAGTTTGCTTCCTGTTAATACCTGAGTCTTGCCCTGTAATTATTATTTTTACTTTTCCTGCCGTCTCATCTGTGTTGTCTTAGGTAGTAGCATCAGTGAGCCCCACACTTGTGTTTTGCACGTGGTCAACCGTGTGCACACAGCTCAGGAATGCATACGGTATTTGCTCACAGCACAGGCACAAGAGCGCTGTGTTCCTGGGCCCCCTCACTTGTACAAGGGGCTCATGGCCACCTTCGTCCTGACACACTCAGCATCGTGCCCTCTGTTTGAGAAGGCGCAGGTGGCAGAGGCCTCTGGGCACCACTGGGGAGGGCGGCGCCTGCCAGCGAGCGTCCTCGCACTCCAGAAGACCTGAGATCTGACCCGGCAGTGGGGCTGCAATGCACAGACTGCAAAGCTTGTATAAAATAGGACTAGAAACGGAATGATCTGGCTCCTCTGAATTACTGTTCTCTATCGCCTATCACGGTGTATCAGAAAAAGTTCCAACAAAAGTTTGATTCCTCGGCCCACCCTCTGTGCTCCCATGCTTGGTGTTCTCATATTACCAACAGTAGTGCATTTGTGAAGGGGACTCTGGGGACTCATATGGTGACCTTGTCTTTCTGAGGTTTCTTCCCATCTCACCTCTTTGGCTGGTTGGTTGGTTTAGTTAGTGCCAATACTGAGGCTTGAACTCAGACCCTGAGCATTGCCTCTCTTTCGCTCAGGGTTGATGCTCTACCACTTGAGCCACACCTCCACTTCTGGCTTTTTGGTAGTTAATTGGAGATACGAGTTTCACAGACTTTCTTTCCCTGGACTGGCTTCAAATCACGATCCTTAGATCTTAGCTTCCTGAGAGCTAGGATTACCACTAGGAATGAACCACTAGCACCCAGCTAGCCTCCACCTTTGAAATCTCAACTAGACTGTCTTCCTTTCATGGTAAGCTACATGAGAAAGGCTCTGATGGAATGCTCTAGATTCTCACAGACTCACATTATTGCCTTAGTTTTCATTCCCTGCGTTTGGTCCTGGAGGGTTGTTGGCCTGGCACGTTCCATGCTACAGTTCACGTCCTCTCATAGTGGGAAGGGCAGTGATTCTAGACCACTCAGCCCTCATAGCCAGATTCTCTGATCCAACAAGCCCAAGCCGCGCAGATTTAGTCCTCAGCATGCCCGTTAACATTGTCACCTAGGACTCTTTAGGAAATTGGAAACTGTGGGGTTTTATTGGTAAGACTCCTGCAGTCTCAGGCAAGTTACGAAAATAAAAGAATGTCAAAGTCTCTGGAGAGCCAAGGAAAAGCACAAGCTGGAAGGGCCTCCCAGCTGGAGGTGGAGATCCCATCCCAGCTCACTGATTTTCTGGGAAGCTTGGAAGTGGAAGCGGGGAGGAAGGCAGCAGGGCTAGGCCCCAGGCAGCTTGTACACACTCCCGTGTGTGTGTGTGTGTGTGTGTGTGTGTGTGTGTGTGTGTGTGTGTGTGTGTGTGTGTGTGGTCTTTTTTTTTTGGGGGGGGGGGAGGCCTGGTCGTGGGTCTGAACTCTGGGCCTGGGCTCTGTCCTTCAGCTCTTCAGCTCAAGGCTAGCGCTCTACCACTTGAGCCACAGTGCCACTTCCGGCTTTTTTCTTTTTGCTTATGTGGTGCTGAGGAATCGAACCCAGGGCCTCATGCATGCAAGGCAAGCGCTCTACCACTGAGCTACCTTCCCAGCCCTGTTTGTGTTGTCTTTACTTCCTGGTCCTCAGCTGTCTCCCTTGATTCTGCGTACAGGTTGTGGAAAGGCGGAGAACTCCAGCTGAGATCAGAGAAGAGTTTGAGCGGCTGCAGAGAGAGCGGGAAGAGAGGAGGTTGCAACAGCGAACCAACCCCAAGGTAACCAATGCCGTTCTGGGGAGGGTGGGATGAAAGCTATGAGAACCAGGCGGGGAATAATGGGGTAGCAATATACAAAACAACAGAGACAATATACAAACCTCACCTATCTCAAAGCGACACCATTGTGGAAGGTATCTCCCCTGTAGCTATGGGCAGAGCTGTTACTGTTGACCTGGAGGCCAGCATTTCAAACTGTATGGAAGCTGAGAACCGGTGACTCACGCCTGTAATCCTAGCTGCTCTGGAGACTGAGACCTGAGGATCACAGTTCAAAGCCAGCGCAGGCAGGAAAGTCTGTGAGACTCTTATCTCCAATTAACCACCAAAAAGCCAGAAGTGCCTTAAGCACAAAAGCTCAGGGACAGCACCCAGGCTCTGAGTCCAAGCCCCAAGCACACACACGCACGCACACATATCCCCATTCAGGTGGGAAGATGACGCCTGTGCCTGGGATCTCACATGCGGCGCCTTGGCTAGTTCTCTGAGGCCTCCCCACCGCCCGTGCAGCTCTGGGAGAAAGGATGTCACCTGGACGCCAAGCACTGAGTGAATACCAGTCGTCTCCGCAGCCATGGGCGACCTGGACCCCCAGGGGGATTGAGTGGCCGTGACATTGCAGTCACAGTTATTTTTCAGTCCCTTGTATGACGTCCTTTCCCTTCCACTTGCTGGGGAAGTTGGTCTCAGTGTGTGCCCCATTCTGGTGGCAAATAGGACATCTTGACAAGTTTGAGGTGCCAGCTGTGCTGATGGCTCCTTGGTTGTGGCTGATTTCTGGTCTGTGTTGAGTTGGGCGGGATGGCCACAGGCAGCCTGTGTGGTCATGATAAGACGTGTGTGCCCCTACCCCCCCAGCCTCCCACCTCTTCTCCATCAGCTCAGCAGGGTTGTTGGCAGGAAGGGGAAGCCATCGGAGATAATGAGAGGCAGCATTACTTAAATCTTCTAAAAAGGTCAGTGGCAGCTTAAACTGGGAAACACAGTATCCTATGATCGAGTTCATGCCACAAGTTTGTTAAAAGACACCTATAGTACTTAAGGGAGCATATTTTCAGAACAATCCACCTATGGAATCCTGCATTTCCAAGTACATACCGTGGTCTCAGTATCCCCGAGGACCCTTGTGTAGCACTTACGCCCACCCCATGGCCCATGTCCGGGTGACTTGTGTGAATAGTGGTTAGCCTTGTGGAGAAGAAACTGCAGAGCATGCTGGGATGGGAGGAAGCTTGGGAGGTCCTAAGCAGCCAGCAGTGCCGCCGCCTCCCTGAGGGTCTCAGTGCCCCGAGAGCCCTCGCATGGTGGACAGGAGTCCAGCTCTCTCTGACCTGTCATTCCTGGGGTGTCTGGTCCCCCATTCGTTGAGCCTGTGGATGTTGGGTTGCAACTCTGCCAAATTGCTGTCTGTCCTGGGATGGATTCTTTCACATCACCTGTCCCCCATGTGCTTTTGTTACTCCCCTCTCTCTTGGGAGAAGAGGCCTTCAGGAGCACACTAAGATAGACACGTGTGTTCAATCTCATCAGTATCTATATCGAAGCCAGAGATGGTGTTATTCGAGCCTGGTGTGCACATGCCTGTAATCCCAGGTGGAGTCTGAGAGGTAAAGGCCAGCCCGAACTATATAACAAGACTCTAGCTCAATAAAGCTGGGGGGGGGGGGGGGGGGGAGCGGGGACTAGTTCAAGGAGGTAAAAGGTTGCATCTGATCAAAGTAGATTGCTTGCATGTGTGAACATAGAACAATGACACCTGTTGAAATTGCTTTAGGAAGTGTGCACCAAGAGGAAGTGATAATGGGCTTGACCTCAGAACCTGATGCTCTCCTTTAGCTTTTTCCTCAAGACTAGCACTCTACAGACACTTGAGCCATAGCTCCAGTTCCAGGGTTTTGGTGGTTAATTGGGTTAATTGGAAATGAGTCTCACAGACTGGCTTTGAACTGTGATCCTCAGATCTCAGCCTCCTGAGTAGCGAGGATTACAGTTATGAGCCACCAGCCCAACAATGCTTTATATTTTTGATTCTATGCCAAAGTTCAAATCTGGGGCTGGGAATGTGGCTTAGTGGTAGAGTGCTTGCCTAGCATGCACAAAGCCCTGGGTTCAGAAAAGGCTGGAAGTGGCATTGTGGCTCAAGGGGTAGAGTGCTAGCCTTGAGTAAAAAGAAGCTCAGGAAAGGTGCTCAGTCTCTTAAGTTCAAGCTCTAGGACTGGCCAAAAAACACAAACAAAAGTCAAATCTGACTTTACTTTTCAGACAGTAACAGAGTATGTGTGTGTGTGCGTGCGTGCACACGTGTCCCAGTTTTAAACGAACCCTTGGCACCCAGCCAAATCTGATTTTGCATTCCTTCCAAGCTTGGGTTGTTCCATTATAGAAAATATTGCCTGTTGTCACAAGTGAAAATGAATAGTAAGTTGCAGTCCAGCCTTTTCGGCATGTTGGGAAAAAAATCCATCTGTTCTAAGTGCCTCGAGCAGTTATTTCCCAAAGGTTATTTCCCTAAAGTGGAACAAGAGCAGGAGGCAGCATCTGGGCCTCTCTCTAAGATAAAGAAATGTCCTTGTCACTCAAAGCGCCCACATCAGTCATTTCCTAGACAGTTAATTCTATCAACCAAGTCAACCCTTTACCTCACGCTCTCCCCAACTCACTATTACTCTTCTGCTTTGGTCGTTTTCCATAGATTTGGGTCAGCACCAAAGTCTAAGATCACAGACTCACTGGAGTTTTCCATATCGTGGCCTTATCTAAAGAAACAACCGAGTAGTTGAAGAGTAGTAACTGGGCTGTATTTGTAAATTCTCCTCTGCTGAATGAGATGAGAGGCTTCCTGAGTGGGATATGATGTGCATACCTGTAATCACACCGATCACATGCTTGAGGCTAGACTGTAAAAAAATCTTAAATTGTAACAATTGTGAACACTAAAACATGTGGGGCCCAACACTGGTGGCTCACACCTGTAGTCTTAGCCATTCAGGATCTGAGGATCACAGTTCAAAGCCAACCCAGCCAGAAAAGTCTGTGAGATTCTTCCCCTCGCGCCCCCTATCCCCCAGGCCTGAACCCAGGGCCACTCTCCCTTAGCTTCTTTTGCTCATGGCTAGCACTCTACCACTTGAGCCACAGCTCCACTTCCAGCTTTTTTTTTTTTTTTTTTGGCCAGTCCTGGGGCTTGAACTTAGGGCCTGGGCACTGTCCCTGAGCTTCTTTTGCTCAAGGCTAGTACTCTACCACTTGAGCCACAGCGCCACTTCCAGCTTTTTCTGTATATGTGGTACTGAGGAATCAAACCTAGGGCTTCATGCATGCTAGGCAAGCACTCTACCACTAAGCCACTTTTCCAGCCCCTAGAATACCATTCTTGAGCCCAAAAAGCTAAGCAAAAGCACAAGATCTTGAGTTCAAGCCCCCAAAATTATACACATATACAGAGTTGGGATGTGTCGCCTAGAGCAGAGGTGATGTTTTTTTTTAATAAGTTTGTTGTGAGACTATTGTACAGAGGGGTAGAGGCAATATTTTTGCAGGTAGCATGTACTTGAGGTCACCACCTGTGTGTCTCAGTGTCCGTTCTGACTGCATGTTGTGTCTCCAGTGTCAGTGTCCTGTGTGTGTTGTGTATCCAGTGTAGATGTTCTGGGTGTTAGATTGCTGTATAACTGACCACTCCAAGTGGCTCACAACAGCAGTTGTTTTTTTTGTTTTTTTTCTTTATTTTGTTATATGGAGCTTTTTTTAAATTTGTTTTGGTTTTGGTTTGAGGTTTGGAGTGGTACTGGGTTTGGAACTCAGGCCCTCACACTTACCACTTGAGCCACACACAACCTCCCCGGGATACGGTAACAGAGGGTCTGATTTTTGCCCACGCTAGCCCGGGCTATGACCACATTTTACAGTTCCCTCCGTAGCTGGGATGACAGGTACATGCCAGCTTCCCCAGCTAGTGATTGAGCAAGAGGTCTCGCAAACTGCCTGGACTGGCTTCCAACCTTGATCCTTCTCATCTCATCTTCCAAGGATCTAGGATTACAGGCCTGAGCCATGCTGCTCAGCTTACACAACAGTTTCTATACTGCTCGAGGGCAGGATGTTTACATTCAGAATCAAGTCATCCCAAGAGTGCATTAATTACTTTCTGTATTAGTAACTGCTATGCTATAAATACACCAAAATATTTGTAGCTTTTGAAAACTACATTTTCCGTAAGTATGGACTGCAACAAATTCTAAGCGTGTTTCTTCTCCCATGGGGCCCTTGGCGTGATTGGCTTTAGAAGTTCCCTACAGGGGCTGGGAAAGTGGCTCAGTGGTAGAGCGCTTGCCTTGCATGCATGAGGCCCTGGGTTCGATTCCTCAGCATCACATAAACAAAAAGAAAAAAGCCGGAAGTGGCGCTGTGGCTCAAGTGGTAGAGTGCTAGCCTTGAGCTGAGAGACAGTGCCCAGGCCCAGAGTTCAGGCCCCACAACTGGACCCAAAAAAAAAAAAAGTTCCCTACAAAATAGTTTCACATTCAGTGTGGAAGTTTTGAGTTCACAGAGGCATTCGTCAAGTCTGATGTCTCTCCTTAGAAGTAAAGTTGTAAGCCAGGTGCTGTGGCTCACACCTGTAATCCTAGCTACTCAGGAGGCTGAGATCAGAGGATCTGTGGTTCAAAGCCAGCCCAAGCAGGAAAGTCTGTGAGCCTCGTATCTCCAATTAACCACCAGAAAACCTGAAGTGGTGCTGTGGCTCAAGCAGTAGAGCGCTCACCTTGAGCTGAAGAGCTGAGGGACAGAGCCCAAGCCCAGAGTTCAAACCCCACAACCAACAATAAAAAGAAAAAAAAAAGCTCAGGGACCACATCGAGGCCCCGAGTTCAAGCCCCAGGATCAGCACCAAAAAAGTAGTGGTGGTAGTGGTGAAGTTGTTGTTGGGACTGGCTGGCCTTATGCTGCAAGTACCTGGGCCACTGTGGGCCAGGCTGCCGACGGGTGCGAAGTCTGCTGACCAAGCTAACCTGGAAGGAGCTTGCTTCCCTCAGGGGGTGGAGAGGAGGCGACAAACCTTGGGTTCCCAGCTCCCCGCAGGGAAAACCCTAACCATTTAAAATGAAAACACTCCTACCAGCATACTTTGAGGATGAAAGAAATGTTCTGTGTCATGATTTTAGAAGTGGATTCATGAGTGTATTCATCTTTCAAAATTCATTGAAAGCCAAACACTAGTGTCTCATGCCTGTAATCCTGGCTGCTCAGGTAGCTGAGATTCAGAAGATCAGTCCAAAACCAGCCAAAGTAGAAAAGTCCACAAGACTCCATCTCCAAAATCGCCGACAAGGGCAAGGAGTGTGGCTTAGTGGTAGTGTTTGCCTAGTACCCATGAGGCCCTGGGTTTGATTCCTTGATACCACATAGCACACAAAAAAATAAAAATTTGGGGCTGAGAAGGTAGCTCAGTGCTAGAGCGCTTGCCTTGCATGCCTGAGGCACTGGGTTCGATTCCTCAGTACCACATAAGCAAAAAGAAAAAGCCAGAAGTGGCGCTGTGGCTCAAGTGGTAGAGCACTAGCCTTGAGCTGAAGAGCTGAGGGACAGCGCCTAGGCCCAGAGTTCAGGCCCCATGACCGGACCAAAAAAAATAAAAAATAAATAAAAATAAAAATAAAAATTTAAAAATATTCATAAAACTTAAAAAAAAAAAACAAAAAAAAAACGAGGGGCTGGGAAGGTGGCTCAGTGGTAGAGCGCTTGCCTTGCATGCTTGAGGCCCTGGGTTCGATTCCCCAGCACCACATAAGCAAAAAGGAAAAAAAAAGCCACAAGTGGCACTGTGGCTCAAGTGGTAGAGTGCTAGCCTTGAGCTGAAGAGCTGAGGGACAACACTCAGGCCGAGTTCAGGCCCCACAACCGGACCAAAAAAAAAACCAAAAACCCAGGGTTACAAGCATGGCTCAAATAATAGAGTAATACCTGAGGAAGCATGAGGCCCTGAGTTCAAGTCCCAGTACCAACAGAAAATAAAAATAAACTCAAATTATGCACTTCAGATGAATACAGTTTATATGTAAGTTAAACCTCAGTAAAAAGTTTGTTTTGTTTTTTAAGTTGGGCTGCAATTTAATACAAGTATGTATGGTGACGTTTTTTAACGTTGAGTTAAAAATACCCATGTGAGGGCTGGGAAGGTGGCTCAGTGGTAGAACGCTTGCCTTGCATGCATGAGGCCCTGGGTTCGATTCCTCAGCACCACATGAGCAAAAAGAAAAAAAAAATCCAGAAATGGCACTGTGGCTCAAGTGGTAGAGCTAGCCTTAAACTGAAGAGCTGAAGCCGGGCGCTGGTGGCTCACGCCTGTAATCCTAGCTACTCAGGAGGCTGAGATCTGAGGATCGCGGTTCAAAGCCAGCCCGGGCAGGAGAGACCGTGAGACTCCTATCTCCAATAAACCACCAGAAAACCGGAAGTGGCGCTGTAGCTCAAGTGGTAGAGCGCTCGCCTTGAGCTGAAGAGCTGAGGGACAGCGCCCAGGCCCAGAGTTCAAGCCCCATGACCGACAAAAAAAAAAAAAAAACAAAAAACTGAAGAGCTGAGGGACAGTGACCAGGCCCAGCGTTCAGGCCCCATGACCAGACCCCCCAAAAAAAAACAAAAAACCCATGTGAAATGTCTTGGGACTTTGGAAGAATGTAATGAACACTGATTTTCTACATAAGGAATATTTTATCAGTTAGCAAATCTGATAAAAATTAGTATGGACTTCTCATAGTTTTCAAATTAACTGTGGATAACAGAGCAGCTTTCTTTCTTTCTTTCCATCCTGGAGGCTGCAACTCAGGGTCTTGGCGCTATCCCTGAGCCTCTTTGTGCTCATGCTAGTGCTCTACCACTTGAGCCATAACACCACTTCCAGTTTTTGAATGGTTAATTGGAGATAAGAGTCTCAGAGACTTTCCTGCCCAGGCTGGCTTTGAACCTCGATCCTCAGACCTCAGCCTCCTGAGTAGTGAGGATGACAGGTGTGATCCACAGAGCAGCTTTTAAATCCCATCTGTTGCTCGCGTGTTGTGTGTGTCGTCATGCTGTGCGTGCCCCGCAGTCTCCTGAGTGCCTCCTGGTGCTGCCTCGCCCCTCGTGCTCATCCCTGCTTGTCCTTAGGCTGTCATCCCTCCACAGGCCGCAGGCTGCTGCTGCTGGTCCAGTTGGTTTCTAGCTGCGGGAGCCATGGACTCTGCAGCTCTTAGGGGTGAACTAACGTGTGTAGTGGGGCTGCCTGGGTGCAAGACGGGGCCGGGGCCTGGTGCAGGGTGGGGTTCGCAGTCTCTGCCCTGTGCGCTCACTGCCTCCCACTTGTTTCTGTGCTCAGGGGACCATCAGCGTCGGCGTAGACGCCACCGACCTCTTCGATCGCTATGACGAGGAGTATGAAGATGTGTCTGGAAGTGGCTTTCCACAGATTGAAATTAATAAAATGCATATATCTCAGTCCATCGAGGTAAAGTGCACCAGCTCAGTGCAGCTCGGGCTCCCGTTCACGAGGCTCAGCAGGCAGCTGGAGGGAGAGCTGCTAGGGTTCCACATCTTCACTCATGGAAGGATGCCCTTAGCTACTCACAAAGCTGTGCACTCCGCTCTCACCTTGTGTATCTGCGGTGCCCACGCAGGAGCGGGCAGAAGGAGCGGGGCTGGGACACGTGGCTCCCACTGTCCCTAATCCTTCTGGTATTAATAGTCAGAGAAGGAGAAGCCCAGGGTTGCAGTGGTTGAGGTTAGGAGAGAAGGCAGGCAGGCCTCCACACAGCATTGAAAAAAGACAGCACTCGTGTCTGGGCACACTCCATGATGTGCCGCGAGGCAGTGGCAGCTCTGCGCCCTGGGCCAGAGGCCACCAGCCAGGTCACCTTCCTACCCACTGCGCATGCTCCTACTCAGTCTCCTGGATGGAGGCCAGCTTAGGCCATTCCTTCCTGCTTGAGGTACAGCCTGCAGGTGGAGTCTGCTCAGAGCAACCTGCCCTTCCCAGCGCTGCCGGTCTGCAGCCACGCAGGCCTTCTGTACCTCTCAGCCCCGTGGCAGGTTCTGGAGCAGCCCGGGAGTCCCAGGTGGCAGGCACAAAGCCACTGTAGTTCCTGCCATCCACACACTGCCCACCCAGCTTTGGCTCTGTGTCCCTGAGCTTGGGGAACGTGCCCCTTGAAAGCTTTCATGGCCACAGGCAGTCCTCATGACCAAGGGGAGGGAAGCAGCGCTGTCAGGCGGTTCTGCCCAAGGCCGTGCCCTGACAGGGTGTCTACCCAGTGCTGGTGCTACCCTGGCTTTGCCTCCATTGTTACCGGGAGATGTTTTTCCCCAGGCACCCTTGACAGCTACAGACACCGCCATCCTCTCCGGAAGCCTCTCCACCCAGAATGGCAACGGAGGGGGCTCTATCAACTTCGCTCTTCGGAGAGTCACTTCTGCCAAGGGGTGGGGAGAGGTAAGGCCATGGGCCGGACTGCCTGGCCCCCCTAAAAGCGGGCCCTCCAGCTGACTGGGGCCACGTGGTGCTATAACAGGACGGAATATCAAACGAAGGCATTTGCAGGCCCTTGGGTCTGAGGAGTCCTTAGAATAGGCTCTCCTGTGCGGTGGCCACTCCAGAAAGGCAGCCTCTGGAAACAGCCCAGTGTCGTTTCCTGTGCTGTGATGACCATGCTGCCAGAGGCAGGACTGTGCCCTGGTTCAGTGCTCGGCGCTCACGGAACAGCCCGCAGCGGAGCGGGCAGCTGCAGCACGTCGACATGACGGGCTGCTGCCCACTGAGGCAGCCCGAACGGCTGCAACTCCAAGACCCTGGCAGTGCGGAACTACGCCAAGGGGCTTTCACATGAGACTCCAGAAGCCCACCCCAGCTCCCTGGGGTGGGAGAAGGGGAATGCAGAGGGGTCGTTTGGGAAGGAACACAACCACAGCAGGGAGGGGCCCAGGGACAAGCAGCCTTTCCTGCAGAAAGGAACCCTTTCTGCAGCCTGAGCTTCCAGGGGCAGCAGTCACCTCCAAGGACAGAGATGAAGCCGAGACTCAGGAATCCGCCACTCCCTCTATGTAGAACCCTGGCAAGAGCTCAGAAACCAGGCAGGGAACTGTGGCCAGAGGCACACACCTAATCCTTTGCTGTTTTCTTTTTCCAACAGTTGGAATTCGGAGCTGGGGACTTACAAGGACCTTTATTTGGTCTCAAGCTGTTCCGTAATCTCACACCAAGATGGTAAATATGAGAGCGGGCTCTGTGGTCTAGAAGGCAGGACCTGCATGTTCTGTGATGAAGGGCGTTTGGGTGGGGAGATGCCAGGGTCCTGACCCGGGGCCTGGCAGTATGTGAGTGGGAAGCGCTCTGGACTGGGGAATGAGACTGCCTGGGCCGGGCCTTGCCTCTGTGCTTAGAAGCTTCCCCCACTTGGGGCTGTCAGCCTGCTGGTCCTGTGGGGGTGTTGTCCTCGTCCCCCAGGTTCACAGGTGCAGGAATGAAGCTATGGTGTTGTCAGGTCTATGCGGGTGAAATACCTGCTTTTGGCCAGGAGGTGGTGCTGCTCTCAGGAAGCTGACTAGCACTGCGCACACAGAAAGTGGCTTTTGCTACAGCCGATGGATGTGCATCAGGATTACCTTGCTGGTTTGGGGCGTGGGGTTTGTCAGTGTTGGAGTTTGGGGGTTTTCTTTTTCTTTTTTTTTTTTTTTTAAACTCTGGGCTTGGGCGCTGTCCCTGAGCTCTTCAGCTCAACTCAAGGCAAGCGCTCTACCGCTTGAGCCACAGCGCCACCTCCAGTTTTTCGAGTGGTTTATTGGAGATAAGAGTCTCATGGACTTTCCTGCCTGGGCTGGCTTTGAGCCTCGATCCTCAGATCTCAACCTCCTGAGTAGCTAGGATTACAGGCGTGAGCCACCAGCGCCCAGCTCAGTGTTGGAGTTTGAACTCTGGCCTCACACTTGCCAAGCAGATGCTCTGCCGCCTGAGCTACTCCTCTAGGCCCATGATGGCAGCTTTTTACATAGATTGGTACCATGTCCCCACCTAGAAATTCTGACTTCCATGGTTCAGAACAAGACCGAAGTGAGTGGTTCTGACACTGCTGCACACTAGCAATGCCAGGGCTGCTTTGTGAGCCCAGGGGAACTGACCTGCATTGAATGAACCGAGCTGTGGCGGGGGAACTGACCTGCAATAAGAGAACTGACCTGCAATAAGAGAACTGACCTGCAGGGGGGAACTGACCTGCAGGGAGGAACTGACCTGCAGGGGGGAACTGACCTGCAGGGGGGAACTGACCTGCAGGGGGGAACTGACCTGCAATAAGAGAACTGACCTGCAGGGGGGAACTGACCTGCAGGGGGAAACTGACCTGCAGGGGGGAACTGACCTGCAGGGGGGAACTGACCTGCAGGGGGGAACTGACCTGCAGGGGGGAACTGACCTGCAGGGAGGAACTGACCTGCAGGGGGGAACTGACCTGCAGGGAGGAACTGACCTGCAGGGGGGAACTGACCTGCAGGGGGGAACTGACCTGCAGGGGGGAACTGACCTGCAGGGGGGAACTGACCTGCAGGGGGGAACTGACCTGCAGGGGGGAACTGACCTGCAGGGAGGGAACTGACCTGCGGGGGGGGGGGGAACTGACCTGTGTTGAATGAACCAAGCTGTGGCGGGGGAACTGACCTGCAGGGGGGGGAACTGACCTGCAGGGGGGGAATTGACCTGCAGGGAGGAACTGACCTGCAGGGGGGAACTGACCTGCAGGGGGAAACTGACCTGCAGGGGGGAACTGACCTGCAGGGGGGAACTGACCTGCAGGGGGGAACTGACCTGCAGGGGGGAACTGACCTGCAATAAGAGAACTGACCTGCGGGGGGGGAACTGACCTGTGTTGAATGAACCAAGCTGTGGCGGGGGAACTGACCTGCAGGGGGGAACTGACCTGCAGGGGGGAACTGACCTGCAGTGGGAGGGAACTGACTTGCAATAAGGGAACTGACCTGCAATAAGGGAACTGACCTGCAGGGGGGAACTGACCTGCAATAAGGGAACTGACCTGCAGGGAGGGAACTGACCTACAGTGAGGGGGAACTGACCTGCAGGGGGGGGGGCTGACCTGCAGTGGGGGGGGGGAACTGACCTGCAGGGGGGGGAACTGACCTGCAGGGGGGGGAGCTGACCTGCAGTGGGGGGGGGGAACTGACCTGCAGGGGGGGGAACTGACCTGCAGGAGGGGGGAACTGACCTGCAGTGGGGGGGGGCTGACTTGCAGGGGGCGGGAACTGACCTGCATTGAATGAACCAAGCTGTGGCGGGGGAACTGACCTGCAGTGAGGGAACTGACCTGCAATAACAAGAGAACTGACCTGCAGGGAGGAACTGACCTGCAATAAGGGAACTGACCTGCAGTGAGGGAACTGACCTGCAGTGAGGGAACTGACCTGCAGTGAGGGGGAACTGACCTACAGTGAGGGAACTGACCTGCAGTGAGGGGGAACTGACCTGCAGTGAGGGGGAGCTGACCTACAGTGAGGGAACTGACCTGCAGTGAGGGGGAACTGACCTGCAGTGAGGGGGAACTGACCTGCAGTGAGGGAACTGACCTGCAGTGAGGGAACTGACCTGCAGTGAGGGGGAACTGACCTACAGTGAGGGGGAACTGACCTGCAGTGAGGGGGAACTGACCTGCAGTGAGGGGGAGCTGACCTACAGTGAGGGAACTGACCTGCAGTGAGGGGGAACTGACCTGCAGTGAGGGGGAACTGACCTACAGTGAGGGAACTGACCTGCAGTGAGGGGGAACTGACCTACAGTGAGGGAACTGACCTGCAGTGAGGGGGAACTGACCTGCAGTGAGGGGGAACTGACCTGCAGTGGGGGAACTGACCTGCAGTGAGGGAACTGACCTGCAGTGAGGGAACTGACCTGCAGTGAGGGGGAACTGACCTACAGTGAGGGAACTGACCTGCAGTGAGGGGGAACTGACCTGCAGTGAGGGGGAACTGACCTGCAGGGAGGGGGAACTGACCTGCAGGGAGGGGGAACTGACCTGCAGTGAGGGGGGGGGGAACTGACCTGCAGGGAGGGAACTGACCTGCAGTGAGGGGGAACTGACCTGCAGTGAGGGGACTGACCTGCAGGGAGGGAACTGACCTGCAGGGAGGGAACTGACCTGCAGTGAGGGGGAACTGACCTGCAGTGAGGGGGGACTGACCTGCAGTGAGGGGGAACTGACCTGCAGTGAGGGGGAACTGACCTGCAGGAGGGGGGAACTGACCTGCAGTGGGGGGGGGCTGACTTGCAGGGGGCGGGAACTGACCTGCGTTGAATGAACCAAGCTGTGGCGGGGGAACTGACCTGCAGGGAGGGAACTGACCTGCAATAACAAGAGAACTGACCTGCAGGGAGGAACTGACCTGCAGTGAGGGAACTGACCTGCAGTGAGGGAACTGACCTGCAGTGAGGGGGAACTGACCTGCAGTGAGGGGGAGCTGACCTACAGTGAGGGAACTGACCTGCAGTGAGGGGGAACTGACCTACAGTGAGGGAACTGACCTGCAGTGAGGGGGAACTGACCTGCAATAAGGGAACTGACCTGCAGGGAGGGAACTGACCTACAGTGAGGGGGAACTGACCTGCAGTGAGGGGGAACTGACCTGCA
This sequence comes from Dipodomys spectabilis, assembly GCF_019054845.1. Classification (NCBI taxonomy): domain Eukaryota; kingdom Metazoa; phylum Chordata; class Mammalia; order Rodentia; family Heteromyidae; genus Dipodomys; species Dipodomys spectabilis. The sequence goes on along the minus strand of NW_024870865.1, from coordinate 131,005 downwards.
GTGAGGGGGAACTGACCTGCAATAAGGGAACTGACCTGCAGGGAGGGAACTGACCTACAGTGAGGGGGAACTGACCTGCAGTGAGGGGGAACTGACCTGCAGTGAGGGGGAACTGACCTGCAGTGAGGGAACTGACCTGCAGTGAGGGGGAACTGACCTGCAGTGAGGGGGAGCTGACCTACAGTGAGGGAACTGACCTGCAGTGAGGGGGAACTGACCTGCAGTGAGGGGGAACTGACCTGCAGGGAGGGGGAACTGACCTGCAGGGAGGGGGAACTGACCTGCAGTGAGGGGGAACTGACCTGCAGGGAGGGGGAACTGACCTGCAGTGAGGGGGGGGGGAACTGACCTGCAGGGAGGGAACTGACCTGCAGTGAGGGGGAACTGACCTACAGTGAGGGGGGGGGGACTGACCTGCAGGGAGGGAACTGACCTGCAGTGAGGGGGAACTGACCTGCAGTGAGGGGGGACTGACCTGCAGTGAGGGGGAACTGACCTGCAGGGAGGGGGAACTGACCTGCAGGGAGGGGGAACTGACCTGCAGGGAGGGGGAACTGACCTGCAGGGAGGGGGAACTGACCTGCAGTGAGGGGGGGGGGAACTGGCCTGCAGGGAGGGAACTGGCCTGCAGTGAGGGGGAACTGACCTGCAGGGAGGGAACTGACCTGCAGTGAGGGGGAACTGACCTACAGTGAGGGGGGGGGACTGACCTGCAGGGAGGGAACTGACCTGCAGTGAGGGGGAACTGACCTGCAGTGAGGGGGGACTGACCTGCAGTGAGGGGGAACTGACCTGCAGTGAGGGGGAACTGACCTGCAGGGAGGGGGAACTGACCTGCAGTGAGGGGGGGGGAACTGGCCTGCAGGGAGGGAACTGGCCTGCAGTAGGGGAGGAACTGGCCTGCAGGGAGGGAACTGGCCTGCAGCGGGCTTGCAGTCCACTGTGTACAATCCCTGTGTTCAGTGCCTCTGGCAGGAGAGGGCATCTGTGGCCGGCCACCACACCCTCATTCTGCCTGCCTTGGCAGGAGCCGGCCCAGGGACTCATGGGAGTATGGCAAGCAAGATCTTACCCTGGCCCAGGCAACCACAGAGCAGGTGTCATCCAGACCTTTCTATGTCCCCCAGCTTTGTGACGACAAACTGTGCTCTGCAGTTTTCATCCCGTGGAGTCCGGCCCGGCCTCACCACCGTCCTGGCTCGGAACCTGGACAAGAACACCGTGGGCTACCTGCAGTGGCGGTGGGGCATCCAGTCAGCCATGAACACCAGCATTGTCCGCGACACCAAGACCAGCCACTTCACTGTGGCCCTGCAGGTGAGGGGAAGACGGCTCCTGCCAGCCACGCGCTCTTCCGTCCCCCCGGAGCAGGGGTGCAGACACAGTGGGGCATCAAGAACTATTCCCTTGCGTTCTTGGGTGGCATTTCCACATCCCCTGCGAGAGAACCTCATGTGGGGTGGGAGCCCTGGGTAGAAGGGCACCGGCCGCTACCCCAAGACAGGCTATGGGAAGACGGGATGGTCGGGAAGGGCCCTCAGATCCACTCACTGCTCCTCACCTCCCACCACAGCCGCTGCCCGGCAATGGGGGTTCCCTGTGGGCAGAGGTTCTTGTTTGTCTTGAAGCTAGACATGACATCTTCCAGTTTTCACCCACGGCGTGTCTGCCGGTGACAGTGGTCCGGTCCTACTCAGTGGCAGATCACAGCCCAGTCTCACTCCTGTGCAGATGGCAGGTGGCAGCCCTGCAGAGGCTGGGCCAGGCAGATGCCCAGCGGCTAGGGGAGCGTAGACACCATCTTCCCAGAGCGCCAGGGCCAGCCTCATCCTCCACTCTGTCTCCGCAGCTGGGCATCCCCCACTCCTTTGCACTCATCAGCTATCAGCACAAGTTCCAAGACGACGAGCAGACTCGAGTGAAGGGGTCGCTCAAGTAAGTCCATCAGCTCTGGCGGAAGGGCTGCCTTGCATGGCGCCAGCTTCTGGAGATCCCCACGGTGTCCCCAGGTCTTTCCTGGGGCGGGAGGAACAGGCAGCCAGGCTCTGATCTGAGGGAGTCGGTGCTGACTGCTGCCCCTGCTCCCTGCAGGGCGGGCTTCTTTGGGACGATCGTGGAGTATGGCGCGGAGAGGAAGATCTCCAGGCACAGCGTCCTGGGTGCCGCTGTCAGCATCGGAGTCCCGCAGGGCGTGTCTCTCAAAGTCAAGTAAGTTGAGCGTGGCTCTTTCTGGTCAGGGAATGTCTGGTGGCTTCACTGGTGAAGGGTGAAGGACCTGGTGAAGTGATTCAAGTGGCGGAGCATCTGTCTAGCCAGCGCCAGGCCCTGGGTTCAGACCCCAGTGCCACCAACCAAAAAAAAAGTCCACTAAACTATGGATGGAATAGCCTTTCCTTTGTATTTTGTTGTTAAAGCTATAGCTGCAGCCAGGCACTGGTAGCTCACACCTGCTACTCAGGAAGCTGAGATCTGAGAATCATGGTTCAAAGCCAGCGCGGGCAGGAAAGTCTGTGAGACTTATCTCCAGTAAAGCACTAGAAAACCAGAAGTGGCCGTGTGGCTCAAGCAGTAGAGTGCTCGCCTTGAGCTGAAGAGCGCAAGGACAGCACCCAAGCCCGGAGTTCAAGCCTTATGACAGAAAGAAAGAAAGCTATAGCTGCTTGTCTCTTGGCTTTGCGACAGAGATGGAGGAAGACAAGAGGTTCAGTCGCCTCCCGCGGCAGGGGTGCCTGCCTGCCAGGTGCTGGCAGTCTACAGCCTGCCTTTGCTCTTCAGAAGCGCCCTTGCTTCTTGTGAAGCTTTCCTCAGCCATCAGGAGGGCCCCCACCAGGGGGAGCTCTTCATCCAGATCCAGCTTGAGTGCAGCCCCTTTGCCCAGGTGGCCTCTTGCCTTGCAGCTCCCCAGGCTGGGCTCCTACCTGGAGGCTCCACTGTGGAGCACGGTCCTCTTGTCTGGGCTCATTACCTTCAGCACTTTGATGCACAGAGGACTTTGTAAGCCTTGCAGCTTCTCCACACAGCCAGCCCTCTGTATCCACGGCACCACATCCTGGGACTCAGCCATCTCCGATTCAAATGCAGCCTGGTGTGGTGTCACATGCCTGTAATCCCAGCGCTACAAGATTGTGAATTCAAGGCCAACCTGAAACACATAGTAAGAGCCTGTCCCAATAAAAACAAAACGTTGGCGGGGAGAGTGCATTTGTGTTGAACATGTGTTCATGGAACAATGATCTAAAATGCAGAGGAATGGTGGAATACTCTGTCGTGTTACATAAGACACCAAAGCATGCCTGCACCCGTGCTCTGTGGCTGCCAGGGGACAGATTGCCATCCAGTCCTCCTCCCCAGCTTCGCATGGATATCAGCCACTCAAGTGTCACACATCCAAGACCTGGATACGCGTTCGTGCAAACACCCTTCCCAAGCCTTCTCTGCCCGCAGGCTTTCCCGCCTAGGGATGGGAGCTCCTGTTTGCTGCTTGGCGTTGGCCATCATCACACTCCCCTGCTCAGTCTGATCCATCTGACCCCTCTCCCCACACCACCTGCCCTTGCAGATAGAGGAATCCCCCGGCGTCACCCCGCTTAGAACTGCGGCTGTCTCTCTGTTGGCCTCCTCTCTCCTCTGACCAATCGCTGGGACTGCCCCTCCTCAGCGCCCAGCCCCAGAGCAGCCCCACCCCTCACTCAGCCTGGACAGGCTTTTACACTGGGGCTTGAACTCAGGGTCTGGGCGCTGTCCCTCAGCTCTTCAGCTCAAGGCAAGTGCTCTAGCACTTGAGCCACAGCGCCACTTCCGGTTTTCTGAGTGGTTTATTGGAGGTAAGAATCTCACGGTCTTTCCTGCCCAGGCTGGCTTTGAACCTCGATCCTCAGATCTCAGCCTCCTGAGTAGCTAGGATGACAGGTGTGAGCCACCAGAGCCCGGCCCAGGTTTGGCTCTTGAACAGCACTCGATGTTTGCCTGTCTGAAAGCAGCTCATCACAGTTCTGCAAAGGAGCCAAAGCCGCTTACCAAGTTCAAAACCCGCCTCGCCCTCCCCTCAGACAGGTGGGGAGCCCAAGGTTAGTGCAGGTGAGCGGAGCTGTTAGATTCCTGTGTTCACCTCCTCCTTTATTATAACCTGAGGTTTTTATCAGTTGGATTCTCATGGGAAGGCTTGGATGGAAGATGCATTTTCATTCCAGCTGAGTTTCTGTGGTGGCGTGGCTGGGCGTGCTGGCATGAACAGTCCATCTCTCGGTGCCTGCGCACGCGCGGTTCCACTCGCCAGACCTCAGGACGCTTGGGTGACACAGGGAGCGTATGGGGGGGGGGTGGACCAAAGCCTAGACGTGGCACAAGTGTTCCTGTGTACACTTACTTGCTTAACTGAAGTAACTTCTGCAGCAGGTTCGTAGCCTGCATTTTGACTGATGTTTTAGATTTTGGTGCATTTCATATTTTCAGGGTTCAGTTTCAGCAAAAGCAGGTAGTCGTGCTTTGCTGACTTGGTTCATTTATCAGATGAGCCCCATTTTTAGCAGCTCAGAGTGTTATGCTTGCTAGACAGGCACTATTCACTTGAGCCATACCTCAACTCTTTGTGTGTGTGTGCCTGTTCTGGGGCTTGAACTCTGGGCCTGGATGCAGTCCTTGAATTTTTGGCTCAAGGCCAGTGTTCTACCACTGGAGCCACAGCTCCACTTCCGGCTTTTTGTGGTTTATTGGAAAAGAGTCTCACAGACTTTCCTGCCGGGCCGGCTTTGAACCTCCGTCCTCAGCTCTCAGCCTCATGAGTAGCCAGGATGACAGGTGTGAGCCCACAGTGCCCAGCCCCAACCTTGTTTTTCTGCTTCCCTTATTCTTCAGCTAGGGTCTCGTGTGTATACCTTGACAGCCTGGGCCATGGTCCTCCTGTTTGTGCTTCCTGCGTGGACGTGGGGACAGCCATGTACATGACCAGCTTTTTGGTTTGAGATGACCTTTTTGTCTAGGCAGCCTGGGTAACTAGGATTACAGGCGTGAGCTACCGGCCGCCGGCTTGAAGTACTAGTTTTTATGTTGTTTTTTGTTATCAGTACTGGAGATTGAACTTAGGGCTCACACTCTCTGTGCAGACCTTCTACCACTGTAGCCATGCCCACAGCCAGCTGCAGACCACTAGATCCTCCTTCCCGTGGCCTTCCCCATAGCTGGTACCACAGATGGTACCTCCATGCCCAGGTTATTGGTTCAGAGGGGGTTTCTTGAACTCAGTTGCCCAAGCTGGCCTTTGAACTGTGATCCATCTCCATCTCCTCCTGAGTAGTTGGGATTACAGGTGTGAGCCCTGACTTTATTCCTGGGATGGGGGGAGGGATCCATTAATCATGACATCATCCTTTCTCTATATTGCTTAATTTGATTTGCTAAATATCTTAGTGGGGACATTTGTGTGTATATTTATTAAGGATACTGGTCTGTAACTTTCCATTTTTATTATGCATTTGTTATTAGGTTGGGGAATGAGCTGGGAAAGGCTTGTCAAATAAGTTAGGGTATGCCTTTCTTGGCTTTCTGACAAAGTCTATAACAGTGGGAAGTTATTGCTTCCTTGTTTTTGGTAGAATTTACTAGTAAGATTGTCTAAGTTTGGATTTGCTTTTCTTTGTAAGAAGATTCTTGGTAACTAATTCATTTCATAAACATAGGGGCTGGGAAGGTTGGCTCAGTGGTAGAGCGCTTGCCTTGCATGCATGAGGCCCTGGGTTCCATTCCTCAGCACCACATAACCAGAAAAAGCTGGAAGTGGCGCTGTGGCTCAAGTGGTAGAGCGCTCGCCTTGAGCTGAAGAGCTGAGGGACAGCACCCAGGCCCATAGTTCAGACCCCACTACCAGCAAAAAAAAAAAAAGAACAACAACAACAACAAAAATATGTCAACTTTGTTATTTCGTGTTTGTGATTTTTGTTTTTGTTTGGGGTGGGGTTACTGGTTGTTGTTACTGTACCAGTACTGGAGTTTGAACCGTTAGCTTTTTCTGCTCAAGACTGGTGCTCTACAACTTGGGCTCGGTCCTCCTTCCTCTGCAGACCTGTCTTACAGCCCAAGATGTGGGGGTCCTGGTGCTTCTACCAAGCACGCACCGAGGTGAACGTGCCTTCTGCAGTTGATGCAGGCCGTGATTGACAGAATTCAACTCCCTGGCTTTGCTGAGTGGGGGAACTGCCAGTTTCTTAGAGGAACAGTGCCATCTCTAATTTGTAGAGCTTATATGTGTTCCGGGAATGTGGACTCAGCCTTGTGCTCCTGACAAATTCTTTCACTACAAGCTGACACTGTTGCTCTTGAACCATTTAGTGTCTCCACTTCTGAAGGGCAGCGTGGTTTATCCATTTGATAGCTTTCTATAGTTTCTGTTTCAAGGATGAAATGTCATTTTTTTGTTGTTGTTGGTTGTGGGGCTTGAACTCAGGGTGCTGTCCCTAAGCTCTGTGCTCAAGGCTAGTGCTCTACTATAGCGCCACTTCCGGTTTTTGAGTGGTTAATTGAAGATAAGAGTCTCACAGGGACTTTGCTGCCTGGGCTGTCTTTGAACCATGATACTTAGATCTCTCCTTAGTAGCCAGAATTTCAGGCGTGAGCACCCGCGCCTGGCAGATGTTGCCTTTTTTTTTATCTTATTTGTGGTGCTGCAGAGCACACACTACACATATCCACAGCCCTCCTCCTCATTCTCTTCTGCCTCAGAACAAACTTAGAATAGCTGCTTTGCAATCCTTATGCATTAGTGCTGACACCTGTGCTTGCTCTTTGTTCTTTCTCGTCGGCTAGTATGCACACACACAGGCCAATTTTTTTTTTTTCAGTCATGGGGCTTTGAACTCTGGGTCTGGGCTCTGTCCCTCAGCTCTTCACCTCAAGGCTGGTGCTCTACTGCTTGAGCCATAGCACCACTTCCAGTTTTCAGGTAGTTTATTGGAGATGAGTCTCACAGCCTTTCCTGCCCAGGCTGGTGGTGGTAGTGTATATTGTTGTTTCAAAAAAAAAAAAAAAAGCCAGGCGCCGGTGGCTCACGCCTGTAATCTTAGCTACTCAGGAGGCTGAGATGTGAGGATCACGGTTCAAAGCCAGCCAGGACAGGAAAGTCAATAAAAACTACTAGGAAACCAGAAGTGGCGCTGTGGCTCAAGCAGTAGAGCACTCGCCTTAAGCTGAAGAGCACAGAGACAGCGCCCAAGCCCAGGGTTCAAGCCCCATGACCAACCAAAAAAATAATAATAAATATATAAATTTAAACAAATTTACCAGACACTGGTGGCTCAAGCTGAAATTCCAGCTACTCAGGAGGCTGAGATCCTCCGGAAGCCAGCAGAAAAACATGGAGACTCCATCTTTGCATAACCAGCAAAAAGGCAGGCTGGTGGTTCAAGTAGTCGAGGGTCAGACTAACAAGTCAGCCAAAGTACAGAGACTGAGTTCAAAACACCAGCACCCGGTTGCAGAGGGAGTAACTTGGCAGGGCTGGGGTTGCAGACCCACTCACCCTTGGCAGCAGCTGTGAGATCCCAGGGCAGTGGCCTGAATGTCCGCTCAAACACAGCGCTAGGTGTTCCTGGCTCGGCTGCCTTTTACAGACCCCCCCCTGTGTACATGTTCTGGCTGCTGCTGGTTCCACACTCAGCCCTGGTTCTGGGATCTAACATGACCCAAACCCCAAAACACAGGAAAGCTGTCAGACCCTGTTTCTCCATCTCTGCCCGTCTGTGTCTGCCTGCTTCTGGCTGATCTTCATTCCATACTCTACCATCTTCATTTCCGACACCACAGGCTTCGAGTCTGGTGTGCTGCACGTGGGGACCAGCCCGAGCCGCGCACCGAGCCAGGAGAGGCCTTGTCTTCCCCGTGGGCGGCCAGGACCCCTTAGCCATCGCTGCGGCAGAGCTGCTAACTTAGAGACCCCATGGGCGCGGTGTTGGAGTCGCCCTCCCCACATGGGGACGGACGTGGCTGTGTGCGCCCTGCTCAGCGCAGCGGCCGCTCTTCGCCGCGGCCCAGCGTGCCGTGGAGAACTGGGGGCTGGGAATGTGGGGGCTGCCGCCCTGGGTGCGAGGTCCCCGCCAGCCTGCCCTGCCCGCACAGCTCATGGTGGGGTTCTGTCTTTGCTCTTTCCCCAGGCTGAACAGGGCCAGTCAGACCTACTTCTTCCCCATCCACCTGACGGACCAGCTGCTGCCCAGCGCCGTGTTCTACGCCACGGCGGGGCCTCTCGTGCTGTACTTCGCCATGCACCGGCTCATCATCAAGCCGTACCTCAGGGCGCAGAAGGAGAAGTGAGTGCGTGGACACGGGCGCGCCCAGGTCGCCAGGGTCACTGCGCCACCCACGCCTCCGGCGCCTCGCCTTTAAGCTGGGGCTGTGTCGGACCCTAGCAGAGGATGCCGGCCTCCGTAAGCGGAGGCGGTGGCGGCAAGGCTGGGGACTCCCCTTTGCGTTCCTCCTTTGAAAAAGGGACTCAAGCAGGGTCCTTCTCCTCGTGCTGGCCTCGCTGAGTTTGGGAGCAAGGGCCCTGCTCGGGTGCCCTCGCCCGCGCCCAGAAGCTGGGGCCTTGGTGACTGCGCATGGTAGCGCAGCGCTGAGCCTCCGGGCTGCAGGAGGGACTTCCTCCTCGCCTTTGTGAGCGAAAGTGCTGCTGCTGCTCCTACCAGAAGCCTCCCTAGTGATCCAGACGGCTCTCCTACCAGAAGCCTCCCTAGCAATCCAGACGGCTCTCCTACCAGAAGCCTCCCTAGCAATCCAGACGGCTCTCCTACCAGAAGCCTCCCTAGCAATCCAGACGGCTCTCCTACCAGAAGCCTCCCTAGCAATCCAGAAGGCTCTCCTACCAGAAGCCTCCCTAGCAATCCAGAAGGGTCTGGCGGGGCGGGGCGGGGCGGCAATGCTGGCGAGGCCCCTGGGCCCCGCCGTGGAGGGCAGGAGCCTCCCACAGATAACTCTGCAGTCCTAGAAATGGAGGCTCCTCACGCCAGCCAGGGGGACATGTGCGGGAAGCGTGTGGCACATGCAGGGTGGCGTGTGCAGTGACGTGTGAGGCGACACGTGTTGGGTGGCGTGTGGTGATGTGGGAAGTAGCCCCTGTGGGGGTGACGTCTGCGGGGGCATGCGTGGGGATGTGTGCAGTAGCGTGTGGGGTGTATGTGTGGTGGCATGTCATGTGTGGGTCATGTGCAGTGACGTGTGGTGGTGGGGTGTCACATGACATGGGGTGACGTGAGGTGGCATGCAGGTTCGTGTGTGGTGGCGTGCAGTGGTGTGTGAGGTGTCGTATGTGGGTGGCATGTGGTGACATGTGACGTGCAGTGGTGTGTGAGGTGACACGTGTGTGGTGGCGTGGGGTGGTGTGCAGGGTGGTGTGTGAGGTGTCGCGTGTGGGTGGCATGTGGTGATGTGTAGTGGTGTGTGAGGTGTCGCGCGTGGGTGGCATGTGGTGACGTGCAGTGGTGTGTGAGGTGTCGCGTGTGGGTGGCATGTGATGTGCAGTGGTGTGTGAGGTGTCGCGTGTGGGTGGCATGTGGTGATGTGTAGTGGTGTGTGAGGTTGCGCGTGGGTGGCATGTGGTGATGTGCAGTGGTGTGTGAGGTGTCGCGTGTGGGTGGCATGTGATGTGCAGTGGTGTGTGAGGTGTCGCGTGTGGGTGGCATGTGGTGATGTGTAGTGGTGTGTGAGGTGTCGCGCGTGGGTGGCATGTGATGTGCAGTGGTGTGCGAGGTGACACGTGTGTGGTGGCGTGGGGTGGCGTGCAGGGTGGTGTGTGAGGTGTCGCGTGTGGGGTGGCGTGCAGGGTGGTGTGTGAGGTGTCGTGTGTGGGTGGCATGTGGTGTGCAGTGGTGTGCGAGGTGACACGTGTGTGGTGGCGTGGGGTGGCGTGCAGGGTGGTGTGCAGTGCAGGGTGGCCCCTGGTCGACATGTGCGGCTTGTGTTGTCTCGTGCAGGGAGTTGGAGAAGCAGAGGGAGAACACGGCCAGCGACATCCTGCAGAAGAAGCAAGAGGCCGAAGCCGCCGTAAGTGCCGCCACGCTGCGCAGCCGCCGCCCGGGACGGGAACAGAGACACGCGTCTCGCGTCTGTCTTGGGTTTCCCTTCCTTTACACACTGCCGGGGCGGGACATGGGGTGCAAAGGCAGGGGCAGCGTGGGGTTCCTCGGAGTCGGTGGAAAGCCTGGAAGGCACCGTGTCCGCCCCACGGAGGCGCCGCGGGGACACAGTCCACTCTCGGCTTCCCGCGCGGTCTGCATCGCACGTGCCGGGGTGGAATTGCTCGCGCCTCGCACCCCTGCTGCTCCCCGCCGCCCACCTCGCGCCAAGGCCTGGAGCTTGTGTGTGCGTGCGGGGCTCAGACCAGGCCGTGCCCACGAGCCAACCAGCCACGCAGCTCAGCGCAGTAGACCCGCGTTCTCTCCCGCAGGTACGGCTCATGCAGGAGTCTGTCCGAAGAATCATCGAGGCAGAGGAGTCCAGGATGGGTGAGGAACCGGGTTTTCTCTTGGCCTGGGCTCTCGAAGCTTCGAGGGGAAGGGTCTGGGCAAGGCTGGCCTGCCCTGACTGGCCGAGTGTGGTCCGCAGGGCTCATCATCGTGAACGCCTGGTACGGGAAGTTCGTCAACGACAAGAGCAGGAAGAGCGAGAAGGTGAAGGTGATCGACGTGACGGTGCCGCTGCAGTGCCTGGTGAAGGACTCCAAGCTCATCCTCACCGAGGCCTCCAAGGTGCGCTGCGCCGCGCCCCACACGCCCCACGCCCCACACGCCCCACGCCCCACACGCCCCACGCCCCACACGCCCCACACGCCCCACGCCCCACACGCCACACGCCCCACGCCCCACACGCCCCACGCCCCACACGCCCCACGCCCCACACGCCCCACGCCCCACACGCCCGCCCACGGCCACTGGGGGCCCCTGCACCCCTGCCACTCATACCCACTGCCCAGGCCAAATCCACACCATGGACCTTCCTCCCTCCCTCTTCTTTCTCCCTCCTTCCACCCGCTCCCATCCCACCCTTACCCCTTCCTTTATCCCGCAAGTCGCTGCGCGATTGCTAAGGCTTATGCCAGCACACCCACACAGCGCCGCGCCCCGCCCCGCCGGCCCTTGCACTGCTGCCGTCCCGAGTGCGCAGGCTGCTCCCGGCACACGGAGCCTTTGCCCCGGGAGGAGCAGCACCTAGTGGAGCCAGCGGGCAGCGGTGCAGAGTGTGGGCAGGCGGGGCAGACAGGGATGAGCCTGTCCAGCACTGCCCAAACCCCGAAGTGCACCTCCCCGCCCTGTGCCCAGGCGTGTGGCACTGGCACGCGGGATGGGTGGCACGTGGGGCGGCCTGAGAGACTGCCATCTGCTGCAGGCCGGGCTGCCGGGCTTCTACGACCCCTGTGTGGGGGAGGAGAAGAACCTGCGCGTGCTGTACCAGTTCCGAGGCGTGCTGCACCAGGTGATGGTGCCGGACAGCGAGGCCCTGCGGATACCCAAGCAGTGTGAGTGGCGGCTCCTCCCGTCCCGGGCAGATGGAGTCCAGGGGGGCATCGGGTCCTGCGGGCACCTGGCTGACGGCGAGGGCTGCGGAGCAGGGCGGTGAGGACGGGCATCTTTCGGAGCCTGACGGGTCTTTCCTCTCCCAGCTCACAGGATCGACACAGATGGATAAACTCCTTGGGGACATGATTTCTAAAAGGCTTCAGAAATTCTTTTCCTGGGAATCTACAAATTTGGAGGCAGGGAAAACCAGACACCGGTGTTGTTCTTTCTCCCTCTGAGAAGGTGGCATCTATCAATTACGAGAAGGGACGCGCAGACGCCCGGCTTCACGAGCCCGTGACGACCGAGGAGCCCCACGCGCTGCACCGCCTCCTTTCCCCAAGGATCATGTTCCTGGAGGGCGGGGCCGGGCTCTCTTCGTCCCGGTCCCGGTCCTCAGCACACCGCTGCCTGGAGTTCTGGTCCCCGGGAGGGATTTATGGAACATCTGCCCCCAGGTCCGCGCCTCCTCCAGCCACACTGGCCACGGGACACGTGGACAGGAAGAAGGAAGGCGTGCCCTGTGCCAGGCCTCCAGACCAGGGGCGCATGCTCCAGGGCTTCCCGAGACCACCTTTCTTTGCTGGTGTTAATGAACCTGGAGAGGACTGTGGGTTTATAAAACTGCATTTTATCTGAGAACAAACAGGTTTGGAAATCGGTCTCTTTATTCCCCATTCCTAGAGCTTCTCAAGCCATTCTTCTGGGTCACAGGGCCCAGCCGGTGGCGGCACCCTGACCATTCCTCTGAGAGGGCCTGCCGCGAACTCGATCCTTCAGCTCACGCGCCAGCCTCGCCTGTAGAGCGCAGGGTTGGGAAGCAGGGAGCTTTGCGAGGGGAGGGCCGGCAGAAGGCCCAGGGCTGGCTCCGGTGCCTGTGCATCTCACCAGTGCCCAGCAGGTGGCGCTGTGGCTTGTCAGGCCCGGCCCAGCCCCCACGGGCTTTCCTGTATCTCAGCTCCCAGAGCCTTTCTCCCTGGTTGCTGGGCCACCCATGAACAGCCCTGGCCGGCTGCAGGAAGGTACTGTGGGACCTGGAATACCAGTGGTCACTCGCTGTCCCCCTCCAGCAGCTGCTGCCCAGGCTGTGACCACAGGCCCTGGAGGCGGGGCCCCCAGTGGCCCCCACCTCTCTTTCAGCAGTTGCTAAAGTCATGCTCACACCCGAGTGTCGCTAATGACCCTTTCCTCACTTTTAACGCAGTGCAGTTCGGATGGCCCAGCTCTGTAGTCATCACCTCCGTTTTCTCTCTCCGTGGAGCGACGTGCAGGCTGGTGTTGCATGCATCGGTCGGCTGGCTGCAGGCTGGTGTTGCATGCGTCGTCGGTCGGCTGGCTGCCCGGCCTCCTGAGCTGACCACACGGCGCTCTGCCGCAATAAACCTGTCCCGCCTGGTCTGTGTGCGTCTTTAGGAGGGGCACCTCCAGGGGCTATGCCCCCCCCATGACAACACTGCTACACACCACAGGTTAGCAGCAGTCTACAACGGGATCTTTTGGTTCTGACTGTATTTTGTGCCAGTCTCGGGGCTTGAACTCAGTGCCTAGATGCAGTCCCTCAGCTTTCTTGCTCAGAGCTGGTGCTCTACAGCTCCCGCTTCCCGCTTTTTTTTCTTTTGTCGGTCATGGGGCTTGAACTCTGGGCCTGGGCGCTGTCTCTCAGCTCTTCAGCTCAAAGCTAGTGCTCTACAGCGCGTCTTCGTTTTCTGGCGGTTCATCGGAGATAAGAGTCTCATGGGCTTTCGTGCCTGGGCTGGCTTTGAATCACAGTCCTCAGATCTCAGCCTCCTGAGTAGCTAGGATTACAGGCATGAACCCCTGGTGCCTGGCCCCACTTTCCAGCTTTCTGCCAGCTAACTGGAGATGTGTCAAACTTTCTGCTGCAGCTGGCTTTCAATCGCAATCCTGGATCTCAGCCTCCTGAGTGGCTGAGACTACAGGCGTGAGCCACTGGGGCCCAGCTTTTCTTCCCTCAAGAACTGAGAGTTGGGGCTGGGAAGGTGGCTCAGTGGTAGAGCGCTTGCCTCGCATGCATGAGGCCCGGGGTTCGATTCCTCAGCACCACATAAGCTGGAAGTGGCGCTGTGGCCGAAGTGGTAGAGCGCTGGCCTTGAGCTGAAGAGCTGAGAGGCAGCGCCCAGGCCGAGTTCAGGCCCATGACCGACTCAAAAAAAAAAAAAAAAATAGAATTGAGCTTTGAACTCCGGGCTGCACCCTTGCTAATAGGCAGGCCACACTAACTCTTGTTTCTTTTTTCAATTAAACTACTTTTTGTAGTCAAAGGTAGTCACCCCTACCTATTGAACCGGAAACAGGGAGTAGCTGTGGCGAGGCAGAAAACTACAGGAAGAGAGACCTTGGGGTTTTAGGGATTCTTTATTGCTGTGTTCACACAGAGCTCTGCGCAGCAGGGTGGGGGCTGGTGGCTGGCAGAGGGGGCCCCTCCGTCTCCTGGGCCGTGGGAAGGAGCTCAGCCCGGAGGAGGGGCACGGGATGGAGCGCTGGACGTCCCCTGGCCAGCTCCTCCAGGTGACGTGGCTGCCACTCACCGGCGAGCTGCGGACAGCTGGGCACGGGCATGGGCTCCTGTGCTGGACAGCGCGTGTCCAGCCGCCGTCTCTGAGCCGCGGGCCGTTCTAGGCAGGTCTCCACACCAGCTCCCCGGCGTCCCAGCGGGCAGTATCCCCATCAGCATGGGGACCACGCAGAGCCCCGCGGGCTCAGCGCCCCGGCTCGGGCCCCGGCCCCTCCCCACGGGCCCGGAGGCAGCGGGCCAGCCTGCGCATGGCCAGCCGCTGGGCTCTCAGGCGCTTTCGGAGCTTCTCGTTCTCCTTCAGCGTGAGGAAGAGTTTTTTTTTCAGGGTGTCTAAGTCCAAGAGGGCGTAGCTGTGGTCAGATGGCCACTTGGGGAGCGGCCTCCGTGCCGCAGGTCCGGCCGGCCGCCCCGGGGCCTCAGGGGCCTCGAGTCTGGGCAGCAAGACCTGAGGACAGAGGGCAGCGCGGTCAGCGCCGCCGCCTCCCTCTGCCCCGGGCCTGCGCTGGGGTGAACTCGCTCCACTCACAGCAAGATCCCGGCGGCCGGCCACGCCGCCCCGCGCGGACCCTGGCTCACCTGGTTCACGTCTCACCTGTTTCACGTGGCCTTCGGAGGTGGGGGGCAGGTGGAGCCCCCCCAGGGCGGCCTCCACACTCCTCCTGGGGCTGGCCTGCCCAGCCCCGGCCTCAGGGCGGACCTGGAACAGGAGCAGCGGCTGTCACATCCTGGGGACGCCCACCACTCTCCATCCAGAATAATCCCCGCGCAGGCAGCTCCTCCCAGGGCTGGCCGCAGCCTGGCAGCAGCAGGAGACCCAGGATGGAACCTTCGGGAACTAGCCAGGGCCCACTGGGGCTCGTGCCCCGAGCACTCACCTGGCCCTCAGAGCCGCCATCCCCGCGCTCGCGCTCGCCTGCAGCCGCGGCGCTGTCCCTCGCCAGCTGTAAGCCAGAGCAGAGCGGTCAGGAGGCCCAGGCCCGGCAGAACCACACAGGGCCGGCACCTGAGCCCACGGCGCGTCCCGCCGCTTGGCCACCTTCTGGCTCAAGAGGGCACACACCCCCCACGACTGGCACGGCCAGGCCGCCATGTCCAACGACCAGGACCTGCCCCAGCCCAAGCTGTGCCCTGCTGGACGCCAGCCCGTGTCCCACAGCCGTGTGCGCACGCGCAGCCAAACTCTGGAATCAGAGCCACGCGCTCCGGGATGCGTGGCTGCACGTGCTGCCCAGAAACTCGCGCCCCCGCCCGGCCGATGGCATCGACACCAGAGACCGGAGACGCTGCTTGCTCTGCTGCCTACTGGACAAAGAGACACGGTCCACCCCCAAATCCTGGCCATGCTGGCGGCTGAGCCAGCCACCGGCCTCCAAAAGCCAGAGGGAAGTGCCTGAGCCTCAATCCCCAAGCCGAGGCCAGGGATGGAGCGGCAGAGCCACGACTCCCTAAAACCCACTGGCCGCCCACTCCCACGCCCCCCCTTCCTGCCTCTCCCTCTCCTCCCACCCTACCCCCACCCCCCCTCCCCCGCTGCCTGAATCCCTCTGCTCCCCTTGCAGCTGCCCCAGCCTCTTTCCTCAGCCAGCCCTCTCTCCTCCCAACCCAGCGCAGGCCCAGCAGGGCTCCCAGCTGCTCCACCTCCAACAGCGAGTGCAGAGCCAAGCTCAGCTCAGTCACCAGTCAGAATGCTGTGTGTTCCCACCATGGCACTCTAACTCGGCCCAGCATGCTCTTGAGCTTTTTGACTCCAGGCTGGCACTCTACCAACTGAACCACAGCTCCACTTCTGGCTTTTTTTGCTGATTAACCAGAAATAAGAGTCTCACAGATTTTCCTGCCTGGGCTGGTTTCAAAGCAAGATCCTCAGATCTCAGCCTCCTGAGTAGCTAGGATTACAGGCATGAGCCACCAATGCCTGGCTTGCCTGGATTAAAGTAGCTTTAGATTACAACTGTATGTGTGCCAGTACTGAGGCTTAAACTCAGGACCTTAGTTTTTTCTCTCAAGTGCTATACTTCCACTTCTGGCTTTTCAGTGGTTAACTGGAGTCTGTGACATTCCTGTCCAGGCTGGCTTTGAACCCAGATCCAAAGACCGCAGCCTCCTCAGTAGCTAGGTACGCTTAACACTTCCTGGAGGCCGCATAGCCTCTCCTTTTGCTCCCCATGCAAATGCCTCTCCCCCCCCCAGGTCTGAGCTTGGAGGCGCGGCCACGCCCTACCTGAACCCGGTCCCGCGAGGCAAACACGGTGGGCACAGCATTGTGCTTGAGGTTCTTGCGGTTGCCGAAGGCGCTGAAGCACTCGGGTCTGAAGTGCTCCGAGCAGATGACCGTGTGCTGCTTGGGCTTGAAGTCGGCCCGGCCCAGGTTCAGCACCCACTCCTTCAGCAGCTCCGGCCGGCTGAACGGGAACCTGCGAGCCAAGCGTGCCAAGGGACGGCTTTAGAAGCAGTACCCCCACCTGACTGAATGGCTTTCAGTTTCTAGAAGCCTCTAATAAAGCTGCTGATGAAGAGCACCTAAGAGCCCAAGCACAGGACGCTGAGCTGGAGATGGGGTGCCACCCAGGAGCCCACACTTGAGAGAGCAGGGACTGTGGGCACGCAGGAGGCCACGCGGGGCCGGCAGGGATGGCCCAGGTGACACTGCAGCCTTGAGAAGCGGCGGCAGGAGCGGGGTCATGGGGAAGGCAAGGCCCAGGGCCTCGGGCAGCTGGGGGTCCCTGGAGACCCTGGGCCCATGCCAGCTGTGACTGAGTCCACTCTGGCAGCCATGAGGGGCAGCAGCTGGCGTGGGGCAGCGTTAGGAGGAGGCAGGGCACGGAGGCTGCGTGCAGCTGTGTTCTGGAGGCCAGGCGCTGAGGCTGGTCAAGGACTATGAAAGGCGGATGCCTACCACGGAGGGTGGCAGGTGGGGAGCGGGATGGCCCGTAACCCACAAGGCCGGTGAGACAAGGGCTTGGAGGCAGCATGGGGGGACGGCACCGGGCACGGGCAAGGCCACAGCTGACCGCATGTCGCGTGTGGGACAGGGAGCCGGGAGGGGACAGCCGGGACAGAGGCAGAGCATCAGACAGTTCTGGATTAAGATGAGCTCAGGGCTTGGGGGAGGGCCCAGTGCGTCTGACCAATGGTGTGCAAGGCCCTGGTGCACTCCCCACCACTGAAAAAAACAAAAGCAAAGGTTTACCCAAAGCAGGGAAAAGGAGCAGTTGCATGGCAGTGGAAGGAGGCACTGGGCTCCATCTCCAGTGACACAAGCAAAGGAAGATCAGGAAGAGGGCCAGGACGAAGGGAGAGGGGTTTTGCTCTTGGCAGTACCAGGGTTTGAACTCCCTGCTTGTTAGGCGAATGCCTCCTTTTCGATGCTTATTTTGGAGACAGAATCTAGTGAACTTCTCTGCCCAAGTTAGCCTCCAGATATTAGCCTCCTGAGTCCCTAGGTGACTTACTAGCTCCCAGCATAGGAATGACTGGTGCAAACAGCAAGAGTGGAGTCAAAAAAAGGAGAGCAGTTCTGAAACACTGGAGGAGCCATGCGCCCGATTCACACCTGCAATCCTAGTTAGGAGGCTGAGATCTGCGGATCATAGTCATACCCGGCAGGAAAGTCCGTGAAACTTTTATTTCCAATAAACTACTCAGAAAAAAAAAAAAAAAAAAAGTGGTGTTGTGGCTCAAGTGACAGAGCGCTAGCCTTGAGCACAAAGAAGCTCAGGAACAGCAGCTAGGCCCAGCTCAAGCTCCAAGACCAGCATAAAAATAAACACTGGAAGCCGGTGGGCACCAGTGGCCCTGTCAGGAGGCTGAGACAAGAGGATCACGGTTCAAAGCCAGCCTGGGCAGGAAAGTCCATGAGACTCCAATAAACCACCAGAAAACCAGAAGCGGCACTGTGGCTCAAGCGGTAGAGCGCTCGCCTTGAGCTGAAGAGCGCAGGGACAGCGCCCAGGCCCAGAGTTCAAGCGCCACAACTGACCAAAAATAAAATAAAATAAACACTGGATGGAAGTATAAGGACATGTGCACAGTCAGGTCCTTGTAAACTGTTGTTGTGGCCAGAAAAAAATAGAGCCAACAAGATGTCCTTCAATTGCAGAATAGGTAAGTTCTGGTATGTGAATTTGTGGAATACTATGCAGCAAGGAAAACAACGAACTCAAGCTGCTGTAAACAGAAAGTACAACACACAAGCACACCAGTGGGTCAATGGCGGCTCCTCGGAAGGCTGAGATCTGGGGATGGTAGTTTGCAGCCAGCCCGGGCAGCAAAGTCCAGAAGACTTTATAAACTCCCACGAATCACAAAAAAGCCAGAAGAGTGGTAGGTGAGCAGGCCGTGCGCAGAGCCGAGGGACGGGCCTGGCCGCGTCCGGCGCGCTGCGGGACATCACCGAGGACTCCAGGCCTGGGACCGAGGGCGCGGACGCGGGCGGCCCGCTGGCGTGGATGGACGCGTTCTCAGCAGCGCGGCGGGCGGGGAGGCCGCGGGCCGGGCGAAGGCCGCTCCCCCCCATTCCCCGCCGCTCCCCGCCGCGGGCCCCGCCGGAGCGGCTCCACGGCCGGCGCCCCGCCTCCCCCCTCCCCGCCGCCGCCTAGGTCCCAGCGCCCGGCGGAGGCAACGCGGGCACCACCCCGCCCGCCCGCGCGCACCGCGCACCGCGCGCCGCGCCCCTGCGACGTCCGGGCACAGAGCCGCGCGCGCAGGCGGGCCGAGCCCCCGCGCCGGGCCGGCCCCGTCCCGCCGCTCCGCCGCTCCTCACCGGTGGAAGGTGAGCTGCTTCCTGCGGTTGCTGTAGCGGTTGCAGCACTGCCGGGCCGCGCACGACTTCGGCATCTCGGAGCCGGGCCCGCTGCCCCTAACAAAGATGGCGGCGGTGGGGCCTGGGGGCGCGGGGCGGGGCCTGGGGGCGCGGGGCGGGGCCTGGGGGCACGGGGCGGGGCGGGGCCCGGCGCAGGGGCGGGGCCCACGGGCTTCCCGGGCGGGAGGCGGGCCGCGGGCCGGCTCCACTTCCGACCCGCTCCGCCGACCCCGCGTCGCTACGGGCCCCGCATAGGGTCCCCACTCAGGGCCCAGTCCCTGGCCCCAGCCCGGGGTGCGTTTGCCAAGCCCCCCACCCCCAGGCAGCCTGGTTCCCCGAGGTCCCCGGGGGGGGGGGGAGTGGAGAGCCCTGGCACCGGGGCCCAGGGTTAAGAGCGCCAGGCCGCGGGGGCCAGGGCAGGTGGGGGGCCGCGGGGTCAGGGGGGCGCGCGCAGCGCACGCGCACGCGCACACACACACACACACCTGCGGCCGCGCAGGCTCACACACCTGCGGCCGCGCGCGCGCACACACACACCTGCGGCCGCGTGCGCACGCACATACACACCTGCGGCCGCGCAGGCTCACACACACCTACGGCCGCGCGCGCACACACACACACACCTGCGGCCGCGTGCGCACGCACACACACACCTGCGGCCGCGCAGGCTCACACACACACACACCTGCGGCCGCGCAGGCTCACACACACCTACGGCCGCGCGCGCACACACACACGCACACCTGCGGCCGCGTGCGCACACACACACACACCTGCGGCCACGCAGGCTCACACACACACACACACCTGCGGCCACGCAGGCTCACACACACACACACCTGCGGCCGCGCAGGCTCACACACACACACACACCTGCGGCCACGCAGGCTCACACACACACACCTGCGGCCGCGCAGGCTCTCACACACACACCTGCGGCCGCGCAGGCTCACACACCTACGGCCGCGTGCACACACACACACACACACACCTGCGGCCGCGCAGGCTCACACACACACCTACGGCCGCGCAGGCTCACTCACACACACCTGGCGGCCGCGCATGCTCACTGACACACACACACCTGGCGGCCGCGCGCGCACACTCACACCTGCGGCCGCGCGCGCGCGCGCACACACACACACACACCTGCGGCCGGACACTGGAGCAAAGTAGTAATATCTTTATTTACAAAATATACAGTTTCACAGAAACAGCTTGCTTTATACACATAAACTTTAATTACACAGAACCATGTAAACGATGGTCAGTGACTGGCCTGGTCAGAGCCCGTGGGAGAGGCCTACTGTGGGGGTCCTTTCCCTCTCCCCGCTTCACTCACCACCCACCAGGAGCCCTAGATGGGTCATGCCTACTTTATGCATAAAGAAGCTGATGACAGCTGCCCAGCTCAGTCTACCCCCAAGCCCAGGTGTCTGCCAGACATGCCCACAGGGGTAGACCTGTTAAACCAAAAAAAGCAAAAGCAAGGAACAGAAGTGGAGAGGAGATTCGCAGGACGCGCGTGGCGTCCAACTGCCAGCCGCCGAGCACCAGCGCTGGCCGCTCTGCTCTAAACCCCGTGGATTCGTAAATGCACTTTTAAAACCCCACAGAGCTATTAAAAAAGAAAAGAAACACTTTGGAACTTTGGTTATTCTCATGGTGAAGACACTGGACAGGCATTGTCACGGGGCAGGGCTTTGGCAAATTCTTCCCCCAGCTTGTCCTGGGTGACTGTGCCCAGTCACCGACAACAGCTTGGGCCCCACATTGTTTCTAAAACAGCTATTTTTCTCTACAGAATTCTCCCTTGGGATCTTCACAACAAACTCGAGCTTCGGAAACTATTTCTACTTTAATAAGCAACGAGAGTTTTGAAAGCTAAGACAGCTAGCTGACTGGACAAGCGAGAGAGAAATTAGGACAAAACATGGCTGCCCTTAGCCAGATCAGCGCCCTGGTGTTTGGGTGCGAGCCCGGAGGTGGGCTGGTGGCCTGCTAAGGTCCCAGCAGGGACACCTGGGCCCATCCTACGGCAAATAAGTTAGAGCAAATAAATATGACCAGCGTGGGCATTCTTCCCTTTCCATGCCTGACAAGAAACAAGGCTTAGAACACACCCACCCTTCTCTTACAAACAGTTGAGAACAAGTACTTGAACTGAAGAGCAATGACAACGTCTAGCGCAGAGCCCTCCTCAAGCCCCAAAAGCACCAGTGTACTGAGGGCAGAGTTCCGGGGGGCGGGAAGGGGGCAGATGTCAGGTGCAAACTCCTTAGTTTCTCCAGACCTACACCTCAAAGGGGCGGGGGGGGGGATTCCAGGCCAGGACCCCAGTGCAGACCTGTGCATGGTTCAACACGTTCCTGAGGCCAGTGTTGGCATTACTACCTACTCACGAATTCAAACCAGAAGGGGGATGAAGTCCCAACCTTGCCCCGTGGAGTCGCAGGCCAGCCTGCAGCCAGGACTCATCTTGCAATCAACACAGTAATGACCACCGCAGCTCCTCGCAGTGGTTCTCACCCATTACTTTACTATAGGAACAGCACTCATGTCTAGTCTGTGGGTCACGGCTGCAACAGAGAACAAGGGGGTACTGGAGAACAGCTTGTCCTTCCAGGACCCCCCAGGCCTGTCCACCACCACGAGAGAAGAGGACCCACGGAGAGAGATACGGCCAATACTTCGGCTGCATCGTGCAAAACAACAGGTTTTTTAACATCGTGCAAAACAGGAGTCAAACACAGGCCTCCTCAACCCCCTTTCCAGAGGTGGCCACAAACTGTCCCTTTAAACAACGGGAAGCCAAAGAATCACCGAGCAACCCAGCACCCTGGGGCTTCCCCGGCCACAGGAGCAGCCAGGTAGGGGAGGGAGTGGGGACTGGGAAGGAAGGGGCAACTTGGACACTAATGGTAAACGGACACTGGAGAAGAAACACATATGGCTGTTCATTGTCAGGGAGGGAAAGTGACCATCTCTCCCCACCAGACAGAGGCAGGATAACCAGTCACCACTCACAGGTCCCACAGGGCGGCAAGTTAACACCAGCTACAGCTAAACTCGGAGAGGTCCACGCGCCCTCACTCTCAGGCAAGTGAAACCAAACCTCCACTGCCACGCACACAACTCTGGCAGCAGCTTGGCCAGCTAAGGTTCTGTTCGGGCGATGGCTAAGTTGTTTCTACCTCCAGACAGCCTGTCCTTTTGCTTAGGCACCTGAATGGCAGGATCTGTCTGCACCAGAGCTGGGAGTTCTGTAATCAACCAAGAAGGGCCACAGAGCCCATCTCTTCCAGTCCCTCTCCTGGAACCTCCTCACCAGCCCACAGTCAATCCAGAAACAGCTTCCGGGAGCCCATTCGGGAACGGTTGGATCGGCGGATGTCGAACTTGGAGTCCCGGCACTTTTGGCAGACAAACACCTCTGGAACGTTGGACTTGCGGATTTTCGCGCAGGACAGGTGAATCCAGGTGTGGCACTCATTACACTCTATCATGGGGCGGCCCGCAAACGGCTTCATGCAAAAGCAGGTCACCAGATCCCAGGAATCATCATCTGGAGGGTGAAACAAACTCATAGTACGGAGGGGGGAAGACTTTTGAGGGGCCCACTCCCCCCAGAGTTTTACATCCAGACAGGGCAGCCAAGTGTGACTGGAATCCATTCCCCAACTTCTACACACGCTCACACCTCTCACAACACGCAGCCAGTGCATTGCAAGGCAGCGATGTGGGGGACAGGTGTTTCCCGCAAGACATGCACTCATGAACAACACCTCTGTAGGTGCTGATGTCGGTGGAGGCACCGGGCTGCTGCCTCCTGGTCTCCTCCCTGCACCCTGTCCCTGAGGACTGCAGTCACCCTCCAAGAAAGCGCACAGGTAGTCCCGTCCCCCGAGGGACACTCACCTGAATCCACCATGATGTCCTCGTCATTGCCAGTGCTGTCCTCGTCGCGGAATACCACTTGCTTTCCCTGCCGGACAATAGTCCGCTTGCCTTCAGTTTTTATTTCTTTGGCCTGATCGGGTGACACCGTGGCACAAGAGCCACTGGAGGGGGTGTCAGAGTCCCAACCCGAGCAGGGGTCACCGGGGGCCTGAGGAATCTCCTGCAGGGCGGGGCTTGTAGGGGCTTCCACATAGGGATCGGCAGCTTCCAGCTTCAGCAAGCCCCCCCTGTACCCCTCCTTTGCAGGCACTTCACTATCCCTTCGCTTCCTCCTCTTCTTCTTCTTCAGCTTGTCCGTTTTCTTTCTGTCCAGCAGGAAGTTGCTTGGCTTGGCTCTCTGCAGGAGGGTGGGCTGCAGGTGGCCAAAGCAGTGGTCGGACACTGGCAAGGGCACTGAAGACGCAATGTCGGAGAAGCCGGCGTCCCAACCGTCGCTGTCCACGGTGCCAGCAGTACTATTGGCGGGGCTGGGGCTGCTCCTCAGAGGGAGCTCCTGCGAGGAGAGACCCTGTCACTCCCCGCACTGGGTGTCCAGGACCGCCCACCCCCACCAAGCCTCATCTCAACATCATCTGGAGAAGCAGCCTTACTAGCAGTTCCATGTGGGACAGAAGGGCCCTCAGCCTCTACCCCAGACTCAGGAGGCAAGCGGAGGTAGGCAGGGCTCAGTGGGAAGCGCCTGCCTAGAATCAGGAGGCCCTGGGTTTCCTCCCAAACAGGAGCATGTAGATCTGAAAATCCTCCATTTCTTTTGTTTTTCAGATTATACACTTTCTCCGTCTACTTGTCCTCCAAAGAGATGTTTCTGTGGCCATTACTGGGGGTTTGAACTCACTGCCTTGCATAGCTCTACCACTTACGCCATACCTCAGCCCTGCTTTTTGCTAGTTATTTTAGAGATGCAGTCTAGGAAACATTTCTAACTGGGATGAACCCGAATTCTTCTTAAGTAGCCAGAATTACACATGTAAGCCACTGGCACCAGGCAAATTTTTTTTTTTTGGTCGGTTGTGGGGACTCTGGGCCTGGGCGCTGTTCCTGAGCTCTTCAGCTCAAGGCAAATGCTCTACCATTTGAGCCACAAGGCCACTTTAGGTTTTCTGATGATTAATTGGAGATAAGAGTCTCATGGACTACTTTCCTGCTTAAGCTAGCTTTCAACCTAAATCCTCAGATCTCAGCCTCCTAAGTAGCTAGGATCACAGGCACCGGAAGGCAAGATTTAAGTGATTAACTTAGTTTTGGGAACTCTAGTTTACTTTTTTCTTTTTTTGTTCAGTTGTGGAGCTTGAACTCTGGGCCTGGGCACTGTCCCTCAGCTCTTCAGCTCAAGGCAAGCGCTCTGCCACTTGAGCTACAGTCACTTCCGATTTTCTGGTGGTTTATTGGAGATAGGAGTCTCATGGTCTCTCCTGCCAAGGCTGGCGTTGAACCATGATCCTCAGATCTCAGCCTCCTGGATAGCTAGGATTACAGGCGTGAGCCACTGGTGCCCGGCGAGAACTCTTAGTTTTAAAAAAAAGTTACAGAGGCTGGGCACTGGTGGCTCAGGCCTGTGATCCTAGCTACCCAGGAGGCTGAGATCTGAGGGTTGAGATTTGAAGCCAACTGGAGCAGGAAGGTCCATGACTCTTATCTCTAATTAAACACCAGAAAACAAGAAATGCAGCTTTTGGCTCAAAGTGGTAGAAAACTAGCCTTGAGTAAAAGAGCTCAGGAACAGTGCCTAGGCCCCAATTTCAAGCGCCAAATCCATTTTTTAAAAAAATGGGGGTTGTGAAGGTGGCTCAGTGATAAGAGTGCTTGTCTCACATGCATGAGGCCCTGGGTTGGATTCCTCAGTACCACTAAGAAAAAAAAAGCCGAAGTGGCGCTGTGGCTCAGTGGTAGAGTGCTAGCCTTGAGCTGAAGAACTAAGGGACAGCCCCCAAGACCAACCAAAAAAAAAAAAGGTGGCTCGCGCCTATAATCCTAGCTACTGAAGAGGCTGAGATCTGAGGATCATGGTTCAAAGCCAGCCCGGGCAGAAAAGTCTGTGAGACTCTTCTCTCCAATAAACCACTAGAAAACCGGAAGTGGTGTTGTGGCTCAAGTAGTAGAGTGCTCACCTTGAGCTGAAGAGCGCAGAGATAGCGCACAAACTAAGAGTTCAAGCCCCATGACCAACAACAAAAAAAGATACAAAACCTGGAGACAGCCTAAATACAAAGTCAAAGTAGGCAATTACTATCCAAAGCAGCCAGCTAAGCTCTCTGCTCTTGTCACTCAAGTGCATTATTTGCCAATAGGGGCAACATTCTATGTGGTACAAAGCAGCTTACCTACCACCTAGCAAGTGAAGAACAAACCAGTGCCTCAATTCTGCCTCCTGAAATCACTAGATCCAGCTAGTGTAACATGAATGAAACCAGTGAAGTCTGAGCCCCACCACAGTTCTGGCCCAAAGGCCCACAGCTTTCTCATTAAGGCAAAGAAACCTCTATTCACGTAAGATTTGGGGCATAGGTACTGTAGGATCCCTAAAGACTTACACATGCGGTAGGCTACCCCAGCTCCCTCTCTACCTCTCACACGTGCTCATCTTCAAAATGGGGGTGAGAATTAGCACCTACCTATCCTCTAAAGCGCCCCTAACAGCAGCTGGCTACAGGATGCACTGGCCACTCTTTTTTTTTTTTTTTTTTTTTTGTCGGCCGTGGGGCTTGAACTCTGGGCCTGGGCGCTGTCCCTCAGCTCTTCAGCTCAAGGCCAGCGCTCTACCACTTCAGCTACAGCACCACTTCCGGTTTTCTGGTGGTTTATTGGAGATAGGAGTCTCACGGTCTCTCCTGCCCGGGCTGGTTTTGAACCGCGATCCTCAGATCTCAGCCTCCTGAGTAGCTAGGATTACAGGCGTGAGCCACCAGCGCCCGGTGCACTGGCCACTCTTAAAGGGCAAGCAGTAACAAACATTCTCCACTAATTTTGAATTTGGTCATTAGTAGACAAGCCTGCACGGTCTGTTTTTATTTTTCTTTTTTTTTTTTTTGGGTCCGGTCGTGGGGCCTGAACTCTGGGCCTGGGCGCTGTCCCTCAGCTCTTCAGCTCAAGGCTAGCGCTCTACCACTCGAGCCACAGCGCCACTTCCGGCTTTTTTTCATTTTGCTTATGTGGTGCTGAGGAATCGAACCCAGGGCCTCAGGCATGCAAGGCAAGCGCTCTACCACTGAGCCACCTTCCCAGCCCGTTTTTATTTTTCTTAAAGAGATTTTTGTTGTTTTGTTTTTGGCGTTTAGGGAGGACCATGGGGTAGGGGGGAAATTCAGGGCCTTCCACTTGCTAGACAGGTACTGCATCACTTGAGCTATGCCTCCAGACCAAGCCTGCACGGTCTATCAAAGCTTTAAGAACCACTCCCCACTCTGAGCTAAGTTCACAAGAAACTGACTCTAGCCAGACTACTGCCTGAGGTCATAGCCAGTAAACAAACCCTCCCAGACCCTACTGGTCCCAGGGAGGGCACTTAATCAAGAGACTCGGGTCTCACACCCGCACGGTACCTCCTTCGGATATGGGATATAGCCAGCATAAGCCAAGACGAAGGTGCAGAATTTGTTGAAATCCTCCACAGTCCTCCGCCTCTTGTAACCGGGAGAGTACTCCTGTTAAAGGGGAGACAAGGGATTGGGGTGAAGGAGAGGTTCCAAAGTGAAATCCCACAAACAAGGAAGCAAGCTGAAACTCCTACTGATCACCCAGAATGCTGCTGGACTTACAGTCTAGAAAACAAGATAAGCAAAGTTCAGGTCAAGAAAAAACTCTTCAGAAGGGTAAACGAGGAGTATTCAGATTGTTGTGCCAAGAACACTGGAAACCAGCTAGAAGATAAAAACCTGTACAGAAAGTCCAGCTCCAGGTGCCCAAACAGCATTTTTTTACCCTATCTATTGGTCCCTGCAGGCCTATCGGGAGTTCTATTAACCACGTTATTGTTACAGATTTTCCATTTTGAAAAGAAACTCCCGCTGCAGCTGTACTGAAAGCGCAAGAAGTGATTCCAAACCCGGAATCGCTTATCCTCCGGCCTCCTCGACCACCACGCAGCCAGGGCGGGGGAGGGCGCGGCCCCACTGCCCAGGGGACACTCCCCCCCCCCCCCGCAGGGTCCGGTGGGGATGCGGGGCAAGCCGGCTTCCGGCCTCTCGGGAGGCGGCGGGGAACGTTCCCGCTGTTTGGGCGCACACTTAGGGTTCTGCTCCCGAGTTCCAACGCCATCGGACGCGGGAGCACCCACCCCGATTTTGTCCCGAGGGCGAGACTGTGCGGCCCTCGACCCGGGTGCTCGGTCCGCCCCACCCCCGCTGCCCTCCGGGCCTCCCCGGGCGTTTGGGCCGAGCCCCAGGCTGCGGGCCAGGCCCAGGAGCTCCCCAGGCCCCTCCCGTGGCGGGGCGGGGAAGAGCCCGCAACACGCCCCGCAAAGCTGCACTTCGGAAATGCTCGCCGCGCGCCCGGCACCGCGCTCGCCCCCGCCCCGCGCTCCCGCCGCCCCAAACTCGGGGACAACTTTAACTTGGCGGGGCCCGAGGACGAGGGGCGGAGGCCCCGCACCCGCGGCGAGGCGGCGCGGGCGGAGACGGGCGGGCCAGGAACCCGCCCTCCCTCGGGGAGGCGGAGGGCGCGCGGCGCCCCACGCCAGGCCCGGAAGGTGCGGGGCCCCGCCGCGGGGTGCGGGCGCGGGACGCCGGCGAGGTTCAGGCACCGCGACGCCGGGGAGACCCGGCGAACCGCAGCGAGCCGCGGCGAGGGCGGCGGGCGCCGCGCCCCATCTGCCCCCGTCCTCCCGCGCACCCGCCCGCGTCGCCGGCCCGCACCCGGAGCCCCGCCAATGAGGGGGCCGCGCGGGGGGCGGCGCGGAGGACCGAGGCCCGGTCCCCGGAAGGAGGGAGCGAGGGCGGAGCCAGGCGGGGGCGGGCAAGCTCGCGGGGGTGGGGACCCCGAAACCGCGGACCCCCACACCGGCGGGGCGGGGGCGGCGGCCGCGCGCGGCGCCAGGGGGCGGGGCGCGGCCCGGGGGATGGGGCGGCGGGGCCGCGCGGCGCCGAGCCGTTCTGAGGGGCCCGCGGCGGCCCGGGGGAGGGGGGGGAGGGCGAGACGGGGCAGGAAAGGGGGACGGGGTCCTCCAAGAGGAGCGGCGCCGGGCCGCATCCCGGGGCTCGGGGAGGCGAAGGCCGGCGTGAGGGGCGGGGGGCGCCGCCGGCCCCGGGGCTACGCGAAGCCGGGGAGCGGCGTCCCCGGGGCGAGGGGTGGGCGCGGGGCCCGCGGGCCCGGCACGGGGGGCCGCCGGCGCCCGGGCGCGGAGGGAAGGCGGGGGGGGGAGGGGAGGGCGGGCCGGGCGGCCTCCCGGGGTCGGGCTCCCCGCGACCCCGCTCCGGGGGGCGGAGGGCCGGCCAGCGGCGGCCGGGGCAGGGCGATCGGGCGCAGCTCGCACTCACCTCAGGGTGGAAGGCGGCGGCGCAGGAGTCGGAGTCCATGTTCCGGGCGGGGGGCGGCGGCTGCGGGAGTGCAGGAGCCGGGCTGAGGGCGCAGAGGCGCCGGGCGCTCGGGAACGGGGGCTCCGGCGGCCGCGACGGCGAGGGTGGACCCGGGAAGGGTCGCCCCGGCTGGAGGTGACCAGAGGCTCGGCGTGTCGCGTCCCAGGCTCGGTGCTCCGGGACTGGCGGCTTCACAGCGAGCAGAGTGGGCGATGCAGCTCCCGCGGCGGAGAGGCGGGAGAGGCGCTGCGGGGGGCGGCGGCGGCGGCGAGCGGGAACCCGACCGGCTCCCCGACCTGACGCCCAGTTCGGCTCGTGTCTCGGGAGGGAGGGCGGGAGCGCCGTGAGGCCTGTCGGGAAATGTAGTTCTGGCTCCGCCAGAGGGGGCGGGGCGCGCGCGGCGCCGCGCATTGTGGGAGTTGCAGTTCTTGGCGCGCTGCCATGGCGTGTGCGGAGGGCGTCTCCGAACTCCAAGTCCCATGGGGCTCCGCGGCGAGCGCCGGCTGCGGGGGCGGTACCTCAGGACTGGCGGCCCCGAGCAGGGGAAGTGCGGGGGCTCGCGCCGCTCGGCCGGTGGGGGAGGGGCGGCACGAGCGGCTGCGCCTCGGCCTCCGCGCAGGCTGGGCGGGGGCGGGGGTGACCGTGCGGGGTGGGGGCAGCTTCCCGGGCCTGCGGGGGGCGGGGCCGCCCCGCCTCCTCCGGTGGGGATGGAGGGTCGCCCTTTGTGGGGGCCGGGGGGCGGGAGCGGTGGGTGTCCCCGCAGCCCTGGCGGGAATGGGGCCGGGCGCTGACGTCCCGGAGGGCGGAGCGCGCTTGTTTTCCCGGTGGCGGGGTCCGCCCGCCCCCCCCCCCCCCCCCCCCGCTTCCCTCCCCGCCGGAGTCGCGGAGCCGCTGGGCCGGGCGGGCGGACGCGGCGCCCGGTGCTGTCGAGCCTTTGCGGTCGTTTGAAGGGGGCCACGCCGAGCGCGGAGCGGCGCCTGGGCAGCGGTTGGCGGCTTCGGAGGCCGGCGGTTTGGCGGCAGGGGGCGGGGCGGAAGTGGGCCATGGGCGTCCGGAGGCCCGGCGCGGCCGGGACGGCGCCGGCGGCCCGCGCGCTGCCCCGGGCACCTGGGCTGTGCCCTGCGGGGAGCCTGGCTCAGCGCCGCGGCGCCCCGCGCCCTCAAACCCAGAGCACGAGGCCCGGCCCGCACACCGGCGTTTGCCGTGGCTCTGCCGTGATTTGTGCCCCGCGGAAGCCCGACGGACCCTCCGGAGGCGACACACCGAGGTGCTTTACCAGATCATTCACCGGTCACAGGCGATAAAGCGGGGGTCGCCCGTGGGACTTCATTACCAGCTGCTTCCAGGATTGTTTTGGAGCCTCAGATTGGGAATGGTATCTGACTGCTGTGGCCCGAGCGAAAAGTCCCCGAGTTAGCCAGTGTTAG
The DNA here is from genome assembly GCF_019054845.1 of Dipodomys spectabilis. Lineage (NCBI taxonomy): Eukaryota > Metazoa > Chordata > Mammalia > Rodentia > Heteromyidae > Dipodomys > Dipodomys spectabilis. Next base: position 101,234 of record NW_024870865.1, on the reverse strand, counting down.
CCCAGCAGCCACTCTCCTGAATACAAAAGGGCTTCACCGGGGCGTGGTGACCCTAGGAGGGCAAGAGGAGGGGCCGACCCCGGCCCTGGCCTCGGCCTGGCGGCCAGCCGGGGATGCAAAGGTGGAGCCTGTCTCTAAAACCCAAAAACAATAGGGAAGAACGTAGGCGTAGAGGATCCTTTTGACCGTTTAAGGGTACAAACCGAAACTCTCCTAACTTTACACAGATGGGATTTTTTTTAAACACTTGGTCTTCCCTAAGGTAACTCGTTCGCTTAGCAAACTTTAACTCTTTCTCACACGTTCAGATCGAGCCTGAGGGTGTAAAGCAGTGGTAGTGCAGAATTAGAATTCAGGAGGCCCTAGGTTTGGTCCCCAGATGTACAAATCAGATGCCAGTAGCACGAGCCTGTAATCCTGAGGCTGAGACCTGGCAGATCAGGGCTCCTCGCCAACACACAAAAAAGTCAGTGACTCAGTCTGCAATTAACCAACCAAATGCCTGACTGAAGATGTGATCAAGCAGTAGGGTGCCAACCATGGTCAGGCCAGCCAGGCCCTGAGTTCAAGCCCCAGTGCCAGCAAAAATAAAACTCAGAGTTAAAGCACTTGCTGAGAGTAATTTCTCTTGTTGGCAAAACAGTATAGAGACTTCAGGGGCCAATATAGAACCACTCATCTCTGTAAAGGACAATCGCAGACCTAAGTGTTCATTCCTTCAGATATTCAATATTTCATGTATATCAGTGAACAATTCATAATACACACACACACACACGTCCCACTGGTATTGTGTTGGTTGCTGTGTCTCACCCAGGAGCTCCATTGGTGGAAAGGGAGCTTTTCATTTTCTTTCTTCCTTTTGCCTCTCAATCTCTCTTAGAAATTTAGTCCTTCAGGCTGGAGCCGTCAGTCAGATGGCAGAGCACCCGCCTAGCAAACACAGTACCAACCCTACCAGAAAAAAAAAAGAAATTTAGCCCTTTGGGATAATTTTGAATATTAATTGTCTATTACCTATCTCCAGCAAAAGAGGACCATAACACTATAACTGACCCAAACTCAGTAATGACTGACCAGGCACAGCTGATTTTCTTTGAGTGACAGAGAAGTTGTAAATAAATTTATTGCCAAGGTGGGCTTAAGGATAGGGCAAATGTAGAATCCCTTGAGTGGTTTAAAAGCATTACCATCAACCACTATACCTAGGTCCTTGGAGTCTATGATTCTTTTTTTTTTTTTTTTTTTGGGGGGGGGTGTCTGGTCATGGGGCCTGAACTCTGGGCCTCGGCGCTGTCCCTCAGCTCTTCAGCTCAAGGCTAGCGCTCTACCATTTGAGCCACAGCGCCACTTCCAGCTTTTTTCTTTTTGCTTATGTGGTGCTGAGAAATCGAACCCAGAGCCTCAAGCATGCAAGGCAAGCGCTCAGCCACTGAGCCACCTTCCCAGCCCCTCTATGATTCTTTTCTGCTTTTAAAAAAAAAAATAAATTATACCTGCTGCTTGAGTGCAAATTCTCAGATGATTGTAATTGCTTAGGAAAGGCGGGTTAGAAGCCAGCATGAGCACAGGTTGTGACAAGTTAAAAATACTCAGAATACCATGGTTTCCTAGTAAGTAACTTGAGAATGTAGTTATTTTAACTGAGTTACCAAATATAGCTTCACTTTCCTATACTAACTCCACCACCTTCACTTGGGGGAATGCTCAAGAAGGAAGCTTTCTGCTTCCCTATTAAAGCTGGCTCTTGAATATGAATTTTACAAAAGGTTTATTTTTCCCAGAATAACTTTCTGATCTTTCATCTTCTTACTAGCTAAAATTGATGTATTCTTGTGAATTACTTCTGCTCTCCTCTATCCCGTTTGTAGATGGGGAGGAGGAGGGCATGTGTGAGTGAAATTCTCAATATCTCACTGTTCCCAACTTGTAGAATACCTGTGTGCCAACAATGACATTCATAATTTATAGACTGTAATGTCAACTATTTACATTCAGGAGAATATACATAAACTGCCAAGTACAGAAGACACTAACATCCTTACTAACAGAATATAAAGGTAATAGCCATCGGAGACAATGCTTTTACCTACATCACCTTGCAACACATATAAATGCAGTTAACTGATTGAGAACACTGAAAAACTTCTTTAAAAGATTATGCATATGTCAAGCCAGGCTCCAGTGTCACATGCCTGTAATCCTAGCTATTCAAGGGTCTGAGATCTGAGGATGGAGGTTTGAAGCCAGCCCCAGCAAAAAAAAAAAAAAGTATGTGATCTCCAATTAACCAGCAAAAAGCTGGAAGCGGAGGTGTGGGCTCAAGTGGTAGAGTGCTTGCCTTGACAGAAAAAGCTAAGGGAGAGCACAAAGACCTGAGTTCAAGTCCCATATACACACACACAATCTGGAGTGCTTATAATTCTAGTATAGTTTCACCACAACAGTGATTTCACACTGTAGAGAATAATGGTTTGGTTCCGTTTGGTTTAGTAAATCCTAGGGCTTGAACTCTGGATCTGGGCACTGTCCCTGATCTTTTACTCGAGGCTAGCACTCTTCCAATTGAGCCACAGCAACACTTCCAGCTTTTTTGTGTATGTGGTACTTAGGAATCCAACCCTGGGCTTCATGCATGCTAGGCAAGCACTCTACCACCAACCCACATTCCCAGCCCATGTAGTGAATAGTTTTCATATCCCAGTTTTTAACTTAGAAGAGCTAGACAATGTGCTGGGTTGGTTGCTTAATCAGAATTCCAAACACAGCTGATAGGTCTAAATCTGGACCTTTCTATTCTTGCCACATTCCTTTCCTGACTGACCCTATACATGGGGTTTCAGATCTTGCCTGTTAGGTCCTAATATCAATAACAAGCTTTATTTTTTCTTTATTGAACATAGAGCCATGCTAAGCAAGCACTCTCACTATTGAGCTACATCTGAATTTCATTTGGAACGTGTGTGTGTGTGTGTGTGTGTGTGTATGGTTTTTTTTTGGGGGGGGGGAGGGGTCTGGTCGTGGGGCCTGAACTCTGGGCCTGGGCGCTGTCCCTCAGCTCCTCAGCTCCAGGCTAGTGCTCTACCACTTGAGCCACAGGGCCACTTCTGGCTTTTTTCTTTTTGCTTATGTGGTGCTGAGGAATCGAACCCAGGGCCTCATGCATGCAAAGCAAGCTCTCTACCACTGAGCCACTTTCCCAGCCCTTTTTTTTTTTTTTTTGGTCGGTCATGGTGCTTGAACTCTGGGCTTGGGCGCTGTCCCTGCACTCTTCAGCACAAGGCAGGCACTCTACCACTTGAGCCACAGCACCACTTCTGGTTTTCTAATGATTTATTGGAGATAAAAGAGTCTCACGGACTTTCTTGGCCGGGCTGGCTTTGAACCGCAATCCTCAGATCTCAGCCTCTTGAGTAGCTAGGATTACAGGCATGAGCCACCGGCGCCTAGCTTCATGAGACTCTTATCTCCAAATAACAACCAGAAGTGATGCTGTGGCTCAAGTAGTACGCTTGCCTTGAGCTGAAGAGCTGAGGGACAATGCTGAGGTCCAGAGTTCAAGCCCTGGGACTGACAAAAATGAAAAGACTGGTGTTCTCCCTCTTGAGCCATGCTTCCACTTCCAGCTTCTTGCTGGTTAATTGAAGAGAGTCTCACAGACTTGGACTTTCCTGCTGGGGCTGGCTTAGAACTAGAATTCTCAGAACTCAGACTCCTGAGTACTGTGAGGAATGAGCCACTGAGGCCCAGCTGAGTCTGGAGGATTTGATCCTCAGATTTCAGCCTCTCAGCCTCTCCAGTGATCAAATTTGTAGCCTCTATTTGATGGGATGAGCCATAGGGCCCAGGTACACCCTCCTTCTTGGGCAAACTTTTCATAGTGAAATCCACAGGACTTAAGTGTACCGTGTGTGTGTGTGTGTGTGTGTGTGTGTGTGTGTGTGTGTGTGTGTGTGTGTTTCCCTTTGGCTGGTTGCGGTGGGCTTGGCCAGGTACTGACCCTGAGCTCTTTTGCTCAAGGTTAACTTGGAGCCACAGGTCCACTTCTGGTATTCTGGTGGTCAATTGTAGATAAAAGTCTCAAGGGGCTGGGAAGTTGGCTCAGTGGAAGAGTGCTTGACTTGCATGCATGATTCCTCAGCACCACTTAAACAGAAAAAGCCAGAAGTAGTGCTATGGCCCAAATGGTAGAGCACTAGTCTTGAGCTGAAGAGCTGAGGGACAGAGTTCAGGCACCGCAACCAACAACAACAAACAAGTCTCAAGTACTTTCCTGCCCAGCCAGCTTTGAACCACAATCCTCAGATCTCATTCTCCTGAGTAGATAGGATTTTTGGCATGAGCCACTGGTGCCTGGCTTAAGTATATTATGTTTTTGTTCAAAATCACAGAGTAAGCATTCTACATTGTTAATGTTCAAAAATGTAGTAAGTTAGGCACCGGTGGCTCACACCTGTAATCCTAGCTACTCAGGAGGCTGAGATCTGAGGATGACAGTTCAAAGCCAGCCCAGGCTGGAAACTCCAGGAGACTCTTATCTCTAATAAAGGAAGTGGCGCTGTGGCTTGAGTTGTAGCGTGCTAGTCTTGAGCTGAAGAGCTGGGGGACAGTGCCCAGGCCCAGAGTTCAAGCCCCACAACTGACAAAAAAATGTAATAAAATGTTGGAGGCATGGCTTAGATGACAAGAACACCAGCCAGTGAGTGAAAGTGAGATATGGAATTCAAATCCCCATCTCAGAAAAAAAAAGATATATATATATATATATATATATAAAATATGTATATATATATTGTGTGTGCCCATACCTTATATATGCATGTATATGTATGTTATATACAGTGTGTGTTTATAAAGCTGAGTGCTGGTGGCTCATGCTGCCTGTAATCCTAGCTACTCAAGAGGCTGAGATCTGAGGATTGCAGTTCAAAGACAGCCTGGGCAGGAAAATCTATGAGACTCTTTTTGTTGTTGTTGTTGTTGTTGGTCATGGGGCTTGAACTCTGGGCCTGAGAGCTGTCCCTCAGCTCTTCAGCTCAAGGCTAGCGCTCTACCACTTGAGCTACAGTGCCACTTCTGGTTTTCTGGTTTATTGGAGATAAGAGTTTCCCGGACTTTCCTGCCTGGGCTGGCTTTGCAGTCCTCTGATCTCAGCCTCTTGAGTAGCTAGGATTACAGGCATGAGCCACTGGCATGGGACCAGACTCTTATCTACGATTAACCAATAGAAAACCAGAAGTGGAGCTATTGCTCAAAGTGGTAAAGTGTTATCTTTTGTTTTTTTGTTTTTTGGCCAGTCCTAGGGTTAGACCTCAGGGTCTGGGCACTGTCCCTGAGCTTCTTTTGCTCTAGGCTAGCACTTTTTTTTTTTTTTTTTTTTGTGGGTCCGGTCGTGGGGCCTGAACTCTGGGCCTGGGCGCTGTCCCTCAGCGCTTCAGCTCAAAGCTAGCACTCTACCACTTGAGCCACAGCGCCACTTCCGGCTTTTTTCTTATGTGGTGCTGAGGAATCGAACCCAGGGCCTCGAGCATGCAAGGCAAGTGCTCTGCCACTGAGCCACCTTCCCAGCCCCTAGGCTAGCACTCATCACTTGAGCCACAGCACCACTTCCACTTTTTCTGTGTATGTGGTAGTGAGGAATCCAACCCATGGCCACATGCATGCTAGGCAAGCACTCTACCACTAACCCACAGTCCCAGCCCACAGAGTTCTATCTTTGAACAAAAGAGCTCAGGAAGAAACCCTATGACTGGAAAAAAAAAAAAAAATATATATATATATATATATGGGGGGGGTCATGGGGTTTGAACTCTGGGCCTGGGTGCTATCCCTCAGCTCTTCCACTTGGGCCACAGCGCCACTTCCAGTTTTTTGGTGGTTTATTGGAGATGAGTCACAGGCTTTCCTTCCCGAACTCAGATCTCAGCCTCCTGAATAGCTAGGATTACAGGCCTGAGCCACCGACACCTGGCTTATATATGTATTATGATAAAAAAAACTCGGGGCTGAGATCTGAGGATCACTGTTCAAAGCCAGCCTGGGCAGCAAAGTCCACGAGACTCTTCTCTCCAATAAACTACTTTAAAATGGAGTTGTGGCTGAAGTGATAGAGCAATAACCTTGAGCAAATAAAGCTCAGGTACAGTGTGCAGGCCCTGAATTCAAGCCCCAGGACCCACTTGGTGTGCATGCGCACACACATGCACATGCACACACACATTTGCACATGTACACATACATACAAACAAGAAAGAAAATGCAGGCAAAAGCAGTAGATACAAACCTAAGTACCCTGGGAAAATAAGCCCACAATTCTTTTCTAGGCAAATGAACACATTTAACAAATTGGGTCACACTGAGCAATCTGGATATTCACTGAGTATCTTTCCATTTCAGTAAGTATTTACAGCATTATTCTCCAAGGCTACATAAGTTGATAAACATTCAATAAAAGCTCTGATGTTAGAAAAAGAAAACACAGGGCTGGGAAGGTGGCTCAGTGGTAGAGTGCTTGCCTTGCATGCCTGAGACCCTGAGTTCAATTCCTCAGCACCACATAAGCAGAAAAAAAAGCCAGAAGTGGCGCTGTGGCTCAAGTGGTAGAGCACTAGCCTTGAGCTGAAGAGCTGAGGGATAGCACCCAGGCCCAGAGTTCAGGCCCCACGACCGGACCCAAAAAAAAAAGAAAACACATACTCAGCTCTCCCATTTTATAGTTACATTTTAATGACAAATTTGTGAAAGTAAATATGCCATATTTTTATTACTGTAGGTCAGTTGCTTAAGAATTTATTTTTACAGTACAAAACTAATTTTTCCATTAATGTAACATACAACATCTCTAGCTGATTTTTCAGTTCCAGCCACGTATGACCTGCATTAACGTGACCAGTTAAAATGAACAATACTTTTTTTGTAAAAACAAAAATTTCAGGACATTGGTAGCTCACACCTATAATCCTAACTACTCAGGAGACTGAGTTCTAAAGGTCATGGTTTGAAGCTAGCCCAGAGGAGAAAAGTCCTGTGAGACCACCCCTCTCCCCACTCCACACACTTATCTCCAATTAACCAACAAAAAGATGGAAGTGAAGGTAGAGGGGTGAAGGCCATCCGTGAGGGCAAGAGCCTGAGGCTCTGAGTTCTGCCCCAGCACACACACACAGAAATTATAGAGTAATATAATTTGTGCAATGCCACCTATCTTCAAAGCAAATCCAAGTTATAATTAAAGATCAATTTTAGATGTATATTTTTTGCTGATCTTGGGGCTTGAACCCAGAGCCAGGGCTCTTTTACTGGAGCCACAGCTCTACCTGTGGTGCTTAATTGGCGATGAGTTTCTGACTTTGAACCTCCCTCCTCAGATCTCAGCCTGAGTCACTCAGATGACTGGTGTAAAGCACCAGCGCCCGGTGGATTTAATTTTAGGATTTTAAAAAGAAAGGGAGCATTACCGACGTGCTCTGGACTGCGGCAAGGTGGCAAGGCTGGCGCAAGGGAAACGGGCCGCTCTCCCCCACCTCCCCTCCCGCACACCGCGCCGTCCGCGGTGGAGCGCGCTGGCGGGGGCCGGCCCGCTCGGGAACGCCCGGCGCCGGCCCGGCAGCGCGCAGGCCTTCTATGGGCATGGGCAGCCGCCGGTCCCCGCGGGCCGGCCACCGAGCCGCCGGGCCTCCCTCCCGGGCTGCCCCGGAGGTGTGGACCGGGGCATTCTCAAGACCGGGATAGCGGAGGGAGGCCGCGGGTCATCTGAACGGAAGGAGACAAGATGTCTCCTCCCGAGCCGAGCCTGCGCCCCACCAGCAGCGCTGGGCGGCTCCGGGGCCCGGCCACCGTGGGTGGGCGCCCTCCGCGGGAGCGCGGCCCCGCGGCGGGGGGGGGGCAGGCGGAAACCCCCCAGGTTTTCTTGGAGTGCAGTCGGGTTTCTCCGGAGAGCGACCTCCCCGTAGTTTTTCAAAGCGACCAAGGGAACTAAAACACGGAGACGCCCCTCGCCGCCCGGACGGCGGGGCCTCGGCGGCCCGGCCCCCCGCTGACCTTGACCCGTCTTTGCAGCCCGAGGAGCCCGGCCCGGGCGGCCGGTGACTCAGAAAGCTCCCGCGTGCTGTGGGGCGGGCCGCGGAGCGCGCCCCACACCCGGACCCGTCTACCCACACACGCGCCCCGGAAAAACGTCTGCGGGACGCTCGGGACTCGGCCCCGCCCCGCCGCTCGGCCTAAACCTGCCCTCGACGGGGTTAGGCAACCCCCCTGGGGACGTAGTGAAACTCCATGGAAAAGCCAGGGCCCCGGGACGCCCGGGGCTCGCGGGGGGCGCCCGGGGTGGGGGCGGGCGACCGGCGCGAGAGGCTGGCACCGGATTCGGCTCCGCAGCCGGGCGGGGTGGGTGGCGGGGCAGATCCCGGAGGCCCCGGATCCCGGCGCGCGGGACCCACGGCTCGTCACCCGCCGTGCCCGGCTCGGCGTCACGACGGAAGCGGCAGGAAGCCCCAGAAGGGCGGGGAGGGAGCGGGCGCGGGCGGCAGTGACTCAGTCGGGAGGCCCAGGGGGGGCGGGCGCGCGGAGCTCCGCCAGGCGGCCGGCCGGGCCCGCAGGGGTTAAGTGGGCGTCGCCGCCCCGGCCCCGCCCCCCGGGCCGCGGCGCCAGGCCGTATTTATAGCGGCGGAGCCCGGCGCGCCGCCGCGTCTCCCCCGGCAGCGCCATGGAGCGGCCGGCGCCCCTGGCCGTGCTTCCGTTTTCGGACCCCGCGCACGCCCTGAGCCTGCTGCGCGGCCTGAGCCAGCTCCGCGCCGAGCGCAAGTTCCTGGACGTGACCCTGGAGGCGGCGGGCGGGCGCGACTTCCCGGCCCACCGCGCCGTACTGGCGGCCGCCAGCCCCTACTTCCGCGCCATGTTCGCCGGGCAGCTGCGCGAGAGCCGCGCGGAGCGGGTGCGCCTGCACGGCGTGCCGCCCGACATGCTGCAGCTGCTGCTGGACTTCAGCTACACCGGCCGCGTGGCGGTGAGCGGCGACAACGCCGAGCCGCTGCTGCGCGCCGCCGACCTGCTGCAGTTCCCGGCCGTGAAGGAGGCGTGCGGCGCCTTCCTGCAGCAGCAGCTCGACCTGGCCAACTGCCTGGACATGCAGGACTTCGCCGAGGCCTTCAGCTGCGCGGGGCTGGCCAGCGCCGCGCAGCGCTTCATCCTGCGCCACGTGGGCGAGCTGGGCGCCGAGCAGCTGGAGCGGCTGCCGCTGGCGCGCCTGCTGCGCTACCTGCGCGACGACGGGCTGTGCGTGCCCAAGGAGGAGGCGGCCTACCAGCTGGCGCTGCGCTGGGTGCGCGCCGACCCGCCGCGCCGCGCCGCGCACTGGCCGCAGCTGCTGGAGGCCGTGCGCCTGCCCTTCGTGCGCCGCTTCTACCTGCTGGCGCACGTCGAGGCCGAGCCGCTGGTGGCGCGCTGCCCGCCCTGCCTGCGCCTGCTGCGCGAGGCCCGCGACTTCCAGGCCGCGCGCTTCGACCGCCACGACCGCGGGCCCTGCCCCCGCATGCGCCCGCGCCCCTCCACCGGCCTCGCCGAGATCCTCGTCCTGGTCGGCGGCTGCGACCAGAACTGCGACGAGCTGGTCACCGTCGACTGCTACAACCCGCAGACGGGCCAGTGGCGCTACCTGGCCGAGTTCCCCGAACACCTGGGCGGGGGCTACAGCATCGTGGCGCTGGGCAACGACATCTACGTGACAGGTGGGTGCGGCGGGGTCCCCGGCTCTCCCGGGCGCTCACTCGGGCTCCGCAGGCGACACCCACGGAATCCGAGGGCCGCGCCGGGTTCCTGCGGTTACTGTGTTTTTTTTTTTTTTCTTTTTGGAGAAAATCAAGGTTTCCTGCTCTAAAGGCGGCGTGCGGCGGCGGCGCCGTCCCGTGTCAGGTGACCAGCGCCCTTTTCTGTTTTGTGGACAGGGTCACCCTCCCGAGCTCTCTCCCGCCTGCGGTCACTTTCCGCCCACAAGAAGGGCCCCTTGTGCGCGCGGGGACAAGTGGCTGCTTGTGGGTCCGCGCGCCCGCGCCAGCGCCCGGCCCCTGCGGAGCCTCGCGGTCGGGGCGGTCACCCGCACGCACAATGGGAGCTTTCTTTCTCTCCCCGAGCCACGCGGGGGCAAGTCAGAGGCCGACCGACGCCGGGTGAGGCGGCCTCCCCCCCCCCCCCCGCCCCGCCCCGCCCCGCCGAGCCAGGGGATCGCGGGGCTGACTCAGTGGGCTGAGTGTCACCGGTGTGACAAGGTTCCTTGAGGGTGGCACCTGGGCCGGGCTGGGCGCCGTGGGTCACGTGGTGGTTAGGCTGAGGCCGCGACTGTAAACATGGTCACATGTTAAAGAGATTTTCTTCCAGTTACTTGGCCCAAACCCCAAAACCCTGCCGAGTCATGGTGGGCGGGCCGGCCTGCCCCGGAGCCGGGCTTCTCCCACAGTTTTCACCGTGGATGGAACCCTGTTCCTGCCCGAGGGAGGCTGCAGCCCGGGTGGGGCCGGCAGGGGCGTGCTCTGACTGCTATATAAGGGAAGAACCGACTGGGGCTGGCGCCGGCCCCGTCAGACAAAAAGGCACTACAGCCAGCTGGGCCTGGGTCACAGAAAGCCCCCTGGGTCAGTTCCCCAGCCAGCTGATGAAGAGGGCCCCCCCTGCCTGCCAAGGACAGCCTCCACCACCCCCCACCTGCAGCCCTCCTTTCAGCCCTCAGCTTCCATCCCTCTCTCCCGCTCCCTCTCTTCTGAGGCTCCCTCTCTTCTGAGGCCTGGCTGGTGGTTCTGAGCTGAGAACTCCCTCCCAGAACTGGCCAGTCCTGCCTGGCCTTCCCAGCGCCCTGTCACAAATGTCACAGCTGAGCAGCTAATCCTTTGAGTTTTAGGCAGGTGGCCATGTCATTCCATTCAGCTGCGGGTAGGGAATTTCCTGGGGCCCAGGAAGCCCCATTGAGCCGCCTCTGCAGCCGCTCCCCAGGGAAGGAATGGGACCAGATCTGTTCTGTAAGCTCTTTGTCTTCTCCTCCCAAAGCTCAGCTCAGGGCTGTGAAACAGACAGAATGTCTGCTCAGCCCCATGGTGCCAGGGAAAGACACCAGGGGGAAGGCCGCCAGGATTCCCGGAGTTCTTTCATGTTGGAGGCCGAGGTCGGTCTCCTGTCCTTAGTGGATCTGGTTTAATTTTATTTATGATGAAAACAGCATTGTTTTTCCTTCCCTTTTATTGGCACTGAGAGTTCAGGCAGGTTTGTGGCACTGGCCTTTAATCTCAGTTTTGTGGGAACAAGAGATAGAAGGATATTGTGATCCCCAGCAGGGTTTTAATCTTAGGCTTTTCCTGGTCAAAACCTTGAGACCTGCCGGGCGCTGGTGGCTCACGCCTGTAATCCTAGCTACTCAGGAGGCTGAGATCTGAGAATCGCGGTTCAAAGCCAGCCCGGGCAGGAGAGACCGTGAGACTCCTATCTCCAATAAACCACCAGAAAACCGGAAGTGGTGGTGTAGCTCAAGTGGTAGAGCGCTGGCCTTGAGCTGAAGAGCTGAGGGACAGCGCCCAGGCCCAGAGTTCAAGCCCCACGACCAACAACAACAAAAAAAACCTTGAGACCCTACCTAAAAAATAAACTAAAGCAATGGTTGGGGAGTGGAGCGGGCTCAAGCAGTAGAGCAAAGTCTCTGAGTTCATATCCCAGAACTCCCCCCAAAATGTGGAAGAGTACAGCATAAGAACAGCTTAGTGTTTTTTGAATGAAACCTCATGGCTCATTGCTGTAATCCCGAAGCCAAGATCTGAGGATCAAAGTTTCAAGCCAGCAGAAAATCCCAGAAACTTTTTTTCTCCAAGTAATCAGCAAGAAGCCAGAAGTGGAGGTATGCCTCAAGTGACAGACTGCTAGCCTTGAGCAAAAAAGCTAAAAGCAAGATACCTTGATTTCAAGCCTAGTACCAGCACACAAAAAATGAAAAGAAAAAAGAAACATACCCCTTGAACCTGCCAGAATCAAAACTAGAACCAAAGAGGTGCCTGGTAACGTGATTTTTCTGTTAGGCCTCTCTGCTTGTATGCTACCTGATCAACTTCACCCCTTTACTCTATCTTCCCCCTGCCTCCTTAAAACAACTCCTGCTAAGTACCTCACAGCCTGGATTCCTCTCATCTTGTCCTGGTATAGTCTTGGTAGCAAGTACACAAGAAGCTTAGAATTTGATAGACAAGTCCAGTTCTTCACCACTGCCCAGGAGAACTGACCCCGAGATGGAATGCTGTGGTACTGTCCAGGTGTTTGACAGTATTCGGGGTTCCTGAGACTGTGTTAGTTCAGACTTGTGCCCCAGGGCCTTGGTTTGATAGCAGCAGAGTTGGTGGTGGTCCTGCCCCAGCAGTGGTTGACATACACATTGCCTCAGTCTCAAGATGGGTTTTCTGGCCTGGGCCTTGGGAACTAGGGCAGGTGTTGGGTGACACCTGCTGAGGACAGTTCCTCTCCAGCCAGAGGCCCTCACAGATGTTCAGGGAGGCGCAGCTGGGTGACTCACCCCAGCAGGCTGACCCATCTGCCTGCTGTTTGTCCTGGCAGGTGGGTCCGATGGCTCCCGGCTCTATGACTGCGTGTGGAGGTACAACTCCAGTGTGAACGAGTGGACAGAGGTCGCGCCCATGCTGAAGGCCCGGGAATACCACAGCTCCTCCGTGCTGGACGGGCTGCTATACGTGGTGGCTGCCGATAGCACAGAGCGCTACGACCATACCGCTGACGCCTGGGAGGCTCTGCAGCCCATGACCTACCCCATGGACAACTGCTCCACCACCGCCTGCCGCGGCCGGCTCTATGCCATCGGCTCACTGGCCGGCAAGGAGACCATGGTGATGCAGTGCTACCACCCAGACACTGACCTGTGGTCGCTGGTGGACTGTGGCCAGCTCCCACCCTGGTCCTTTGCACCCAAGACTGTGACTCTGAACGGACTTATGTACTTCGTCAGGTGAGTATCCATGTGCCCGTATGTGCCCATGTGCTGCATCTGCAGCTTTGCTTAGCAGGCCCTGAGTCGAGGCTGCCAGCCTCCGTCTTCCCATTTCACAGGTAGGAAACAGGGTCAGAGAAGCTGGATCTCTTGACTCCAGGGAATTGTTCCACTCCTTTTCTCAGACCAGCTTCTGCAGCCCTCCAGGTTTTCTTCATCAAGCCACCCCACAGTCACTGGTAGGCTGTCAGAAGAGGCCTCTCTTCAGGCCCAGCAGGTGCAGGCATCTCCTCCACTGGGCCTGAAGCCCTGTCTGGTCACAGCATCTCCTTACTGGCGAGTGAGTGGACACGCAGGAGAGTGCCCACAGCTCCTCTGGAAATGCCCATGTTCTGTTCTTGTTGTTGTCAGTCGTGGGGCTTGAACTCTGGGCCTGAGCGCTGTTCCTCAGCTCTTCAGCTCAAGGCTAGCACTCTACCACTTGAGCTACAGCACCACTTCCAGTTTTCTGGTGGTTTATTGGAGATAAGAGTTTCATGGACTTTTCCTGCCCCCAGGCTGGCTTTGAACCGTGATCCTCAGATCTCAGCCTCCTGAGTAGCTAGGATTACAGGTGTGAGTCACCAGTGCCCGGCATGCCCATGTTCTTTTTTTTTTTTTTGCCAGTCCTGGGACTTGAACTCAGGGCCTGATGCCCATGTTCTTGTGTCTGCTATTTCCCTCCCCAGCCTATGCCTGGCTGAAACTATGGGGCCAAGGAAGGAAGGGGTGAGCATTAAGTTCCACTGTGGATCAAGTGGTAGAAGGCTAGCTCTGAGCAACCAGGCCCTGAGCTGAAGCCCCAGAATATCATTAATAAAAATTAAAAAAGGAGTGGAGTGGGCTGGGAATGTGGCTTAGTGGTAGAGCGCTTGCCGAGCATGCATGAAGCCCTGGATTCCATTCCTCAGCTTTACATACAAAGAAAAAGCTGGAAGTGGCATTGTGGCTCAAGTGGTAGAGTACTAGCCTTGAGCTAAAGAAGCTCAGGGACAGTGCCCAGGCTCTGAGTTCAAGCCCCAGGACAAGCAAAAAAAACCCTGATGCCAGGTGCCAGTGGCTCATGCCTGTAAACTTAGCTATTCAGAAGGCTGAAGTCTGAGGATCATGGTTCAAAGTCAGCCCAGGCAGAAAAATCTGAGAGTCTCTTCAATTAACCACCAGAAACTGGAAATGGAGCTGTGGTTCAGAGTGCTCAAGCACTAACTTTGAGCTCAGGGACAGTGCCCAGGCCTTGAGTTCAAGCTCCACAACACACACAGCTCAGGGACAGTGCCCAGGCCTTGAGTTCAAACACACACACACACACACAGAGCCAGAGGCCTGTAATCCTAGCTACTCAGGAGGCTGAAATCTGAGGATGGCCACTCAAAGCCAGTCTAAGCAGGAAAGTCAGTGATGAGACTCTTCATTTCCAATTAACCACCAAAAACTTGAAGTGCAGCTATGGCTCAAGAGGTAGAGTGAAAAAGCAAAGGGCTAGTGAGTGCCTATCTTGGGTTCAAGCCTCAGTACGAGTACACAAAGTCAGTCACAGCTTCTTCTACCTCCTTTTGGTGTGGGCCCCACAAACTGTCTTGCTTGCCTGAGCAGCACTGACCTTTCCAAACCCCCCAAAACAGGCAGTTCCTCCTCAAGGTGGGCAGGGAAAGGATCAGAGGGGTCACACAAGTGGCTGAAAGTGAAAGCCTGGAGCCTCAGCCAGCTGTGGTGAGTTATAAAACCACCTGGCTGGCTCTCCCCAGCACCCCTCCCCCAGGTGTCTTCAAGGAGGAGGTGGGGTGACTATAAATACAACTTTAGCCCCTCAGCAGTGGCTGCAGGCCCAGTACCTTGAGAACGTCCTTCTTGACCTGTGGTCCCGGAGCAAAATGTGTCCAAGGGCTGCTCTGCTCCCGGAACCTCCTGTCCCTCTTCCTATAATTGCTAAGCCTCTGGTGGAAGCACTGGGCACCTCCCTGCGGGCTGTTTGCTTTGGTTACCTAGAGAGATGGGAGGAGGCAGCTTCAGCCCCTCCCAATCCTCAGGAATCTGTGGAAAAGGAAGGAGGGATCATCTGACAGGAAATGGCACAGAGTCCGGGAAAGACCTAAGACCCTGTCTGTTCATGGAGTCTTTTTTTTTTTTTTGCCAGTCCTGGGGCTTGAACTCGGCATGGGCACTGTCCCTGAGCTTCTTTAGCTCAAGGCTAACACTCTAGCCACAGCGCCACTTCTGGCTTTTTCTGTATCTGTGTTGCTGAGGAATGGAACCCAGGGCTTCATGCATGCTCAGCAAGCACTCTGCCTTGAAGCCACATCCTGTTCATAGACTCTTCATGCGCCATGTCACCTGCCTGGAATGACACCTGTCTGGACAGTTCTTCTTAGGGACTTGTCCCCTGGAGAGGCAGCCAGTGCCACAGCCCCTCAACTGTCATCAATAAGAGACTGTTGCCCTGGGTTCCATCTTGGTCCTGAGAAAAGGTGGCCCCTGGATGGGATGCAGCTACCCTGCCCCTTCCTGCTGAGGCTCTTGCTCTTGATGAGAAAGGGCATGAGTGATGTGAACAGGCTACAGGTCCCCATGTTTAATGACTGCCATAAGGGCTCACAGGGAGGGATTAGAGACCAGAGCAATACATCACAAATTATGACACCCAAGCACCTATGCATCTGCAACACAGCCTGTCCTCTTGCTTAGGAGCTAGCTGTGACTGGTTTTGCATGACGGTGCCTCAGTTCTGGTTTGGACACCTTGTGGTCCGCAGAGCCTCAGGTATTTGCTGTCGGGTCCTCTTGCTGGCCCTGATCTTGATCACTGTGACACTGGGGGTGGGCAAGGTGTCCCCCTGGTAACACCAGGATAGGCAGCTTTTCTTCTCTCTTCATTTCTCTTGTTACATTTACATTGCTGGTTTCTGAGGACCCAGAAGTGAACAGGGCAAGGTTAAGATACACAGTGACTTTTTTTTTGTTGTTGGTTGTGGGACTTGAACTCAAGCCTTGGGTGCTGTACCTGAGCTCTTTTTCTCAAAGCTAGCACTCTACCACTTCGAGCCTCAGCTGTTCTACGTCTGGTTTTCTGGTGGTTGAGGATAAGAGTCCTGGACTTTCCTGCCCAGGCTGGCTTTGACCCATGACCCTACTCAGCTTCCTGAGTAGCTAGGATTACAGGCATTACAGGCATGAGCAGTTGGCACCGGGCTCACATAGTGACTTAAAGAGAGGTGGCTAGGAGTGGTCCATGACCAAGAGGGCGGGAGGCTTGGCCTGGCCAGCCACAAAGCCTTTCATAATAGAGTGGCTTACAGTTGAAATGCAGAGGAGGAAAAACCCAGGGTGGAAAGGCATGCAGTACCTCTCAGACCAGAAGAAACAATCATGCCCTTGTACCAGGTAGTGGGATTCACCAAGGGGCTATAAGCACCCAAGGCTGTGACCCTCAAGGCTGAAATTGCCCCTAAGCCCCAAGGGGTTCCATATAGCAGGGGAGCTGCCACATGATATCAAAAAGCTCTATGCAGCCAGGGTTGTTGGCACATAGCTGTAGTTTCTTGGATTAAAGAGGCTGAAGCAGAGGGATCACACAAGTTCCAGGCCAGCCTGGGCTAAATAAGACCTTGTTTTCAAAAGCAAAAATAAATCTCAGCCAGGCACCAGTGGCTCATGCCTGAAATCCTAACTACTCAGGAAGCTGCGATCTGAGGATCGAACGAGGTTCAAAGCCAGTCAAGGCAGGAACTCTTTTATCTCCAATTAACCACCAGAAAACTGGAAGTGGTGCTATGGCTCAAAGTGGTAGAGTGCTAACCTTGAGCTGAAAAGCTGAGGAACAGTGCCCAGAGTTCAAGCCCCATGACTGACCAAAAAAATCTCCAGGCTGGGTGCTGATGGCTCATACCTGTAATCCTAACTACTCAGAAGGCTGAGATCTGAGGATGGCAGTTTGAAGCCAGCCCGGGCAGGAAAGACTGTGAGACTCCTATCTCCAATAAACCACTAGAAAACTGGAAATGGAGCTGTAGCTCAAGTGGTAGAGCACTCGCCTTGAGCTGAAGAGCTGAGGGACAGCGCCCAGGACCAGAGTTCAAGCCCCACATCTATTTGTTTTTGGTCCGGTCCTGGGGCCTGAACTCTGGGCCTGGGCGCTGTCCCTCAGCTCTTCAGCTCAAGGCGAGCGCTCTACCACTTGAGCCACAGCGCCACTTCCAACTTTTTTCTTTTTGCTTATGTGGTGCTGAGGAATCGAACCGGGGCCTCATGCATGCAAGGCAAGCGCTCTACCACTGAGCCACTATCCCAGCCCCAAGCCCCACATCTGACAAAAAAAAAAAAATCTGCAGGTTACCACAAGATTGTAGACTCTCCTCATACCAAGGTAATTACTCACTCTCACCAGAATGTCCTCCTCCTCCTTCCTTCCTCAGGGACGATTCTGCCGAGGTGGATGTGTATAACCCCACAAAGAACGAATGGGACAAGATCCCGTCTATGAATCAGGTAAATTGACAGCTGGACCCATGTAGTAAGCACAGGTTGCTCCTAGTTTCACAACCAGAGTGTCAGATTGTCCACATGATGAGGGCTGGGGAGAGGCTGTGGGGGGAGGGGCGGGCCGTGAGCCCTCTCCAGCTTGTGCTAGGGAGACTGAGTGAAACCCAGTGCTCAGTAAGACCTCAGGCTTACATACATTTGTTCTTTTTTTTTTTTTTTTCTTTTTTGTAGGTCATGGGGCTTGAACTCTGGGTCTGGGCGCTGTCCCTCAGCTCTTCAGTTCAAGGCTAGCTCTCTACCACTTGAGCCACAGTGCCACTTCCAGCTTTTTGGGCTTCTGTGGTGCTGAGGAGTCAAACCCAGGGCCTCATGCATGCGAGTCAAGCGCTCTACCACTGAGCCACCTTCCCAGCCCTACATTTGTTCTTTATTTATTGAGCACCAACTATGTACCACAGGGCAAAAGGAGGGGAGAAGAGCAAGACATAATTACAGCCAGGTGCCAGGGGCCTGAAATCTTGCTGCTCAGAAGGCTAAGATCTGAGAATCGTGGCTCAAAGCTAGCCTGTGCAAAAAAGTCTCTAACTGGAGGCATAGCTCAAATGGTAGAGTGCCAGAAGTGAACAAGCAAGCCAAGCAAGCGCATGCTCCTTGATTCAAGCCCTGGAGTGGGCAAACAGAAAGACAGTTACCTGGAGGTGTTTCAGAGGGACAGCAAGTGCAAAGTCCTTATAGCAGGTGTGCCCTGCATGTTTGTGTGCCATCAGCAGCTTAGTGTGGCTGGAGGTGATGAGCTTGGACAGGAAATCTATAGGGACTGAGTGACCTCAACTATATCTGATAGGAACTCCTAGCCTGAGGGCTCATATAATCCCAGCTACTCAGGAGGCTGAGATCTGAGGATCAAGATTCAAAGCCAAGCTGGGAAGTTGGCTCAGTGGTAGAGCGCTTGCCTTGCATGCCTGAGGCCCTGGGTTCCATTCCTCAGCACCACATAAGCAAAAAGAAAAAAACCGGAAGTGACGCTGTGGCTCAAGTGGTAGGGCACTAGCCTTGAGCTGAAGAGCTGAGGGACAGTGCTCAGGCCACGTTCAGGACCCACAACCGGACCAAAAAAAAAAACAAGGTTCAAAGCCAGCCCAGGCTGGAAAGTCCATGAAACTCTTGTTTGTTTTGTTGGTCATGGGGCATTGGATGCTCTCCCTTAGTTCTTCAGCTCAAGGCGAGCACTCTACCACTTGAGCCACAGTGCCACTTCCCTGTGAAACTCTTATCTCCAGTTAATCTCAGAAAAAGCCAGAAGTGGTACTGTGGCTTGGTAGAGTGCTAGCCTAGAGCAAAAAGTGCTCAGGGCAGAGCCTGGGTCCTGAGTTCAAGCCCTAGGACCAGCATAAAATAAGTATCTTTATTGGGCGCCCACACTGCTCCACTGTCCTGCGGGGAGCTCGGTGGAGTATGTGTGCGCTGACTGCCTGCTGGACAGTGCAAGGGGCCCCAGGGCCAGCACCACGTCCCGTAGGAGCCTCAGTGAGATGGACAGTCCCTGCAGGGTGGGGCTTATAGGAGCACTGGGTACAGCTTCTACTGTGGGAAGGACCCCTTGCTGGGCCCAGGCAGGCCCGTGACCCCTCTCACCCCCCCAGAGCCCTTCTACCTAGTTGTGTGCAAGAAGTGCATCGGCCTGTCCTGGTCACATTTCCTTGGAGGTTGGTATGTCTAGGAAGTGAGCAGGCCACCCCTGAAGAGGGCTCAGCCTCCCTACACCTTAGGAGAGAAGAATGGGGTGGTGGGGAGTGGTGCTGGCCCCAGCTGCTGATCCAGACTGGCCTCCCTCTTGCCCACAGGTGCACGTCGGGGGCAGCCTGGCCGTCCTGGGAGGGAAACTCTACGTTTCTGGGGGATACGACAACACTTTTGAACTCTCGGACGTGGTAGAGGCCTACGACCCAGAGGCCCGGGCCTGGAGTGTGGTGGGGCGGCTGCCGGAGCCCACCTTCTGGCACGGCAGCGTCAGCATCTTCCGCCAGTTCATGCCACAGACGCCTGTGGGTGGGCGTGGCTTCGAGCTGGATGGGGGCAGCCAGGACATGGACGCAGGCCGACACCAGCCTCTGCACAACCCTGACCAGCTGCACTAGCCCCAGCCTGGCCAAGGGAGGGCCTTGATGTAAGGGACCCAGCCCATGGGGCAAGGGCCCCGTCCTTTGTGCCCCATACTGCTGAGATGACCAGGTGCAACACAGGCTCCGGGGTGCTGTGTAAGCCCCAGCATCCATCTGCAAGATTTCTGTGCCATCCACGCCTGCATCACAGCTGGAGCCAAAGCCGTTTGTGAAGGCCTCTCCCTTGGTCAAGGAAGAGCTGCTTCCCCAGGGCCATGTGGCTCTGGCTCCCAGAGGTCAGCTCCCACCTGTGACACCAGCTCTTCAGGCAGCGTATGTCGCACTGCCACCACCTGAGCCTGCATGCTCCCACCTGTGAGAGTGAGTCAGGCGGATCAGTGCTGAGAGAAGCCCCATCCTCCACATCCAGTGCTGCATGTTCCTGAGGCCAGCTTCCCGGGCAGAGGAGTGTCTGCCTGCCTAGCATCTTAACCACTGCCAGGATCTTACAAGGCTGGGTTTCCTAGAGGTGTGTACAGGGCTGGGAGACTGAAGGTAGAGTATGAGCTTAATTTTGAGTTTTCTTTCTGGTCCTGGAGAACGTAGACATGGCAAATGCTGGCTCTACCCCCATCCACAGGTCAGTGGAGAAGCCAACAATGCGCAGTGTGTGAAGTGCAGGGTTGAAACTGTAAGACCTGCACTGGTCTCGGAGTAAAGGAGCCTTCTTCGAAGGAAGCCCTGGATGAGGGTAACCTCGGTGTGCTCCAAGTTTCAGATGCTTGAAGTTGGATGTTTTGAGGAGGTGGGAAGCCTAGGGAGGGTCAGGAGGGTTTGGTCTTGTTTTCAGATCTCTGCAGTGCCATTGCCAGAGCTCTAACCAGTACAGGCGAGTTCTTGCTTGAAGCAGAACAGTCTGCACTATCACCTAAAGACCTTTTGGCCATTTCGGGCACCTCGCAGGGCTGCTGAGCAGCTCTGGTCTGCCTGTGCTCTGTTCTGTGCCATGCACACAGGTGGCACCACGTGAGACGAAGTGGGCAGCGCTGTCTTTGGATAGCTGGCCCAGTGGATCCCCCAGTGTGTTCCTCTGTCCCCCAGCCTGTGGCTGCCACCCAGCTTTGTGGAGGTCTGCTGAGGCCACAGAGGGTGTCCATGCCCTGTGGGTTTGCCTCCCATCACATTGCAGGGCTGGGCCATGAGCCTGTAACGGCTCAGAAGCGCAGGTGTGCACTGGGCCAGGTTGCGTCAGACACATGGGGAAGTCTTGAGAGTCTGGTTTCACCATCGTGACAGCCCATCCCATTGGGGCCTGTACAGAAGGGCTAGGCTGGAGTCTGCATCCTTCTCTGCCCATGTGTCTACTACCAGGACCCCCCACAACAGCACCCTCCAGCCTGTGGCCCAGCTGGGTGTCCCTCAGCCTCGTCTCTGGCCCAGATTCTGGGCTGCACTGTCACTACCACTCACTGGTGTCTGCACCAACCTTGGAGCCAGGGCTGGAGGTGGGGTTCACACATGACCTGTACAGAGAACTTTTATCTGGGGAGGTAAATTATGAAAATTCAGAAACAAGTATTTAATGCCTTTCTATGAGGTTTTCTATATTTATGACCCCACAGACTCGTAGAACGAAGGCACCCCTTTCCCCATCAGTCAGTCACACCGCAGGGGAAGGTTTGTGCATTTGCTGCAGTCTGTTCTGTAGGCCTACCTGTCCAGTGTCCTGTCTTAAGTTTTTGGGATGCCTTCGATACTTTTTGAAATAAAAATGTTTCCTGTACATTGGCGTCGGTGCCCTCCTGCTGCCGTCTTCAGGAATCTGGGCTGCGGCCAGTGTTGAAGGAAGACCTAGAATCTGAGAGGGGTTCAGGCCCTTTCCCATCTCAGTTCAGCACAGGGTATGAAGCAGAAAAAACACTGAGAAACAACTGAGGAACAGTCTCGAAGCTCATTTCTTCCCCTGTGCAGTGCAGAGCAGTAGGTCAGAACCTGCGGTTAGAACTCGGCCACCATGTTGTGAGAAAGCCCAACCAGCTGGTATGAAGTAACCCAATGATCAGCTCACCGGGCACAGGTGAGCAGTCCTGAGGACAGATCCCTAAAGCCCTGGAAAATGCGTTTGAGTTTAAATGAATTTATGGTTTATTTATGAGTTTAAAGGTTAAATGAGTTTTCTCATTTAATCTTTGTGAACATGTTACTAGTTCCATTAAAGGTGGAGGTGAAGCGGTAACTTGTTAATAAATGGAGGTGGGAAGAAATTACAATCTCAGTAGCTTGCATGTGCTTTACCTCAGCAACCTGCAAACCAAATCAGGGCCTTCTTAAGGGATGGGGCCTGAGAGCATTCTGCCAGCCAGGCTAGCTTGCTACGTGCCTCCAGATAGAGGTAGTTCCATGCAGAACTTGAACTGGGCCCAAGTCCTGACTGGCCAGCAGGACTACCATGTAGGACCTAGCAATTCCATTCTGATTAAAGGCTCCAGTGAATGCTACCCTGCTAGCAGGCATCACCTCCACCAACAACTACTGCTTCTAATATCCTAAAAGGAGAGCAGGAGTTAGAGACCAGTGGTTCACACCTGTAATCCCAGCTACTTAGGGGGCTAGATCTGAAAGCCACCACAGGCAGTAAAGTCATGAGACTCTTACCTCTAACCACCACCACTAACAAAAGCTGGAACGGAGCTGTCACTCAACTGGTAGAGTGCTAACCTTGAGCTAGAAAACTGAATGACAGGACCCAGGCTCTGAGTTCAAGCCCCAGAAACAGACCACTGGACAACTGCGTATAAAGCCACATGTGTATTGGGGGCTGGGCCAAGTGGGCAGGGTGGGTTATGTGTCACAGTCCTCGGGGCCAGCAGCTGTGATGATGAGCGAGGGCTCTAGGACACCTGAGCCAGCAAAGCTCTCTTCTGCACACAGTCTCTGGCCAGGGAGCTGGGTGGCCAAGCCACCCTGGGCCAAGGACTCGACGATGACCTCGGCCGAGCCCACCTCCAGCTCTGCGGGAGGCTGCAGGGCCACCACCACCACCTTCTCGTCCTCAATGACCAGGTTGCGGAGCTTGCGCTGCCGGGGATTGTAGTTCTCCACGCGGTCGTGGATCTCCATGTGCCTCCGCAGGTGGGCCTGGAGAGAGGGCGGGCTCAGGTCTGGGGGGGCAGAACGGAGGGGGCAGGGGTGGCCTCCAGGGCCCGTCCTACCTGCCGAGTGAACTTGTAGCCGCACTCAGTGCACTCGAACTTCCTCACCCCCTTGTGTCGTCGGACGTGCACACGTAACTGCTCTACCGCTGGGGGATAGAGACACGGTGGCCACCAGCATTAGAGGAGGAGGAGGAGCACATGGCTCTGCAGCAACACCCTAGGACCGCTGCCATGCAGCAGCTGGGGGCCATCAGCAGATGCACTCGCGCATCTTAGCAGGGGAGGTGGCAGACATTTGCTGGCAGGAAGGCTCTGCTAAGGAGCATGTGCAAACCTCCACCCCTGCCCTCTCTGCGGAGTCCTCCAACTCAGTGGAGGGTCAGTGGGAAGTGGAAGTCTGGCCCTCCCTCGTCCTACGCTTGCCCAGGTACCTTTAAAGGTCTTGCCACAGATCTGGCAGAAGTGGGGCCGGCCCTCCTGGTGGCGGCTGGCCACATGCCGCAGTAGAGGCCCCTTCTCCGTGAAGCGCTGCTCGCAGAACTCGCAGCTGAAGGGCCTCTCGCCTGTGTGGGTTCGGTTGTGCTTGTCCAGGCTGGCTGTGGGGGACAAGGCAGAGCTCAGCCACTGAGCGTGTCCCCAGGACAAGGAAGGGAACCGGCCTAGCTCACCTTGGGTGCGGAAGGTCTTGCCACAGAGGTGACACTGGAAGGGCTTCTCGCCCGTGTGTGTGCGCAGGTGCATGTTGAGATTGGCCTTCTGCGTGAAGGCATGGCTGCAGAACTCACACACGTAGGGCCTCTCATTCCTGGAGAGGAGGGGACATAGTAGACGCCATCACTGAAGGATGCAGCCCCCTTCCTGCTGCCATAGGGGCATGCTGGGCAGGAAGGGAGTCCATGGTGCAGGGTGCCACAGGAGGAAGTTGGGGAAATGGGAGAAGTGGCCCTCAGGCACAGAGCCTGGCCTCAGCCTCAGCCCCCCATCCCCCTCCCCCCGCCTAGCAAGGCCCCGAAGGTGCCCCTCACCCCAGAAAAGCTGCAGGGCAAAGGGACAACAACCCAGACCTGTGCTTGGCCTTGATGTGCATCTGCAGCCCGTTGCGGCTGGAGGCCCTGTGCCCACATTCCTCACACACAAACAGTTTCTCCCCGCGGTGCTTGAAGGCCTCGTGTAGTTGCAGCTCCGTGCGGGACAGGAAGCACTTGGCACAGGTGGAACACTGTCGCACAGGACAGGCAGGGGCTTAGAAGTAAGGACAAGGGAACGGCCGGGCTGCGCGGGAGCCTCAGTGCCGCACCTCCTGCCCTGGCCCTGCCGGGGGCTTACCGCGTGAGGCTTGGGGGCTCCGTGCAGCTTGATCATATGGCTCTGCAAATCCTTCTTCTGCATGAACTGCTGGGAGCAGGAGGAGCACTGAAAAACAGGCGCAGTCCCCTCCAGAACAGCCCGGACTGACACAACCCTGCTGTCCCGCAGGATGATGAGCGCAGGGCCCAGCAAGGCGCACAGGGGTCCCTGGTCTGTCGTGAAGGCTGGCTCGGGAGGAGGCAGTGCGCAGCTGACCAGGCCATGTCCTGAAGAACTCCGACCTGCCCTCCATGGCAAGAGATGGGCTCCAAAAGGGTCATGAGACGGTGGCTAGTGGCCCTACCCTCAAGTATGGAGTCACTAGATTAACAAGGCAAGCAGGTCCCTTGACAGCCATCTAAGGAGAGGCAAAGGACTCCACAGGAAGGACCGGGTGCCAACGATGCCCCACCCCCATCCAGCCACAGTCCTGGGAGCGGCTGAGCCTGACCTTGTAGGGCATCTCCCCTGTGTGCGACACCATGTGCGTGCGCAGCTCTGTCCTCCGGCGGAAGGTCTCCTGGCACACGGAGCACGTGAAGACCTGGCGGTGTGAGGGGCAAGCAGGGCCGGCATCAGGGGGCGCCGGTGCCTGCGGCGGCAGCCTCTGCCCGGGCTTCCACTTGCTGCTGGGGTGGGGGACGCTAGGGTGGGAGAGGGCGACATGTGACCCGCCTGCCCTGCCCGGCACTGAGCACTGCCAACTATCACCTGCTGGACCCTGCTCAGGCCCAGCCAGGCTGAAGCCAGGCCCGTCGGACTCGTCCACAGTCCTGGGTCCCAGATGCCACCAAGGGGCCTCTGGGAAGAGAAGGGGGAGGTTCATCCGGACCCTACCCACACAGGGCGGCAGTGGGGTGTGCAGGTGACCAGAAGGCCCTTCCCTGCAGCTAGCCCCCACCGAAGCCCCCACCCCCCAGGCTCCAAGGTGGAGCTGGGCTGAGGCCTCACAGGAACCCAATGTCCCCTACAGTGTTCCTCCAAGCCTTGTCCCTTTCTGCCCGTGGAACTGTGGTCTCCACCTGCACCAGGGTGTGGCATCCATGATGCCCAAGGACCCTGTAGCTGAGTTTGCAGTCCCCATTAGAGACGGTCTCCTGGGGGCCCTTCCCAGATGGCATGAAGACACATGTGACACGATGTGACACTATGTCGGCCCACAAGTACCTGGGTAGCTCCCAAGTACCTGTTCCGAGCGGTTCATGCAATTCCGGGCTTCATGCTCCAAGAGGTTCTCCTTCCGAAAGTAACACTTGCCACATTTGGGACACTCGAAGGGCTTCTCCCCAGTGTGTTTCCTGTCAGGAGAAGCCACAGGGGTGTGGGGGCTGAGAGCAACTCCCTCCCTCCTTCCCTCCCAGGTCCTGCTGCTCCCCACCTCTGACCCACGCTGTGCTGCTCAGAAGGAAGGGAGGGAAGGAGAAGGAAAGGAAGGGGGGTTTTGAAAAAGGCAGCAAATGAGAGAGGTAGGGAGGGAGCAAGGGAGGAAGGAAAGAAGGACCCAAGCAGCTCCTTAAAGCCTGGAGAAGCGTGCAGCAGTGAATCAAGGAATCTCCCACTAGCCTGGAGACTTCAACAAAAGAGGGCACTGTGGCCATAGCCTTCAACAGGCCACACTAGAGCGGACAGCTGGGAGCCACCAGCCAGCCCCGCCTCAGCTGACTTCCTAGGTGGTGCCTAGGAACTAACTGGCACAGAGGCTCATGGGGAGGCCCAGCTTTCTCCTTCAAGGTAGCAACGATCACGGGCTGACCTGGAGAAGCAGCTATCTTCCCAGTGTGTCTGGGTTTTACCTCTCAGGCCAGGTGCAGGTGGCTCACACCTGTAATCCTAGCTACTTAGGAGGCTGAAAATGGTTGTTCAAAGCCAGTCTGGACAGGAAAGTCCATGCAACTCTTTATCTCCAATTAATGAGTTAAAAAATGTGGAGCTGGAGCTGGGCGCTGGTGGCTCACGCCTGTAAATCCTAGCTACCCAGGAGGCTGAGATCCGAGGATCACAGTTCAACCCAGTCTTGTCAGGAAAGTCTATAAGACTCTTATTGAAGAAGTGGCACTGTGGCTCAAACACAGTACCCAGGCCCTGCGTTTAAGCTCTACAATCAAAAAAAAAAAAAAGCTAAGGGACAGTGCCCAGGTCCTGAGTTCAAGCCCACTTTTGCTGATTGTGACCAGATGTGCAGTAGCAGCAGCTCCTCGTGTGGTAAGAGGTACACTCGCTCTCCCAGCACCATGTGAGCCACACTGGACAAAGTTCGGAAGCCCTCATTACCTCCCTCATCACCTCACAACTGTCCATAGCTTCCCACTTCTAGGAGAAAATGCTCAAAGGGCAATGAGCAGACGGACTGGCCAGCCCCTCATGTTTCTGGCCTTGCTCTGGAATCCCCCATCAGCCCCCGCAGCCAGGCCAGGCCCTTGCTCCTCACCTTTCTCCACCCAACCAGACTCACGCCTAACCCAAGGCCTTTGTGGCTCATGTTCTTGCCCAGAAAGCACTCTCAAATGGATGACTTCCATCTTTGCTCAAATTTAGTTTTGTGTGTGTGTGTGTTTTAGCTTTTTGCTCAAGGGAGGCACTCTATCTCTTATCACACCTCTGTGTCTAGCATTTTACTGGTTAATTTCTGCCCTGCTTTGTTTCAATCTCCTATCTCAGCCTCCTGAATAGCTAGGATGACAGACGTGCCACCAGCAGAGTTAGCTTTCTCACTGTCTTGGCAGGCAACAGTTATTTATTTTTTATTTACTTATTTAGTTTTGGTCGGTTGTGGAGCTTTAACTCTGGGCCTGGGCGCTGTCCCTCAGCTCTTCAGCTCAAGGCTAGCACTCTACCACTTGAGCCACAGCGCACTTCTGGCTTTTTTTTCTGCTTATGTGGTGCTGAGGAATCGAACCCAGGGCCTCATGCATGCAAAGCAAGCGCTCTACCACTGAGCCACCTTCCCAGCCCCCCAAATGGTCTTTTATGCTCCACTGACACCCTGAACTAACATCCCTAGAAACACAGGAACTACCAACCCTCCAGATCAGTATCTTGGCCACAGCCCATCTTTACAAATTCCTAACATCAGGCCCCAGCTCAAGTCAGGGGCTACAGGCTTCACTCCTCCCTTTGACAGAACAGCTGGCAGTCAAAGTCCACAGTGGATAGAATCTATTGGTAGGCCCACCTCCAACCAAAAGTCTCACAGTAGGAGGGGAAAGGAGGATCTGACCCTAAGGGAGGCTCCCACTCCCTGATGATACAGACAGAGCACCCAGCCCCTACAGAGCCCAAAAGTGGGGAGTACGGCACCCTCCTCCAACACAAGAATGGTAAGTGGGAAAAGAAAATAGAAAAAATAGAGCGTTTACCTGTTGTGGACTTTTAGGTAATATTTGCTGAGGAACTTTTTATGGCATGTGGGGCATTCAACCGGCACCGCTGTGCCTTTTCTGCTCTCAGTGGGTTCAGCTGCTAGGGAACTTGCACCCAAGGTTGGCTGGGCAGCACAGGGCTTGCTCATTACTTTTGACTTCCTCCTGGACAGCACAGTTTCAGGTTCAGAAATGTAATCGCCATCCCCGTCGTCCTCAACTTGAACCACCACTTCCCACTAGAGCAGAAGAGGCGCAGGAGAGGCTCCGAGTTAATGAGCAGGTGCTGTGGGGGCTCCGCTTTAGTTCATCCCCAACCCCAACCCAGATGGTCCCTATACAGTCCCAAGCCACACAGCCTCTGAATCCTGAATCCGGTGGGGAGTGGGGACGGGGGGGGGGGGGTAGGGGGAATTGGCCCTATTTTTGAGGAACTAGAAAGCTGATTAGCTTAGCTTTCACTACTCTCGGCAAACACCTGTCATGCTGCCGTTATTCACGCTGGGGAGCTGGCAACCCAGGCAGCCAACCACAGAAAGGTCGACTGAGGCCACTGGCTTCATATGTGTGGAGAAGGCCTGTTCCGCATAATACATTTTATTTTGGGGTCCAGGTCACCCCAGAAATTACCATCATTTTCTTCCTTTGGTGATAATAGGGAGCTCAGAGCCTCACATGTGCTAGTCAGGCCCTCTATCACACGAGCCATGCCCACGGCCCTTTCTTTTTTTCACATTGGGTCATGTTTTTGCCCAAGGCCAGCCTTAGACTGCAATCTTCCTACCTATTCCTCTTGTGTAGCTGGGATTACAGATAGGCACCATCAAGCACAGCTTTTCTGTTGAGATGAGGATCTCATTAACCTTTTGCCTCAGCTAGCCTCTGGGATCCTCCCCATCTGTCTCCTGAATAACTGAAATTACAGACACGTGCCACAACACCCAGAAAAAAAGCGTCCAACATGCCCCCTGCATGTGCATCCCCAGTTCCAGCCCCCTGGCACAGTACCTCATTACTCTCTCGCTGCAGCGGGACATCTTCGGCCTCAAAGGGCCTCGTGAACACTTTGCAGTCCCCAGGGTCCTTGTCCTCTGAGGGACAAGACCTTAGAGCCTGCTTGAGTTTCCCACAGAGGAAGGAGGGGCTGCTCTGAGCAGGGTGACTGAGGCCCTGAGGGCTATGACTGTCCATGGGCTCCTGATCCCTGGGCACCATGCCCAGAGTCTTCGAAACTTCATCGTCTTCTAAGTCTGATGGCTCCTTGAGGTGGCCTTTCACATCCTGTGAGACAGGTGTCCCTGGTCCACTCTGGCCACTTGGTGCCTGTCCCATTGAGGTTTGGGGCTGAAAGTTCTTGCATAGCTCCACAGCCTCAGGTACTCGTAATTCCCTGGCTGCCAGGAGCACTTGATCCCTGTTCCCTGAGGTGAGAGCAAGGTGACCAGTGTAGAAAAAGTCCAGCAAGAGGCCAAAGATCTCTGAGAAGCCAGCAGGGAGGACAACGCTGCCCCTGGAGCCATCTCCATAGAGGCTCTGGAAGAAGTGGCTGCAGCAGGCAAGGACACTCCAGTGTGCCTTGAAAACCAGGCCCCCCACATCCAAGGTGGCATCACAGTACTGGCCCTTCTCCCGCTGCTTATTGAGCTCTTGCAGAACTCTTACACTGTGCTGGACAAAGGAGCCATCCATGGTCTGGAAGAAAGGAAAGCAGGTGACACCCTGGCTAGCCCAAAGGAGAAAGCAGAAGCAAGCCCAGGCCTTGAGGAGAAAGACTGTGGGGCTGGATCCCACTCAATCGCTTAAGAGGACTATCAGGGCAGGGACGGATGGCTCACACTTGTAACCCTAGCTACTCAGGAGGCTGAGATCTGAGGATCAGGGCTCGAAGCCAGCTGGAGCAGGAAAGCCTGTAACATTCTTATCTCCAATGAACCACCACAAATGTCAGAAGTGGAGGTGTGGCTCTAGTGGTAGAATCCAAGCCTTGAGAGAGACAGCTAAAGGACAGCACCCAGGCCCAGAGCTCAAGCCCCGGGACCGGTGCGCGCGCGCGCAGACGCGGCCGATCGGGGCTCGGGTTAAGTGGGTGAAGGTCAGAGGCTGCGCGCACACAGAAGGCGGGGACGGACTGACAGCCTCGGGGACAGCGGCTGCACCACAAGGGCCGGAGAGGCGATGGTGCTGGGTCGAGGGGCAGCAAAGCGGGGGACAGGCCAGGGTCGTAAAGGGGTCGAGGCGAGGATTAACAAAAGTTGGGGGCCAGGAGGCGGGAATGGACGCGAACTGACGGGCCGTGAGGGGCTGGGCGGGGCCGTGCACAGGTGACCCGCGCCCACGCCGTCCCCACAGGTCCCACACGGCCGGCGGCGGCCCGCGGACCCCCTCCCGCGCCCTCCTCACCCGGCCCGTCCTCCCCGGGCGGGGGGCACTGACCCGGGCTCGGTCGCTTCCGCAGCCCACAGACCAACTGTCGCGGCCCGACGTGCCGGGCCCACCGTGAGGAGACGCCGCCGTCGCCCCGCCGGATGTGACGTCAGGGCGCTCCGGCCTGGGCGGGACCCTTCGTCATTGTAGGGCTTCTAACTCCGGCCCTTAGGGGGCGGGATCCCAGAAAGCAACCAATGGGATACATAGGGGGCGTGGTCAGACCCAGATCCCGGGTGCCAGGCCCGACTTCCGCAGTTGCCTAGCAACATCAAGCTGGCTCCTGGCCTCGGCCGCTAGGCTCCGCCCCCTGGCTCTACATTTCCCCCCCCCCCCCCCCAGGCTCCACCCTCTCCCCGGAGAGGAGGCGCCACCGAGACACAGGCTCGCGTTTCACCCGTTTATTATAGGTGGCTTGGGAAGGGAACTGTGCTGATCTCAGCCGCGCGGTTACACCACGCGAGCCGGCACTGAGGAATCCTGAGGCCTCCCCCGCCAGGCCACCGCGGATCCTCGACCTTCCACCCGGCCTGCCCCGCTGATCAAGTGCCGCCGCTGCGCCGCGTGTAGTCCTGGATGGAGGCCTGGAAGTGCTGGGTGTTATTGAGATCCGGGCGGCCGAGGATCACGTAGCACTTCGGGAGGAAATACCCGCTGAAGCTGCCGCTCAGGCTGGCCAGCCCTGCCAGCACGTTGACCACGGGTAGGTGCCCGCCCTGGTCGATGCTCGCCATGGTCAAGAGAGTGATCCAGGACACGAAGTTGAGGAGCAAGCTGAAGGTGACACATTTGGCCTCGTTGTAGTTCTCTGGCAGTTCCTTGCACAGGTAGCTGCAGGCAAAGGCGCTGACGGAGAGGAGACCGTTGTAGGTGAAAGCCAGCAGGAAGCCCAGTGAGTTGGCCTGGGTACACTCGAGGACCACCAGCTGGGGGAAGCGCTGGTATTCCCTGGTGGGCAGCGGGGTCCACACTGCGAGCCAAGTTAGACAGATGAGCAGCTGTGCAGTTGAGCTGAGCATCACAAACAGGCCAGCACCATGGTTTTGGACCCAAGCATGGTAGAATGTGGGTACCTTGGTGGAAAACTTGAAGATGATCACCAGTTGGAAAGAGCGGACTGTCAAGCAGGACAGAAAGATGGCGAAACCAAGGAAAAAGAGGGTCTGGCGGAGCAAACATTTGGGCAGTGTGGGCTCCCCAAAGAAGTTGTAGAGGCTGCAGCTACACCCCGCCAGGGAGCCCAGCATGAGGAAGCACAGCCTGCCCCCAGCCGACCTCACCACAGGGGTGTCCAGGTGCCGAGCAAACAGGACCGCAGTCCCAATCAGTAGCAGCAGTAGCAGTGTATTCGCTGTCAGCAGCACGCAGGAGATGGGCTCAAGCCAAGTCAAAAACACCACAGTGCGTGGGAAGCAGGTGTGGCTTCCCACGGGAGCCCATTCTTCTTTCCCACATGGCTGGCAACTGTGGAGGTCTAGTCGAGAAAGAAAAAAACAAAAAAAAATCCTGAAGTCTAAGTCAGCAGAGTAAAAATGGGAAATGGGGAAGCCTAGCCACTCAGGTGATTTGAGATCTGAAGATTGCAGTTGGAAGCCATCCCAGGCAGAAAATTTCTATGAAATTTTTTTTTTTTGGGGGTCCGGTCATGGGACCTGAACTCTGGGCCTGGGCTCTGTCCCTCAGCTCTTCAGCTCAAGGCTAGCACTCTACCATTTGAGCCACAGCGCCACTTCCGGCATTTTTTTTCCTTCTGCTTATGTGGTGCTGAGGATTTGAACCCAGGGCCTCAAGCATGCAAGGCAAGCGCTCTACCACTGAGCCACCTTCCCAGCCTCCATAAAATTATTTTTTTTTTCCCAGACCTGGGGCTTGAACTTGGGGCCTGGGCACTGTCCCTGAGCTTCTTTTGCTGAAGGCTAGTGCTTTACCACTTGAGCAACAGTGCCACTTCCAGCTTCTTCGGTTAATGTGGTACTGAGGAATTGAACCCAAACTCCAATCACTTACACACACACACACACAATTTGTGTTGCAGATTCTGGAAACACATGAGGTCTATATGACTCCTATCCCAAAAGGGTTTGCATACGAAATGTATACAAGGAGCTCAGCCCACATGGAATGAGAGTGTGGTTCAGCAGGAGCAGCCAGCCCCAAAGGAAGAGTATTTTCATTTCTACTTTCACTAACCAAATCCACCTTACTGAGCTTCTCTGTGGTGCCTGAGTCCTGGCTTTCTGAGTACAGAGCTCTGAGCCAAGCCCTTAGCAACCTAACTGACCCTTACTTCACTGTTTGGGACAGACTTATATTTCCCCCTATAGACAGGATAGTATCTGAATTCACATTTGTAATGTGAATGATGGGCATGAGCCGCCAGCACCCAACTGAGATCTTTTTTTTTTTCCTTAAAAAAAAAATGTATGGGCAGGGATGTAGCTCAGTAGCAAAGCACTTGCCTAGCGAGTGCAAAGTTCTAGGTTCAATCCCCAGAAACAAAAAAGAACAGACAAAAAATACAGTTAAAAAATTATAATAGCGGGCTGGGAAGGTGGCTCAGTGGTAGAGCGCTTGCCTTGCATGCATGAGGCCCTGGTTCGATTCCTCAGCACCACATATGCAGGAAAAAAAAAAGCTGGAAGTGGTGCTGTGGCTCAAGTGGTAGAGCGCTAGCCTTGATCTGAAGAGCTGAGGGACAGTGCCCAGGCCCAGAGTTCAGGCCCACGACTGGACCCCCCAAAAAAAATTATAATAGGCAGGCACCAGTAGCTAACACCTATAATCCTAGCTACTCAGGAGGCTGAAATCTAAGGATCATGGTTCAAAGCCAGCTGGGGTAGAAAAGTCCCTGAGAGGGGCTGGGAAGGTGGCTCAGTGGTAGAGCGCATGCCTTGCATGCCAGAGGCCCTGGGTTCGATTCCTTAGCACCACATAAGCAAAAAGAAAAAAGCCGGAAGTGGCGCTGTGGCTCAAGTGGTAGAGCGCTAGTCTTGAGCTGAAGAGCTGAGGGACAGCGCCCAGGCCCAGAGTTCAGGCCCCATGACCGGACCCAAAAAAAAAAAACCAAAAAAAAAAAAAGTCCCTGAGACTCTTATCTCCAATTAATCACCAGCATACCAGAAGTGGCACTGTGGCCCAAGTGGTAGCACACTTGCCTTGAGCTGAAGAGTGCAGGGACAGGGCTCAGGTCCAGAGTTTAAGACCCACAACCAACAACAACAACAAAAAAAAAATTATAAAGGTCATGAGCAATCTAGGCACTGGTGACTCACGCCTATAATCCTACCTATTCAGGATGCTGAGATCTGAGGATCACTGTTGGAAGCCAGCCTAAGCAGAAAATCCATGAGACTTTTTCTTGTGTGTGCCAGTCCTGGGGCTTGAATTCAGGGTCTGGGCACTGTCCCTGAGCTGCTTTTGCTCAAGGCTAGCACTCTACCACTTGAGCCATAGCGCCACTTCTGGCTGTTTTTCTAAAGTTTATGTGATACTGAGGATCAGACCCAGGGCTTCATGCATGCTAGGCAAGCAAGCACTCTACCAGTGAGCCACATTCCCAGCCCCCATGAGACTCTGATCTCCAATAAACTACTCAGAAAAAGCTGGAAGTGGTGCTGTGGCTCAAGTAGTAGAGCATGAGCCTTGAGCACAAAGAGGCTCAAGGACAGCACCCAGGTCAGGACAAGAAAAAAAGTGATGTAAGGAGGGGGGGAGCTTGAGGAAGAGCTTTCTGTTCGCGGTGCGGGGTCACCCCACTCACCACTCTTATTGAGGAAGGTTCCAGCATCACAGGGCACACACTCAAAGCAACAGTGGTGGAAACCCATAACCACTCGATGGTGCCCTTCCAGACAGTCTAAGGTACACACAGATGTAGGCACCTGCAAGAAGCCACAGGCAAGGGCTAGGCTATAGCTTAGTGGCGAAGTACTTGTCTAGTCTAGTAAGTGCAACATCCTAGGTTCGATCCTCAATTACCACCCCCGCCCCCCACCCAAAAGAAAAAAGACAAGAAGCAACAAGCATCTGCAGCCGCATGGACAGGCCCTTATCGAGGGCCCACTTATATGTGGAAGGGACAACAGAAGTTCCATACTTCTGTCCTCCACACTTAGTCCCAGAGCAAAGCCCCTGTTCATGGTCAAACAGTCAACTGGGTGTCTGTCTGTCAGCATCTGGGACCAGCAGAGCTAGGAAGAGCATGGCAGCCTGACACTTCCCTTCCTGATCTGGGGACACATTATCTGCAGACCTCCTGTACCATCAGACAGCCACTACGAGAGACTCATCTCCATTACCTGGTTGCTCTTCCCATGCCACTGAATTTCTGTCTGGTTTAGGTCCAACTGGACTGGAGACCAGGTGGAGGAGCCAATGACTCTAAAGGTCCACTGGGGCCCGCTCCAGTCCCAGGTGATGACGTTATAGCCAGGGAGTGGGTCTCCCTCGTTATCAAATGTCACAGTGTCCTCATGTAGAAGGAAATTCACTTTGTAGATCTGCTCTAGAAGCTGGAATAAAGAGACATCATGAAGTCACCATAAACCACACAGATCCGCTGGCCCAGGGAAGGGCTGGGGGTGTGGCTTGCTATTACAGCACCAGTCTAGCAAGTGTGAATCCCTGAGTTCAAACTCCAGTACTGCCAGAAAAACAAAAAACCTGAGTGAGCTGGACACCAGTGGCTCACACCTGTAATCCTAGCTTCTCAGGAGGCTGAGATCTGAGGATCGTGGTTCAAAGCCAGCCCGAGCAGGAAAGTCCATGAGATTCTTACCTCCAATAAACCACTAGGAAACCAGAAGTGGCACAGTTGTTCAAGCAGTAGACCACTTGCCTTGAGCTGTAGAGGGCAGGGACAGCACCCAGGCCCAGAGTTCAAACCCCATGACTCAAAAACAAAACAAAACAAAAAAACCTGGGTGCCGGTGGTTCATGCCTGTGATCCTAACTACTTAGGTGGCTGAGATCTGAGGATGGTGGTTCAAAGCCAGCCTGGACAGGAAAATCTGTGAGACTCTTATCTCCAATAAACTACTCAGAAAACTCAGAAGTGGCTGGGCACCAGTGGCTCACACCTGTAATCCTAGCTACTCAGGAGGCTGAGATCTGAGGATCACGGTTCAAAGCCAGCCCAGGAAGGGAAGTCCGTGAGACTCATCTCGTCTCTAAAAAAAACCAGACATGGCACTGTGGCTCAAGTGGTAGAGCGCTCACCTTAGCTGAAGAGCTGAGGGATGGCACCCAGGCCCAAAGTTCAAACAGTTGGCCCAGGAAGCAAGTGTCAACAGTTTATCAGGCTTCCATGCCTACATGATTCTAGTCTACCTAGAAGATGTACTTCCTTCCTCAGAGACCCTTTCTCTCCTAGAAAGCCCTCTAACCTTCCAAAGCAGTTTCTGGAGGGGAGGCCTCTAAATAAAGAACTTCTTTGCAGAGACTTTTATTTTTTGTGCTGGTACTTGGGCTGGAACTCCAGGTCTGGGCACTGTCCCTTAGCTTTTCCATTCAAGCATAGCACTCTACCACTTCAGCTACATCTCCATCTTTTTGGTTAGTTGGAGATAAAAATCTCCGAGTTTGTCTGCCTAAGCTGAACTACAGTCCTCAGATCTCAGCCTCCTGGGTAGCAGCTAGTAGTACAAGCACAAGCCACCAGCACCCAGAGGCGCTGCAGAGATTTGAGTCCCTTGATGTTTCTGGGGCATAGAAAAAAGGAAAAAGAGGTCTGGGAAGGTGGCTTAGCAGTAGAGCGCTTGCCTAGCATGGATGAAGGCCTGGGTTCAATTCCTCAGTACCAGATACACAGAAAAAGTCAGAAGTGGTGCTGTGGCTCAAGTGGTAGAGAGCTAGCCTTGAACACAGAGAGGCTCAAGGACAGTGCCCAGGCCCTGAGTTTAAGCTCCAGGACTGGCAAAAAAAAAAAAAAGAAAAGAAAAAAGGGAAAAAGAATGGTCTAAGAAAAGACCAGTCATTAAATTACTGGCTCATAGGATGGCCAGCATGTGTCTATTCTGTCCATCTGAGGATGGACCATTCTCACAGATAAAATTGGGGGCCTGGAGCTAGACTCTCACCTGCCATGGGTAGACTAGTTCCTTGGAGCAGGCTCCAGCAGAACAGCCCAGGAGCTGGTGGAGGCCGTGAGCCACGACGTACACTGCCTGATAGGAGTTGTAGGCAGCACTCATGGAGAAGGCCCCCAGGCTGGACGTCTCGTGCACCCCAAGTGCTTGGCACTCTCGGCAGAGCTGGTTGGTGCTGCAGAAGGAATCCTTAGGACAAGGCCTAGGGCCATTCTTTTCTGACCGAGCGTAGGCCTCTTCAAACTCCTTCAGGCCAGGGATGACCCTCTGCTTGATGGCCACCCCCAGCACGGTCCCAATGTCCCGGATGCCAGGCAGATGGGTGATATAGGTGGAGATGCACCAGTCCTCTGAGCCAATCCACACTTTGCCAGTGAGGTTGGCCAATACCACAGACTCAAAGAACACGGCAGCCAGCTGCCTGTTGGAGAAAACCACTACCACAGTGGTCCTGGCTTGGGCCAGGTGGAGCATCATATCCCTCATCCTCTTGTCCCCTGCCCTGGCCGAGATGGGTACAATGCCCTTGAAGGCAATACACATGCCACGCTGTGTGGCCAGCTCCTCCAGCGCCTGTACACCGAGCTGCCCATAGTCACCGTGGCTGCCCACCAGCGAGAGCCACAGCCAGCCGAACTTCTGCAGGAGCAACACCAGGACCTCTACCTGGTGTTGGTCGCTGGGGATGGTGCGCAGAAAAGAGGGGTACAACCGCTTTGTGCTGAGTGCCGTGCTGCTGGCCTCATAGCTGATCTGCAGGGGGGCAAGGGGTCCCCATTCAGTGAGATCAGTAGTGTGGGCCTCAAGGGCAGCCCCGCCCTCAGCTCTCAGCCCTGGACTGTGTGTGAGGACACAGGGAGGGAGGGTGGGAACAGGGAGAGGCCTAGGATCCTCTCCCAGGCGCCCCTGGGGGAGGAGTGAGAATCTGCCCCGTGGACATGGAGGACTCCCACATCCTGAGCGCAGGGAACAAGACGTGTCTCCTCCAGGGAATGAGATGATATACGGAGGGTTGAGGGAGACACAGGAGCTACTGCTTGGCAAACCGCTGCAGCTCAGCTTACCAGGGGCACCAGAAAGGGGCTCAGCATGGCAGCGGTGGTGACTGCGTGGTTGGTGGTGTCCGGTCCGATGACGGCCATCACCCTGGGGGAGTAGTGGGACAGGTTTCCTCGGATCCCTACGTAGCGTGTCCCTGGCAGCGCAAGCACGCTCAGCGTGGCGTACACGTTGGCTGACTCAGAGCACACGTCGTACAGCTCATACCCCAGCGTGACGTTGGGTAACAGGGACGTGGAGTTGTTGATCTCCTCGATGGCAAACCTCATGGCCTGGAAGAGGTGGTAGCCGTGGCCATTGAAGCTGTCAGGTCTGTGGGGAAAGCCGAGCGAGAGCTGGGACATCCCTCAGGTCACCCACAACTGCCATGTCAGCCTGGACCCTGCAGTTCACAAGGCTCCAGGGGAAGGGGGTACGGGGAAGAAATGCTGCATCCCATGCTGATACACATAAAATCAATGAAAGGCTCCGAAGTCCTGTAGCAGAAAAGGCTGAGGTACTCAGAGTTCTCTTCAGAAACAGAATCTATGGATATCAACAGGGAGACTTAAGAAAATGACAAATTAGCCAGGCACCAGTGACTCGTGCCTGTTGTCCTACCTACTCAGGAGACTGAAATCTGAGGATCAAAAGTTTGACCATTGGTCTGGGTAGAAAAATCCCAGCGACGCTTCAGATAGCCAGCAAAAAAGCTAGAAGTGGAGTTGTGGTTCATGAGACAGAGCACCAGATTGGAACAAAAAAACAAAACAAAACAAGGGACTACCACAATCTCTGCCTTTTTGTTGATTAATTGGAGAGAAGAGCCTCAAGGATTTGTGTGCCCAGGCTGACTTCAAATCTTGATCTGAGATCTCCTGAGAATCTTGATCCCAAATAGCTCTCAATAGTTTGGATTACAGGTATATGCCACTGGTATAAACCACTGTTTTTGTTTTGTTTTGTTTCTTGCTGGTAGCAGAGCTTGAGCTCAGGACCTTCTGCTCTCGGGCTGCTTGCTCACATCTGGCACCCTACCACTTGAGTCATACCTCCAGTTCAGCATTTTTTCAGTTAATTGAAGATGAAGTCTCAGAGATATTTTTCTGCCTGGGCTAGCTTCAAAACTCAATCCTCCAGGTCTCAGTCTCCTGAGTTGCTAGGATTATAGGCGTGAGCCACAAGCACCTTGCTGGATTTAACTATTAATCAAATCTAAACAATACATTCACAAAACCAGGCATTGATGTGTCTTGCCTATAATCTACCTACTTAGGAGGCTGAGATCTGAATATCTGTGGTTCAAACCAGCCAGGTGGGAACATCCATGAGACTTATCTCCAATTAACTACCAGAAAATAGGAAGTGGTGCTGTGGCTCAAGTGGTATAGCACTTGCCTTGAGCTGAAGAGCTGAGAGACAGTATTCAGGCCCAGGATTCAAGCCCCACAACTGGCAAAAAAAAAAAAAAAGTAAAAAACAGGCTTCATGGTACCCTAATAGCCTCATAAGTGAAAGACCCTGAGTTCAAAAAAAAAAAAAAAAGCAAGAAAAAGAAAAAGGATCACAAGAGTATAAGTTGGCAGGACTGTGCAGGATCTAGGCATCACCCTGGCAGGAGCAAATGTGGATTGATGGGAAAGGCTGTCAACTCGAGGGCTGGGCCCAGCCCAGAGGCAGACAGAAGGGCCCTGCAGCCACAGGACCCACTATGTGAGAGTCCTCACTCACCTGTCACAGAAGGTCACCTGGGGTCTGTGTCTCTGCTGCAAACAGTCAGAGTGGAGAGGGAACAGGCCTGCGAGGAGATAATCTCCCTGGAGACTAAAGTCAGGTGAGGATTCGGTCCTGTGACAGTCAAAAGTCCAGCAGTTGGCAATGGAAAACTGCAAGCCAACCAGATGGACCACCCAGAGCAACATGCTGAGCAGATGCCCCTGTACCCAGCATGCTCAAGCAGCACTTTCTGACAAGGCCAGCCACTTAAATACAGTACACAGCAGCTGCCCGGATGCTTGGCAACTGACTTCGTGTGCCCTTGAAAGGGGTGGGACTGGAATCCTGTTGTAGAAATCAGACTGTTTCTTTTGGCCTCCCACCCAGGAACTGGGCAGGGCCCAGGCATAGATGCAAACCAGGTGGTATCCAGTGGTGCTGGATGTTGGTGGGTTCTGTTCTTGCTCCGGTGCCTCTTTGGCTTCACCTGGCTCAGGAAGGGAGAGCTGGCATTTTGGGGGATGGTAAGCTGGGACAAGTTTATTGTGGTAAGAAGTAGGGTATGGAGGTGTGTGTGTGTGTGTGTGTGTGTGTGTGTGTGTGTATGTATCAGTACTGGGGTCTTGAACTTGAGTCTCGGTGCCATCCCTGAGCTTTTGTGCTCAAGGCTGATGCTCTACCACTTGAACCACAGCTTCACTTCTGGCTTTTTTGTTGGTTAACTGGAGATTGGTTTCATAGACTTTCTTGCCTTGGCTGGCTTCAAACTGCTCAGTAGCTACGATTACAGATGTGAATCACCTGGCTTAGAGTTGTTTTTTTAAACCAGAGGCTGACCTCGACCTTCTGAATGCAGGCGATCCTCTTCCTTTTGCTTCAGTCTCTCCAGTAACTGGAGACTGCACCACCATAACCCGCCAAGCAGCAGCATTTAGAGCCCTTTGGTTGGGCTTCAGGTTAATGAATGAGACATGGCTTTGAGTGGACACCGCCACCCACAGTCTTGTGTTCTGACACTTGAAAATGTGAGCTGAATAATCCCAGTCTGGTCGCGATGCCCAGGGTCGCTCCCTTCAGCCCAAAGACAAATGAATGCAAATAGAACGTATGCAAAGATCGATTTTGTTTAAAATTCCAATCCTGGAGCTTTTTCTGTAGAAAAAAATAATCCCAGGTGGATTTCCGGAGCGGTGGCTCTGTGGCCTAACCCTGGGGTTCAGGCTTTCCCCGTCCAGCTGGCTGGGGTGGGACCTTTGCATAATGTAAATACTGTGCAGCCCCGGGTGGGATGCGGGGAGTGGGGGGGGGGGGCGCCCAGCCTTCGGGAGCCTGCTCCGGGCCAGAGCCTCCGGCGTGCTTCCGGAGGCCGACGCTAGAGGGCGCGCGCCGCCCCCAGGCCGCGGGGCGGAGCGGGAGGCACCCCCGGTAAGTCTCGCGAGATTCTCCTCGGCCGGCGTCAGTGGCTCAGCATGGCGGATTCGGAGAGGCGTTTCAACCGGGCGCTCTACCGCTCCGTGTGGTCCAAAATCTTCAAGATCCGCCCGAAGCTCGTGCTCTGCCGCCGAGATCGCCTCCGACTCCGGGCCCCAGGCCGGTGCGAGCGACACCGGCGGCGGCGGCGGCTGCTGCAGGCCCAGGCGGCCCACGAGGGCTGCCGGGAGCGAAGCGGCGCGGGCGTGCGGGACGGCGCGGGCCTGCGGGACGGCGCGGGCGTGCGGGGCGGCGCGGGCCTGCGGGGCGGCGCGGGCCTGCGGGGCGGCGCGGGCGTGCGGGGCGGCGCGGGCCTGCGGGGCGGCGCGGGCCTGCGGGACGGCGCGGCCGGGGAGAAGCCCGAGGCCGGCGCGGCCGGGGAGAAGCCCGAGGCCGAGGCGGCCCGGAGGCCCCAGGCCGCGTCCCCCAGCCCGGCGCGCGACGCGTACCACGCCCGGCCCTTGGCCCCGTTCCCCTTCCCGATCAGCGCCCTGCTGCCCGCCGCGCCCTGCATCCGCTTCCCCAGCCCGCCGCCCGCGCAGAGCGTCCGGGAGAAGCGCCGGGCCCCGCAGGTGCGGCAGCTGGGCCCGGGCTGCGCGCTGCTGCTGCTGCCCGTGGAGGAGGTAGGCGGGGTGCGCGCGGGATGCGCGCGGGCCCGGGACGGGGCCGCGGCGGGGGGCTGCCCGCGCCCGAACCCGCGCCGCCAGCGACGGCTGCTGCGTGCCCGGGGTTACCCTGCGGCGAGAGGCAGAGCCGGGAGTCGAACTCGCCCGCGGGGAGAAGGGAAAGGCAGGAAGCGGAGGGACGAGGCCAGCCTGGCGCCTTGCTGAGGACGGGGCTTGGATTCAGGGCCCTCTACCACTTGAGCCACGTCTCTAGCTTGTGTGTGTGTGTGTGTGTGTTGATTTGTGGGGCTTGAACCCGGGACTTCCTGCCCTCAGTTGTTTTGCTCTAGGCTGGCGATCCATCACCTGAGTCTCCACCTCCAGCTTTTTGATGGTTATTTGGAGATTGAGTCTCTGGACTTGCTGCGCATCTCAGCCCTTCGATCTCAGCCCCACGAGTAGCTAGGATTACAAGCGTGAGCTTGTAATTGGCTTCCAGCTCTGATTTTAGTTCGTTATTTTGGAGTTAGGGGTCTTTCAGAACATTTTCTGCGCTGCAGACCTTACACCTACTGTTCTTAGCCTTTTGAGAAGGTAGGGTTACTGGCATGAACAAGTTTAAATACAGGCTTGCTTTGGAGCTGCCGCAAGATAGGATCTTAGGTTGAAAATGTGTATATGGCTTGTCCTGGAAGTTCACACCTGTAATCCTAACTAAAGAGGCTGAGAAATTTGACAATCGTGGTTCAAAGCCAGCAGGGGCAGAAAAGTCCCTGGGAAACCTTATCTCCAATAAGCCACTCAAAAACCATAGTGGAGCTGTGGCTCAAAGTGGTAGAGTGCTAGCCTTGTGTAAAAGAGCTCAGGGACAATGCCCAGACCCTGAGTTCAAGCCCCAGGACTGGGAAAAAAACAAAAAATGTTGGGCGATGGTGGCTACATCTGTAATCCTGCTGCTCAGGAGCTTGAGATCGGAGGATAGTGGTTCAAAGCCAGCCCAAGCAGAAACATCTGGGAGACTCCACTCCCGAAAAAATGTTTGGAGGCCTGGCTCAAGTAACAGCCCAGTAAGCAGTCAAAGCCATGAATTCAAATCCTTGTATACACAAAAAAAGTAAAGGAGGCTGGGAATGTAGTTTAGTGGTAGAGTGCTTGCCTAGCATGCATGAAGCCCTGGGTTTGATTCCTCAGTACCACATAATCAGAAAAGGCTGGAAGGGGCACTGTGGCTCAAGTGATAGAACATTAGCTTTGAGCAAATGAAGCTTAAGGACAGTGCCCAGGTCCTGAGTTCAAGCCCCAAGACTGGCCAAAAAAAAAAAAAGGAACTGGATGCCTGTGATCCTAGTTACTCTGGAGGCTGAGATCTGAGGATCACAGTTTGAAACCAGCTTGGACAGGTTAAGTCCCTGAGACTCTTCAATTAACCAGGAAAAAAAAAAAAAAAAGTGGTGCTGTGGCTCCAGTGGTAGAGTGCTAGCCTTGAGCTGAAGAGCTGAGGGACAGTACTCAGGCCCAGAGTTCAGGCCCCATAACCAGCAAAAAAAAAAAAAAAGGAAAAGAAAAAAGAAAAGCGAAGGATGTGTGCTGATTACCTAGTCCAATGTAATCTGCCCCTGGAAATAGGTAATTTTCAGGTATGTGAATAGCAAGTTTGCATTTCTTCAGTGTTTGCAACAAGTTCTATAATGTTACTTCTTTCTTTGCTAGGAGTTTACTTTCGGTGGCACGTGTCGCCTGACTTGCCTCTATGGCGAGGTGGAGGTGTTTGGTTATACCATCCGGCAAGGCCAGCCTCCCCAAGACCTCTTCTCTACCTTCACACACGCTTTCCTGAATATCACTGCGGTTCGTTACTCCATGCCTCAGAAAACCAAGAAAGAGACAAAAAAGGAATTCCGGGCTTTGGTCAGATCTCGTCTTAACCTAGGTAAAGAAAAGAACTGAGCAGCTTGCAGATGACTTCCTATAATGAAGCTGATAGTATTTAAATTCTTACTGTGGTTTAGACATTGTGCTTAGAATTTGAATCCAGGGGGCTGGGAAGGTGGCTCGGTGGTAGAGTGCTTGCCTTGCATGCCTGAGGCCCTGGGTTTGATTCCTCAGCACCACATAAGCAAAAAGAAAAAAAGCCAGAAGTGGCGCTGTGGCTCAAGTGGTAGAGCGCTAGCCTTGAGCTGAAGAGCTGAGGGACAGCGCCCAGGCCCAGAGTTCAGGCCCCACGACCGGACCCCCCCCCCCCCCAAAAAAAAAAAAAGAACTTGAATCCAGGACCTCTATATCTATTCAGACACATAAGGCTTCATAGGCACTAACGTACTGTTATTTTCAGTTAAGGGTCCTTTTGTAGGCATTAAGGTACTGTTATTTTTAGTACTTTTTAATGTAATAAAAATTTTCTGAAGCCATGAATGTTGTATGAAATGACTTCTCAAACCAGATGTGGAAAAGTCACTGTTACTGTGCAACGTAGCCTTCTGAAAAGGGCTTAGAACACGATTAGCTACTTACTGTCAGCTTGCCTTTTAGCAGAGAAGCTAGGAGCTCTGAACGGCAGAGAGTTTAGTGGAGTTGCTGCGCCTGAGGTGATGTATCTTTCTCTTTGCAGAGGACAGATCTTGGTCGATAAAGAATTTCTCTCCTCTGTGTTCCCTTGCGATGTTAGAACAGCTGAAAAGCCCCACTGTAAGCTTCATCACCGGCTTTCCAGGCTTATCTTGCGTTTTCATGCAAGAGGTAAACTCAGTTTCATTCAGTTTTGCTAATTGTGTCAAAACAGTCGAGCTAACTTGCTCTATAAAGTGTTCTCTTTGAATCGGTCTGTCCTGTTAGTGGGATAGGTCTATAGTCAAGAAACAGTCTAGCCAAGAGCCAGTGGCCCATGCCTATAATCATGGCTCTTCAGGAGGTGAGATCTGAGGGTCTTGATTTGAAGCCGGCCCTGGCAGAAGTCTGTGAGACTCTTTATT
Organism: Dipodomys spectabilis; assembly: GCF_019054845.1. Lineage (NCBI taxonomy): Eukaryota > Metazoa > Chordata > Mammalia > Rodentia > Heteromyidae > Dipodomys > Dipodomys spectabilis. Next base: position 57,482 of record NW_024870865.1, on the reverse strand, counting down.
TTCATTTAACCAGTGAAAAGCCGGAAGTGGAGCTGTGGCTCCAGTGGTAGAGCACCAGCTTTGAGCAAAAAAAGCTAAGGGAGAACACCCTGGCCCTGAATTCAAACTCCTGTATATGCACATCTATCAAAAAGGTGTGTATGGGGGGGAGTTTGGGAATGTGGCTTAGTGGTAGAGTGCTTGCCTAGCATGCATGAGGCCCTGGGTTCGATTCCTCAGTACCATATAAACAGTAAAAGCCAGAAATGGCACAGTGGCTCAAGTGGTAGAGTGCTAGCCTTGAGCAAAAGAGGCTCAGGGACAGTGCAAGTCACTTTTTCAGCTGGGTGCTGGTGGCTCATGCCTATAATCCTAGCTATTTGTGAGACTGAGATCTGAGGATTGTGGTTTGAAGTCTCTCTAATTAACCACCAGAATACCGGAAATGGCACAGTGGCTCAAAGTGGTAGAGGGCTAGCTTTGAGCAAAAGAGCTCAGAGTGCTGGGATGTAGCTCAGTGGCAAAGCACCTGCCTAGCTAGTGCAATGTCCTGGTTTGATCCCCAGAACCAAAAAGGGAAAGACACAAAAGAGCTCAGAGACAACACCCAGGCCCTGACTTCAAGCCCCATGACTGACAGAAAAGTCGCTGTTTCAGGCAGATGTGAGTGCCCATACCTTGAGAGGCAGGAGGATCATGAATTTGAGTCCAGGCTTAACTATATTGGAAATCTTGTCTCAAAACAAGGTGGGGGCAGGGTGTGTGTCTCAGGTGGTAGAATAACCTGCCTTGACAAATGCAAGGTCCTGTGTTCCTTTTTTTTGTTTTGTTTTTTGTTTTTCCCCCAGACCTAGGGCTTGAACTCAGGGTCTGGGTGCTGTCCCTTATCCTCTTTGTACTCAAAGCTAGCAATCTAGCACTTCTAGGACTTCTTCCAGTCCTGAGTTCTAATCCCACTTTCAAAAACAAAACATTGCAGCGCATCATTTTGTGGTTGGCAAAATACAAAAAACCATTGAACTTCGTTAATGGTTATCTTAATTTTCTTTTCTTTTCTTTTTTTTTTTTTTTGGGGGGGTCCGGTCATGGGGCCTGAACTCTGGGCCTGGGTGCTGTCCCTCAGCTCTTCAGCTCAAGGCTAGCGCTCTACCTCTTGAGTCACAACGCCACTTCCAGCTTTTTTCTTTTTGCTTATGTGGTCATGAGGAATCGAACCCAGGGCCTCTGGCATGCAAGGCATGCGCTCTACCACTGAGCCACCTTCCCAGCCCCGGTTATCTTAATTTTCTATAAACAGTAAATGCTGTCAATGTCCTTACACTTCCATCTTTTCTCTTGTAAGTAAGTTCCTATCTGCCATATTGCTAGTTTTCTGAAGTCAGTTCCTCTGCCATAAATGACTCCCCTGGCCCAGACAGTGAGTCTGAGCTTCAGGATTAGTGGACAGTAGATGTAAGGTAGAATTACAGATGGGGTGGAGCTAAGCAAGCCATTTGTCTGTGCTGACTGGGAGGTGGCCTGTTAAGCGTCTGGCAGGGTCACCAACTGTCAGTGAACTGTGAGTTTGGAGCTGAGGAGAGCCCTTCAACTCTGCCTCTCACTTTAACTTTTGTTTTATGTTTTAACTTAAAAAAATTTTTTTTTGGGTACTGGTACCAGGACTTGAACCTCAGGATCTGGCACACCTGATTTTCTTGCTCATGGTTGGTGCTCTACCTCTTGCCTGGGCTGGCTCCAAATTAGCATTCCTCCAGGTTTTTAGCCTCCTGGAGTAGTGAGGATTACAGGTGTAAGCTACTGACCCTGCCTGGCAGGGTGTTTTTGGAAAGTCTTACTAGGTTGCCTCAAACCTCAGATCTTCTGCCTCCTACCCCTCCGGTGCTGGCAGCACAGGTGTGGGCCGTGGTGCTCGGTGAATGGCATGCCATGTCTTTCTCTGGAGCCTTCTGCAGGAGTGACAGCGGCTTGGGAGGAAGTATGAACTGTGGAAGCAGACATAGATGACTTCAGAATAGAGTTGATAGTGACTTGCTGATGAATTTTGTAGCTGTGGGGGAGAGAGGGAAGGATCAGATTTACACTTTGTAATTATCTCTCTCTTTTTTTTTTTTTTGTCGGTCGTGGGGCTTGAACTCTGGGCTTGCACGCTGTCCCTGCATTCTTCAGCTTCTTTTTTATTTTTTTAAACTTTCCTTAATGTTTAAATTGTTCTTTTTCAGAGTGGTCCACTCCAGATCAACTCTGAATCTTTAGCTTTGAGATCTGTTGGCATCAGAAAGGAGAAGAAGAAAAGAAGCCTTACCTTAACCGAGAGCGTCCATTCGGCACTGCGGGAGCTGGTCAGTGTGGCTGAGGGTAAGTACTACCTTCAGATCACTAGGCATGGCCCCAGACCCTCAGAATCGCTGCCCATCGTTAAAGGACAATGAGGACAATGGTTGAGTCCAGGTCAATGTCTGTTCTGCCTGCAGAAGAAATGGACGACTGTCTGGTCGTCCTGGTGTGCGGCGCTCAGGATGTTGGAAAGTCAACATTCAATAAGTTCCTGATTAACCAGCTGTTAAATCGGTAAGAGTCTTTTTGTTGTCACTTTGGCGTATTATTAGATGTGTGTATGTCTACGCACACATATGTGCCATTACTCTGCCCTTAGCTTTTTTGTTTATGGCTGGTGCTCTGCCCCCCCTGAGCCACAGCTCCACCTCTGGCTTTTTGCTATAATTGTTTTTTTTTTTTTTTTTTTTTTTTGCTATAATTGTTTTTTTGGGGGGGTCCAGTCGTGGGGCCTGAACTCTGGGCCTGGGCGCTGTCCCTCAGCTCTTCAGCTCAAGGCTAGTGTTCTACCACTTGAGCCACAGTGCCACTTTCAGTTTTCTGGTGGTTTATTGGGGCTAAGAGTTTCATGTACTTTACTGCCTGGGCAGGCTTTGAACCGAGATCCTCAGATCTTAGCCTCCTGAGTAGCTATGATTATAGGCGTGAGCCATCAGCTGGGATTTTTTTTTTGCTGGTTCTTTCAGAGATGGAGTATCTCAGACTTACAGGCTAGCATTGCCCAAATTCCTCCGCTTTTCAGCCTTCTGAGAAGCTTGCTGGGGCTTACTTGTTTTGGTGTTGGTACTAGAGCTTGAACTCAAGGCCATACAGTCTCTTTTTTTTTTTCTGCTTATGGCTGATTCTTTGCCATTTGAACCATACCTTCACTTCTAGCTTTTTGGTGGTTAATTGAAATAAGAGTCTCAAGGATCTGCCTGCCTAGAACTGGCTTTTGAACCTCAGTCGTTAGATCCTAGCCTTCCGAGTAGCTGAGATTATAGGGGTGAGCCACCTGTGCCTGGCTGGGAGTTGTATTTAAAGGTAAAGGTGATTTTGCACATGCTGTGAATGAACACTGCGGGGAGGCCCATCTACCTAGAAGACTGCATGTGGTTGGTTTTGCTTGTGCAAAAAAGGTGGGATATAAAATTATTGACTGCTATTCCCCATCATAAACAATCTAACATTCTGATTGCTATAAATGTGATTTCTCACCAGGTGGCAGTGGCTCACGCCTATAATCCTAGCTACTCAGGAGGCTGAGATCTGAGGATCTCATCTTGGTTCAAAGCCGGCAGGGGCAGGAAAGTCCGAGAAACTCTTTTCTCCAATAAACCACCCAGAAAACTGGAAGTGGTGCGGTGCCTCAATTGGTAGAGTGCTTTCCTTGAGCTGAAGAGCTGAGGGACAGAGCCCAGACCCAGAGTTCAAGCCCCATGACCGACAAAAAAGAGAAAGTGATTTCTCCTTTTACTGACTAATGTTAAAATTCTCTTTTCTTTTAAAAAAAACTTTCAGTATTCCCTGTGTTGACTACTTAGAATGTGATCTGGGGCAGACAGAGTTCACGCCTCCTGGTTGCATTTCTTTACTGAATATTACAGAACCGGTTCTGGGTATGTATTACATATTTGCTAAATGTCTTACTTTATAAAATTCAAAAATAATGACGCTAAAAAGTCAGTATGTAAAATCTGGGTAAAATGTGAGAAATGGGCACAAAACTTGTTTGTGTGTATGTTTGTGTATACACTGGGTCTTGAACTCACGGCCTAGGCACTATCTCTAAGCTTTTGTGCTCAAGACTGGTACTCTACTACTTGAGCCAAAGCTCCACTTCCAGCTTTTTTTGGTAGTTGGAGTTAAGTGTCTCATGATGTTTCCTGCCCGGGCTGGCTTTGAACTGTGATTGTCCCTGCCTTCTAAGTAGCTAGGATTCTAGGCTTTAACAACTGGTGCCTGGCTAGGTTTTTATTTTGCTGAGGTTTAGGAGTTATTGATATATCCTTACTTTTTTATTTATTTATTTTCAGTGCTGGGAATTGAACCCAAAGCTAATGCACAGTATACCAGCTTATCTCTGAGCCCTTTTTATTTTATTTTATTTTGCCAGGCCTGGGGCTTGAATTCAGGGCCTGGACACTGTCAATGAGCTTCTTTTGTTCAAGGCTAACATTCGACCACTTGAGCCACAGTGCCATTTCTAGCTTTTTCTGTTTATGTAGTACTGAAGAATTGAACCCAGGGCTTCATGCATGCTATGCAAGCACTCTGCCACTAAAGCCACCTTCTCAGTCCTGTAATTTGTTTTTGTAGTACTAGAGATTGATTCAGAACTTGCTGGCTAAGCGCTTTGCTACTAGAACTATATTTCTGGACCTGTGTCCTGAATATTAATCCCTTATCAAGTGTGTGAATTTTTTTTTCCTGGGTCATCTCTTTTTTTTTTGTTTGTTTGTTTTGTCCGTTGTGGGGCTTGAACTCTGGGCTTAGGGGCTGTTCCTCAATTCTTCAGCTCAAGGTGAGCACTCTATCACTTGAGCCTTAGCACCACTTCCGGTTTTCTAGTGGTTAATTGGTGATAAGAGTCCCATGGACTTTTGTGCCCAGGCTGGCTTTGAACCGTGATCCTCAGATCTCAGCTACGCTTACAGGCATGAGCCACTGGCACCCAGCTCCGGGTCATCTTTTTGTTTTCTCAGTAGTAGTTGTGATGTACAGAAGTTCTTATTTTGGTGAAGTCTAATATATCTGGCATGTGTGCACGTGAGTGTGCATGCTCATGCACACGCATGCTGCTGTGGATGGACAGGGCTCATGCAGGCTAGACAAGTGCTCTCCCTCACACTCTGTTCCCAGCTCTGCTGAGTTAACACTAACCTTTGTCTTCCTAGGTCCTCCCTTTACTCACCAAAGGACCCCACAGAAGATGGTGTATTTCGGGAAACCTTCTTGTAGAAACAGCTGTGAGAACTACATTGAGATAATAAAATATGTGTTCAGCGCTTACAAGAGAGAGTCACCACTGATCATCAACACGATGGGCTGGGTGGTAGGTGAGTAAGGCCGCCTGCTCACACTGCAGGGAAAGGGCAGCCCGCCTGAGTCATAGGAGTCACATGACAGATCAGTACACGCACACTGTTTTCAAGTGAGCATGATCATATCTGTCTCCTTAGATGGATGAACATTGTGTGCTTTTGAGACACAGTCTTGCTACGTAGTTCAGACTGACCTAGAACTTGATCTGTATGCTGGTCTTGAGCACTTAAGTTTTCCGGCCTTGATCTCCTAAGTGCTTGGATTTTAGGCACATATATTACCTGTCCCCTTTATTGTTTTTTTTTTTCCCTGAAAATATTCAGTATCTTGTAGCTTTTTTCAGATGTGTGTGTACATGTATACGCATTAGTCCTGGGGCTTGAACTCAGGGCCTGAGCACTATTTCTTAGTTTTTTTCATTCAGGGCTAGCACACTACCACTTGAGCCACACCTGCTTCTGGCCTTTGGGTGGTTGGAGATAAAGATATGTCTCACCAGGTGTTTTAACCCCTGGGAATCACGAGCCTCAGACATCAGCTTCCTAAATTGCTCAGATTACAGGCAAGAGATATCAGTGCTTAGCTTTCCTGTACCTTTTTTTCCCCCCATTCTTTTGTTGTTGTTGTGGTGGTGGTGATCGTAGGGCTTGAACTCTGGTCTCAGCTCTTTAGCTCGAGGCCAGTGCTCGACCTCAGCCACTTCTGGTTTTCTGGTGATTAATTGGAGATAAGAGTCTCATAGACTTTCCTGCATGGGCTGGCTTTGAACCGCGATCCTCAGAGCCACCAGTGTCCAGCTGTAATGTGCTTTGTTTTGGGATGTTTTGAGTTTATTGCATGTTCTGGATGATAAGGAGTCTGGCTGCTTTGACATCTGCTGGCTCATTGCGCGCCCTCAGCTAAGTTTGGTTTGTGTCGGGTGGTCTGGTCTTGTGTGTGCTCCAGTGCTGTCATCTCTTCCCTCACAGACGATGGGCTGCTTCTGCTGATTGACCTCATCCGGCTGCTGGCTCCCAGCTACGTGGTTCAGTTCACTACGGCCCATACCAGAAACATGCCAATCCTCACCCCCGAATTCGTGGAAGGCACGGATGGCTTGTACACAAAAAGCAAGTCCAGACACAGAAATCGGTGTTTCGAATTCCCAGACTTGGGAGATAATTTGGAATTTACTGATGAAGAGAAAGACGGTCCTGTTTTCTTGAATGGACATAAACTATTATATGTTCAGTCAGATTTTATATTTTGTAAAACTATAAGAAATAGGTAAGTAGGGACTGGGAAGTGGCTCAGTGGGAGAGCGCTTGCCTTGCATGTATGAGGCCCTGGGTTCGATTCCTAAGCACCACATAAGCAAAAAGAAAAAAGCTAGAAGTGGCGCTGTGGCTCAAGTGGTAGAGCGCTAGCCTTGAGCTGAAGAGCTGAGAGACAGCGCCCAGGCCCAGAGTTTAGGCTCCACAGCCGGACCCCCCCCCAAAAAAATAGGTAAGTAAACTGTCACATGGCTAATGATGGGCCCTTCTGTTAAGCAAGACATTCTATTCAGCTCCTTAGAAGTCGTGTGCGTGCATGTGTGGAATCCTAGCCCTTGAAAAGCTGAGGCAGAGGGTCTTTCTGAGCTGGTGACTGTAGGTACACCCTTCTGATCTGCTTTCCAGAGAATCACATAACAGAGTTCTTCGAGGATTGGCCGTGTTAGGTTACCTAAGCTTGCTTATGCCGTCGGTGCCCAAACCACCAAGCTTCCTGCCCAGTCTGACACCCTATCAGGTATGGGGCTCGTCTTATTTTCTCTTGCTACTGGCTACCTTCTACCCCATTGTATCCATTTTCTGTTGAATCCTCACAGCCCTGTGCCTTGTGTTCTGTAATTATCCCCATTCTATAGATGGATAAACGAAGGTGCAGAGAAACCAATGGCAGAGTTGGCATTCAGACCTAGGCAGACCACAGGTCTGGTTCCATGTGCTCCCTCCCTTCTTCCCTCCTTTTCTCCCTTCCTCTTTTTTTTTTTTAACTGGCCCTAGGACCTAAGCTCAGTGCCTGGATACTGATTCTGTCCCTGAGTTTTTTCAGTCAAGGCTGATACTGTACCATTTGAGCCACAGCTCCACTTCTGGCTTTTTGCTGGTTTTCTCTTCCTGGGCTAACTTTGAACCTGAGTCCTCAGATCTCAGCCACCTGAGCAGCTAGTATTACTGACGTGTGAGCCACCAGTGCCTGGCCAGGTGGAGCTTTCGTCTCCTTGAGCTAGACGCGGTTCAATCAGGCCTCATCCCAGGCACTTCCTGTGTTACAGAAGCAGAGGTGGCTCTGCTGTGCCGTCTGGCCACATGGGAGCCACAGCTCTGAGCCAGGTTCTCTGCCTGGCACGTGTGGATGCCTCCGTAACTATGGCAGTCCTAAGAGCTGCTAGTAGAGACCTTGCCTAGAGCTATGAAGGCTGGGGACCGGCGAGTGGGGTGCCTGTCTGCGGCCCCACAGCAACGGCAGCAGGCCGGTGGCCGGGTGAGCGTCCCGGACGGGTGCTGGTCAGTGGTGGGTGAGCCCCAGGTGTCTAAGGTGGTTTTTGTTTTTGTTTTGCCAATCCTGGGGCTTGAACCCTGGGTCTGGGCTCTGTCCCTGAGCTGCTTTTGCTCAAGGCTAGCACTCTACCACTTGAAGCACAGCACCACTTCAGCCTTTTCTGCTTGTATGGTACTGAGGAATCAAACCCAGAGCCCATGCATGCTAGGCAAGCATTCTACCACGAAGCCACATTCCCAGTACCTCTAAGGTGTCTTTTGCTGTTGTTGTTTTTACCCAAGGGTCAGGCAATTTGTTTAGTGAAATTTCTTTAAGGTCTTGATTTTTGTTTCTTGGGGGGTTTTTTTGGTCGTGGGATTATTTTTGGGCCTGAGTTATTTTGCTCAAGGCTAGTGCTTTGCTATTTTCAGCCACTGGCCCACTTCTAGTTTTTATTTGGTTAATTAGAGATAAGTGTCTCATGAACTTTCTTGCCTGGTCTAGCTTTGAACTGTGATCTTCAAATCTATCCTCCTGAGAAGATAGGTTTACAGGTGTGAGCCACCAGCACCAACAACAGGGTCAGTTGTTTTTAGGAAATACTCTTTTTTTTTTTTTGTCAGTCATGGCCTGAACTCTGGGCCTGGGAGCTGCCCCTTGGCTCTTCAGCTTAAGGCTAGCGCTCTATCACTTGAGCCACAATGCACTTCCGTTTTTTTCTGCTTATGTGGTGCTGAGGAATCAAACCCAGGGCCTCATGCATGCAAGGCAAGCACTCTACCACTGAGCCACCTTCCCAGCCCCAGGAAATACTCTTAACTGGACTTTAATCACACTGACTAATGGTTTGTTCTCCTTTTTGTTGCTTGACATCTTCCTGAAGCCTAATATTTGTGTAACAGAGTACTTGTCACCTCTCAATTTGAAATTACCCAGGAAGTAGTAATGTTAGTCATCTTCCTGGAGTCCCAGGAATGTGGGTACTGCTTCTTTTTCCCTTTTTTTTGGTGTTGGGGAGCGCATCCAGGGCCTCTTGTATGTCAGGCATGCGCTCTACCACTGAGCCACACTCCAGTCCTGTCCATTTTTTGTGTTTAGGACAGGGTTTGAACCCAGGCCTTGTGCTCTCACTCTACAACTTAAGACATGCCCCCAAGTGCTGCCTAATTGCAGGTAAGAGTCTAGAGTTTGTCTGATACACTTTGAACCAGACATCAGCCTCCAGAGCAGCAGGTGTGAGCAACAGCACCTGGCTCTGTCCTCTTTCTTAATCCTCATTAGGAATTGAATAGAGACTTCTGGTTCTGAAAGTCCATTCTGACTCTCTTATATCAGGAGACTCAGTGAACAATGTTTCATTTGCATTTAACTGGATGTCTTCCTCTGTTTTAACTCACTTAAGACATTTCCAGATCTCTTGTGTCTACTTAGACCAGGAAGTACCAGGCATTCAGTTGGGGTTTCTAGCAAGTGTTCCTGGTATACAAAGAGTGTGTGTGGCCTCTTACGGTCTCTATTGAAGCTGCAGCCGCCACAAAGCCCTGGTGTTTTCATTCTTTTTGGTAGTGGTTTTGTAGACTTTGCCTTACGTCACTGGCTAGTCAGTTGGTGGTAATTAAAATTGGGCTTTTAAGCCAAGCTTGGCCTGGTGGCATATGCCTGTAATCCCATACTCCTAGGCAGGAGCCTCTGAAATTCAAGGTCAGCATGCTCTATATAGGGAGACCCTATCTTAAAAACAAGAGGGCCAGGTGCCAGTGGCTCATGCCTATAATCCTAGCTACTCAGGAGGCTGAGATCTGAGGATCTGTGTTCAAAACTAACCTGAGCAGCCAAAACCACAAGACTTTCCTCCCAATTAACCAGTAAAAAGCCAGAGTAGAGGTATGGCTCAAGTAGTAGAGTGCCACCCTTGAGTAAAAGAGTTGAGGGAGAATGTAAGGGCCCTTTCAAGCTCCTCCAATACGGCACAGAAGAGGGCAGGTTGGAGGAAGTGAAGAAAGATCGTTCAAAACATATGATTCGTGGGGGTTGCACACTTATTATTTGTTCCTTAGGTCCCTTTTAATTCGGTTGCTATCCGGATTACCCACTCTGATGTCGCCCCCACCCACATCCTGTACGCTGTGAATGCCAGCTGGGTTGGCCTCTGCAGGATCATGGATGACATCCGAGGGTACACCAGGGGCCCCATCCTGCTGGCCCAGACTCCCATTTGTGACTGTGTGGGGTTCGGTGAGTTGACGGCGATGTCATGTCCCTGACTACCAGATCTGCTGGCTCCGCTTCTCCTTACACCCCTTCTCAGCTTCCTGCCAGCTCCTGTGGTCTAGGCCTTAGCCTCTTCTCCAGCCACACATTCTCCCAGGCGGCCTCTCACACACACTGTTGGTGCTCTGTCTGCTTTCGCACTGTCCTGAATGAGTGAATTAATGCACGTTAGATTTGTGCACCATTAATTCTCAAAAGCATTTTAAAGCTGGGCACCATTGGCTCACGCTTGTCATCCTAGCTACTCAAGCGGCTGAGATCTGAGGATTGCGATTCAAAGCCAGCCCTGGCAGGAAAGTCTGTGAGACTCTTATCTCCAGTAAACCACTAGAAAACCAGAAGTGGCACTGTGGCTCAAGCGGTAGAGTGCTCACCTTGAGATGAAGAGCACAGGGACAGCGCCCAAGCCCAGAGTTCAAGCCCCATGACAAACAAAAAAAACAAAAAAAAAAAACCAACAAAAACATTTCCAGGGGGGCTGGGAAGGTAGCTCAGCAGTAGAGTGCATGCCTTGCAAGCATGAGGCCCTGGGTTCGATTCCTCAGCACCACATAAACAGAAAAAGCCAGAAGTGGCGCTGTGGCTCAAGTGGTAGAGCGCTAGCCTTGAGCCGAAGAGCTGAGGGACAGCACCCAGACCCAGAGTTCAGACCCCATGACCAGCAAAAAAAAAAAAAGCATTTCCAGGGAGTATGTCATGTGGTCCTGTGTCACCTGGAAGACCCTGGTCCTTTCTAGTCAGAGCCTTGCCATCAGCCTATCAGGAGAGCCTGCAGACAGTCTGATTGATACTTTGTATTCTCAAAGCAAAACTCTGCAGACTTGAGACTGTTAGTGTCACTTGTTAGCAGTTGGAATGCTGATAGGTGCTTGTGTCTTGAAGGGATCTGTAGAGGTGTTGACATGGAGAAGCGGGTGTACCACATCCTCACCCCTGTGCCCCCAGAAGAGTTAAAGACGGTGAATTGTCTGCTCATTGGCTCCGTCAACATTCCACCTTGCATCTTCTGTGCCCAGGTGAGCCCGCCCCGCGTAGCCCCTGCCCAGCCTCCAGCTCCGGCCGGAGTCCTCGCAGCTACTGAATGGGAACTGTGTTGTAGAGCAAGCAGAATGATGGGGTGAAGCTGGGGTTTCAGGATGGCCTCAGAGGCCTGAGGCAGGAGGGCAGCAGTGTTTCGTCAGGTGCCAGGGCAGGGCCTTCCCTCAGGCTGCGGGGAGAGGAGCAGGAGGGGCCTCCCCAAGACCACCCCGGCACTGGAGGGCAAGGTCTGGGGGCTTCAGGCGTTGAGGGGAGGCCCTGGGAGCGCGAGACCCCGCAGCACACCCACCCTCGCTGGCGTTTGGTGTGGAGAGAGATTGAGAGGGTGTGGCGGGGCTGCCCCGTCATGGCGCTGCTCCCAGGATGGACAAGCTCCTTGTGTTTGTGTTTCAGCGGGGGCTGGAGGGAACCATCCCCTACATCACAACCGATTACAATTTCAACCTTCCTGGCGCCTCGGAGAAAATTGGATTAAGAACGTTTACGGAAGCAGAGGGGTTTCAGATCGATCCCACATTTTGCCGGAAAGCAAAATGAAGTTCCAACAAGGGGAGGGACTTTCTCCAGAAAGCGCCCCTCCCAGCCTCACTGAGCCAGAGCGCTCGGATTCACGGACTCTCTTATGGACAGGGTTTATGTACTTTCTCCCTTAGTTCAGATGTGGTATAAACCTGGTCCTGGTCTTTTGTATGTTTAATTATGTGTGTTGTCTGGAGTGGTTTCTAAAGAGATCGCAAGGCATGTGGAAGTTTTTATACCATTAAAGCCAGAAGCATAGGACTCATCTCAAGTTCTTCAAGGTCATGGTTATTGGACTAGGGATAAAAACAGGGGAACAGGCCACAGACAGTATATCAAGAAGAATAGCGACAGGCTGGCCCACAAAATCCTGGGTGCCTGCCAGAGCCCTGGGCAGGCTGGGCAGGCAGGGAGGGGTCCTACCTCCTTGGAGCCCTTAGGGGGTGCTGAGGTGTTCTGACCCAAACGTTGGTATCACCTGCCTTCTTGTCATGTAATCAAGTGTTGTTGCTACATTTTATACAGGTGTGGAGTACAGAGCCCTTTGGAATATATATATACATATATATATGTGTGTATATATATATGTATATGTATGAATATTTATATATAATTTATTTTATTTATGTTTTTGGTTGGTAGTGGGGCTTGAACTCTGGGCCTGGGCGCTGTCCCTGCACTCTTCACCTCAAGGCGAGTGCCCTACTGCTTGAGCCACAGCACCACTTCTAGTTTTCTAGTGGTTTATTGGAGATCTGAGGACTGAGTTTCGAAGCCAGGCCAGGCAGGAAAGTCTGTAAGACCCATAAAACCCACAAGAAGCTAGAAATTAAGCTGTGGCTCAAATGGTAGAGCACCAGCATTGAGCAAAAAAGATAGCTCTTGGGCTCTGAGTTCAAGTCCCAGTACCAGTATGTGCATACACACAAAATTGTTCCCATTTGGGATCAGTGGCTCACACCTGTAATACTAGCTACTCAGAAGAAGGCTGAAACCTGGGGTATCAGTATAAAGCCATTCTGGGCAGAAAAATCCATAAGACAGCTCCAGTGAAATGCTGGACTGGAGGCATGGCTCACATAGAGTGCCAACTGGGAGTGAAAAAGCAAGTGAGAACATGAAGCCCTGAGTTCAAGCCCCAGGACCAACACAAAAAACCACTGGTCTGTGTGGAATTGAGCGCTGCGTTGATACAGCCGAACTGTCGGTTCTTCTCAATCTCAGTGCTGTCTGCAGAGCCCCTCAGCATCTTGAAGACACAGCAAAGGACTTAAAGCTGGCCCCAGCAGCTCTTGGCACTCCAAGAGTTTGTGTGTGTGTGTGCAGGGTGGGGGAAATGGGGTCTTGGGGCTTTTTTGCTCAAGGCTAGCACTACTTCCACAACTGAGGTAAGAGTCTCATGGACTTAACATCCTGGGCTGGCTCTGAACCACAATAATCATGTCTTCGTGTCCTGACTAGCTAGGGTGACAGGTGTGAGCCACGGGTGTCTGGCTAGAAGATTTCATTTTTCTATTGTTTATTAACTTTTCGGTGAGGGTGAGCACAGGTTCTCACTGTGTTGCCTAGGCTGGTCCTGAACTCAGATCCTGCCTCAGTCACTTGAGCACCCCAGTCGGGGTTTCAGCCCCTACCACACATGCTGTGTCAGGTATTCCTGTCATGACTGAGAAAGCTTGCCATGTTTATTCCTCTTTCCTAATTCCTTGTATCACAATAATGAACACTCCTGTAGGTCTGTAGTGCAAGGCAGAGACATCCCAGACCAGTTTTAGCCTCCTGACTGCCCTCTGGTAGGTTAAAGTTGGATGCCCTTTGCCAGTCTGAGACAGGCCTTTATTTAGTTCTGGGAGTTAAAGCCACGCCTCACACATGCTCAGGACATGCTCTACTTTCTTCTTTGGCAATATTAGGGATTCTGCTTGGGGCCGTGCACTTGCTAGGCAAGCACTTTGGCATCTGAGCCATGCCTTCAGTCCAATTTCATTCTTTTTAATTTTTTTTGGGGGGTCCGGTCGTGGGGCCTGAACTCTGGGCCTGGGCACTGTCCTTCAGCTCAAGGCTGGCGCTCTACCGCTTGAGCCACAGTGCCACTTTCGGCTTTTTTCTTTTTGCTTATGTGGTGCTGAGGAATCAAACCCTGGGCCTCATGCATGCAAGGCAAGCACTCTACCACTGAGCCACCTTCTCAGCCCCAATTTCATTCTTTTTAAAGGCTTAACTTTATATATGTAATATATTTTGCCAGTCCTAGGGCTTGTCCTCGGCCTAGGCACTGTGCCTGAGCCTCTGTGCTCAAGGCTAGTGCTCTACCACTTGAGCCAACAGCACCACTTCTGGCTTTTTCTGTGTATGTGGTACTGAGGAATTGAACCCAGGGCTTCATGCATGCTAGACAACTACTACTGCTAAGCCACCTTCCCAGACAAGTATTTTTATTTAAATCTGAGTTTATCTTTAGTTTTTGTTTTGCTACTTTGTTTGTTTTTTTGGGGGAGGAGTTTTCCTTAGGCTTGAACTCAGAGCCTAGATGCTGATCTGAGCTTTTATGCTCAAGGCTCACATTCTACCACAGTGTGTGTGTGTTTAATTGGAGATGAGAGTCTCATGAATTTCCCTGGCCAAGCTGGATTGAATTGCAATCCTGAGGCCTCAGCCTCCTGAGTGCTGGGGTTAGAGGTAAAGAACCCAGTGCTCAGGGTGCTGTTCCTCAGCTCTTCAGCGCAAGGCTAGCTCTCTACTACTTGAGCCACAGTGCCACTTCTGGCTTTTTCTGCTTATGTGGTGCTGAAGAGTCAAACCCAGGGCCTCATGCATGCAAGGCAAGCACTCTACCACTGAGCCACCTTCCAGCCCCACTTCTGGTTTTCTGGTGGTTAGTTAGAGATAAGAATCTCACAGACTTTCCTGCCCAGGCTGTCTTTGGACTATTATCCTCAGCTCAGCCTGAGTTAAGTAGGATTTCAGACATGAGCCACTAGTGCCAGTAATTCCCTTAGCTTTGAAAATGCTGAGCCTTTAAGCCTGCATCAGTAAGGGGATGGTGCCGCCACTAGGGAGCGCTGTTGACACTGGATGGCTGTGAAGGGCAGAGTGGTTGAGGAGCCTGACCTGGCAGTGCTCAGCTCTAGGCTGAGCCTGTTGGAGTAGCCCCAGTGCCAGTCCTAAATGTCTGCAGGTGATTCTCAGTGTCAGTGGAGAAAGGAGGAGAGATGAGACGGTGTCTGGGTGGGTGGGTGACAGCTGGCTTCAAGTCATCCTCTGCCACAGCTGCCCAAGTGCTGGGATTGCAGGCATGCATCACCACACATGGCTACTCTGGGTCTTTACTGAGGATTTCCCCTCTCCCATCTTCTTTACCAAAGCAGTCATTTCTGAGTGTGATTTCCAAAGTAGCACAGGGGACATACAGAAGTTTGGGATGATGCCACATTAAATGTCTGAACCACCCCTGTGCCACTGTCCTGCCTCCAGGCTTCACCCTGAGTTTGTTCTTGTTGCCAAGGGTCTGAGATCAGGGCAGCAGATTCTCTGGCTACCAGTGAAAGCTACTGCTGGACAAACCCCCATTTGCTGCTTTAAAAATTCTAGTTTGTACGTTTGAAAAACAATCCTTACCCAGGCTCCGCGGTGGCTCACGCCTGCTATCCTAGCTACTCAGGAGGCTGAGATTTGAAGATCACCATGTTCAGAGGCAGCCCTGGCAGCAAAATCCATGAGACTTGGCTGCAATTAACCACTAAAAGGCTGGAAGTGGAGCTATGGCTCAAGTGATAGAGCACTAGCCTTGAGCACAAGCTCCTTTCAGTCTTCTCCTGGGCTAGAGCGCTAGCCTTGAGCTGAAGAGCTCAGGGACAGTGCCCAGACCCAGAGTTCAGGCCCCACAACCGACAAAAAAAAAAAAAAAAAACCATGACGGAAAGCATCAGGGTGAAAAATAGCCTTGAAAAACAGTTGATGAATTTGGGGTGCAGAGCCAGGGATGCTTGGAAAGCCCCCCAGCAATGCCTGGGCTTCGTTTTCATGTCCGTTTTAATCTTCCTGTCTGGGAAGTAAGGAGTCTGTGTTACAGTCTGGCCTGCCTTTGAGGGTCCATTAGGAGAACAAAGGGGAGGGGGGCGGTGTGCCCAGATGGGTGGAAAGTTCCTAAAAAAGCAAACAACAGAATCCCCACCCTGGGCTCTGGGATGGTAATGGCCTCAGCCAGTGAGCATTGGCCCAGCAATCTTCCCTCCTAGGTTGGCCTGGCAGAGAGAATGAGACTTGGCTGACAATCGGGGGGCCCCCAACAGTAGCTAAAATAAATAAGGGGGCCATTTGTGCAGAGGGGCCAGCCCACGTGACCCACTGGGCCGCTTCCGAAGGACTTGCTAAGTTAAATATCCCAGAGGCCTTGCCGGGGAAGGGCGGGCTCTGGAGGGCAGGCAGGGGTACAGGCGGTGAGGAGCTGCCCCCAGGCAAGGGGTCTCTGCAAATGCCAGGAGCTGAGCAAGCAGAGCCTTGGGAGTCAGCAAATGAAGCTGGATGACGGCTGGGCTGCCTAGGGTTGTTATGGTAACCAGCCCTGATGTCTCTGTGGCGCTCAGCAGAGTCACTTGAGTTTTTCTACTGCTTTGGAATTTCTCTGGTCTCGTGCTATGCCTGTCTCTGCCTGGCGACGGGGAGCCCCCCAGTTTAGAGTCGCTGCGGTGGCCACTGGGACGAGAAACAGGTCTCCTTGGCATTGCTTTCCAGGAAAGAAGAGAAGGCATTCAGAGGGAGCCAGCTGGTAAAAAACGTCTCCTGTTCTTGGAGCAAGTTGGAACTTAGGACTAGAAAATCCAAAGGGGAAAAAGTCACCCACAAGGTAACGCGGTCCAAATGTTAAATACACAGCGCCCAGGGCTGAGCCGTAGGAAGGGCCTTGGCAGGGCCCAGAGCTTGGCGGGTGGGGGCCTCTGAGCAGACAGCTTCAGCTGGGAGGAGGCTCAGGGAGATCCGCTCAGAGCTGGCGAGCAGCTGGGCAGAGGGAAGGAGCCCCTGTGGCCTGTGGTGTAGGCACGTGGCTGGAGAGCGGGGCTGGGTGCTGCCACTCCAGCGGTCAAGCACTCTCACTCTCTTTCTTTGTGTGTGTGCCAGTACTGGGGCTTGAACTCGGGACCTGGGTGCTGGCCTTCAGCTTTTGCACTCAAGGCTGGTGCTCAACCACTTGAGCCATAGCGCCATTTCCAGCTTTTTTGGTGGCTAATTGGAGATAAGAGTCACAGACTTTCCTGCCCAGGCTGGCTCTGCACTTCTATCCTCAGATCTCAGCTTCCTGTAGGTAGGATTACAGGTGTAAGCCGCCAGCACCCAGCTTGGAGATACCATCACTTTAAAACTGACTTCTGGGATGGGCATCCAGCTGTCTCCAGACTTCTACTCTTATAACCCATGCCATTGCCAGCACCCTTGTATCTATAGCTCTGTGCACCTTTGAGAGAATTTGAAGAATACCACCGGCTGGGCGCCAGTGGCTCACACCTGTCATCCTAGCTACTCAGGAGGCTGAGATCTGAGGATCGCAGTTCAAAGCCAGCCCAGGCGAGAAAGTCCGTGACACTCTTATCTCTAATAAATCACCAGAAAACCAGAAGTGTTGCTGTGGCTCAAGTGGTAGAGTGCTAGCCTTGAGCTGAGGAGCTGAGGGACAGCCCCAAGGCCCAGAGTTCAAGCCTCACAGCCGACAAAAATTTTTAAAAAAAGGAAAGAAAGTGGCATTGCTGGGTGTGAGGCTGTGAGCGCTTTGTATTTTAATGGCTTTGCCCAGAGTGCCATCCAAACAATGAACTGTTCTGTCACCAGGGAACCTCTATGCGCTCATCACCTTCATGAGCCTGGCCCTGGTATAGGACGGTGGGGGATGGGCAGGAGTGTCCTTCACCAGCCTCAGGCATCCCCTCTGCTGCAGTGCTGTGGCTCTGGGCAGACAGGCGTGGGCAGCGCAAGGATCTGACATCATGCTTCTAGAACTTCTGAGGGTGGAAGCGAGCGAGGGCACACACACAAAGCTTTTATCTTTCTTATTAGTTTTCCTACTTCTTTTGTGTGTGTATGTGTGTGCACGCGTGTGTACACATGCACTGGTTCTAAACTCGGCCTGGGCACTGTTCCTGAGCTTTTGTGCTCAAGACTAGCACTCTATCACTTGAGCCACAGTTCTACTTTCAGCTTTTTGGTGATTAATTGGAGATAAGAGTCTAAAGGAGGGCTGGGAATGTGACTTAGTGGTAGAGTGCTTGTCTAGTGTGCATGAAGCTCTGGGTTCAATTCCTTAGTACCACATGCACAGAAAAAGCTGGCAGTGGTGCTGTGACTCAAGTGGTAGAGTGGTAGCCTTGAGCAAAAAAGAAGCGCAGGGACAGCGCCCAGGCCCCAAGTTCAAGCCTCATGACTGGCCAATAAAAAGGAGTCTCAGGGACCTGTCTGCCCTGGTTGGCTTCAAACTTAGATCCTCAGATCACAGCCTTCTGAGCACTTAGGCTGACAAACGGGAGCCACCAGTACCCAGCCCCTTTAATTATCTTTAAGTAGAGCTAATAATAGCATCTGCCAGCTAGGGTTGTTGGGGTTGAGATGCAATAAGGTTTAGTTTTGTGTCTGACAATTTTAGTAGTTGAAGCTTGTATGGATTCCTTTCTGTGGGTTTTCAGTCATGGGTTTTTTGTTTTTTGTTTTTGCCAGTACTGGGGCTTGAATTCAGGGCCTAGGCACTGTCCTTGAGCTGCTTTTGCTTAAAGCTAGCACTCTACCACTTGAGCCACAATGCACTTCTGGCTTTTTCTGTGCATGTGGTGTGGAGGAATCAAACCTGGGGCTTCATGCATGCTAGGCAAGCACTCTACCACTAAGCCACATTCCCAGCCCCAAAGAAAATTTTGTTTGTTTGTTTTTTTCTGTCGGCCATAGGGCTTGAACTCAGGGCCTGGGTGCTGTCCCTGAGTTCTTTTGCTCAAGGCTAGCACTCTACCACTTAAGCCACAGCTTGACTTCCATGGGTTCTTATTTTTTATGATCTGTTTAGTAACTTATTCTTTGGCTGTTACCAGGGTTTGAAATCAAGGCTTGCCTTCTTTGCTTGGCTGGTGGTCTACTACTTAAGCCACCAGAACTGATTTTGCTGGTTATTTTGGAGTCTCTCATACTGTTTGGCCATGGCTGGCTTTATACCATAATCCTCCACATTTCAGCCTCCTGTGTAGATAGGGTTGCAGGTGCGAGTCATTAGTTACTGGCTCGTGGTAATTTTTTGACTGTGGTTGGTTGGATATTGCATTTTTAAACTTATCTACAAGGAAAATTTGAGGCCTAGGATGCTAGATTTCCCTGTGGTTCTGCCTGGGCCTGGAGGTGCTACCAGTCCACAGTGACCTTAACCTACATTTAAAGCTATAGCTCCCTGCACTTTCAGCTTTGTTCCCCTAGTTCCAGAAGCCCACAAAAGGAAAGCGCAACCAGGTATGATGGTGCACACAGTCCTCTGGCAGCAGAGGCAGAAGGATTGCATGGTTTGGTTTGGTTTGGTTTGGTCATGGGGCTTGAACTCAGGACCTGGCTGCTATCTCTGAGCCAAGACTAGCACACTACCACTCTGAGCCACAGCACCACTTCCAGTTTTCTGGTGATTAATTGGAGATAAGAGTCTCACAGACTTTCCTGCCTGGGCTGGATTTGAACCATGATCCTTGGATCTCAGCCTCCTAAGTAGCTAGAATTACAGGCTTGAGCCACAAGTACCTGGCAGGATTGCACATTTGAGAACCAGCCTAAGCTACATAGTAAGATTCTGCCTCAACAAAACAAAAGAAACAAAAGCTACAACAGAGGTCTGGGAACTAGGTAAGTGGTAAAGTGACTGTCTAGCATATGCAGTTTCTTGGGTTCTATCCTTACTACCAAGAACAACAGCAAAAAGAACTCCCTTAAAATCCAAGGCACAGCTGGCCACTTGTGGCTCATGCCTGTCATCTTAGCTACTCAGGAGGCTGAGATCTGAGGATCATGGTTTGAAGCCAGCTTGGGCAGAAAAGTCCATAAATTCTTATCTATAATAAATTCCAAAAAACCGGAAGTGGAGCTATGACTCAAGTGGTAGAACACCAGCCTTGAGCAAAAGAAGCTCAGGGACAGCTTCCAGGCCCCGAATTCAAGCCCTAGGACAGGCACGCACGTGCGTATGTACACGCACGCGCGCGCACACACACACACACGGTAAAAACTGGCACCCTCACTACGATGGCCCACAACCTCTCAGGCTTCTCCAGGATCTGATGCCCTGTCATATATTTGATTTTCTTTTTTCCATGCTTGGAGGCCACTAGGCCACCAGAGGATGGCTTGGTCCTCCTAGTTTAAAAAAAATATATTGTTGGCTGGGAAGGTAGCTCAGTGGTAGAGCGCTTGCCTTGTATGCATGAGGCCCTGGGTTCGATTCCCCAGCATCACATAAGCAAAAAGCCGGACGTGGCGCTGTGGCTCAAGTGGTAGAGCACTAGCCTTGAGCTGAAGAACTGAGGGACAGCGCCCAGGCCCAGAGTTCAGGCCCCCCATGACCAGACCCCCCCAAAAAAGTGTGTGTGTGTGTGTGTGTGTGTGTGTGTGTATATATATATATATATATATATATATATATATATATAATTGTTATTATAAAGATAATGTAGCCAGGTGCCGGTGGCTCACGCCTATAATCCTAACTACTCAGGAGGCTAGGATCTGAGGACTGGGGTTCAAAGCCAGCCTGGGCAGGAAAGGCAGGGACATTTTTCTCCAATAAACCACGCAGAAAACTGGAAGTGGCGCTGTGGCTCAAGTGGTAGAGCGCTCACTTTGAGCTGAAGAGCTGAGGGACAGCCTCAGGCCCAGAGTTCAAGCCCTGTGAAAAAAAAAAAAAAAGGTAATATACATAGGGGCTATAAGTTGGGCAAAGAGTAGCTTTCTTTTTGGACAAAGTCACCTACTCCTGACTAGCCCAGAGCTAAGTAGCTCATGCCTGTAATCCTAACTACTCAGGAGGCTGAGATCTGAGGATCATGGTTTGAAGACAGCCCGAGTAGAAAAGTCCATGAGACTCCTCTCTCTACCTCAAAGACCTATGTCCTGAGAATCCTCTTGGTCTTGTACAAACTGGGACAGTTGGTCACCTTTGGTCAAACACAAGACATGTCCCTGCCTCAGGGTCTTTGCTCCTGCTGTTTCCTCAGGCTGAGGTGCTCTTCCTCAGAAGTCTGGATGGCTAGCTCCCCATATCATCCCAGGCTCTGCTCAAAGTCATGAAACTTTTTTTTTTGTTTTGTTTTGTTTTTTTTGGTCGGTCATGGGGCTTGAACTCTGGGCCTGGGCGCTGTCCCTGAGCTCTTCAGCTCAAGGCGAGCACTCTACCACTTGAGCTACAGCGCCACTTCCGGTTTTCTGGTGGTTTATTGGAGATAGGAGTCTCACGGTCTCTCCTGCCCGGGCTGGCTTTGAACCGCGATCCTCAGATCTCAGCCTCCTGAGTAGCTAGGATTACAGGCGTGAGCCACCAGCGCCCGGCTGTTTTGTTTTTGAGTCTGGTCATGGGGCCTGAACTCTGGGCCTGGGCGCTGTCCCTCAGCTCTTCAGCTCAAGGCTAGCACTCTACCACTTGAGCAACAGCGCCACTTCCAGCTTTTTTATTTTTGCTTATGTGGTGCTGAGGAATCGAACCCAGGGCCTCAGGCATGCAAGGCAAGCGCTTTACCACTGAGCCACCTTCCCAGCCCAGTCATGAAACTCTTATCTCCAATTTGGTACTACTAAAGCAAGAAGTGGAGCTGTGGCTTAAGTGGTAGAGTACTAGTCTTGAGCACAAAAGGGTAGGTCCTGGGCTACAAAGAGAGGCTCTGGGCCCCTGCGGTCAGTATGAAGAGAAGGCTGGCAGGACACAGCTTGGGTCTCTGCTGGGCAGGGCCAGAGGGTAGTAAGAATACACTTTCCAACAAAAAGGGTAGTGTTCCAGCCATGGGCTAGATGTTTTGGAATCCAGGCTGTCCTGGAAGTCTGACCTGTCTCTCTGTGGTCAGGAGCCCGGCCTAGAAGCCTTTGTTCGTTGGATGGACTTGGCCTTGAACGGGCCCCGCCTAAGCCGGCCTGGCTGGGCCTGGCAGTCTGCGCAGCTGGCAGTGTGCAAGGACGCTGGGATGTGGCTGTCTTGCCCCTGTCACCAGCAGCCCGGAAACCCAGGCCTCTGGTTCCTGCTCTTGATCAGAGAGTCCTGGCATCTGGCTGGCAAGACCTAGGGGCCACCAAGGGGGGCTGCTGGGCCTGAGATGCGGATGGATGTCAGGCCCCTGGGCTGCCCTCTGGCTAGGATGTTCCTGGAGGACAGGAAGTCTTGGTGCTTCTACCTAAAAGATGAGACTGTAAGCTGGGAAATGATAGCTCACGTCTGTAGTCAGTCCTAGCTACTCAGGAGGCTGAGATCTGAGGACTGCAGTTCAAAGCCAGCCTGGGACAGAAAACCTACTTCCAATTAACCTCCAAAAATCCAAAAGTGGAGGTATGGCTTAAGTGGTAGAGCACCATCTTTGCATTAAAAAAGCTAAAAGATGGTACCCAGGCCCTGGGTTCAAGCCCCTGGTACTGGCACATTTAAAAAAAGAAAGAAAAAAATAAAGATGAGCGGCTGGGAAGCTGGTTTAGTGGTAGAGTGCTCACCCAGCATGCATGAGGCCCTGGGTTCAATTCCTCAGTACCACAGACACAGAAAAAACCGAAAGTGGTGCTGTAGCTCAATTGGTAAAGTGCTAGCCTCAAGCAAAAGGAGCTCAGGGACAGCGCCCAGGCCCCGAATTCAAGCCCAAGGACCGGCCAAAGAAAAAAAAAAAAGATGAGGCAGAACCTAGCTGGACCAAGCCCTGAGGGAGCCTTAAGTCAGAGACAACTGATTGAGAATTCATTCAAGTTCAAGTGCCCAGGCCAGGCCGGTCTGTGCGGTGCACGGAGAATGAGGTTAGGGCCTCCTGCAGGGGCTTCCCTCTCCACAGTGCAGGCAGGATTCAGAGCTGCCAAAATGACCAGGGTGTGTGGGGGGGGGGGGGGGACCTCCAGCCTGCCAGGGGTGAGGGCAGGTCCCTGCCTGCAGCTGGTGAGGAGCCGGGATTCGCTGAGGGCAGTGCCGTGTTGATACCTGGCGCCCTCCGTAGCGTCCCCCTGTGGAGCAGGACTGTGCGGTCTCCACTGCGCAGAGGATGAAACTTTGGCTCAGAAAAGTTTAGCATATGGGTGTGGGAAGCTGGGATTGGAACTCAGACAGCCTGGCTGGTTCTGGAGACATCCATGGAGGTGCAAGTGTGAGGCCAGGGCCCTGGCAGGACGGGTTGGCCTGACTGAGCCAAGGCAGGGCGGAGGCTAAAGTCGCTGAGACATAGTGGAAGCGGAGCGTGGTAGATGGCGTAGGCAGCTCCCAGGCCAGCCTGCCCCAGCTTGCATTTGTCCTCAGACTACCGTGGGTAGCTGGTCAGGCCAGATGCTGGACAGGGACTGGTCTCCTACCTCACTCAGCCCTGGGAGCCCCCTGGCTTTGGGGTGCCTTAGTCTGGCTTCTCCCTTTCCTGTACCCGGCCAGGGGGTCACACGAGAGTTCCACCTTTCTTGATGCCCAGGGCCTGTGAGCTCAAAACATCAGAGAAATGTCTTCAAGGCTGAGGACAAGCAGAGTCCAAGGCAGAGGTTATCCAGAGCAGCGGGGAGCCCTCCTGAGCCCTATGGTCTCCGGACACAGAGCACTGGGCAGAGGTGGGCACGGAGGGCTTTGACCCAGCCCGAGCTGGCCGCCGGTAGGCACGAGGAGTCCTCACCTTCTAGCTGAACTGTGTGGGTCTCTAGACCCCTTTGGGCCTCAGTTTACCCCTCTATAAAGCCACATGACGGTCGTACAATTACAGGATCTTTAGGTGGATTTAAAAGAAATGGGCCACAGAGGCTGTCCTGTGCAGCTGGGCCTGGCCCACTGTGGGGGGCTTGGCAAATATGAGCATGTGCCAGTTTCCTGCCAGTAGCTAAAGGACAGATAGGGTCCCTGACTGTTGGGAATCTCTGCTTCTGCAGGGTCACCAGGCAGGACTCACCCAGACCTGGCAGAGGGGGGAGTTTCTCCGTCCTCAGCACGGACTCTCCGCCTGCAGGACGCTGAACTGCTCTCTACCCAGACTGTGGAGCGGGACTGGGGCAGCACGGCCATGGACACGGCCTCGGGGCAGCCTGCAGACCCTACTCCACGAGCCAGGACAAGCTCTCTGCCCAGATCTGCTGCCCTCCATCCTGGCCCCACTGTCCCTGGACTCTGCCTCACTTGCCTTGGTCCTAGGGTTGGTGCATGCCAGTGCACACATGCGGTCAGCCCCTCCTGGCCCCGGAAGCAGTGGGCGCTCAAGTGTCAGCCCCCTCGCTCTGGGATGGGTCCCCACTGTTCCCCTTTCTGGGCTCTGCCCAGCGACGTGTCAGTGCCGTCTCATTTTACGGAGGAGCCGGCTTGAGGAGCTGTTGGCCAGCCTGAGAGCGATGCTCTCTGCTCTGACCCATGGGCATGGGCTGCTGTCAGGGGCTGAGAGCAGAGTATTAGAGGTGAGGACCCTGCCTGTCGCTGGGACCTGCAGCTGGGCCGCTTGCGCCCACCCAGCCAGCTGTGGCCAGTTTCCCACCTGCTTCCAAACCTCACAGACAGGCAGAGGCCTCAGGTCTGTGTGTTTGGTTTTGGGGGTCCGGTCGTGGGGCCTGAACTCTGGGCCTGGGCACTGTCCCTCAGCTCTTCAGCTCTAGGCTAGCACTCTACCACTTGAGCCACAGCGCCACTTCCGGCTTTTTTTTTTTTCTTTTTGCTTATGTGGTGCTGGGGAATCGAACCCAGGGCCTCATGCATGCAAGGCAAGCACTCTACCACTGAGCCACCTTCCCAGCCCCTGTGTGTGTCTGGTTTTAGTGTGTGTGTGTATGTGTACGTGTGTACATGTGTGTACACATGTGCTAGTATTGGGGCTTGAACTCAGGGCCTGGGCACTGTCCCTTAGCTTTTCACTCAAGGCTGACACTCTACCCCCTGAGCCACAGCTCCACTTTGGCTTTTATGTGGTTACTTGGAGATTACAGTTTCCTGGACTTTGCTGTTCTGTTCCCGATAGCTTTGAAACCCGATCCTCAGATCTCAGCCTCCTGAGGAGCAAGGCTTACAGGCCAGAGCCACTGGTGTTCAGCCAGAATTGACATTTAGAAGAGGGGTGTGTGCTACCTGCACTGGGTTCCGCCCTGGCCCCTCCTTCCAGTACCAATGCCGGGCGGGCATCTTGCTGCAGGCAGGATTTGGCCTCCACCCCATCCAGGCCCCTTCCAGAGATCCCCAGAGAGTATCTGTCTTAGAGTATCCTTGGCACGTGCCTCTGGTGAGTAGGGATGGATTTTCCTGTTTACCAAGGACTGAGGACTTGCTGCGGGTGGGGGGCTCTCCTGGGGCCTGCCCAAAGGAACAGAGGTAGGAGAGCCGGGGGCTGGCTCACCAGATTATATAGCAAGGCTCGAGTTGGACTTAATTTCCAATAGGCCCTGTGGGTCCTAGGCTGCTTCTCATGTGACTCAGGCGGTTGCATTGGGCACAGCCACCCTCCAACAGACACAGCTGCCCTGGGGTCCAGACAAGGCGTCCTCAGACACCAGAGAGGGGAGGAATGGATGTGGGCACCTGCCTGGGAGAACGATGGAACCCCTGGGTGGGATGTGGGATCATTACCCCTTTGGGTAAACATGGACTCTGCCAGACACCCTGCAAAGCCCCATGATTGCAGTCCCTCACACTTCTGGGGGGCTTTATACCCGTGTGTGTGTGTGTGTGTGTGTGTGTGTGTGTGTGTGTGTGTGTGTGTGTGTGTGTGTGTGTGTGTGTGTGTGTGTGTGTGTGTGTGTGTGTGTGTGTGTGTGTGTGTGTGTTGCTGTATTAGGACTTGAACTCAGGGCCTGGATACTATTCCTTAGCTTTATTGCTCAAGGTTGGTACATTACCACTTGAGCCACAGCTCCACTTTTGGCTTTGTGCTGTTTTTTTTGTTTTGTTTAGTGGGGGCTTGAACTCAGGGCCTGGACGCTATCCACGAGGTCTTTCACTCAAGGCGGCACTCTATCACTTTGAACCACAGTGTCACTTCCAGTGTCCTGGTGGTGAATTGGAGATAAGAGTCTCATAAACTTTCCTGCCTGGACTGACATTGGAGCATGATCCTCAGATCTCAGCCTCCTTAGCAGCTAGGATGACAGATGTGAGCCACCAGTGCCCGGCTGTGCTGGTTAATTGGAAATCAGCATCTCATGGACTTCCTATCCAGGCTTTGAGCCAAGATCTTCAGGTCTCAGCCTCCTGAGTCAGTGGGATTACAGGCACAAGCTACCAGTGCCTGGCTTCTCAACACACTTTACAAGTGTCATTTCCAAAGCTGCCAGCCAGTACAACAGAGGCAGAGCTCTGCCCTGTGGAGGCCTCCCCCCTCCCCCGCCCGGGAACCCACAGCTCCAGCACAGCAGGAAACAGGTGGGTGAGGGGAGGGCGGCAAGGGGTCCAGGGATTCCGATCTAAGCTCACTCGGGAAAGGTGGTGCTGGGTCACGGGCTCTCTGCCAGCCGCAGCTTCCTGGGAAGCGGCTGGCATGGAAGTCATGGCCAGCCCTTGCCACCTGCTCGCCTTCCTCTTTTGGCCCCTTACTCAGCGAGACCCTGCAGGGCCCCTCCTCACGCTCACGAGGCGCTCCTGCCATCAAGGAAATAGCTGTGGTTAGCAGAGCCTCGGTCCCCTCCCCACATCCAAGCCTGGCCCTAGGCACTGTTGAAGAGCAATCCTTCAACTTCCTGTCCTTCTGTCCATCCTGGCCCTGGCCCCTGGGCTGGCAGATGCTCACTTGAGCTCAGAGGGCTCTAGGGGAGACTTGAGGCCAACATCTGGAATCTCAGATTCCCAGGGCCAAGGGTCCCAGGCCCAAGTGGACTCCCCTGGGAACTTCCCATCCAGAGACCGCGGTCTGCAGAGGACTGAGTCTGAGAGGTAGGCACGGGACTGTGGGGGACAGGCATCCAGCAGCTCGAGGCCATCGAGGCCACCGCCGCTCTGGCCCCCGGCTTCCTGCCTCTATCAGGGGCTGAAGACGAGGGTGGGTGATTAGACCAGTCCCGGGATGTGGTGGGCAGCATGGCGGTCCTTTAAGTCATGCTCTGGTTCCAGTGGGGGACAGCGCTGGCCGCCTTGGGGAAGTTACTCATGGGCTTCTCTGTCCTCAGGATGAAGCAAGGATTGAAAAAAATAATAAGCATGGTGGCTCATGCCTAATAGCCTAGCTACTCAGGAGGCTGAGATCTGAGGATTGCAGATTGAAGCCAGCCTGGGCAGCAAAGTCCTGGAGACTCTTTTTTATTTTTTTGGGGTCCGGTCGTGGGGCCTGAACTTTGGGCCTGGGCGTTGTCCCTCAGCTCTTCAGCTCGAGGCTAGCACTCTACCACTTGAGCCACAGCACCACTTCCGGCTTTTTTCTTTTTGCTTATGTGGTGCTGAGGAATCGAACCCAGGGCCTCATGCATGCAAAGCAAGCGCTCTACCACTGAGCCACCTTCCCAGCCCCCCTGGAGACTCTTATTTCCAATTAATCACAGAAAAAGCTAGAAGTGAGCCAGGCGCTGGTGGCTCATGCCTATAATCTTAGCTACTCAGGAGGCTAAGATCTGAGGATTGTGGCTCAAAGCCAGCCAAGGCAGGAAAATCTGTGAGACTCTTTTTTTTTTTTTTTTTTTGGGGGGGGGGGGGTCTGGTTGTGGAGCCCGAACTCTGGGCCTGGGTGCTGTCTCTCAGCTCTTCAGCTCAAGGCCAGCGCTCTACCACTTGAACCACAGCGCCACCTCCGGCTTTTTTCTTTTTTCTTATGTGGTACTGAGGAATCGAACCCAGGGCCTCATGTATGCAAGGCAAGCTCTCTACCACTGAGCCACCTTCCCAACCCATTCTGTGAGATTTTTATCTCCAATAAACCACTAGAAAACCGGAAGTGGTGCTGTGGCTCAAGTGGTAGAGCACTAGCCTTGAGCTGAAGAGCTGAGGGACAGCGCCCAGGCTGAGTCCAGGCCCCACACCGACAAAAAAAAAAAAAGGGAGGGAAGGAGGAAAAACGATACCAGGCGTAGTGGCTCATGCCTGTTGTAATCCAAGCTACTCAAGATGCTGAGATCTGAGAATCTGTGTTTAAAACTAGACAAATCCAAGACATTTTTAAAAATTTCCAATTAACAGGCAAAAAAGCCAGAAGTAGAGCTATGGCTTAAGTGGTAGAGCACCAGCCTTGAGCAAAACAGCTGCTAAGGGACAGTGCTTGGCCCTGAGTTCAAATCCCAATGTCAGCATCAGAGAGAGACAGCACTGGGTACTGGTGGCTCACGCCTGTCATCCTAGCTACTCAGGAGGCTGAGATCTGAGGATTGCTGTTCAAAGCCAGCCAGGCAGGAAAGTCCGTGAGACTCTTATCTCCAATAAACCACCAGAAAACCAGAAGTGGTGCTGTGGCTCAAGTGGTAGAGCACTCACCTCAAGCTGAAAAGCTGAGGGACAGTGCTTAGACCCAGAGTTCAAGCCCCATGACCAACAAAAAGAGAGAGGAGGAGAGAGAGCACAGAGGTGGGGCTGTGTGTGTAGGAAGGATCGCCTCCTCTCTGCAGCACCGAGGGCTGCGCAGGACTGTCTGCTTGCAGGCTGGAAGGCATGAGCGTGTAGGCCCTAAAGAGGCACCTGGGAATAGGGCCTCAGGCAGGGCCGGAGGCTGGTCCTTGTGTTCAGCCCTGAAGCTGAGGATGGGTAGGAAGAAATCTTCCCTCCTCTCTGCAGTGAAGCTGCCCCTCCCCAGTTGGCTGGCCTGAAATCATTCCTAGGTGTGGCTCTGAAGAAGAGGCGTCTGGGTGGGATGAAGCAGTCCTGGCCTCGGTGGGTACCGGTGCTGGGAGATGCATGATCTCATTCCCCAACCCTGGTCTCACACGGACCCATCCTGCGGGCTCCGGCCCAGGCTATGGGGGTGCTGGTGATGAGGACCAGCGGCCCGGCTGCTGGAGGTGGGGAGGGCAGGCATATGGTTTGAATTACTCCACCAGCTTCTTGGCACCTTAGCACTCAGCGGGGGGCGTGCAGGCTGCCTGGATGGCCCCTCCTACCATCCCCAGCTCCCCACTACATCCTGGAGTGACCCCTCCACCACCCCCAGGGAAGCGGCTTCTGCTGCCAGCTCCCTCTGCCGGCCTTGTCTGTGTGCTGCCAGGCATCTGGTCTGGCAGCGCAGAGAGCTCCTCCAAGCCTGGCAGGCTGGGGTCTGACCGTGGCTGAGCTTGGCTGGCTGGGAGTCCCACGCAGGGGATCTACTGGGACTTCTTTTGTTTTGTTTTTTTGGTCAGTTGTCGGGCTTGAACTCAGGGCCTGGCCAATGTCCCTGAGCTTTTCTGCTCAAGGCTAGCACTCTACCACTTGTGCCACAGCGCCACTTCTGGCTTTTTCTGCTTATGTGGTGCTGAAGAATCGAACCCAGGGTCTCATGCATGCAAGGGCTGGCTTTGAACCACGATCCTCAGATCTCAGCCTCCTCAGTAGCTAGGATCACAGTCATGAGCACCCAGCTCAGACACTGCTTTTTAAGAGATAATCTTGTTGTGTAGTCTAGGCTGGCCTCAAGCTCTCAATCCTCTTGCTTTTGCCTCCTGATTACTACTTATTTTTTAGCTTGAGAAATGTACAATTTTAGAAAGTTCTAGATGGGCTGGGAAGTTGGCTCAGTGGTAAAGCACTTGCCTGGCATGCATGAGGCCCTGGGTTCGATTCCTCAGCACCACATAAGCAAAAAGAAAAAAAAAGCCAGAAGTGGCGCTGTGGCTCAAGTGGTAGAGCGCTAGCCTTGAGCTGAAGAGCTGAGGAACAGCGCCCAGGCCCAGAGTTCAGGCCCCATGACTGGACCCAAAAAAAAAAAATTGTGGATAGAAAGTTCTGGAATAAATTTACCTGTGACTTTCCCAACTTATGTCACTGGCTTTTCCTTCCTCCCATGCCCCCCTCATCCACAGTGCTGGGGGTCAATCTCAGGGTATCCTGCATGTTGGACAAGCGCTCTGCCGCTGGAAACACCCCTGTCCCAGCCCTCACGCTTCTTTGGCATGGGGGTGGGGTGGGGGGCTCCTGAGGCTTGAGTGCAGGACGTGAGCTCTTGCATAGCTTTTTCACTCATGGCTAACTCTGCACCACTTGAGCCACAGCTCCACTTCTGGCTTTTTTTGGTAGTTAATTGGAGATCAGAGTCTCATGGACTTCCTGCCTGGGCTGGCTTCAAACTGTGACCCTCAGACCTCAGCCTCCAGAATAGCTAGGATTGCAAGTGTGAGCCAGCAGTTCTTTTATTTTTTGTCAGTCATGGGGCTTGAACTCTGGGCCTGGGTGCTGTCCGTCAGCTCTTCAGTTCAAGGCGAGCACTCTACCACTTGAGCCACAGCGCCACTTCCAGTTTTCTGGTGATAACAGTGTCAGACTTTGCTGCCTGGGCTGGCTTTGAACCTCAGTCCTCAGATCTCAGCCTCCTCAGTAGCTAGGATCACAGATGTGAGCCACTGGCCCAGTTCTGCCTGTTTATAGGAAGTTCTGGACCCCAGCCTTGCCACCTCTTCCCAGCCCTGCCCTCAGGCCCTGCTTCCAGCCTCTCTGGCAGTGTGGGCTGTCCTTAGCCTAGAGTCTGCCACCCAGGGCTCCGTGAATGACACTGCAGGGTGTGGGTGACCATCTGAGCAGGGAGGAAGGTTGGGGAGGAAGCCTTGGACGAAAGCCCAGAGAACAGAGCTGGACTTCACAGTCAGCCTGAGGGCAGGCGCTATGCTACTGGTCCTGCCCTCTGGTCCCCCAGAGGCCTCCTTGGCTTAGCAAGGGGGTGGGACTCAGCTCAGCTTCCGGTGGAAGGGTGAAACCCCTCCAGGGGTGTCCCCTTGGCAGCCCCGCAGGTGCCTCTAAGCCTCAAGGAGCGCTCGGAGGAGTCAGAAGGAGCTGTCCAGGGGTTAAAGGTCAGGGCCGAGATCTGGAAATGCTCCTGGGGCAGCACATTTTTCTCCTCAGAAAACTTATCTTAACAAAGTGACCAGGAAACAATTGCACTCTTTGCCGAGCCTCTGTGTCCCCAGACGCCCAGCCTATCTCCTTGGTGGGAGCTCCGAGGGGGCTGGGAAGACAAAATTTGTAAAATGTCTGTAGGAGGGGAAGAAAGGCGCTTTGTATAGGGCCAGAGCCCTGGCCATTGGTCGGCTGCAAAGCCCCCGGCCGCTCCCAGAATGCTCCCCTCCTCGGACAGGGCTGAGCTGGCCGGCCAGAGAGTACACCCAGGGTCCCACTGCACCCCTGCAACACTGTATCGGGCCCTGGGGGACTCAGGGCCCTGGGCCTCCCAGCCTCTACGGGTGCAGACCAGACAGGGGCCTGCCAGGCCGAAGCATGTTTCTCTATTGGAGGAAGCGGGGCGCCTATGAGCTGCAGGCCCTGCCACACGACCTGGCTGAGCTGGAGCTGGGGGCCGTGGAGCGTTTCTCCTGGAGCTCCACCCTGGACATCATCGAGGACCTCGGGGGTAGGTGTGGGTCGTCTCCCAGGAGGACTCCCATGCTCTGGCCTGTTTGCCATTTCCCTCCAGGCCAGAGCCTACAGCCCACTCACCAAGTCCTTCTGGAACGTTCATGTTCCAACCGCTGGACATTTTCATGCCATTTTACAGATGAGGACATAGAAACACGATTGGGCCCCGAGGAAGCCAGGCAAGCCAGGTGCGGGTGGCTCACGCCTGTAATCCTAGCTACTCAGGAGGCTGACATTTGGAGGATTTCAGTTCAAATCCAGCCCAGGCAGAACAGTCTGTGAGACTCTTATCTCCAATGAACTAACAAAAAGCCAGACTGGAGATGGGGTTCGAGTGGTAGAGAGCCAGCTGTGAGCAATAAGACAAGGTCTTGGGGGAGGAAGAGGTCAAGCTCTTTGACCTGTGGTAACATCAGCCTGGCCAGATCCCAGGAAAATAGAATAAATGGTGATAATGATGTCTCTGGCCATTTGTGAGGCGCTCAGAGTCATTCTGGTGCATTAAGTTAGTTTTTAATTTTTCTGGCAGCACGAGGGTTTAAACTCAGAGCCCTACACTTGCTCGGCAGGTGCTCTGTCACTTGAACCAGGCCTCCAGCCCTGGGGTCACTCTGGAGGACCTCAGACGGGTGAGGGGAAGGGCTCCATCTGTGCTGGCTGGGCTGATGACCTCTGCGATCTAGTTCGGTTGGTGGATCAGCACTGGGCCTGTGCCATGGGCGTGACTCAAGTGGGGTGCTCTGGACACCCAGCCTCCTCTGCAGAAAACAAGCAGGGAGCGCTGATCACCAGCAACACGGCCACGGGTCCCAGCCTCGGCGCCCTGCTCTCTGGGCCTTGCGCTCCAGCTCAGGTCTGGCCTTTCCAGACTCTGCGTGTCCCCAGCATGGTCCAGGCTTCTCCGGAGCCCATTCTGTGATCAGAGCAGCTAGAGAGGGATGGTGAGGCCTGAGGTCTGCCATGGGAAGGGGAAAGGAACCCACTCAGAAGGGAAAAGGTAGCCAGGTGCTGGCGCCTCACGCCTTTAATCCCAACTACTCAGGAAGCTGAGATCTGAAGATCACAGTTGGAAGCTAACCCAGGCAGGAGAATCTGTGAGAATCTTCTCTCCAATTAACCATTAAAAAGCTGGAAATGGAGCTGTGGTTCAAGTGATAGAATAGCTAGCCTTAAATGAAAATGCTAAAACAAACAAACAGGACTCAGGCCCTGAGTTCAAGCCTCAGTACAGGCACAAAAAGGAGAAAAAAAAAGAAAGAAAATGAATGTCTACAGCCTGTGGCTCAGGGGTCCGGGCATTGACGGGCCCTGGGCTGTGGTGGCCTGGGAGGGTGGCCAGTGCTTGGGTGGAGGAGAGGTATCTTGCTGGCTTGGGCCTCCTTGGGCCCCAGCGCTCTGGGCTCTGTCAGAGGTGTATGCAGGGGCTGGGAAGGCAGGACTGTATGAGCGTGAGAAGACAGCTTTGTTATCTTGAACTTGAGTAGGTGCAGGGTCTGGATGGGAAGTGGGGAGACTGTCACTTATGTGGTAGTGATCCAGGCTCCTCTTTTCTCAGCCAGAGAAGCTTTGGAGTCAGAAGAGCTAGGCACTGTGTGTCACACCTGTAACTTGGCTAATCAGGAGTCTGAGATCTGAGCATTGAAGTTGAAAGCCAGCCCAAGCAAGAAAGTCTATGAGACTCTTTAATTAACCAGCAAAAAAAGAAGAAAAAAAAAAAAAAAACTGGAAGCAGAGCCATGACTCAAGTGATAGCTAGAGCTTTGAGTGAAAGGCTCAGCCAGATGCCGGTGGCTCACATCTGTAATCCTAGCTACACAGGAGGCTAAGATCTGAGGAATGTGGTTCAAAGCCAGCCTGTGCAGCAAAGTCCCCTTGAGAGTTATATCTCCAATTAACCACCAGAAAACTGGAAGTGGTGTTGTGGCTCAAAGGGGTAGAGCGCTAGCCTTGAGTAAAAAAAAAGGCTCAGGGACAGCACCCAGGCCCAAGTTCAAACCCCAGGATCAGAAACAAAGCAAAAACAGACCAAACGGCCAAAACCAGAGTGTGGGATAGAAAAATTGCTGGAGTCCTGCCTGCTTATTATTGCTTTACCTGGCAGGCTGTATCCTTGCTGAGGCTTCTGGTCATCTGGTCAGTGAGCAGCAAGGACTCTTAGTGTCTCAGTGGAAGACAGTCTCAGTCCTCTGGAAGACTGCGCTCCCTAGGTGGGGATGGGATGTGGCCATTGAAGTTTACGGGGCTGGAGGGTTTTGTCTTCCCTGCAGCTCTCTGGGTCTCTGCCAACACCATCTTTACCACCCAGGGGTACCTGGAGTTCTGTCTCTGCAGGCCCCTGTCTCTGCTGCCTTTGGGGTCTGCAATAACCAGCAGCCACCTTCAGCTTTGGAGCCATGTGGTCCTGGATCTTCATGCCCACCCTCCCTTTAATTCTAGGGGTCTCAGTCAGGTCCTGAGTACATCCTCAGGTTTGTCCTGAGTTTGAGCCCCAGAGGGCCTGGCCCATCCACAGACGCCTGGCAGAGGCCCTGGCATGGGCCACGGGCACTGGGTAATGGCACACGAGCAGATCCCTAGCGGGGCTCGGGCGGCTGGTGGGCGAGGCGGGGCACACAGCTGTGTGTGTGGGCTCAGCCCTCTGCTGCCAGCCAGCCCTTGGTCTGTGCCTGTGCAGGGTGGGTGTCGGGCCAGGCAAGGCAGCAGCCCATCCCGGGGTGGGGGTGGGGCTCCTGCATAGAGTGCCACTATCTAGAACCAGAATCTCAGCTTCATTGCTGCAGGCCGGCTCCCATTCCTCCCTCAGTTGCTTTCAGTTCCTCTGAGGAGTCCCAGGAGGAAGCCATGGTAGGCAGATGGACAGATGGACAGGAACCCACAGCAGCCTCAGCCGGAGGAAGTGGCCAGCCAGCCACAGCCATGGTTCTTGTGTGCAAGATCTATGGGGACGGTTTCTTGGCTCCCAGGAAGGAAGGATTTTTTTTTTGAGGGTGGGGGGGAGGGATAGCACTGGGATTTGAGCTCAGGACCTGTAAGAAAACTACCCCATGGGGCTAGGAAGGTGGCTCAGTGGTAGAGAGCTTGCCTCGCATGCATGGGTTCGATTCCTCAGCACCACATACACAGAAAAAGCCGGAAGTGGCGCTGTGGCTCAAGTGGTAGAGTGCTCTCCTTGAGCTAAAGAGCTGAGGGACAGTGCCCAGGCCCTGAGTTCAAGCCCCATAACTGACCAGAAAAAAAAAAAAAGAGGGCTGGGAAGGTGGCTCAGTGGTAGAGCACTTGCCTTGCATGCATAAGGCCCTGGGTTCGATTCCTCAGCACCACATAAGCAAAAAGAAAAAAGCCAGAAGTGGCGCTGTGGCTCAAGTGGTAGAGTGCTAGCCTTGAGCTGAAGAGCTGAGGGACGGCACCCAGGCCCAGAGTTCAGGCCCCAGGACCGGACCCAAAAAAAAAAGAAAAGAAAAGAAAAGGAAACTACCCCAAGTCAACCTGCAGCCAGCCAACTCCCCTTCCCTTCAAGGCATTCTGAATGTGTCCTCCCACCTCTTTCTGAGCTGAGAGGGTGTGGATGGCACCTTGGTTAGAATCTCCAGACCCTAGGGACAATACCCACCACGGATCGGACTATAACCCTTCACTCTCCTCCAGCTGGGACCCTCTTACCCCACAGCACTCTGGGAAGAAGCACTTTCCCAGGCCCCTGGGAAGGGCTCTGATCAGTCTGCCATGTAAAGGGGTGTGGGGGGGGGAGAGGGCAGTTATTTGCTCAGCACTAACTCCTCTGGCTCTTGGCAAGATTCTCCTTCCCCAGTGCTCGGGGATCCAGCTGGTCATAGCCTAGGGCAGCTGCCCAGGCGTGGACAGGGCGTGGGAGGGGGCATTCAAACCACAGCCGCTTCCTGGGAGGGGCTGCTTTTCGTGGGCTGGTCTGCTCGGGAGTGGCAGGGCACAGGGGTTCACCCAGTGGGCACTTCCCTGGAGAATGAGAACAGGTGATGCCCTGCGCCTGCATGTCAGTCTGAGGCCCGCGGGGAAAGAGGCCACTTACGTTGAGAAGGGATCGGTTTATTTTTGTCTAACACTCAATTGTGCCAGATACCATGGAGTCTTAGGGACCTGGGTTCCAATCCCAACTCTGTTGCTGTCTGCATAACCTTAGGAAAATCTATCTTTGAAGCCTCTGTTTTATCTGTAAGGTGAAGACAATGATCATCTCGTCCTCTCTCAATTGCTGAGAACAGTTCTGTCCAATACATTTTTTTATTCATTTATTTTTGTGCGAGTACGAGGGCTTGAACTCAAGGATTAGATGCTCTTCCTTAGCTCTTTCCCCTCAAGACTATGACTCTACCACTTGAGCCACAGCTCCACTTCCAACTTTTTAGTTGTTAGTTGGTGATAAAGAGTCTTACAGGGGGCTGGGAAGGTGGCTCAGTGGTAGAGCGCTTGCCTTGCATGCATAAGGCCCTGGGTTCGATTCCTCAGCACCACATAAGCAGAAAAAGCTGGAAGTGGCGCTGTGGCTCAAGAGCCCTAGACTTGAGCAGAAGAGCTGAGGTACAGGGAGGCCCAGACTTCAGACCCCATGACCAACCAAAAAAAAAAAAAAAAAAGAGTCTTATGGGGCTGGGGTGGTAGAGTGCTTGCCTAGCGTGCATGAAGCCCTGGGTTCCATTCCTCAGTACCATATGCACAGAAAAAGCAGGAAGTAGTGCTGTGTTCAAGAATACTAGCCTTGAGCAAAAGAAGCTCAGGGACAGCGCCCAGGCTCTGAGTTCAAGCTCCAGGACACACACACACACACACACACACACACACACACACACACACACACACACAAGCTCAGGGACAGCGCCCAGGCTCTGAGTTCAAGCTCCAGGACACACACACACACACACACACACACACACACACACACACACACACACACACACACACACACACACACACACACACACACACACACACACACACACACCAGTCCTGGGTTTTATTTATTTTATTTATTTATTTTTCTTTTTTTTTTGGGTCCGGTCGTGGGGCCTGAACTCTGGGCCTAGGCGCTGTCCCTCAGTTCTTCAGCTCAAGGCTAGCGCTCTACCACTTGAGCCACAGCACCACTTCTGGCTTTTTTCTTTTTGCTTATGTGGTGCTGAGGAATCAAACCCAGGGCCTCATGCAAGCAAGGCAAGCACTCTACCACTGAGCCACCTTCCCAGCCCCTTATTTCTTTATTATTTCATTTTATTTTGTTGTTTGCCAGTCCTGGGGCTTGCACTCAGCCTGGACGCTGTCCCTGAGCTTCTCTTTTGCTCAAGGCTAGCATTCTACTACTTGAGTCACAGCACCACTTCTGGTTTTTTGTGCATGTAGTACTGAGGAATTGAACCCAGGGCCTCATGCATGCTAGGCAAGCACTCTACCACTAAGCCACATCCCAGCCCTTATTTATTTTCATTTTTTAATTTTATTTCTTTGTTGGTTATGGGGCTTGAACTCAGGGCCTGGGCACTGTCCCTGAGCTTCTTTTGTTCTAGGTGAGAGCTCTACAACCTTGAGCCACAGCGTCACTTCCAGCTTTTGTGGTGTTTAATGGAGATGAGTCTTATGGACCTCTCTCTTGAACTGCCTCAGATCTCAGCCTCCTGAGTCGTTAGGATTATAAGCGTGAGCCACTGGTGCCTGGCTTACACTGTCTTTAAGACTTAAAACACCTCCATGTGGACTAACTTCCTTTGTTTCTTGTTTGTTTTTGTCGGTCATGGGGCCTGAACTCTGGGCCTGGGCGCTGTCCCTCAGCTCTTCAGCTCAAGGCTAGCGCTCTACTGCTTGAACCACAACGCCACTTCTTGTTTTCTGGTGGTTTATTGGCGATTAGAGTCTCAGGGACTTTCCTGCCTGGGCTGGCTTTGAACCGGGATCCTCAGATCTCAGCCTCCTGAGTAGCTAGGATGACAGGTGTCATCCAGCGCCCAGAGGACTAGCTCTGTCTGGAGGGCTCCACACCTCCAGGGAGGGGTAGCTGTCCTCTGGGCTAGATGATGCCACACACACCGGACTAGATGGTGGAATGAGACTGTGGGAAACAGAGCTCCCAGCAGGTGTCCAGCCAGTGACAGCTGTAGTTATCGTCAGCTGTTCCCAAAGCCATGGGGGGAAGGAGGCTGGGGAAACTTGGGTCAGTTCAAAGGGCTGGCCAGGAGAGTGGGAGCTAGTCGCGGACTTCCATCTGAAATCCAGAAGGAAGCAGCTTTGCACTCGGGCCTCCAGGAGGGGCATGATGTGGGCAGCCGGGGGTGGACTAGGTGTTACAGAAGGGCAAAGGGAAAGAAGCAGGAAAGGCCGGGCCGGGATCAGAGGCTCATTGTCTCGTGGGAGTGGGCGAGGGGTTGTGTGGGCCTCAGGGAGCGGAGGAGCCCTGGGTGGTGGCTGGGTTGGTGCTGATCCAAGGAAGACAGGACTTGGGAACTTGAGCTTTCTGGAATATGGATCCCCAGTTGCCAGGCTCCATTGGTTTGTCCAAAGAAGCCAGAAATCTGGGTTTTTGTGTAAAAATCTCCTGACTTTTCAAAGTTGGCAACCAATTCAAATTCTTTTGAAACACCGTGCTCAGCCAAAGAAAACATGTCTGCCGGCCGGCTTCTGCCCCATCCTGGTAGAGATCATGTTGGCGGGAGGAGGACACTGAGGACACTGAGTGCTGTCCTGAGACTTAGATGGGCGGGGGGGGGGGGGGGGCACCACCACCGGCCAGCACGCTCCTCTGCCTGGCCCAGGGCCCCAGCTTTCCCGAGGATGGTGGGAGCCAGGGCCGGCTGGGTTCTCTCAGACCCAGGGAGCAGACCTTTGGCACCAGCGTGAGGGTAGAAGGACTGGGCCAGGGCTCCAGGACTGAGAGGGAAGCACTGACAAGGCAGACCCCTGGGCGCGCCTGGGGCAGGCAGGGGAGTCGGTCCCCCGTGAGCTTCCTTGCTATCACCCCAGCCTCCCCCAACTTTAGGGTTCTCGATGCTGACTGACTCCTGCTGTAGGTCCGCTTGTCTCCCCAGAAATTCCCTCCCCCCCAGTACTGGGGTTTAAACTCAGGGCTTGGGTGCTTGGTGTTTTTGGGTTTTTTTTTCTCAAGGCTAGCACTCTACCACTTGAGCCACAGCTCCACTTCTGACTTTTGGGTGGTTCATTGGAAAGAAGAGTCTCATAGACTTTCCTGACCAGGCTGGCTTGGAATGGTGATCCTCAAATCACAGCCACTTGAGTGGCTGGGATTACAAGAGGGAGCCACCAGCAATCCAGCAACCTTGAGGCTGTGTCCTCTCCTGCCGCTCAGCGACCTCAGGACCCAAGAGGAATGGCCTGCCTTAAGCTCAGGAGAACACATATGCTTGGCTGAGCTAGGCTGAGCGGCCGGCCACCTCTGGCCCACGCAGCCATGGCGTTGCTTGGAACGACAGGTCCCCTTACCAGCGTCACCCTCTCGGTGTGGCAGGAGCTCATGGCTGCCCCGTGGGGGGATGGATGCTGACTCCTCGTCCCGCCCAGGTCCTCAGAGGTGCCAGAGTCTGGAGAGATTTTTTCCAGAGAGTGGGGAGGAGGTAAAAGGGAAAGGGGATGAGGAGGGAGAAGGAGAGAGGAGAGGGAGAGGAAGGAGGGAGAGGGAGGCAGGGAGGTTCTCTTAGAGTCATAGGAAATCACTGCTCAGAGCAGAGCTGGAGCTGGGAGGGACCAGCACACCTTGAGCATGCGCATGCTAGAGCTGAGGGGTCAGAGGCCAGAGGTCACCACATCTGGAAGCTCCAGGACGAAGCACTCCAGAGCCCCTGTGCTCAGCTCCATGGCCACTAACCGGCCATCTGGTCTTAGGGGGCTGTAGCTTGGACCAGCTGTGTGTGAGGCCAGATCTAAAGGGCTGTTGAGGGAGGCAGACTCCCGTGGTGGAGGACGAACCGCCCAGTGGTAGAGCCAGAACTCTGAGATCTTGGGGGACAGGGCACTAGAACCTGAGTACAGCCCCCACATTTTGGAAACTCAGGGCCCTGGAATTTTCCTGGAGCCCAGTGCAGATATTTCCAGATGAGGTGCGTTGGAAACTTCCCCAAAGCAGTCTGAGGGCTCCGGGTCCCCATGGAATCCGCATGGAGGGGAGAGGCTACTGGAGTTGTGAATGTGAGTTTTGACATCCAACTACTTTTTTGGGGGAAGGCTGGGGTGGGGCTTGAACTCAGGCCCTGGGCATTCTCCTTTACTTTTTTCATTCCAGGCTAGCGTTCTACCACTTGAGCTGCAATTCCACGTCTAGCTTTTTGGTGGTTAATTGGAGAAAAGTGTCTCTCAGACTTTCCTGTCCTCACTGGCTTTGAATTTTGAATTCAGCCTCCTGAGTAGCCAGGATTACAGGCGTGAGCCACTGATGCCCAACTCTCATCAACCCTTGAGTCCACCCATGAGCCAGCTACCTCCTGGAAGGCAGGGCTGGGGCTGGGGTCAGGGTCCCTTCTAAGGACCATCTCCCCCCTCCACAACCCCTGCCTCCTCCTGAATACTGGGACATGTGGCCTGGACTCACTGAAGAGTGAGAAGCCCAAGACTCTCTGTGTGGGATGAGGCCAGACCAGGCTGAGGAGTTTGCCTGCGTAGGGCCTCCAGCTTTGCCCTGTAAAACAGGGGCATGTGGCACAGGCTAGGGACTGCTTCCTCATAGGGAGACACCCGTGAGGAGCTCTTTTATTTCCTTTTTGCCACTCCTGGGGCTTGAACTCAGGGCCTTAGGTACTGTCCCTGAGCTTCTGTGCTCAAGGCTAGGGCTCTATCATTTGAGCCACAGCTCTACTTTCTGGCTTTTTGTGGTTAACTAGAGATAAGAGTCTCACAGAGCCGGGCGCTGGTGGCTCACGCCTGTAATCCTAGCTACTCAGGAGGCTGAGATCTGAGGATCGCGGTTCAAAGCCAGCCCGGGCCGGAGAGACCGTGAGACTCCTATCTCCAATAAACCACCAGAAAACCGGAAGTGGCGCTGTAGCTCAAGTGGTAGAACGCTTGCCTTGAGCTGAAGAGCTGAGGGACAGCGCCCAGGCCCAGAGTTCAAGCCCCACGACCGACAAAAAAAAAAAAAAAGAGTCTCAAGACTCTTCTCCCAGGCTGGCTTTGAACCCACAGATCTCCACTTCCTGGGTAGCTAGGATTACAGGTGTGAGTGACTGGCTCCAGGGCCTTGGTGTGGATGCTCCAGCCCGTTCCCTTTCCCCTCTGGAGCTCCCGGCTCCCTGCTGTGAGGAAGTGCCTCCCTGCCAGTCTGGCCCCTGTGGCTCCCCCAGCCACAGTCTCCAGGGACCCCCTTGCACCTCACTCAGGGCCTGGCATGTGGGAAGCTTTGAGAACCTTGGATGTGTTTTCTGAATGAGTCCAGGGGGCTCAAAACACCTGGGAGGCTGGGCGCCGGTGGCTCACACCTGTAATCCTAGCTACTCAGGAGGCTGAGATCAGAGGATCGCAGTGCAAAGCCAGCCTAGGCAGGAAAGTCCATGAAACACTCATTTCCAATTAACCACCAGAAAACCGGAAATGGTGCTGTGGCTCAAATAGTAGAGCACTCACCTTGAGCTGAAGAGCTCAGGGAGAGGGCCCAGGCCCAGAGTTCAAGCCCAAGGACTGACAAATAAACAAAACACACCTGAGAGTCATTACAGTTCTCTTGATTGGGCGTCCTGGGGACAGGAACTAGCTTCGCTCACCTGTGGAGCCCAGGGCTCCATCCGTGGAATGGATTCGTGCAGGCTCCCTACCCCAGCTGACAGGCGCTTGGGGGAGCTCTGCCTTCAAAAGATGAACCTGGCTCCTCGGAATGGTTTCTTCCATACCTAAACGTTGTCAGTATGGTACCACGCTTCCTGGCACCAGAAGACAGATTGAGATGGTGTCTAGAGGCAGGCTCAGAAGACCTGGGTTCTTGGGGTTGGAGGCATGACTCAGTCAGTTGAAGGCTCGTTGATGAGCGAAACCGTCAGGTATTCAATCTGAGTCCTGATCTAGGACCAAAAAAAAAAAAAAAAAAAGTTCCAAGTTCCTTGGGGCAATTTTTTTCTTTTGGTTTTGGTTCTGGGATTGAACCCAGGTGCCGGTGCTGGCTGAGCAAGCACTCCGCTACCTGAGCCACATGTCAGCCTTTTTATTTTGTGTGGTTTGCTTTGGTTATTGTTGTTCTGGACCTGGGGCTGGAACTCCAGGCCTGGGTGCTGTCCCTGAGCTTTTGTGCTCAAAGCTAGTAGTGTTCTGTCACTTGAGACACAGTTCCACCATTTCCAGACTTTGGGTGATTGATTAATTGAAGGTAAGAATCTCACAGACCTTCCTGCCTGGGCTGGCTTTGAATCACAGCCCAGAACTCTCAGTCAGTTACAGGTGTGAGCCACCAGTGCCCAGCCTTTTTTTGTTTTATTTTATGGTTTTGTTTTGTTTTGTGTGTGTGTGTGTGTGTGTGTGTGTGTGTGTTTTGGGTTTTTGTTAGTGGTGATGGTCATGGGGCTTGAACTCTGGGCCTGAGTGCTGTCCCTCAGCTCTTCAGCTCAAAGCTAGCTCTCTACCACTTGAGCCACAGCGCCACTTCCGGCTTTCTGGTGGTTCATTGGAGATGAGAGAAGTCTCACAGACTTTCCTGCCTGGGCTGGCTTTGAACCAGGATCCTCAGATCTCAGCCCCCTGAGTAGCTAGGATTATAGGTGTGAGCCA
Source organism: Dipodomys spectabilis (assembly GCF_019054845.1). NCBI lineage: Eukaryota > Metazoa > Chordata > Mammalia > Rodentia > Heteromyidae > Dipodomys > Dipodomys spectabilis. The sequence goes on along the minus strand of NW_024870865.1, from coordinate 15,451 downwards.
CTGGTACCTGGCTATTTTTATTTATTTATTTATGTACTGAGATAGTTTCCCTAACTAGTTCAGAGCTGGCCTTGAACTATATATGCATCTGCCTCTCAAGTAGCTGGGATTACAGGCTGGTACCACCACGCTGGGCAAATTGGTGAAATGCTGGGGCCCTCTCTGAGGCTCCATTTCTGTGATGCAAAGGGTTTCAGGACCTTGAAAGCACTAAGTGTGATCATTCCACTTCCGTCAAGGCCGGGACCAGGCAAAACTCCAGATGAAGTTGGAAGCGGGGGAATCGGGGCCGGGAGCGGCGGGCCTGGCTGGTGGCTTTGTGCGGGGCGCTGCCGGGCCTGCGTGCGGGTGATTTTGTATACCTAAATCAATAAATGAGTTTGTGGGGATGACTGTGCTCAGGACAGGGGTGCGCGTGCATCTTCCAGTGGAGCTGTAAACCACGCAAGCCACAGCCTCTGCCCTCCGGCAGCGGGCCGGGGTTCCGGGTGGGGCCCTGGCCCCAGGGACGCGGGTCCTCTTCACTCGGAGGCGCTTCCGGGCCTGGCGCGGCGGGGGCCGGCCCGCTGCGCACGGCACCACGTCACACGCTCACCTGGCCCCTCCTGCGGGGCGGGAGCGGCCCGCCGGGCGCGCACCCCGTCATTTGGGGAGGCGCCGTCTGGCTCCCCCGGCGCCCCGCCCCCGCCGGCGGCGCGGCTCCTCCCGCCTCCCACCTGCCCCGCCCCGCCTCCCGCCTGGGCCGCCGGCCGCGGCGCTCGGCCTCCCGGCACCGGCTCCGATCGCCGGCCGCGGGCTCCCAGGCTGCCATCGCCAGGCTCCATGGGTGAGTGCGGGCCGGAGGCGCCCGGCCCCGCGCAGGCCGCGCGCTGCGCCCGGGGCGCGGGCCGGGGGCCGAGTCGGGGCGGCTTCCCCGAGGGGCTGGCCCGGCCTGCCGGGGGCTGTGGGGGGACAGCGGCCTCGGGGCTGCAGGGCCCCAACTCGGGGCCCGGGCCGGCCGCAGCGCCCCTTCACCCTCCCTGCCTCCCGCCCCCCAGCCTGTCTCCCCATCCCAGCTCCCCCAGCCCGTGTCCCCCAACCCTGCCCCCCCAGCCCGGCCCCCAACCTTGCTCTCCAGCCTGGCCTCCTAACCCTTCCCCCAGTCTGGCCTCCAACCCTGCCCCACCAGTCTTCCCCCAATTCTGCCCCCCCCAGTCTGTACCCCAGCCCGACCCCCAACCTTGCCCCCCCAGCCCGTGTCCCAAACCCTTCCTCCAGTCTGACCCCCTAGCCCCAGTCTGTACCCCAACTCTTCCCCCCAGTCTGGCCCCCAACCCTTTCCCTCCACAGCTGTCCCCTGACTCGGGGAAGAGACACAGCTTCAAGGACGAAATTCAGGATGGAAAGGGACAGCAGAGAAAGTGGGGTCACCCCAGGCCTTTGGGGGACAGGGCTAGGAGGGCATGGGGGGCCCTGGAGCTCTTCTCCCCTTCTGGCAGTCCTGGGGGTGTCTGTCTGATCACCTAGGGCCCAGGAGGTCTCGGGGCTGCTCCCCACCTCCCCACTAGTGGGGCATGGGAGAGAGGGAGCCGGTTATTTCCAAAGACATTTCTCCCCGTGGAATCTGGACAATTTCCCTGGGGAACTTGGGCTAGAAAAGGTCTCCGCAAACTGATCCCCAGCAGATAAGTTGGCATTTAAGAGACAAAAGGACACTGACTTCTTTTGAGGGGAGGATTGAGGAGGGCGCCCCACCCCTCCTGTGTTTGGGAGGCCACTGGGGCCCCAGGGGGAGCCAGGGGCCCCCCACTCCACTGATACCCTCTGCTCTTCTCCTCCACAGAAGATCAGAGCCCAGCCTCGGAGAAGGGACTGCGCTGCCAGAACCCGGCCTGCATGGACAAGGGGCGGGCAGCCAAGGTAGGGGCCGCCAGCGAAGGGGTCAGCGTGGACAGGTGCACCTGGGTTCCTCTGCCTGCCCTGTTCACACGCTGAGAGCCGGGAGCCCGGACAAGGGTGTCGCTGTCAGGGTCAGGCCACAGTTGATAGGTAGGAGGCAGAGGCCTCGAGGCTGAATGGGAACAGTGGCCTGGGGAGACAGCCTCAGGCCACATTGGGGTCCTTGCAGATGTCCTGAGGAGATGGCAGCCAAGGCCTGGGACTCAGGGGTGACCCCAAGATTTGGTTCCAGTGTCCAGCTGGCACCTGGATACTCTTGTTTTTTTTTTTTGCCAGTCCTGGGGCTTGAACTCAGGGCCTGGGTGCTGTTTCTGAGCTTCTTTTGCTCAAGGCCAGCATTCTACCACTTGAGCCACAGCACCACTTCTGGCCTTTTTTGTGTATGTGGTACCAGGGCTTCATGCATGCTAGGCAAGCACTCTATCACTAAGCCACCTTCCCAGCCCACCTGGCCACTCTTTCGGGCTGGTCACAGGCCCGGACTCTGCGGGACTTGAGTGTGACTGTGGCTGTAGCAATGACCAAGAGAAGAGCATGAGGCCAATAGGCCTTCAAGCTTGAGGTCTCGGCAGTCGGCAGGGCGTACATCGGGGAGAAGGAAGCCAGAAAGAGAGGCATCAAGAAATTCCCCGGGCATTTCTGTTCTTGAGGTGCTGGGCTTGTCTGTAGCAGCACTGGAGGGGAGGTGTTGTCACCTCGTTTTCTAGATGAAGATACTAAGGGTCAGAGCCGTCCTGTGACTTGGCTGAAGGCCACAGCTCAGGAGAGGTGGAGTCAGGCCTCAAAGCTACATTTGCCCCCTTTCCCCAACAAACAACAACAGTAGACATAGAATAGAATAGAAGTAGAAATAGAAATAACAGGGCTGGGAGGTGGCTCAGTGGTAGAGCGCTTGCCTTGCATGCATGAGGCCTTGGTTTTGATTCCTCAGCACCACATAAGCAGAAAAAAACCAGAAGTGACACTGTGGCTCAAGTGGTAGAGTGTTAGCCTTGAGCTGAAGAGCTGAGGGACAGCGCCCAGGCCCAGAGTTCAGACCTCAGGACCAACAAAAAAAGAAAAAAAAAAGAAATAGAAATAATAATAAAATAACAATCATCATAATAATGCAGTTCATGGGGTCTGGCACAGGTACCAGGGCCTCTGAGATGGGGGTGTGTCTGATGTCCCACTTACAGACAGGGAAATCTAGGCTCAGAGAGCAGATGGCTCATCTAAAGGGCACATGGGTAGGAAATGGGAGAGCAGGATTTGAACCCTGGACCCAGGTCAGTAAAGCCAGAGTCTGTGTTCCGAACTACTGCTCAGCCCAGCCCTGCCTACTGCAAGAAATCTAAAATGCCATCTTTCCGTTCCCCTTTTCCTCCTCCTGTGTTCCCCTCCCAGCCTTCTACCCCCCTCCCCCCAGACACATGCCCATCATCCTGCACAGGAGGACAGTGGCTGGAAGAAACACGGAGGGCTGTTCTGGGGGTGTGGGGGGGAGGGGGCGGCCTCCAGTTGCCGTGGTCACCGGGCAGGGGGGCGGCAGTGATGTCAGATACAATCTGTTGGCACGGATGTTGGCATGAGACTCTGGTGTTGGCTGGCTGCCTCTTTCCCCAGATGGGGGCTCCTGGCGGCAAACTGGCCTCAGCTCCCCCAGCACACATCCTGCAGGGGTCTGCACAGCCCAGGGCCTCTGACCCAAAGGGGCGAGGAGGCGGCGAGGCATACTGGCCCAGCCCCTCCGGCGTCTCTACCCCCAGGGACTGAGGGCCTGCAGAGGCCAGGCGATGGGTGGAAAGCTGGTCTCTGTGACAAGAGCCCGCTGCAGCCTCCAGACTCGGCGCTGTGTCTGCTGGCCTGCCTGGGATTTAACACAGCTGGCACTGCAGGCCACAGCACAGGGCCACCCAGCCTGCCACGGGGGACGCTGGACCTGTCGCTGTGCAGAGTGCCACAGATTCATTGCAGGAGGGATGCCTGATTGATTAGAGGCAGAAGGGCCAGTCTGGGAGGACATTTCGGAAGAGGTGACCCCGATGGAAGTGGAAACATGGCCAGGGAGAGTAGAAGAGAGACGGGAGTGGGCCGGGTGCCTGTGCCGCACACCTGTCACCTAGCTACTCAGGAGGCTGAGATCTCAGGATCACAGTTCAAAGCCAGCCTGGGCAGTTAAGTCTGTGAGACTCTTATCTCCAGTTAACCACCAGAAAACTGGAAGTGGTGCTGTGGCTTAAAGTGGTGGAGTGCTAGCCTTGAGCGGAAGAGCTCAGGGACAGTGTCCAGGCCCAGAGTTAAGGCCCCATGACTGACAGAAAAGAAAAAAAAAAAAAAAGACAGGAGTTGTCCAGGGAGGGGAGCAGCCACAGGTGGAAATGCAGGGGAGTGCGAAGGTGAGGGACACTCAGCAAAGAATGCCCTATTGTGGGGCTCTGGTGACTCACACCTGTAATCCTAGCTACTCAGGAGGCTGAGGGCTGAGGATCCAGCCAGCTCTGGCAGGAAAATCTGTGAGACTTCTTATCTCTGATTAGCCACAAAAAAAGCCTGCAGTATGAGGCTGGGAAGGTGGCTCAGTGGCAGAGCGCTTGCCTTGCATGCATGAGGCCCTGGGTTCGATTCCTCAGCACCACGTAAGCAGAAAAAGCTGTAAGTGGTGCTGCTCTCTGCTCTCTGGGATCTTGGAGGAGGGCGAAGAGGAGCCTCCCCCTTGGGACCAGTAGGCCACCCCGCCCCCCCCCCCCCATCTGTCCTGAGCCCAAGTACTATAAACTCTACCTGCTTGGAAAAAGGAACCAAAACCAAAAATCACCAAAAAGGGGCTGGGGATGTGGCTTAGTGGTAGAGTGCTTGCCTAGCATGCATGGAGCCCTGGGTTCCATTCCTCAGTACCACATACACGGAGAAAGTGAGACGTGGCACTGTGGCTCAAGTGGTAGAGTGCTAGCCTTGAGCACAGGAAGCTCCAGGTTAGTGCTCAGGCTCTGAGTTCAAGCCCCAGGACTGGCAAAAAATAAATCACCAAAAAGAAGGTTGAATCCCTTTCTCCAGGGTGGGACGAAAAGGGGGAGCAGAGCTGGTCATTTCTAGGAATCTCAGCTCAGAATTAAACTAAACATGATGGCCCGGAGGGAGTCTGGCGTGGACGATTTCCCGTGGCTTCGCCTGCGTGTCCGGTCGCCTGGCCTCCTGGCCCCTCTTGCTGGCCAGGGCAGCTTCCTGTTGTAGGCCCTCTTCACACCAGCAGACAGCTCTCTTCAAGCCTCGGTTAAAAGACTAGGGGTTGCCAGGCGCCGGTGGCTCATGCCTGTCATCCTAGCTACTCAGGAGGCTGAGATCTACGGATCACAGTTCACCAAAGTCTGAGACTCTTATCTCCAATAAACCACCGGGAAACCGGAAGTGGCACTGTGGCTCAAGTGGTAGAGCACTCGCCTTGAGCTAAAGAGCTGAGGGACAGCACCCAGGCCCAGGGTTCAAGCCCCACAACCACCACCACCAACAACAAAAACAGACCAGGGGTTTTGAACTTTCTGGAGCGTCATATCATGCTGCCCCCTGTTCACTCCCTGGGGTCCCTATGCCATTTCTGGGCCTCCTGATACCCCCTGCCCAAAGCTCCTGGCCTTCCTGGGACACCTGGCTCCCTGGCCCAGCCCAGCACAGATGGAGCTCCTGCCACCCAGGTGGTAGAGCCCACACAGCTCATTCCCCTTCCCCCCAGCTCCAGTCCACACCGCCTGCGCTGCGCGGGCCCTGGGGCTTGGCAGTCTTGGTCCTATCCAAGTTATAACTGAAGACCCTTCCCACTAGGCAGAATTCAGAGTCCTGAATGGCAGGTGCTAGACCTCCTGGGCCTAGTATGGATGGTATGGATGGCATCCACTGCTCCTACATCCTGAGTGGCTGGAATTACAGGCATAAGCCACACTGCTCCTACATCTGGAGTGGCTGGGATCATAGGCATGAGCCACTAATGTCTGGCTGCATCTCTTTTCTTCTTCTTTCTTCCTTTCCTCCTCCTCCTCCCCTCCCCCTTCCTTCCCCTCCTCCCTTCTTCTTCTTCCTCTAGACTGGGAATTGATGCTTGCTTTTGCTCATTGGCTGGCTATGACCTGAGGCACACCTCCAATACCCCCCCCCCCAACTTTTTATAAATTGGTCTTGGGGCTTGAGCTCAGGGCCTAGGCACTGTCCTTGAGCTCTTTTGCTCAAGGGTAGCACTCTGCAACTTGAGCAACAGCCCTTTTTTGGTGCTTAATTGGAGATAACTGTCTCGACTCTCTTGTGTGGGCTGGCTTTGAACCACAATCCTCAGGTCTCAGCCTCCTGAGTAGCTAGGATGACAGGTGTGAGCCACGGGTGCTGACCCTTCCCCCACCTTTTTAGATTTTAAAATAGTTTAGTCAGTTTGTCATAAGAATCATGAATACTAGCTTTCAATAATAGAAATGGAAGGATACATTAATTCTTAAAGATAAGTATATAATTTCTGGTTGTAAGCCTAATTTAACCCTAGACTCTTTGGAGGAGCGCAGGTTTGATTAGCATTAAGTCCAGTGTCATTGCACATGTTTCTAGCTTGCCTGCCTGCCTTCCTTCCTTCTTCCCTCCCTCCCTCGTTCCCTTCCTTCTTTCCTCCCTCCCTCTCCTTCTCCCTTCCCCCTCCCTCCCCCTTGCTCTCACTCCCTTTCTTCCTTCCATCCCTCCCTCCTTCCTTTGCCTGGCCTGGCCTGAGTGCTCTCCCTGAGCTCCTTTTTGCTTAAAGCTAGTGCTCTACCACTCGAGCCACAGCACCTGCCACTTCTGGCTTTTTCTGTGATTAGAGATGAGTCTCACAGGCTTTCTTGCCCAGGCTAGCTTTGAACTGCAATCCTCAGATCTCAGCCTCCTGAATAGCTGGGATTACAGGTTTGAGTCACCATGCCTGGCTAACAAGGCTTTATTTCTTTTTTTTTAAACTGATTATTTTTTAAATTTTATTTATTTATTTATGTATTTGTTGGTCCTGGGGCTTGAACTCAGGACTTGGACACTGTCCCTGAGATGCTTTTGCTCAAGACTAGCACTCTACCACTTGAGCCACAGCGCTACTTCTGGCTTGTTCTGTGTATGTGGCACTGAGGAATGGAACCCAGGGCTTCATGCATGCTAGGAACGCACTCTACCACTAAGCCACCTTCCCAGCTGGGACTTTATTTCTTAATGAGATTTAAGTGTAGTACAAGGGCTTATACCTCTTTTTACTTGAGGTTGGAATGAACTGAGTTGTACCCCTGACCAGCTCAGTGGGGTGATATGGCCAGGACTTTGAGGCTGTGGCTCTGGTGTGGGGGCTGTTGGCTGGCGGGGTGGTAGGGGGTGTCCTGGGGGATCCTGGATGTGGCATGAAAGAGTTGGGAGGCTTGGCTCCGCCTTGCTCCATCTGGAGAGGACCCTGCTCCCCTCCCAAGTGGCATGTCTCCTTGTGGCCAGCAGGGGGCGCAGGAGGCCACAGCCAGGCTGGGCGAAAGTGGGTGAACCCAAGAGTTTCTGGAGGCCAAAGGGGTGCCTCCCTGAGCCCACCATATTTCTTCTTCTTCTTCTTCTTTTTTTTTTTTTTTGTCAGTCATGGGGCTTGAACTCTGGGCCTGGGCGCTGTCCCTCAGCTCTTCAGCTCAAGGCAAGCACTCTACCACTTGAGCTACAGCGCCACTTCTGGTTTTCTAGTGGTTTATTGGAGATAGGAGTCTCACGGTCTTTCCTGCCCCGGCTGGCTTTGACCTCGATCCCCAGATCTCAGCCTCCTGAGTAGCTAGGATTACAGGTGTGAGCCATCGGCGCCCGGCAGCCCTCCATATTTCTTTTTTTTTTTTTAAATTTCCATATTTCTTAAGTAACCTCCCTCACACTTGGGGTGAGAGGTACCCTGGGGTATTTTCTGTTTCCTGCCCCTTAGCCCAGGGTTCCAGGTACTTAGAGAATACATTCTGGAGGCATGCTGTTTGTGCCGGGGAGGAGAGATTACAGTTCAGCAGGGAAGGCAGGAGTAGGTGGGCCCATTCCCCATTCCCTCCCAAGGAACCTTCTGGTGGCACTGAGGAAGGTGATACCCAGGGTCCAGTGTTCCCCTGCCCCCCGTACCAGCACCAGGGCTCCAGGGTTGGCACTTTTGTGCGTGGGATGGCAGGGGAAGGGCAGAGCTAGTGCAGCAACTCTGTTCCCCTGAGCTGGGTCCCTGCTGGGACTCCTGGGAGCCAGGGGCCTCGCCTGTGGGGAGATCTCAGCACCTCAGCCTTCTGCCTGGGAACGGGCTCTGCTAGGGCCTTGGGATCCAAAGGACAAAGGGTGAGGCTCAGAGGGGAAGGGTGGAACCAGCCCAGCAGCCCGAGGTGCTGAATGCCGCCTGGCAGAGCCGCCCCACCCTGCCGGGCTTGCTGGTGCACGCGGGCTCCTCCCTTGGGTTTCTGAAGTAGGGAGGTGGCTCGGGTGGGATCCTGGGGCCTGCAGTTTGGCAGGGGAGGCTAGACCAGTTAGAGAACCCCAGGGCAGGGGAGCCATCCCACTGGGGAGCCCCAGCTTCTATCTCCAGGCTAGCCTGCCACGGGCAAAGGGGCCGATGCAGCTGGCCCCGGATCTGGCCCCAGCTCAGTGAACACAGCTCCCCCTCCCATCCCAGATCAGGCTGCTGTGGGAAAGGAGGCCTACAGGATCCCTGGGGTGCCCTGAGCTTTCCTGGCCCGAGGAGGTGTTGGGAGAGAACCGACCAGGCGAGGGGCCTCCAAGCCTCCCTTGTTTATCAGCCTCAGCATCTAGTATCAGTATCAGCATCAACAAACTCACCCTAACTCCCAGGCTGGGAGCTGCGCTGGGGACCCCCCTCCCCAGGGAGTCGGGGGCCAAGACCCTGAGGTGCTGCTGGAGCTGTTTCAGTTCCCTGCTGACCAGAGGTGGTGGGCACTCAGGAGCTGGGAGGCCCTTCCCCTCCCTGGCAGAGGGGCTCCGTTCCTCACCCCACTCTGGTACTTCTTTGATCCTATACTGTGGCCCTGGAACTCCCTAAGAAGCGAGTCACGAGCCAAGTACTAGTGGCTCACCCCTGTAATCCTAGCTACTCAGGAGGCTGAGATCTAAGGCTTGAGGTTTAAAGCCAGCTCCCGCAGGAAAGACTAAGAGACTCTTACCTCTCATTTACTACCAAAAAGCTGGAAGTGGAGCTGGTAGCTGAAGTGGTGGAGAACTAGCTTTGAGCACAAAAGCTCAGGAACAGTGTCCAGGGCCTGAGTTCAAGTCCCAGGACTGGCACCAAAAAAAAAAAAAAAGTGTTTTTCAAAACTGCTGCTCAGATCACTGCTTCGGTTCTCCTTGGGTCTGAGGCACAGGGCAGCTGGCCCACACTTGGGCACTGGTGACTTGAAGACAAGTTATATGATCTCTACAGGCTTAGCTTCATTTTGTGAAGTTGGAGAAGTGAAGCCAAGGGCCTGTGGCTCCTGCCTGTCATCCTAGCTACTCAGGAGGCTGAGATCTGAGGGTCTTGGTCAGAAGCCCACGGGGGTGGGGTGAGGGGGGCAGGAAAGCCTGTAAGGCTCTTATCTCTAATTAATCACATAAAAAGCCAGAAGTGTGGGGGCTGGGAAGGTGGCTCAGTGGTAGAGCGCTTGCCTTGCATGCTCGAGGCCCTGGGTTCCATTCCTCAGCACCACATAAGCAAAAAGAAAAAAGCCGTAAGTGGCGCTGTGGCTCCAGTGGTAGAGCACTAGCCTTGAGCTGAAGAGCTGAGGGACAGCGCCCAGGCCCAGAGTTCAGGCCCCACGACCGGACCCCAAAAAAAAAAAAAGCCAGAAGTGTGCTGTGGCTCAAGTGAGAGATGCTAGCCAGGCCCAGAGGACCGGGAAAAAAAAATCGTAATGGTGACTGTGTCTCCTTAGATTCTCTGAACGAATGAGTGGCATTTGCTGGGACAGGTGGGACTCTGGGAATCAAGCTCAGAGGAAATTAGCTGTCCGCCTGCGGGGCAGGAGCAGAAGGCTAGAGAAAGACCACCAGGACTGGAGTGGACGGCCCCGTCAGGAGTCTAGGTTCCAGCCCGTGTGCTGTGTATCATTTTATCGCCCAGGTGATGAGTGGCAACCATGGTGCCATCCTGCTTCCCGGGAATCCGTGTCAGAACTCTTGGGCCTAGGACTCAGGGCATCCCAGGCCCGAGGCGCCCCCCCCCCCCACGCTGGGCATCCCTGGCTCTGCGCGCCCCCTGGCGGTGGGTCCCGGCCCAAGAAAAGCCCAGTGGGGCTTTTCTGATGCCCTCATCCTCACCCAGCTAAGGGGGAGCAGAAGGGCCACACGGCCATCAGCCCACCCCAGGTCACTGGGCCCATGGGCTCTGCCTGGGCCGCGGGATCCGGGTTCTCAGTGCTGGGAGCGGGCAGGGGTGACCTTTGGGGAGCCTCAGGTGTGTGGGTACGGGGGGAGGGGGGGTGTCTGGGGATCCTGCGGGGATGGGGACCTTGCCCAGGCCATGCCCCTCTCATGCCGGCACTTGGGGAACCCCTGGAGAAGGGCCAGGGAGGCCCCAGGTGGGGTCCCCGATGTCAGGGTGTCGGGTGGTGCTCTGCCGTCCCCCTCCCCTCCTCCTACCCCCCCTCCCTCTTCCCCTCCCCTTCCTCCTCCCCTTCAGTCCCCCCCCCCTCCCCGGGTCGCACAATGGCAGGAAGCTGGGCTCCAGCTTTGTCCGGCGTTGGCGGCAGGCGGGAGGCGCGGGGCGCTGCTTCCTCGGGCCGCCATGGGGACGGGGCCCGGCGTCTGCAGGCCCGGCCCCGGGCTGCCCTTCCCCGGCTTGGAGCCCCCGGGGGCCGGGGGTCGCGCCCACGGTGAAGGCCAGGTACGGAGTCCCGCCGGCCGAGGCTGGGCGGGGAGGCCGGGCCGGGGAGGGCGGACCGGGCCCGGAACCAGGAGGGCCGGGCCGGGGAGGGCGGACCGACCAGGGAGCAGGAGGGCCGGGCCGGGGAGGGCGGACCGACCAGGGAGCAGGAGGGCCGGGCCGGGCCGGCTGCCCCGCGGCCAGGGGAGCGTGTCCCCCGTGTCCCCGCTTGGGGGTTCAGGTCGGCGGCGGAGGCTTTGGCAGCGCCGGCCCTCTGTGTCCGGACAAGCTCCGGACAAGCTCCGGACACACCTGTGGGCCCGGCCCCCTTCCTTCCTCGGCCGGCCGCCAGCGCCAGCCTCCTCTGTGCCCCCCTGCCCCTCTCTGCCCCCCTCTGCCCCCCTCTGCCCCCCTCTGCCCCCCTCTGCCCCCTCTGCCCCCCTCTGCTCCTCTCTGCCCCCCTCTGCTCCCCTCTGCTCCCCTCTGCCCCCCTCTGCCCCCCTCTGCCCCCCTGCCCCCCTCTGCCCCCCTCTGCCCCCCTCTGCCCCCCTCTGCCCCTCTCTGCCCCTCTCTGCCCCTCTCTGCCCCTCTCTGCTCCTCTCTGCCCCCCTGCCCCCCTCTGCCCCTCTCTGCCCCCCTCTGCTCCCCTCTGCCCCCCTCTGCCCCCCTCTGCCCCCCTCTGCCCCCCTCTGCCCCTCTCTGCCCCCCTCTGCCCCCCTCTGCCCCCCTCTGCCCCTCTCTGCCCCCCTCTGCCCCTCTCTGCCCCCCTCTGCTCCTCTCTGCCCCCCTCTGCCCCCCTCTGCGCCCCTCTGCCCCCCTCTGCCCCCCTCTGCTCCTCTCTGCCCCTCTCTGCCCCCCTCTGCTCCCCTCTGCCCCCCTCTGCCCCCCTCTGCCCCCCTCTGCCCCTCTCTGCCCCCCTCTGCCCCCCTCTGCCCCCCTCTGCCCCTCTCTGCCCCCCTCTGCTCCTCTCTGCCCCTCTCTGCCCCTCTCTGCCCCCCTCTGCCCCCCTCTGCCCCCCTCTGCCCCTCTCTGCCCCCCTCTGCCCCCCTCTGCCCCTCTCTGCCCCCCTCTGCTCCTCTCTGCCCCCCTCTGCCCCTCTCTGCCCCCTCTGCCCCTCTCTGCCCCCCTCTGCTCCTCTCTGCCCCCCCTCTGCCCCCCTCTGCCCCCCTCTGCCCCTCTCTGCCCCCCTCTGCCCCCCTCTGCCCCCCTCTGCCCCTCTCTGCCCCCCTCTGCTCCTCTCTGCCCCCCTCTGCCCCCCTCTGCCCCCCTCTGCCCCCCTCTGCCCCCCTCTGCTCCTCTCTGCCCCTCTCTGCCCCCTCTGTCCCCCTGCCCCCCTCTGCCCCTCTCTGGCCCCCTCTGCCCCTCTCTGCCCCTCTCTGCTCCTCTCTGCCCCCCGCTGCCCCCCTCTGCCCCTCTCTGCCCCTCTCTGCTCCTCTCTGCCCCCCTCTGCCCCCCTCTGCCCCCCTCTGCCCCTCTCTGCCCCCCTCTGCCCCCTTCTGCCCCCCTCTGCCCCTCTCTGCCCCCCTCTGTCCCCCTGCCCCCCTCTGCCCCTCTCTGCCCCTCTCTGCCCCCCTCTGCTCCTCTCTGCCCCCCTCTGCCCCCTCTGCCCCTCTCTGCCCCTCTCTGCTCCTCTCTGCCCCCCTCTGCCCCCTTCTGCCCCCCTCTGCTCCTCTCTGCCCCTCTCTGCCCCCCTCTGCTCCCCTCTGCCCCCCTCTGCCCCCCTCTGCCCCTCTCTGCCCCCCTCTGCCCCCCTCTGCTCCCCTCTGCCCCCCTCTGCCCCCCTCTGCTCCTCTCTGCCCCTCTCTGGTCCTCTCTGCCCACCTCTGCCCCTCTCTGCTCCTCTCTGCCCCCCTCTGCCCCCCTCTGCCCCCTCTCTGCCCCCCTCTGCTCCTCTCTGCCCCTCTCTGCCCCCCTCTGCCCCCCTCTGTCCCCCTGCCCCCCTCTGCCCCTCTCTGCCCCCCTCTGCTCCTCTCTGCCCCCCCCTGCTCCCCTCTGCCCCTCTCTGCCCCCCTCTGCTCCTCTCTGCCCCCCTCTGCTCCTCTCTGCCCCCCTCTGCCCCTCTCTGCCCCCCTCTGCCCCCCTGCCCCCCTCTGCCCCTCTCTGCCCCCCTCTGCCCCTCTCTGCCCCTCTCTGCCCCTCTCTGCCCCTCTCTGCCCCCCTCTGTCCCCCTGCCCCCCTCTGCCCCTCTCTGCCCCCCTCTGCTCCTCTCTGCCCCCCTCTGCTCCTCTCTGCCCCCCTCTGCCCCTCTCTGCCCCCCTCTGCCCCCCTGCCCCTCTCTGCCCCCCTCTGCTCCTCTCTGCCCCTCTCTGGTCCTCTCTGCCCCCCTCTGCTCCTCTCTGCCCCCCTCTGCCCCTCTCTGCCCCCCTCTGCTCCTCTCTGCCCCCTCTGCCCCACTGCCCCCCTTCTGCCCCCTCTGCCCCTCTCTGTCCCCCTCTGCCCCCCTCTGCCCCCCTCTGCCCCTCTCTGCCCCTCTCTGCCCCCCTCTGCCCCCCCTCTGCGCCCCTCTGCCCCTCTCTGCCCCCCTCTGTCCCCCTGCCCCCCTCTGCCCCCCTCTGCCCCCTTCTGCCCCTCTCTGCCCCCCTCTGCCCCCCTCTGCCCCTCTCTGCCCCTCTCTGCCCCTCTCTGCTCCTCTCTGCCCCCTCTGCCCCTCTCTGCCCCTCTCTGCCCCTCTCTGCCCCTCTCTGCTCCTCTCTGCCCCTCTCTGCCCCTCTCTGCTCCTCTCTGCCCCCCTCTGCCCCTCTCTGCCCCCCTCTGCCCCCCTCTGCCCCCCTCTGCCCCTCTCTGCTCCTCTCTGCCCCCCTGCCCCCCTCTGCCCCTCTTTGCCCCCCTCTGCTTCTCTCTGCCCTCTCTGCCCCCCTCTGCCCCCCTCTGCCCCTCTCTGCCCCCCTCTGCCCCCCTCTGCCCCCCTCTGCCCCTCTCTGCCCCTCTCTGCCCCCCTCTGCCCCCCTCTGCCCCCCTCTGCCCCCCTCTGTCCCTCTCTGCTCCTCTCTGCCCCCCTCTGCCCCTCTCTGCCCCTCTGCCCCCCTCTGCCCCTCTCTGCCCCCCTCTGCTCCTCTCTGCCCCCCTCTGCCCCTTCTGCCCCCCCTGCCCCCCCTCTGCCCCCCTCTGTCCCTCTCTGCCCCCTCTCTGCCCCCCTCTGCCCCTCTCTGCCCCTCTCTGCCCCCCTCTGCCCCCCTCTGCCCCCCTCTGCTCCTCTCTGCCCCCTCTGCCCCTCTGCCCCCCTTCTGCCCCCTCTGCCCCTCTCTGTCCCCCTCTGCCCCCCTCTGCCCCCCTCTGCCCCCCTCTGCCCCCCTCTGCCCCTCTCTGACCCCCTCTGCTCCTCTCTGCTCCTCTCTGCTCCTCTCTGCCCAACTCTGCCCCCCTGCCCCCCTCTGCCCCTCTCTGCCCCCCTCTGCTCCTCTCTGCTCCTCTCTGCCCCACTCTGCCCCCCTCTGCCCCCTTCTGCCCCCCTCTGCCCCCCTCTGCCCCCCCTGCCCCCTTCTGCCCCCTCTGCCCCTCTCTGTCCCCCTCTGCCCCCCTCTGCTCCTCTCTGCTCCTCTCTGCCGCCCTCTGCCCCCCTGCCCCCCTCTGCCCCCCTCTGCCCCCCTCTGCTCCTCTCTGCTCCTCTCTGCTCCTCTCTGCCCCCTCTGCCCCCCTGCCCCCCTTCTGCCCCCTCTGCCCCCTCTCTGTCCCCCTCTGCCCCCCTCTGCTCCTCTCTGCCCCCCTGCCCCCTTCTGCCCCTCTCTGCCCCCCTCTGCTCCTCTCTGCTCCTCTCTGCTCCTCTCTGCCCCCCTCTGCCCCCCTGCCCCCCTCTGCCCCCCTCTGCCCCCCTCTGCTCCTCTCTGCCCCCTCTGCCCCTCTGTCCCCCTTCTGCCCCCTCTGCCCCTCTCTGTCCCCCTCTGCCCCCCTGCCCCCTTCTGCCCCTCTCTGCCCCCCTCTGCCCCCTTCTGCTCCTCTCTGCCCCTCTCTGCCCCCTCTGCCCCTCTCTGCCCCCCTCTGCCCCCCTCTGCTCCTCTCTGCCCCCCTGCCCCCTTCTGCCCCTCTCTGCCCCCCTCTGCCCCCTTCTGCCCCTCTCTGCCCCCCTCTGCCCCCTTCTGCTCCTCTCTGCCCCTCTCTGCCCCCTCTGCCCCCCCTGCCCCCTTCTGCCCCCTCTGCCCCTCTCTGTCCCCCTCTGCCCCCCTCTGCCCCCCTCTGCTCCTCTCTGCCCCCCTCTGCCCCCCTCTGCCCCTCTCTGCCCCTCTGCCCCTCTGCCCCCCTCTGCCCCCCTCTGCCCCCCTCTGCCCCCCTCTGCCCCCTCTGCCCCCCTCTGCTCCTCTCTGCCCCCTCTGCCCCCCTCTGCCCCTCTCTGCCCCCTCTGCCCCTCTCTGCCCCTCTCTGCTCCTCTCTGCCCCTCTCTGCCCCTCTCTGCCCCCCTCTGCCCCTCTCTGCCCCCCTCTGCCCCCCTCTGCTCCTCTCTGCCCCCTCTGCCCCCCTCTGCCCCTCTCTGTACCCCTCTGCCCCCCTCTGCCCCCCTCTGCCCCCCTCTGCCCCCCTCTGCTCCTCTCTGCCCCCTCTGCCCCCCTCTGCCCCTCTCTGCCCCCTCTGCCCCTCTCTGCCCCTCTCTGCTCCTCTCTGCCCCTCTCTGCCCCTCTCTGCCCCCCTCTGCCCCTCTCTGCCCCCCTCTGCCCCTCTCTGCTCCTCTCTGCTCCTCTCTGCCCCCCTCTCTGCCCC